>NC_133720.1:10436872-11036872 GCF_048934315.1 Petromyzon marinus
GGGTAGAGATGGGGGGGGTAGAGATGGGGGTAGAGATGGGGGGGGGTAGAGATGGGGGGTAGAGAGGGGGGGGAGAGATGGGGGGTAGAGATGGGGGGGAGAGATGGGGGGTAGAGAGGGGGGTAGAGATGGGGGGTGGAGATGGGGGGTAGAGAGGGGGTAGAGATGGGGGGGGGTAGAGATGGGGGTAGAGATGGGGGGGGTAGAGATGGGGGGTAGAGAGGGGGGGGAGAGATGGGGGGTAGAGATGGGGGGGAGAGATGGGGGGTAGAGAGGGGGGGTAGAGATGGGGGGTAGAGATGGGGGGGGTAGATATGGGGGGTAGAGTGATATCCACTCTGTGTGCAGGACGCAACGATGTCACCTGGTTAAATAAAAGGGCCCAGTGTACGGATGGCGTGTGGCTGGAAAGTGCCACCGCAATAACGCGTCCGTGAAGAGCGATGGGGTCTAGAGGTGTGAAGTCGAGGGCAGTTGATGTTTGGACCATCTGGTCAGTCTGTGTGTGTGTAGTTGTGTGTGGAGTTGTGTGTTTGTCTTTGTGTGTACAGACGGTGCGAGCGCATTGGGTTAGCGCTACGCTGCGCTACGAACCTGGCGACCTGGGTTGGATTCCCGATCGGTAACGATGATCTGAACCGGCGCTGAGCCTCCCCTAGGTCGACTCAGCCTCAAATGACTACCCGGTGCGATGTGGTAAACATCGCCACTGGGGAGACAAAGGCGGCCGGGTGTGGTGCCGGACACCCAATCCCTCGTGTGTCGTGCCTACCTTCGTAGACGCTACTCGCTAACGGCACTTGCCCCAACAGTCTGTTAAGGCTATACGGGGTATCTTTGTGTGTGTGTGTGTACACACACGTGATGTGTGTACACACGTACACGTGTGTGTGTGTACACACGTGCTTACAAAGACCGCGGCCGCCTTTGTCTCTTCAGTGTCGGTATTTTCAAATGTACACTCATTTATTTCCTTTTGAGCGACTTGCTAACCTTCAATTCGCGTGGCCGTTTGCATCGTTTGTTAATGTAACTCGCTGACCTGGCCCCCTACTGGACATCTTCAACAACGACAAAAGCGCTTCGCAGCTCATCGGATTCTTCCTGGATAAAGACTTTAGGCTGGGTTCACCCAGGGCCCCATTCGCCACTGCTGTTTGCATCCGCGGCTGGATGCTGAACCCAGTTTGCCGGGTGAAGAGCGCAGTGCGCTAACCGCGGTGCCACCACTCCCCCCGTGTAGCCTGTAGCAGACTGCTGGGGCAAGTGCTGTTAGCGAGTAGCACCTCTGAAGGCCGGCACGGCACACGAGGGGGTGGGTGGTTCAGCACCGCGCCAGGATGCCTTTGTCTCCCCAGTGGTCGATGTTTACTGCACAGCGCACCAGGTTACTCGTTTGAGGCTGAGTCGACCTAGGGGGACCCAAGACCGATTCAAATAATCGTCACTGGTGTTGGCCGTGAGCGGGAATTGAACTTAGGTCGCCGAGTTCGTGGCGAGATGTTAACTACCTCGCCTGGTGTGCAGGAGGTCGTGGGTTCGATTCCGACCCTGACGCCTGCTGCTGCTGTGTATTTGGAGTTTGCGTGTCTCTCTCTCATCATCATCATGGTGGCTATGAGATGTTAACTACCTCGCCTGGTGTGCAGGAGGTCGTGGATTCGATCCCGACCCTGACGCTGCTGCTGCTGTGTATTTGGAGTTTGCGTGTCTCTCTCATCATCATCATCATCACGGGTTATGAGATGTTAACTACCTCGCCTGGTATGCAGGAGGTCGTGGGTTCTATCCCGACCCTGACGCCTGCTGCTGGTGTGTATTTGGAGTGTGCGTGTCTCTCTCCCCGTGGCCTTTAAAGTATTTGGTTACTGAGCTTTTATTTGTGGCCAGTTCGCTTCTGAAAAAAGAGCTATGGAGCTCAGAGGGGCCTTACCAATAAAATAAAAAATAGTTTAGTAGCGCAGCGCGAACCACTACACTACCGGTCCCCACTCGCAGCACGCACACCCCGCACACAAAGACAAAGATCCCCCGTATAGCCTTAATAGACTGCTGGGGCAAGTGCTGTTAGCGAGCACCTGGGTGGCCACCACCACGCCCGGTCGCCTTTGTCATCCCAGTGGCGATGTTTACACATCGCACCAGGTACTCATTTGAGGCTGAGTCTACCTAGGGGAGGCCCAGGACCGGTTCAGATAATCGTCGCCGGTGTTGGCCGTGTGCGGGAATCGAACTCGGGTCGCCAGGTTCATAGTGCAGCACGCTAACCGCTACACTACCGCTCCCCACAGACACCCACCCACAGACACCGAGAGACACACCAACAGACACACAAACACAGACACCCACAGACACACACCCACAGACACACACAGACACACACACCCACAGACACCCACAGACACACACCCACAGACACCCACAGACACACACCCACAGACACCCACAGACACACACCCACAGACACACACCCACCCACAGACACACACCCACAGACACACACCCACAGACACCCACAGACACACACCCACACACACCCATAGACACACACACACCCACAGACACACACACACCCACAGACACACACACACACCCACAGACACACACACACACCCACAGACACACACACACACCCACCCACAGACACAGAGACGCGACTGTCTGGGGTCTCAGCATGTGGTGTCCATGTGGTGTCCGCTCTTAATCTTCACACGGGATCACGCCCGACGCAGACTCGTGGGCTCGCACCGTGGCCTGAACAGCAGCGATGTCGCCTGCAGGAACACCCACACACGGGCACCACACAGATAGAGACAAAGATCCCCCGTGTAGCCTTCACCAAGCTGTCGGGGCAAGTACTGTTATCACGAAGGCCGAAAAGGCGCACAAGGCGGTGGGTGACCAGCACCATGCCCAGCCCATGTTTACACACCACTCAAGGTACTCGTTTGAGGCTGAGTCGACCTAGGGGAGGGCCTATGACCGGTTTAAATAATCGTCACCGGTGTTGGCCGTGAGCTGGAATCGAACTCGGGACTCTGTGTCTGCAGCGCAGCGCGCTAACAGCTACACTACCGCTTCCCCACAAACACAGACACACACACACAAACATACAGACACACACACAAACATATAGACACACACACAGACACACACATAGATACACATATAGACACACACACACAGACACACACACACAGACACACAGACACACACATAGACACAGACACACATATAGACAACAACAACAACAACAACCGCCATTCGCCACTAAGTGGCGGTGACGTCACCACGACGCTTGTGCCAGGCTATGTGCACCCTGAGGCCACGTGAAGTGTCGAACGCCCGCTGGCAGGAGGTCACGGGGCAGACCCAGGTGCCACGGGTCGACTGACTGAGATGACTGAGATGACTGGCTGATGCACCACCTGTGCCCCCTACTGTGCCAACCTGCTGTGCTTTAGCCACCCGGCGCTCCGCTCGCTGTTGTGAGCGTCGCTCCTCCGCCCTCCGTTGTTGTTGGAGGGCGACTGCCTCCAACTGCCCAGTAGCATCCTTCACGAGCCTCCTCCACAGAGGCCGATCTTGACACCGCTGGTACCAGTCATCGGCAAGTCCACTCAGCTCCACGTCCTCCTGTACCACATCACTCCATCTCTTCTCTAGCCCGTGCCGCGCCCGCTTAGCCCCCTCAATCCGGCCAAACAAAAGCTGTTTCGGCATGCGGTGGCTGGGCATGCGGGCTACATGACCCAGCCATCGCAGCCTTGCCTGCCGGAGGAGCTCACCGATGGGACCCTGCCCAGATCTTTCAAGGATTTGTGAGCTCCTCACACAATCCAGTCTGGTTAAACCCAGGATGGATCGTAGGCAGGTCAGCCTAAATGTTTCTAACCGGCGAAGATGTTCCATTAGGGGGGTCCACGTTTCGCAAGCGTAGAGAAGGGAGGGAATGACCGTGGCCGAGAAGACCTGAAGCTTAGTGCGGAGCGACAGACCAGGTAGCTTCCACACAGCGTTACGCAACCGATGAAAAGATATTGCCGCTCGACTGATTCGGAGTGAGACCTCTGCTGTTAAACTGGAGCCAGTCATAAGCACACTGCCCAGGTATGGGAAACTCTCCACTCTCTCCACAACTGCCCCATCACCGATTGGGAGTTGTGGGGGTGGAGTGTCCGATGGTACAAAATACCCAGGCAGGTGCTTAGTTTTGGTGGGGCTGATGGTAAGGCCCCACCTCTTAGTGGCACGCTCCAGTCTCAGCAGCAGCGTCTGCAACTCCTCCTCTGACTGAGCAGCTATTACCAAGTCATCAGCATACATAACGTGGTTGAGCAATAGGGAGCCATCCCTTGACCGCACCCGGGCATCGATTAGCCTCCCATTATATCTGTACCATATGGAGATTCCCCCGGTACAGCTATTGAAGGCTTCACGAACTACGTGGTCAAAATAGATGTTAAATAATGTGGGAGCCAGAGGACATCCCTGTCGCACCCCAAGGTGTACAGGGAATGGCTCTGACTCCCGGCCACGTAGTTTTACCCGGGCCCGCTCACCATCATGAAGGTCCTTAATGATCGTGAGCAGAGGGTCAGGTACTCCAAAAGCACGAAGAACGACCCAGAGCCCAGGCCTACTGATGGTATCATAGGCCTTGACCAGGTCAATAAAGCAGAGATGTAGGTCTTGTTGGAATTCCCTACACCTCTGCTGTAGCAGACGGACAGAAAATATGGCATCTGTGCAGGACCGCCCTTTCCTGAAACCGCATTGGGGCTCCGCAAGCCTCTCCTCAGCGTGCCTGGCAAGGCGATGCTGAATAATCCTTGCCAGGACCTTTCCCGGCACACTGAGGAGTGAGATGCCCCTGTAGTTGTTACAGTCTGTGCGGTCCCCCTTCTTAAAAAGGGGGACCACCAGGGCATCCTTCCAATCCTGCGGAACCCGTCCAGTGGTCCAGACTGTTGTTATGATGTCATATAGGGCAGTCTGTGCACAAACGCCACCCTCCCTCAGCATTTCGCTTGGGAGATCATCTCTGCCCGCTGCCTTTCCTGGTCTCAGACTCCGGATCGCCTTCAATACTTCCTCAGCAGATGGCACCTCAGCCAGCCACTCACAGGGGGTGACTTCATCCAATATTTGAGGCACCGCAGCCTCAGCAGGGTCATCCTCACTTTGTGCCACGATGTTTTCCTGGCTGTGGGATTTTCCCTCCCCCAGGACCTCACAGAAATGCTCAGCAAATCTGCGAACCTGTTCCTGGGGGTCGGAAATTGGATCACCGTTTTTTCCCCTAATGATGGTAATAGGTGTGGCGCTGCAGGTTACTTTTTTGATGGAGTTAAATAGCGATTTGTGATCACGGGCCACTGAGGCAGACTCCATCTCCTCAGCAACCCGCGACCACCACCCATCCTTGCAGCGCCTCACGGCTCTCCGAACCTCCGAGCGAAGGCTGCGGTAAGCCTCCTCATTCTCTGACGTGGGATTCTGTAGCCGATGACAGTGGGCCTGTCGCTTTTTCTCAACCATCCTGAACAACTCCTCTGTCATCCAGGGTGTCTGGGGAGGTCTGGACCGCGTACCCAAAGCAGCCATTGCAGCTGCATGAGTCACAGTCCTAAACCTCGCCCATTTACCCTCGACATCAGGAGGAGTCGGGGACGATGCCAATCCCAGCCGCAAGCGATGATGAAATTCTCGCTTGCAACTTTCATCAGATAACTGAGACCAGGCCACTTTAGGTTGGAATGGGGTCCTGGGTGTACACCCACCACCGGAGTGGAAGAATGGCAGGCGCATCTTACAGATGACTAGTCGATGGTCAGAGGGCAGATCAGCTCCACGGTAGGTCCTGGTGTCAAGGACATGGGCTCGCATTCGCTGGTCCGTCACTATGTAGTCCAGCAGATGTTCTTGCTTGGACCCGGCATGCATCCATGATGTTGTGTGGATGCGCCGATGCCGGAACAGCGTGTTGGTAATTACAAGCCCATGGGCTGCACAAAAATCTAGCAGCCTCCTACCATTGTTATTGAGCTGATCTGGCCCATGCCCTCCAATCACTCCAGACCAGGTGCCAGTATCATGACCAACTCGGGCATTGAAGTCACCCAACATGATGACTCTATCCCGAGGGGCCACTTTAGCCAGCACCTGTGACAGGAGGTCATAGAAGGCATCTGACTCATCGGCTTTGCCTGCATCCCTCCACGGATGTTCATCTTCGGTGGGGGCATAAGTAACCACGACCACCATTCCTCGCCTCCGGTTGATGGGAAGGCGAGCCCAAAGTAGCCTGGGGCTTACAGCTTCCCACACCTCACCGCCACGCTCCCACGCCCCCTTCATTCTTTTGTTCAAAAGAAGACCCACACCCTGTTGTTTGGCAGTCTGCTGCCCCGAGTAGAGGACTGTCCACCCCTCATGGTGGCAGGAGCCAGAGCCGGTCCACCGGACCTCCTGAATGCCGCATAGATCCAGGCGGTACCGGTCCAGCTCCCGACAGAGGAGTGGCAGCCTCTCCTCTGCAGTGAGCGTTCGAACATTCCACGTGGCCACCCGTAGTGGCTTTTCGTTGTTTCTGGAGTAGCCCCGAGGGTAGGTATTCAATCTCCTGGCTCCGCCAATTGGGGTTTGGCCAGGAGACGTCATAGACGCCTGGCCCCCCGGGGCCTCCGGCACAAGCTTAGTTGTTACATATTTCACTTTAATTCGTGGTTTTGTGGTAATTAATTGAAGGTGGAGGGGTTACCAGCCCCTCGCACCCGTCCAGAGCCCCCGTTTAGCCCCTGTGGTGGACACATATGCCATGAGGGGAGGAGCCAATCAAAATTGGAACTCCCCCCACAGCACTGTCCACGACAGAGTTGCCCGTCCGGCACCGCGAGGAGGTAGGGGGTTGTTTTGCCGGACACATATAGACACACACACATAGACACACACAGACAGACACACACAGACAGACACACACACACAAACACACAGACACACACATAGACACACAGACAGACACACACAGACACACAGATACACACACAGACATACACACACAAACACAACCACAGACAAACACACACAGACACACACAGACACAAACACACAGACACACACACACAGACACACAGACAGACACACACATAGACACACACAGACACACACACACAGACACACACACAGACACACACACAGACACACAGACACAAACACACACACACAAACACACAGACTCACACACACACAGACACACATACAGACACACACACAGACACACACAGATACACACACACAGACTCACACACACACACAGACTCACACACACACACAGACACACAAACACAGACAGACACACACAGACAGACACACACAGACAGACACACACAGACACACATACACAGACAGACACACACACAGACACACATGCGGGCCACATGGCATCTTATTTAATTATCCCTCGCAGCGTGGACATCTGGCGGGCATCAGAGGCCCAACTTCCACGCATCCCGCACAGCGCCACCCAAACCAATTAGCCGCCTCGGTGTCGCTGCGACAGCCACCACGGCTCCAATTGTGGATTGAAACTTTTCAGGATTTGTTTCTATTTGAAAAAAAAAGAATCCCCTGGACTTGTGTACCGATGTTTACCCTGCGTACCGATGTCACCCGATGCACCAAATGTCACCCAATGCCAACACGATTGACATTCCATTGACAGTGACCAGATGCCTTGTATGAATGTAGGGCGCTTTTTTAAATGCTTTACGATTCTGGACTTGACCTCCACTTCCACTGCAGCTGCGATGGGTCTCTACGAGTCTGCGGTGTTAGAGCGTCTTCACCAACCAACACGGGGGCGTGGGTGGGCGGGGAGCGGTGGTGCAGTGGTCAGCGCTACGAACCCGAGACCCGCTCACGGCCAACACCGGTGACGATTATCTGCACCGGTCCTGGGCCTCTCCTAGGTCGACTCAGCCTCAAACGGATACTGTGGAGATAAAAGGTGGTCGGTCGTGGTTGCTGGCCACCCCCACCCACCTGATTTTGCCTGTGCCGGCATTCATAGGTGGCTACTCGCTAGCAGCACCTTGCCCCAACAGTCTCTTAAGGCTACACGGGGTGGGGTGGGAGCGATCTTTGTCTCTACAAAGATCGCCGTCTTTGCTCTCTTGAAGGCTCAAGCCAAGAGGACGGCAAGGATGGGAGAGACTTCCACCACCACCTCCAGCAGCAGCAGCAGCACCGACAGACCTCTCCCCTGTCACCGCTCGCTCACTCGCGGGTAAGTCGACCATCGGTGGATGTTGTCGCGTAGCTAGCGGGGGGGGGGCAGCCAAGGGGGTACCCCCCCCCCTTGACAACCACCATGAGATTTCATAATATTGGTCGCGCTGCGCTACGCGTTAAACCATGAGATTTGTTTTCAACAACAACAACGTGTCAAAAGAGCAACGAAAACCCTTGTTTAAAACGGAGCGCCCCGACAGCGTTAAATGTTCGAGGCCACGGGCACACTGACGATGCGAGTGGGCCACGAGAGGGCGCGATATGGAATCGGCTGGGTGCGACCGTGCACAGTGACGCATCAAACATCGGGGCCTCACTTGACGGACTTCCCATGGTCGCACCCCCTGATCTGAGAGCGTCGTCACGAGGCCAATGTTTGTGGCATTCGATCACAAAAAAAAAGTCGCATTTGCATTCGCCACCGATGAGAGCGAGTTTCATTTTTGGTCCAAGTTACTTGAACATTTACCCGCTCCACGCTCCTGCTCGCTTGGGAAACGCTCATAACGAGTGTCAGAATCATAATCTAAATTTCGACGAGAGGAATCCGATTACCTATGAAGCTCTTTTCACAGAACCGCTCCCTTGAAAGGGAGTTGAGATTCGGTGATGTCCGTGCTGTGCCTAAACAAACCTCGCCTGGCACGCGGAAGGTCGTGGGTTCGATCCCGACTCTCATGAAACCTGTATGTTGAACTTCTTTCGCACCGTACGTAACTAACCACGCTGATCGGAGGTGCCGGGGAATGACGACGAACCAAACTAGCACAAGCGGTTCTAAAAAAAATGAGTTTGTCAATCTCGACGATGATTTCAAAGTGCATAGCTCCGGTGGCTTCCTCAAATCGGAAGAGCGTTCCAGACGGCCGCAGAAGCACATCTGACAGTGCGCGATGCACGATGCGGTGACCACCGTCGTTTGTTCGATGGTGTGTGTACGTGTGTGTGTGTTTGTGTGTGTGTACGTGTGTGTGAGTGTGTGTGAGTGTGTGAGTATGTGTGTGTGTGTACGTGTGTGTGTGTACGTGTGTGTGTGTGTGTACGTGTGTGTGTTTGTGTACGTGTGTGTGAGAGTGTGTGAGTGTGTGAGTATGTGTGTGTGTGTACGTGTGTGTGAGTGTGTGAGTATGTGTGTGTGTGTACGTGTGTGTGTACGTGTGTGTGAGAGTGTGTGAGTGGGTGAGTATGTGTGTGTGTGTGTACGTGTGTGTGTACGTGTGTGTGAGTGTGTGTGAGTGTGTGAGTATGTGTGTGTGTGTACGTGTGTGTGAGTGTGTGAGTATGTGTGTGTGTGAGTGTGTGTACGTGTGTTAATGGCGCTGCGCTACGAACTCGCCGACCCGAGTTCGATTCCCGCTCACGGCCAACACTGGTGGCGATTAAAATCTGAACCGCTCCCGGGCCTCCCCGAGGTCGACTCAGCCTTGCTTCACCACCCTCCCCCCCGCCTCCCCCGCCCCCCCCCCGGCAGCAGGAGTCGCTTGACGTGGTGAGGCCGGGCGCACCGTGCCTGGACGTTGCCGGCCTGCTGGCCTGCGCCGGGTGCTCCGGCCGCGTGCGGCCCCCGATCCGCCAGTGCCCCCGGGGCCACCTCGCGTGCGCCCCCTGCGCCGCCGCCGCCGCGGCCGCGGGGCCTTCCCCGCGGTGCCCCGAGTGCTGGGAGCCGGCGGCCGCGGCAAGGAACCTCGCGCTCGAGAGGCTGGCGCTCATGTGCGGGGTCGCCACCTAGCACCCCCTCCACGCCCACCCCCCTCCACGCCCACACCCTCCACGCCCGGGGGATCTCCTCCGCCAAGCAGTGGGAGACCGCCTGGGGCCTCCATCCTCCTGGGGTCTTCCACTCCAATTGGCACGGGCGGGCGACGTACGGTGCGACAGAAGTTTGACGCACATATGACGTACAATGCTCCGGGCGGACTGTTGATATTTCCCGGACAATGTGCACTGAGCATTCTACTTTTCTACTGGCCGCCTATAAAAAAAAAACTACTGGACGTCCGTGGACTACTGGACATTGTGAGAAAAAAAAAGCTTTGTAGCTCATCGGATTCCTCCAATCTAAACAGAGATTCTGAATGCAAGGGGCCCTATTTAAAAGTTTGACATCTCTGGACCGGCCCCCTCCTCCCAGCCCCCCTTTTGGGAAGTTCCGAGATCCTCCCCCCCCCCCCACGTGCCCCCCCCCCCCACGTGCCCCCCCCCCCCTCTGGAGTCGCGGGTTTGATGGGACAAAAACGTTCGTGGATTATTGGAGTGACGTCACGGCCGCGTCCCAGCTGGAGACAGAGCCATGAAATGAGATCGTGTCCAGCGGGTGGTGGGTGGATTGTTTACTTGCATGGATCGGGGGAGGCCTGCATCCATCCAGCTGTAGATTGACCATGGCTGAAGATGATGATGTTACAGTTACAATACATTGTTATAGTTACAACATATTTGTCCATATTTCGCCACTCGTGCCTAACAACAAGAAGCCCCTGGGTTCGATTCCCGACTAGGGGATCTTTCTGTGTAGAGTTTAACATGTAGTAGGCTTTCACGACCAATATTATTCATAAAACACCCTGTAGTATGAGTCTCTATCCTGGCAACTCGCCCTGGATGTAATTACCAGCGAAACGTCGTACTACTCGAATTGTAATTGTTGATTTACTCCCCAACACACCGGTGGGCTGAAGTAGTACACTACACAATACTAGTAACTAATTGGCGATTTGTTTACGTGACAAATCCTTTACTAATTGTCTGTGTCGGGTGGTGGAGGGTTACGACACAACATTTATACTGACGCGATTTAACCCAAAAACCTTTATTATGAACGTCTGTGTAGGGTTTGTACGTTCTCTCCCCCTGTTCTGCGTGGGTTCCCTCCTGTGTTCTCCCAAACCACGCACAATGCAACCGGAATTGGCCAAACAACATCCCAATGCTGCTGACAAAAGCACCTGCACATGGCTCAATTTGGATCACACGCAGCAGCAGCAACACCCGCAGTAGCATCGCCGCCTACTGCGTAAAACTCGGCAGGAATCTCCAACAAAGAGAACCCATAGAGATGGCACAGACTAAGAGACTCGTATAGATACCCATAGAAATATATATAGACACATAGAGACCCATAGAGATACATGGAGATCCACAGAGACTCGTACAGATACATAGAGACTCAGAGATAGAGACTCATCGGGATAAAGAGACCGATAGAGATACACAGAGACCCATAGAGCCTCATACGGATACAGAGAGACCCATACACATACAAGGAGACCCATAGAGACTCATAGATATACATATAGACCCAGATACTCATAGATACACAGAGACTCACAGAGGTAAATGGAGACCCATAGAAACTCATACAGATACATAAAGAGTCATAGAGATACATAGAGAACCATAGAGATACATGGAGACCCATATGTACAGAGACCCACAGAGACTCATAGGGATACATAAAGACCCATAGAAATTCACAGGAACCTATAGAGACTCATAGATACATAGAGACCCATAGAAATTCACAGGAACCTATACTCATAGATACATAGAGACCCATAGAAATTCACAGGAACCTATAGAGACTCATAGGGATACATAGAGACCCATAGAAATTAACAGGAACCTATAGACTCATAGATACATAGAGACCCATAGAAATTCACAGGAACCTATAGAGACTCATAGGGATACATAGAGACCCATAGAAATTAACAGGAACCTATAGACTCATAGATACATAGAGACCCATAGAAATTCACAGGAACCTATAGACTCATAGATACATAGAGACCCATAGAAATTCACAGGAACCTATAGAGACTCATATGGATACATAGAGACCCATAGAAATTAACAGGAACCTATAGACTCATAGATACATAGAGACCCATAGAAATTCACAGGAACCTATACTCATAGATACATAGAGACCCATAGAAATTCACAGGAACCTATAGAGACTCATAGGGATACATAGAGACCCATAGAAATTAACAGGAACCTATAGACTCATAGATACATAGAGACCCATATAAATTCACAGGAACCTATACTCAGATACATAGAGACCCATAGAAATTCACAGGAACCTATAGAGACTCATAGGGATACATAGAGACCCATAAAAATTAACAGGAACCTATAGACTCATAGATACATAGAGACCCATAGAAATTCACAGGAACCTATAGAGACTCATAGGGATACATAGAGACCCATAGAAATTAACAGCAACCTATAGACTCATAGATACATAGAGACCCATAGAAATTCACAGGAACCTATAGACTCATAGATACATAGAGACCCATAGAAATTCACAGGAACCTATAGAGACTCATAGGGATACATAGAGACCCATAGAAATTAACAGGAACCTATAGACTCATAGATACATAGAGACCCATAGAAATTCACAGGAACCTATAGACTCATAGATACATAGAGACCCATAGAAATTCACAGGAACCTTTAGAGACTCATATGGATACATAGAGACCCATAGAAATTAACAGGAACCTATAGACTCATAGATACATAGAGACCCATAGAAATTCACAGGAACCTATACTCATAGATACATAGAGACCCATAGAAATTCACAGGAACCTATAGAGACTCATAGGGATACATAGAGACCCATAGAAATTAACAGGAACCTATAGACTCATAGATACATAGAGACCCATAGAAATTCACAGGAACCTATACTCATAGATACATAGAGACCCATAGAAATTCACAGGAACCTATAGAGACTCATAGGGATACATAGAGACCCATAGAAATTAACAGGAACCTATAGACTCATAGATACATAGAGACCCATAGAAATTCACAGGAACCTATAGAGACCCATAGGGATACATAGAGACCCATAGAAATTAACAGCAACCTATAGACTCATAGATACATAGAGACCCATAGAAATTCACAGGAACCTATAGACTCATAGATACATAGAGACCCTTAGAAATTCACAGGAACCTATAGAGACTCATAGGGATACATAGAGACCCATAGAAATTAACAGGAACCTATAGACTCATAGATACATAGAGACCCATAGAAATTCACAGGAACCTATAGACTCATAGATACATAGAGACCCTTAGAAATTCACAGGAACCTATAGAGACTCATAGGGATACAGAGACCCATAGAAATTAACAGGAACCTATAGACTCATAGATACATAGAGACCCATAGAAATTCACAGGAACCTATACTCATAGATACATAGAGACCCATAGAAATTCACAGGAACCTATAGAGACTCATAGGGATACATAGAGACCCATAGAAATTAACAGGAACCTATAGACTCATAGATACATAGAGACCCATAGAAATTCACAGGAACCTATACAGACCCTTATAAATTCACAGGAACCTATAGAGACGTATACATAGAGACCCATATAAATTCACAGGAACCTATAGAGACTCATAGATACATAGAGACCCATAGAAATTCACAGGAACCTATAGAGACTCATAGATACATAGAGACCCATTGAGAGACATTACAGACGAGCCCCTGTGGCCATGCAACCCAAACTATAAACCGATTTCGCGGCTCTTTCAACAGAGGACGACACAATCTCTCTCTCTCAGCTGAAGTCCTCTCTCGTCGTAGCAGCAGCAGCAGACTTCGACATTGCCACCTAGCGCCTGCACTACATCGCCACTGCTGCCATCATAACGCAAGCCCAGGATAGAATGCGGTGTCAGTGGGTCGCCACGGTGGCTAGGAGATGCTAACTACCTCGCCTGATATGCAGGAGGTCGTGGGTTCATCCCCGACCCTGACGATGCCTGCTGCTGCTGTGTATTTGGAGTTTGCAGTGTCTCTCTCTCTCTCTCGCTGTGGTCGCGTGGATTTCTCTCCGGGTCGTTCGGTTTTTCCCTCCACATTTAGAATCAACATCACGCGTTCAGAGTATTTGGCGACTTTGAATTTCATATTGAAGGGGGGGGGGGGTCTGACTTTTTGTGACGCCGTGTGACGAGGGGTCAAAAATCGTCCAAAATCGCGTGACGTCATTTATGGACGGCCCCTTACTTCCGATATTAGGAAGCCATTAGGAGCGGTGCGCTTTCAAATCGAGATTGAAACGGATTTCTTTAGAGCTGCATTTTGTGTTTTTCCTTTTCCCCGCACCTCCGATGAGCACGGTTGGCTACGTACGGTGTAAAACGAAGTTCAACATACTGTACATGCATGCAGGGCCCCCGTTGTAGCGAGTCCATGGACTCAGCCGTCTGATCTGGCTTTATTCTTGGTTCTTTCGGTAAAGTCAAGTAGAATGGAAATAAAATAATAAAACAGAATAAAATTCTCACGACGTTTCGGCCACAACACAAGTAGCCTTCCTCAGGTGAAGAAACAGGACTGTCCAGAAGACAGCACTTGAGTGAACACTGCCAAGCATGGACCGCGTCTTTTTTAAGCTGTGTGGGCGGAGTTACCATATGAATTAGCATGTTACCCAGCACCACCACCGGAGCGGAGGAGGGTGGCGGCTGGGCACACAGAAAAATACCACAGCAGAAACAGCCAAGGTGCGCTGCTCTGTCCTGTGTTGCATTATAACTCTGCTATAAACTGGACTACTATACAATATTATACCTGCCAATCTAAACTACATGGTATAATATCGTATCCATATTTTTTCTGAGATAAGAGCTAAGCTAGTTCTTTCAATGCAAAACGAATTCTAGCTACAAGTTACAGCAGCAGAGGTTAGTGTAAAAATGCGGTTGGTATTGCCTTAGAGTCGCGGCATTTTTCCATGACTTCAAACGCGGTTTACCGGAGATGCGATTTCTTTTTCTCGATATATTTCCATAGAATGTATGCGTGCCTTTCAAATCTCTGGATCTTTGCGGTGTTTTCGATTAATGTAAAAAAAAAATGTATCGCTTTCGTCAAACGCATGCACGCAAAATCAAAGTGTTTACGTACAATAGTAAAAGATTAATAGCAGTACAAAAAAAAACAAGAAACAATAGTTGGCCATTGTTTTTTTAATATCACAAATAATTTTTGTTACGGTATTTGTTGTACATAAACAATACTACTGTGCTACACAAATGTGAAACAATAAAATTATTCCGCATCTCCATGGAGTGCTTCTTCACCTCCTCCTCCTCCTCCTCGTCACGATGCAACGTCACAGTAGACGCGGAACTGGCGTGGATGGAAGTTGAACCATGCGAAGTGACCGAGCATCGGGGCGGTCACCGCGCAATTCAAACAGGGTCACGGGTTTTAACGTCACAGGAAGTGACGTTAGAAAGGCGGAGCAGAGGACCACGGCGCTCGACAAAATGGGTGCCGGGCCGCGTGCGAAAACGCTCCACGCGTTTGGTGACGAACCGGCGACGAACTGGTGGATTAGTTTGGTTCAAAGAAAAACTTCCCCGACCCCCAACCCCTCCATCCAACGACCTATTTTCCACCCTCGTCCTCCCCTCCAGCGTACACTCACCGCAACATTACCGGGTTGGGTAAGCGCTGTCCCCGACCTGGAGTGAATTCTCGGCATTACTTAAAACGTCGGTCTAAACTCGCTTTCTTGACAATCAAACATTTTACTGCACTCTCCTTTTTAAGGGGGCGGGGTGGGGGCGGAGGGGAGGGGACAAGTAGTGGGGAAATTGACCCTGTGGATTCTTTTGCAAATCCTAATGATGCTGAACGAGCCCTCGAGAAAGCGAGGAAACAAGACATAAGCGATGGCGAGCGAACAATCTAAATAAAATACGCCACCTGTTAACGTTCCGCACAGCGCCAATGGGAATACCTTCACGTACATGAATGTGATAGACTGTCCCGAAAGCACTCCACAAATGTGGTCATTTTGTTTTGCGCACTGGTACACTTTAAGGTCACCGGTCGAACGGGCATTGGCTCATCACAACATCGAGCAATGTGTTTTGCAGGCTGTGCATTGACAATCAATAACTTAAAACACACATACACACACACAACACCGTTTTCCTTAACCCATCACACCACAAACGTTTAGCCTGCTCCTCCTCCCACCACCTTCACATCTCCAGCCGACAAACACGTGTCGTCATCGCTCCCACCGGGATCGGCCCAGAGGCAGCAGCGATGGGCGCAACAAGTTGCGAGCGACGTTAAATCCACGAGTCGTGTACAACTCAAGCTTGGCCAGCCGAGTACTCGGCAGTGGGTTGTTAACCACGCGTTCAAATTTGGCCGGGATCGTCGTTTTCCCCAGGAGGGTTGGAAAAAGGGGGGGGCAGCAGATACTGCTACTGCTGCAGCAGCTACTGCTGCTACTGCTGCAGCTGCTACTGCTGCAGCTGCCTAGAGATTAAGTTCGAGTTGTTAAAGGCAACGCAGCACGATGCGGAGCGAACGGCCGCGTCGATTCGTATGAAGTGGACGCGTCCCCGAGAGGAGTTTGGGCTCCAAATGGGAATTAAAGTTACGGCCTTTAGAACATTAGGGGCGCAACGCCAACTGCGTTTTGCATCCCAAAGTGCGTTCATTAAACTGCAACAAGTTTATGTTTGGTGGGTGTGGAAATTCCCAGCTGCATTTTGTTGTGTCCTGGAATTGTTTACTGCTTTGAAATCAAGAACGGGAAATTTCAAATCGCAGGGCTTTGTTTGCACCTGGAGATCTTTTAACGTTGCCGGCTAATGTCGTATTCCCGCCACGTGCTCCAATTCTTCCCGTCGCTGTGCCTCAAAAACGGCGAGTCCTGCCTGCCAAGCAGACCTACTGCTGCTGCATACCGCCGCTGCTGTTGCTGCAGAGAGAGGGGGCAACATTTTTGTGGCCGCAAAAAGGCAGGTAAGTAAGCACAATAACAGAAAGTTACGAGGGGTGGGGGGAGACCTTAAGACCACTCCAAGAACGAACCCGTGGGTATTAAGCGTTGTCGTATTAGTTAGTGTGGATTTATGAACACCAGGACATATGCCAAATACACCAATACCAAATACAGCACTGCTTTGATAACGATTACGGTATAAATAAGGGTAAGATGCATTTTTTTTTCATCTCACAAGTACAATCCTATCCCTCTGAATAGGCTGCACTTCCATAATAAAGATGTTTTGGTTGAGATCGCGTGAACCATAAATGTGCCGTTAATGTACTTAAAGACCGAAACAGGAGGACTTCCTCACTTTTTTTCTGGCTGATTGCCTGAAGCTGGTTGTTGTAATCACCAGCGGAAACATCACTGTACTCGCATTGTAAATGTTGCAGTGGGCTCACTCTCCGACACACTGGTGTGCTGTGCCAGTAATTGGCACGTTTTGTTCACGTGACAAAGTTTACTAATTGGCTGTCGGGTGGTGGTGGGTTTAACGACACATTTATATTTTACGCGATGTAACCCACGCACAAAAAAAACATGATGGATTTTGGTCGCGAAAGCCCACGTGTTAAACTAGACTGCATTTACAGTTATACGCATTTGTGTAAAAAAAAACTATAGCAAGTCTATTCAACGTCCAGTATCGAACCAGGCGAGGGCCCAATGCGAAATATTATCTCCGTTGTGAAATTATTTCAAATTGGCGTAATCAAAAATTAGCATTTTGCTGCACACTCGAGCGTCGTATCGTCACGGGGAGGTGTTCATTCCGTGTACGGTTTATACATCGTTGCAATGTTGTACTTGTAAATACCGGCTTCAACCTCTGGCCTCACACGTGATCGTTGGTGCAACGGTATCGATTAAGTTGGTGAACAATACAAGAGGATTATTAAATTAACGGTTCAGGTGTAAATGTCCCCAACAATTACGTTTTAACGCCATCAGCTCGAAGCTAAATCTACCCAGCTAAGGTAAAGCTGCCGATGGGTCGGGACTGTGCTGACTTTTGAACCAAACGGGCATCTCCGTCTTGCAAATGAGCTCGGCCGTGGAAACCGCTGCCTGCTAACATCCAGTGTATTATTATTATTATGGCATTGTGAAACGAACGAGAGTCAAATTCCCAAAGCGAATGTAAAAAAACAATGATTGTAAACTCAAAGGAAAGCTACCCGACTTCACCCCAAACCTTGCGTTCACAACGGACACTCGCGTACCAACCGAGCGTCTTGTAAACCAGGGGTTTCCATCTCTCAGAGGTCACCTAACCCCCCCCCCCTACCCAGATAACCTAATGCTCACCCCCAAAACGACCGCTGGGAGCGATGAGGATCCCTGCACGGATGACGGAGGACCCCCTTGATGACCGAGCGACGCCGCTGTTGTGAACAAACCAAAACGCACACCCATGGCACGCGCGTTCACTTTCGCATTTTACATGCAGCAGCAGCAGTCCCCCCCCCGCTCCGTGGTTGTTCTCGCACGGGCACAGCTAGATGAAGCCAAAGCACACCGCGGACATTTAAAAACGAAGTTCCACGACCGATGGACACGCTGGCTCAGGCCTGGTTGTTGAGCCCATTTCTCAGGCCAGGTTGTTTAGCCCATTTCTCAGGCCTGGTTGTTTGGCCCATTTCTCAGGCCTGGTTGTTTAGCCCATTTCTCAGGCCTGGTTGTTTAGCCCATTTCTCAGGCCTGGTTGTTTAGCCCATTTCTCAGGCCTGGTTGTTTAGCCCATTTCTCAGGCCTGGTTGTTTAGCCCATTTCTCAGGCCTGGTTGTTTAGCCCATTTCTCAGGCCTGGTTGTTTAGCCCATTTCTCAGGCCTGGTTGTTGAGCCCATTTCTCAGGCCAGGTTGTTTAGCCCATTTCTCAGGCCTGGTTGTTTGGCCCATTTCTCAGGCCTGGTTGTTTAGCCCATTTCTCAGGCCTGGTTGTTTAGCCCATTTCTCAGGCCTGGTTGTTTAGCCCATTTCTCAGGCCTGGTTGTTTAGCCCATTTCTCAGGCCTGGTTGTTTGGCCCATTTCTCAGGCCTGGTTGTTTAGCCCATTTCTCAGGCCTGGTTGTTTAGCCCATTTCTCAGGCCTGGTTGTTTGGCCCATTTCTCAGGCCTGGTTGTTTAGCCCATTTCTCAGGCCTGGTTGTTTGGCCCATTTCTCAGGCCTGGTTGTTGAGCCCATTTCTCAGGCCTGGTTGTTTGGCCCATTTCTCAGGCCTGGTTGTTGAGCCCATTTCTCAGGCCTGGTTGTTGAGCCCATTTCTCAGGCCTGGTTGTTTAGCCCATTTCTCAGGCCTGGTTGTTGAGCCCATTTCTCAGGCCTGCTTGTTGAGCCCATTTCTCAGGCCTGGTTGTTTAGCCCATTTCTCAGGCCTGGTTTTTTAGCCCATTTCTCAGGCCTGGTTGTTTAGCCCATTTCTCAGGCCTGGTTGTTTAGCCCATTTCTTCCCCATATCGGGAGACGGTGACGGACGTGACCCCGGTGGCGGCAAGCAACTATCGCCGCCCCATCGCACCGCTCGGTTAACGGCTCCAATCCGGCGTTCGTAACCCCGTGGGCAGGGTTATTATGAACGCTAAACACATACCACATGACGTCCACTTCACGGCAGGACTAACAACAATAAACAAAAAAGCATCACACTATGTAATTCGCAAGAGTCGGGGGGGGGGCCCCATCGCATCGTGCGACCGGCGGGGGTCACGGCCAAACATTTTCCCGAATTGTGAAACAATCACACTGCAGATTACTCAAAGGGAATATACGCAACAATCATCACCCCCCCAAAACTTGGCAAGGCTTCCTTCCTGGGTAAACGAGCGTCATAATAATCCTCTTCAGGCCTTGTAGACAAAACTTTTAGGGAGGTTAAATTGGAGCGACACCAGCTGGCGCCGGCGTGCGTGCTAAACAAAAACGGGTTCAGCATCTGCCCTGATCGCTGAACAAAGGTGAACCACATTATGAAAAAAATGTTCGGTATTTTTTTTCACCTCTTGTTCATGTATAGTAAACAAAAGAAGCAAGCGAAGTGATCATTTGTGGGTATCGACGTGAAAAATAAAAACCGGGTAATGTTAATCTTTCGCCGTTTCAAAACTGGGACGTGAACGCTTGCGCCAATACAGGGTGCTTGAAAAAAAATGCTAACACTTATTATGGGACTATCGTTTTTAATGAAAAAATAACGGATAGTAACACACGGTAACATGATAACAAATGTAATGTTAATAGCTTCAGAAAGTCAAAGAGTCTCCCACTTGTTCGCCGGCGTTGTCAACGCGTTGCCTGGAATCTTCTCCAGGCGGTCTCCAGAGCCCGGAGGCAGCAGCACATCTCTTGCGGCGTCGTTGTTGTTGTAAAATTCTCAGAAGCGTTAAAACATTTCGAAGCACCCTGTGTTCGCGGAAAAGGCAAACGGGGAATCTGCCAAATGGAAACATGGCTCGGTGGCTGTGTGGCGCGCGACGGTGGCCGGAACTGGCTGGAATGAAACAAGAAGATTGGCGTGAGGGCGGAGAGGCTTTGAACATCTTCGACGCAACAAGCGAGTGGTGAGAACAGACGACTTGTTTAAAAAAAACAAAAAAAAACAGAAAACCACTTGAGAGATTGCGCAAGACACGGGCGAGAGGCCGAAGGGTTTACAAAAACTCAAAATACGGAGAGACACGGGGGGGGGGGGACACGCGACACCGATCTGACGACGCTCGTCCGCTTATTTGCATCAAAAATATAAGTGACATCTTTAGAACGCAGGCTTACACCGGGGGAGGGCGTTACAACGTAAGGCTTTCTT
Organism: Petromyzon marinus; assembly: GCF_048934315.1. Lineage (NCBI taxonomy): Eukaryota > Metazoa > Chordata > Hyperoartia > Petromyzontiformes > Petromyzontidae > Petromyzon > Petromyzon marinus. The sequence continues at coordinate 10,457,830 of NC_133720.1, forward strand.
CGTTACGAGTCCACCACGCCCGTCGTTCGAACGTCATCTGTGCTCGCGCACCCACCGGATAAGGTCCCGGGGGTCACACTGTGTCCCGGGGAAGAGAAGCAGGCGTTTGAAAATTTGGTCCTAAAGGGAAAGCTGTTCTCGGGTGGCCACAAGTTGCAGGCCGCTTGAAAATAATCGCACTGGTTTTTGTTTTTGTAATATATATATATCACGTGTGTATTTGACGGAGGTCCCACGGAACCGTAAGCGATCGCTACCGGTGCGACGCGGTCCACCTGCGTTGGCTTCAATTCCTGACGGACGCCAACGCGGTCCACCGGATCGCCGGGTCCCATCGGCCGACGGCCGGAAAAGCCGCCGCTCGGCGCGCGCAAAAAAAAACCCGCTAAATCCCACGCAGTCGACCGGGGGAAAAACTGACCCCACGTGCGTCGACTGCCCGCATCCGCGTGCCGCGTTCCTCATCCTCGCCCCGCCGCTCCGTCCTGCGCCAATGCCGACCGAGAAACGGGGCGGCCCGGAGCTGCCACTTCCAGTCGAGTCCTTCAGGCGTCGCTCAGCTGTTTTTCCGCACCGACCCCTCCCCGGCACACGAGGGGAGCCTTCACGCGAAACTCGCACGAAGTGGCCGGTCCTCGCTTGCCGGGGACAAGTTGGGCGGTCGGGCGAGCGGGAGTGCGGGTGGTCGTGAGCGAACGAGTGCCGGCCCTCACCCCGACCGGACGGGCAAGGCGCTAGGAGGAGCAGGGCTGCACGGCGTTGCGCATTTTGATGTCCTTGCGGCACAGCGGACACACCTCGAGCTGCAGGGCGCACGGCATGCACAGGTCCCTGCGCACATGGCCAAGCGAACAACACGCACGCGGTGACGCCGCCGGCCTGACCGCCGCATCGGTGAAGGTGTCGGTGCTACTTAAGACAGTGACGGTCACGGTGAAGGTGTCGCTGATGGTGATGACGATGATCGTTACGACCGTGACGGTCACGGTGAAGGTGTCGCTGATGGTGATGATGACGATCGTTACGACCGTGACGGTGAAGGTGTCGCTGATGGTGATGACGACGATCGTTACGACCGTGACGGTCACGGTGAAGGTGTCGCTGATGGTGATGATGATCGTTACGACCGTGATGGTCACGGTGAAGGTGTCGCTGATGGTGATGATGATCGTTACGACCGTGACGGTCACGGTGAAGGTGTCGCTGATGGTGATGACGATCGTTACGACCGTGACGGTCACGGTGAAGGTGTCGCTGATGGTGATGATGGTGTTGGACACGCTGGCAATGGCGTGTTTCCTCCTGCCGGATCGCGGTCCCCCCCCCCCACCTTCCGGCTCCGCCCCCCACCTTCTCCCCCACCCCCCTATCGTCCTCACCGGTGTCCGCACGGCAAGAGCTCCGTGTCGGCCATGTTGTCGCAGCACAGCGAGCACGAGTTCTCTTTGATGCTCAGCTGCCGCAGCAGCGCCAGCTTCATGTGCCTGGCCGGGAGACGCGGCGCGCGCACCAAAATCAACAACCGCGAGCGCCAAAATCAACGGCCGCGAGCGCCAAAATCAACGGCCGCGGGCGCCAAAAATCGACGACTCAAGAGCGCCAAAGTCAGTGACCGCGAGCGCCAAAATCAACGGCCGCGAGCGCCGCTCATGGGGGTGGTCGTGACAACGCCGCAGGCAGCCGTCGCCGACGCGGCAGAAGCCCGGACACTCCGGTTGGCGCGACGGGCGATTCCGTCGTCGGCCGGCACCTTCCCGATGGCGATGTGCAATGCCCCGCGATGCCGCCGGACTCTTCAGCGGTGTCCGCGACTTAACCCTTTGACTATTTTTTATTTTACCAGGTCGGAAGGCCCACCGAGCCATATATAGCCTTTTTCCAGAAGCAACATGGCCAAAAAAATTACAGCTCGGGCCAAGTTATTTTTACCGTCATGTGGAAATTTATGGCAGCAGCGCGAAGTTGATTCTAAATGTGGAGGGTAAAAACCGGAGGACCCGGAGAAAAATCCACGCGGCCACCACGGAGAGAGAGACGCGCAAACTCCAAATATACAGGAGGCGGCGGGCATAGGGTCCGGGATCAAACCCATGACCTCCTGCACACCAGGCGTAGGCAGTTAACATCTCCTTAGCCACCGTGGGGGCCTGGAAACAAAACTCAAACTTGGCAGGACCCTCCTGAAAAAAAACTGTCTTGAGACTCGGCGAGGCTGATCGGGGGGCAAACAGGCGCAGCAGCAGCAGCAGCAGCAGCAGCACGCTCGAGAGCGTGGCTGGCACCGCGAGCCGGACGGACGGGGTGTGACGAAGGAAACGCCCTCCGCGAGAGGTCGAGCCCGTTTGGCCGTGCCTGGGCAGGATGAGTTTCTCCTGGCTGTTGAGCGTCGCGCACTCGTTGAAGGTGGAGAAGCGCACGGCGGGCGGGTGCTTGAACGGCCGCGCGCCGAAGTTGAACTCGCACTGCTGGTAGGACATGAAGCTCGCGGCCGCAAAGAAGCCCGACCTGTTGTCGGGAGGCACGGGGGGTGGGGGAACGCGACACGGCCGCGTGAACGCACGCACGACGGCCTGCGCCGAGCACGGTAGAGAAACCGGCACGGGTACCAGCACGGCACAGGCGGAGCGGTGGTGTAGCGGTTAGCGCTACGCTGCGCTATGAACCCGGCGACACGGGTTCGATTCCCGCTCACGGCCAACACCAGTGACGATTATCGGAACCGGTCCCGGGCCTCCCCTAGGTCGACTCAGCCTCAAATGAGACCTGATCCCAGAAGTGTGCTAGTGTGTGTGTGCTAGTGTGTGTGTGCTAGTGTGTGTGTGCTAGTGTTATGTGTGCTAGTGTTATGTGTGCTAGTGTTATGTGTGCTAGTGTTATGTGTGCTAGTGTTATGTGTGCTAGTGTGTGCGTGCTAGTGTGTGCGTGCTAGTGTTATGTGTACTAATGTGTGTGTGCTAGTGTGTGTGCTAGTGTGTGCGTGCTAGTGTGTGTGTGCTAGTGTATTTTGTACCATCGGACACTCCACCCCCACAACCCCAATCGGTGATGGGGCAGTTGTGGAGCGAGTGGAGAGTTTCCCATACCTGGGCAGTGTGCTTATGACCGGCTCAAATTAAACAGCAGAGGTCTCAATCCGAATCAGTCGAGCGGCAATATTTTTTCATCGGTTGCGTAACGTTGTGTGGAAGCTACCTGGTCTGTCGCTCCGCACTAAGCTTCAGGTCTTCTCGGCCAAGGTCATTCCCTCCCTTCTCTACGCTTGCGAAACGTGGACTCCCCTAATGGAACATCTTCGCTGGTTAGAAACATTTAGGCTGGCCTGCCTACGATCCATCCTGGGTTTAACCAGACTGGATTGTGTGAGGAGCTCACAAATCCTTGAAAGATCTGGGCAAGGTCCCATCGGTGAGCTCCTCCGGCGGGCAAGGCTGCGATGGCTGGATCATGTAGCCCGCATGCCCAGCCACCGCATGCCGAAACAGCTTTTGTTCGGCCGAATTGAGGGGGCTAAACGGGCGCGGCACGGGCTAGAGAAGAGATGGAGTGATGTGGTACAGGAGGACGTGGAGCTGAGTGGACTTGCCGATGACTGGTACCAGCGGTGTCAAGATCGGCCTCTGTGGAGGAGGCTCGTGAAGGACGCTACTGGGCAGTTGGAGGTAGTCGCCCTCCAACAACAACGGAGGGCGGAGGAGCGACACTCACAACAACGAGCGGAGCGCCGGGTGCCCCCTACTGTGCCAACCTGCCAACAGCAGGTTGGCACAGTAGGGGGCACAGGTGGTGCATCAGCCAGTCATCTCAGTCGACCCGTGGCACCTGGGTCTGCCCCGTGACCTCCTGCCAGCGGGCGTTCGACACTTCACGTGGCCTCAGGGTGCACATAGCCTGGCACAAGCGTCGTGGTGACGTCACCGCCACTTAGTGGTGAATGGCGGTTGTTGTTGTTGTTGTTGTGCTAGTGTGTGTGTGCTAGTGTGTGCGTGCTAGTGTTATGTGTGATAGTGTTATGTGTGCTAGTGTGTGCGTGCTAGTGTGCGTGTGCTAGTGTGCGCGTGCTATGTGTGCTAGTGTGTGTGCTAGTGTGGATGTGCTAGTATTATGTGTGCGCTAGTGTGCGTGTGCTAGTGTTATGTGTGCGCTAGTGTTGTGTGCGCTAGTGTTATGTGTGCTAGTGTGTGTGTGCTAGTGTTATGTGTGCGCTAGTGTGTGTGTGCTAGTGTTATGTGTGCGAGTGTGTGTGCGCTAGTGTTATTTGTGCTAGTGTTATGTGCGCTAGTGTTATGTGTGCTAGTGTTATGTGTGCTAGTGTGTGTGTGCTAGTGTGTGTGTGCTAGTGTTGTGTGCTAGTGTTATTTGTGCTAGTGTTATGTGTGCTAGTGTTATGTGTGCTAGTGTTGTGTGCTAGTGTGTGTGCGCTAGTGTGTGTGCGCTAGTGTGTGTGCGCTAGTGTGTGTGTGCGCTAGTGTTATGTGTGCGCTAGTGTGTGCGTGCTAATGTTATGTGTGCTAGTGTTATGTGTGCTAGTGTGTGCGTGCTAGTGTTATGTGTGCGCTAGTGTTATGTGTGCGCTAGTGTTATGTGTGCGCTAGTGTGTGCGTGCTAGTGTTATGTATGCGAGTGTGTGTGCGCTAGTGTGCGTAACGCGCATGACGTCAACCGGTAAGACACCAACGCAGTATCGCCACGTCAGCTACGCGCGTCTCGGAGAAAAACAAACCCCGCGCTTCGTGCCATGCCAGGGCGCCAGTACGGCTCGTGCGGTGGAAAAAAAATCAACCCGAGCCCCGACCGTTGCGTCGCTTTAACCGATGCGGAGTCCCCATTGTTGTTTGGCTTCGTGAAATTATGAGTTCAGAGGAAGACATCATTATGCTCACCGGGCAGTATTGATTTGAAGTTTAAGCGGTGTATCGGCCGATATTCGGCTTTTAAAAAAAAATATCGGCATCGGCATTCATGCCAACTGATGTGTCCCGATGTTTTACACATATGTAATGAACCAAAAAAAAATCGATTCGTGCTCCTGTAAATCTACGTTTGACAAGTTGGTATCGCTATTTGCTAAAAAAAATCCGGGAGAGGGAGCTCTATAATAAAGGTTTGTTCGGGTTAAGATTGCGTGAATGTGTGTCGTTAAACCCGCCACCATCCGACACAGCCAATTAGTAAGGTTTCTCACGTAAACTAAACGTGCCAATTCGTTACTCGTACAGCACACCGGTGTGTTGGAGAGTAAACCCACTACATTTACAATTACAGTACGATGTTTCGCCGGTAATTACAACAACCAGCCTTGCAAAAATGTGTGTTTAATACGCAGCAAATTGTTCCCAAATATTGAAAGCTTAATAAACGTACGTTTTTGAAATGTATTAGAAAATTTTGCATTCTTTTTTACAAAATATCGGTCGATATATCAGGAATCGGTGAACGAGAACTCTCCAAAATCGGTATCGGCATCGGAGCCAAAAATCTGGCAACGGTCGGGGGCTCTAAAATCCAGCCTTGCTTCGTGCCACGCCGGCTTGGCACCGCCCGCGGAACGCCCACAATTGCTTCTCTGTGTTTGCGTCCCGGTTGTGTCAAAGCGTTGCGCGTGACTTGGTAAACGTACGATGCCGATCCGAAGACCTGCTTCTCGGGCGGCAGCGGCGTGCCGTTGAGGGAGAACACCATTTGCTTCTTGTTGAGGTCCAGGAGAAAGCCGACCGTGTCTCCTGCGGTTACAACAGCGCACACGATGGGTCCCATCTGGCATCATCTCCACATTTACATTGAATGTGCATGCAGAGTATTTGGATGCGATAAAATTCCAGATAAGCCACTTCGTTGAGCCATCATTTGCGACCAGGTCGCTTTTGAAAAAGAGCTACATAAGCTCAGTGGGCCCTTTACCTGGTAAAATAAAAAAAAATAGTTCGTAAGTTCAAGAACAAGACCGTACAAAGCAGTTACCAGAGTAGGTTTCCCAGAAGACGCGTGGCCCAATCGCAACGGCGCTGCGCCCGATGTCATCAGATCGCAAAAAAAAACCCCACTAAACGAATTATTTTGCTTAAGCGACTGCATTGGCGTTGACAGCAGCGGCGGCTGCCAGGTTCGAATAATTAGCAAAATAAATCGACAATGGCTCAGTTCTTCATGGAAAAAAAAAACGAAGAAGAGTTGAGCCTCCATAGTGCTTGGATGGGTGGACCACTGTGCATAACAAGTTTGCTTGCGAGGCTAACGTGGTGGGGGCAACAGAGGGCAGTGCAGCAACAATTCGTTGTCGTACACTGCACTTCCATGCTCTGTGTCTTCTGCATCCGCCAAAGCCCGCACCGACCAGGACGGTGAAGTACGACCCCCGACGACACGCACGGCGCGGAATCAACCAAACCCCACCTCCGATTAGCACGCTTGGCTACGTACGGAGCGAAAGACGCTCAACATACATACAAACTTACATACAATCCAGCAATGGGTGGACGTAAAGCTCCGCACGCGTACCCCGCGCAACGTTCAAACTAAGGGGCTCTTCTCCTCTCGGGTGTGAACGCCGGGACAGGACTCAATCGCGGATCCAAACTGAGAGCAACGGCGCATGGAGTGAGCGCCACGGTGGCGAGACGTTAACTACCCGGTATGCAGGAGGTCGTGGGTTCCATCTCGACTCTTGACGCCTGCTGTATATTTGGAGTTTGCGAGTTCCCCCCAGGGTCGTGTGGATTTTTCTCCGGGTCTCTCGGTTTTTCCCTCCGCATTTAGAATCAGCATGCAGTTTGGAGTATTTTGCCGCTATACATTTCCACCTGATAAGCCACTTTCGTTGAGCTATCAATTGTGGCCAGGTCGCTTCTGAAAAAGAGCTATGTAGCTCAGTGGGGCTTCAACCTGGTTAACAAAATATATATCATTAAAAAATATGTGTTGAAGTTTAGTACCTTCCTTCCAGCAGGGGTGTGCGTGGGGCTTGCTCTTGGCGTTGTACCAAATGAGGCGACGGCACCCGTCGTACGCACACGAGTATTCGTCATCTCCGATCCCGTAACCTTCCTGAAGGTGCAGCGGTAGCAGTAGCAGCAGCAGGGGCAGCAGCAACAACAACGGGAGCAACGGTGACATTAGGAACAGCGGCGGCAGCAGCAGCAGCAGCAGCAACAGCAGCGGCAGCAACGGCAACAGCAGCGGCAACAACAACAGACATAGCAGCAGCAATAGCAGCGGCAACAGCAGCAGCAAAAACAGACAAAGCAGCAGCAACAGCAGCGACAGCAGCAGCAACAGCAGCGACAGCAGCAACAACGGCAGCAACAGCGGCAACAACAACACCAACCGCAACAGCAGCGGCAACAACAGCAGCAGCAACAACAGACATAGCAGCAGCAACAGCAGCGGCAGCAACGGTAATAGCAGCGGCAACAGCAGCAGCAACAGCAACAACAACAGACATAGCAGCAGCAATAGCAGCGGCAACAACAGCAGCAGCAACAACAACAGACATAGCAGCAGCAATAGCAGCAGCAACAACAGCAGCAGCAACAACAGACATAGCAGCAGCGACAGCAGCGACAGCAGCAGCAACAGCAGCGACAGCGGCAACAACAGCAGCAACAATAGCGACAGGAGTGGCAGCAGTAGCAGTAACAACAGCAGTGGCAGCAGCAGCAGTGGCAGCAAGATAAAACGATTGTTGGAGAGGCACAACAGAAAAAAACACAGCAGAACATGTATTCATATATATTGCAAATACAAAGATCCCCTGTATAGCCTTAACAGACTGTTGGGGCAAGTGCTGTTAGCGAGCAGCACCTATGAAGGTAGGCACGGCACACGAGGGGGTGGGTGGCCAACACCACGCCGACCGCCTTTGTCTCCCCAGTGGCGATGTTTACACATCACACCAGGTACTCATTTGAGGCCGAGTCGACCTAGGGGAGGCTCAGGAGCGGTTCAGATAATCGTCACTGGTGGCTGGCCGTGAGCGGGAACCGAACTCGGGTCGCCGGGTTCGTAGCGCAGCGCGCTGACCGCTGCTACACTACCGCTCCCCACATATATTCACATATATACACACCACCTCCCCCTAGGGGCAATTGTTGAAATTCAATCGGAATTCAAATGAATTAAACGAGAGCTGGACGGACGACGTTTTTGAAAGTTCGCCACGAATGAGAGCCATGACAAATCCTGGTCCCCCCCCCCATGGGCAACATTTCCCTCTCACACCGACTTGGCCACAAGGTGTCAGCAGGCACTGCACACCCCCTCCCCCCCTCCGCAGCAAACGAAACTGGCGCTACTCACTTTAATACTTTATTATTGAAACTGGCGCTGCCCGCTCGCGCGATCGCGTCAACCGCCATGACCGCTGCTGTGTCCGTTGAGAAGAGAGAGAGGGGGCTTCTTTGCCAAATGAACCAACCGACTGATTTAAAAAATTGAGGTTTTAGGAATTTGGGGTGAGATCGCGTAAACACATCCATCAACTCATTTCTTTAGAACTTTTTTTTTCGAATTTAGTTTGTTGTCCTTCCCCCCCCGCACCTCAGATAAGCACGGTTGGCTACGTACGATATAAAATAGGTTCAACATAGATACATACATAAACTCACACAGAGACCCATAGTTTACTGTCCTTCCCCCCCCCCGCACCTCCGATTCGCTTGGTTGGCTACGTACGGTGCGAAAGAAGTTTCACGTACATAAAATGTGTAATTAACCCACCACACCACCCGACACGGCCAATTACGTCATCTTGCTCTATTTAAGAGCGGAAGTTGGAAGGCTTCTTCAGAATTCTGGCAAATCGCCTGACGAAGCTGGTTGTAATCACCAGCGAAACGTTGTACTCAATTGTAATTGTTGTGGGTTTACTCACCATCACACCGACGGTGATGAAGCAATAGCTAATTGGCACGCTTTATTCACATTACTAATTGGCTGTGTCGGGTGGTGGTGGGTTAACGACACATTTATATTTAAGCGATCTTTAAAACCCAAAAACCTTTATTATGAATAATATTGGTCGGGAAAGCCTGCTACGTGTTAAATTGACCGACTGACATCGAGACCAGCTCTACACGGGACACCGGCGTGTCCCGTCAATAGATGGGACAAGTGTGAAAACGGTTAAGTTGCACACAAAGACAATGATCCCCCCAATAGCTTTAACACTGTTGGGGAAAGTGCTCTTAGCGAGCACCTTTGAAGGCCGGCATGGCACACGAGGGGGGGGGGTAGCCAACACTACGCCTGGCCATCTTTGTCTCTCCAGTGGCAATGTTTTTACACACCGCACCAGGTACTCATTTGAGGCCGAATCGACCTAGGGGAGGACCGGGACCGGTTCAGATAATCGTCACCGGTGTTGGCCGTGAGTGGGAATCGAACTCGAGACGCTGTAGCGCAGCGGCTACACTACCGCTCCCCACACTCATGCACAAACACACGCACATACAGTCTCACGCACACACTCACTCACGCACACACTCACTCACGCACATAAAGTCTCACGCACTCACTCACAGTCTCACGCACACACTCACTCACGCACTCACTCACTCACACACACTCCCTCTCCGTAGAGGTTCCGCGCCGCCGTTACGTGTGTGCGCGCGTGCGCAGCTCACGTGGTTGAGGAACTTGCTGTTCTTCGTTGCCCAGCCGATCTGCATGACGCCGCATGTCACGACCATCACCTCGTAGTACCACACGCCCGAGTCCACGCAGAACGTGCAGCGCACGCTCTCAAACGACGACGCGTCGCACCGCGCCTGCCACAGACAAAGAACCCCCCCCCCAAATAGCTTTAAACAGACTCTTGGGGCAAGCGCCGTTCGCGAGTAGCACACGAGCGGATTTGGTGGCCAACAACCACGCACGGCCGCCTTTCGTCTCCCCGACGTTTACACGGCGTGCCAGGTACTCATTTAAAGCCCAGTCGACCTAGCGGATGCCCAGGATCTTGTCTGATATTCGTCACCGACGGTGGCCGCGAGCGGACTTTGAACTCGGGTCGTCGGGTTCGCAACGCGGCGCGCCAAGGCACCGCGCCGCCGTTCCCCGCAGGGCAACGCGTGCGTACGCGCGGCACGGCACGGAGCCGGAGAGACGGCACGCCGCCGGGAGACACCCAGGGAAGTTTCCCGAGGAAGCAAAGGGCTTCCGGTGCGAGGCCTACACGTAACCACAGACACGCATGTACATTATTATTACCGACCAAATTTGGAGACGAACCGAATCAAGCCACAAGGGATTTTCACGTACAAATCGCCCCAATGATGTTGCATGTAATTACCGGCGAAACGTCGTACTACTCAAATTGTAAATGTTGTGGATTTACTCTCCAACACACCGGTGGGCTGAAGGAGTAACTAATTGGCGTTTTGTTTACGTGACAAATCCCTTACTAATTGGCTGCGACTGGCAGTGGAGCGTTACGACACGTATATATTTATACGCAATATAACCCAAAAACCTTCATCATGAATAAGATTGGTCGAAAAAGCCTGCTCCGTGTGAAACTGAGCATTTATTTTCCCTACCTCCGATTGGCACGGTGCGAAAGAAGTACAATTGTGCTAATCGAAGGTTAGCACGGAGGTCGTGGGTTCAATCCTGACCCCGACACCTGCTGTATATTTGGAGTTTGCATGCGTCTCTCCCCGTGTTCGCGTGGATTTTTCTCCGGGTCCTCCGGTTTTTCCCTCTACATAATAATTGAGCATTTGGCTGTGATAAATTTCCACGTGATAAGCCAACTTTGTTAACCTATCATATGTGGCCAGGTCGATTCTGGGCCTTAACCTGATCAAATAAAAAAATAGTTATTTAATAATGTAACCACCTCAGATTGGTCTCTTGGCATCTCCGCTCTGTTCTCATTTAAACCACTAAAGTTTAAGTGTGAATGTAATTTTATAACATAATCGCTATTCTTATAAAAATATATAAATATCTGTTATTGTGGAATGCTTTGACGTCATCTGCCGGCCGAGCCGCTCTTGAAGAAGAGCTGCTTAGCTCTTCGGCTTGACTCGGGAAAAAAACACTCCTGGTTCTGATTCCTTTGCTCACGCGTGTTGTCTGCGTTGCGTGTATTGTGTGCGTTGCGTGCGTTGGACTGTGTTGTGCGTGCCTTGCGTTGTGTGCACGCACTGTGTTGTGCGTGTGCGTTCTGTGCGTGCATTGTGTGCGAGCGTTGCGTGTGTGCCGAGTGAACCCCAGCGAATCCTACCTCGAGGCCGTGCGTGTGCACGTTGTGTGCGCGCATTGCGTGCGTGTGTTGCCTGCATGCGTTGTGTGCGTGCGTTACGTGCGTACGCCGTGTGCGTACGTTCCATGCGTGCGTTGCACTGCGTTGCATGTGTGCCGAGTGCATCCCAGTGAACCCTACCTCAAGGCCGTGTGGCGATATCTTGAGGTACTCGCTCACGTCGTTGCTGTTGAGCATCGCGCTGATCCCGCTCAGGTCCACCTGCTCGTACGTGAACTGCCGCCCCTCCTTCACGACTGCGCCCGCGCGCAGCGACGTGGCCAAGGAACGCAAAGCGCAAGGCAGGAGTGAGGAGGTCAGCTGTCTGTGTGGGGATCTTAGCCGTACTCATCGGTTACTAGAGGACAATAATTTATACCGGCCGCGGTTCATCTCATCAAGGAGCATAAACGAACTCCGGTTGTTCTCGGATTTTGCCGAGCCATCAAACAAAGATGGTCAACGCATCGCGCGCTTTCGGCTGTGCTTCTGTATCCGTCTGGAACGCTCTTCCTTCCGATATTAGCGAGCCACTGGAGCTATGCCCTGAGAGCAATTGCTTAAGGGCGCTTTATGAATCTTGATTTGAAGCTTTCGTGACTGCAGGAATCCATGCTCTTTGATTCTTTCGGTAAAGTCACGTAGGTAGAAATAAAACAAAATAAATCACGACGTTTCGATAGCAGCACAAGCCATCGCTGCCTTGTGAAAGGCAGCAGACATCGTGCTGCTCACAGCATCGTCTTCAAGTGAAAATCACGATAGCCGCGATGTCTGCTGCCTTTCACAAGGCAGCGATGGGCTTGTGTTGCTATCGAAACGTCGCGATTTAAATTTGTATTTCTACCTATGTGACTTTACCGAAAGAACCAAAGAGTATGCGCTTTATAAATTTAAATGATTATTATTTCTCATTAAATCTATATTTAAAACTAATTTCGTCAGAACTGCTTTTCTGTGTTTAGTTTGTTGTCCTTCCCCCGCACCTCCAATTCGCACGATTGGCCACGTGAAATGCGAAAATGAAGTTCAACACACATGCGTATATTGACCTTGTGAACAGGTGCACGAGTGACTGAATTATAACGAATGAATGAGTGAATTAACCCAATGTAGGTGGTGTCCACTGGTCGCTGTTGTGTGGGTGCGGAGTGCTAAGCGTCGAGGAGGCGCCACAAAATCAGAATCTGTATTCATACCGCGGGAATCGCAGACGTCCCGTGGACACGGACAGGGCCACCTCACAGCTGAGCAGAGTCGGTGACTCTTCACAGATGACTGTCAGCCGCGCGTCGACATCGGTATACGTTACAAATATTCGCCTCGACAAAGTTTCCACGTTATTATTGGACGCCGCTGAGGTGCGCGTTAACGTGCGGCCCCGTAAAAAAGGTATTTGTGAGTCCTATGATACAATACTCCCTCGGTTAACAGTGACATTGGTTCACAGTTTTTCGGTGAACGTTTTCGCCTTCCATAGGACCCCACATAATTTTTTTAAATCCGGCACGCCCTTCCCCCTCCGAAGCCGCCTGATAATCGATGATTGACAGCAAGTTGATAGTCGATGATCAATTCAGTAAGTTGATAATCGATGATCAACTAAGTGTATCAGGATCCGACAGGGAAGTGTTGAAGGCCTTGGTGCTTACAGAGATTGTCGAGGCACCACTGGGCACAGAAGCCGACCTGGCGTCGCGCAAACTCCGGGCTGTTCACCCACGCCTCCAGCACCTTGAGCTGCTCGGAGATCCGCGAGCGACCCACCGTCACCTTGTTCTCCGCTGGCGCGCGCGGTCGGGAGGGGTGAGCGACAACAGCACGCACGGGTCGCTAACAGGACAGGCTCGGGGGAGGGTGCCGCACGTGAACGCCCCCCCCCCCCGCCCCCCCCCAGCAAGGCGCCGAGTTAAGAAGCTTTTTGTGTGTTTAGTTTGTTTTCCTTCCACTGCCCCCCCCAACCCCCCCATAGCAACCTCTGATTAGCACGGTTGGATTCGTATACGAAGCTAAAGCAGTTCTACGTATGTATACATATACGTACGTACGTTTAACTTCTATAGCTTCGTACAATGGAAGTGCCACCACTCGGCAAACAAACACGGGGATAGAAATGATATGAATCTGGAATCAGACACAGACTCGACGAACGTGACCACAACCAACGCCACGAGGTGCCGTTTTAAAATGGGTTTTTTTAAAAGGGCAGGGATTTCATTTTGCAAGTGTCGTGACGGGTACTGCAAGATCGGACCATGTCCGGACAATGCTCGCTGACATGCATTGGCTTCCGTTTGCTGAACGAACACACGATGAGGTTGCACTCATTACACACAAAGTGCTTGCAACATATTTACACAAACCGTCCAGTGCTCATGTGAGTAGTGCACATGTGAGTTAAGTAATTACACGTACTGCCCAGTGATCGTGTGAGTAAAGTACTTACACGTACTACCCCAGTGCTCGTGTGAGTAAAGTACTTACACGTACTGCCCAGTGCTCATGTGGGTAAAGTACTTACACGTACTACCCAGTGCTCATGTGAGTAAAGTACTTACACGTACTACCCAGTGCTCATGTGAGTAAAGTACTTACAAGTACTGCCCCAGTGCTCGTGTGAGTAAAGTACTTACACGTACTGCCCCAGTGCTCGTGTGAGTAAGTACTTACACGTACTACCCAGTGCTCAAGTAAAGTACTTACACGTACTGCCCCAGTGCTCGTGTGAGTAAGTACTTACACGTACTACCCAGTGCTCAAGTAAAGTACTTACACGTACTGCCCCAGTGCTCATGTGAGTAAAGTACTTACACGTACTGCCCAGTGCTCGTGTGAGTAAAGTACTTACACGTACTACCCAGTGCTCGTGTGAGTAAAGTACTTACACGTACTACCCAGTGCTCGTGTAAGTAAAGTACTTACACGTACTGCCCAGTGCTCGTGTGAGTAAAGTACTTACACGTACTACCCAGTGCTCGTGTGAGTAAAGTACTTACACGTACTGCCCCAGTGCTCATGTGAGTAAAGTACTTACACGTACTACCCAGTGCTCGTGTGAGTAAAGTACTTACACGTACTGCCCCAGTGCTCGTGTGAGTAAAGTACTTACACGTACTGCCCCAGTGCTCGTGTAAGTAAAGTACTTACACGTACTGTCCAGTGTTCATGTAAGTAAAGTACTTACACGTACTGTCCAGTGTTCATGTGAGTAAAGTACTTACACGTACTGCCCCAGTGCTCATGTGAGTAAAGTACTTACACGTACTGCCCCAGTGGTCGTGTGAGTAAAGTACTTACACGTACTGTCCAGTGCTTGCCGAGCTGCGTTGGCTTCCAGTTACCGAACTAATACATTGTAAGGTCACGCTTGTTTACACGCCAAGTGCTCGCCACAAATGAACAGCGATACCTCGCCGATCTCGTCAAGAAGCATAAACCATCATCACGCAAACTCCGGTGGTCATCCTCGCAGCAGAGGCTCACGGCTCACCATCGAACAAAGACTGTCACCGCAATCGCGAGATTACGGATGCGATTCTGCGACAGTCTGGAACGCTCTTAGGAAGCCACTTTTAAATCTAGATTGAAAACGCAATTCTTGAGAAATAATTTTCGTGTTTAGTTTGTTGTCCTTCCTCCGCACCATCAATGAGCACGGTTGGCTACGTATGGTGCGAGAGAAGTCCTACATACATATATATACAACATACATGCCAGGCACAAGTGGTAATCGTGATTCGAGGGGTAACTCACTCGTTTGAGCGAATTTTTCCAGCGCGATGAGAGAGAAGAGAATCACCGTGGGATGGGACTGCAGGTTCTGTGGAGATAACATAATGCGTTTAGTGTTTGGCTCCTATAGATGCCCATGCCACTTCGTTGAGCGATCATTTGTGGCCAGGTCACTTCTGAAAAAGGACTGTATAAGCTCTGTGGGCCTTGCCTGGTAAAACGAAAAATTGTTTAGTTTAAAAAAATATCGAATAGTCTGTGCTCCGAGGCATTTGTTCCGGTATGGGGCGCATTACAAATGTGCACTCTTGTTGTTATTGTGTAAATCATGGGGGAGCTTTGTAACCAAAGCAGTCCACCAACCCCTCCTCGTTTGAAATGCACAACAGCCGACTGGCGCCTGTCTGTGCAGCCCAAAAAACTGAATGCACGGGAAAATCCCTCCCCACTGGATACTTGATAGCATGCGTTTTCCCAACGCGATGAAAATAATACAAGCATTAGTCTTTCAAAAAATAACAATAAAGCATTTAACTACCTCGAGTCTATTAATAATAAATATCCACTCATGTAAGTAGGCAGGAGCATCTTAAATTATTAAACAAGTGACACTCATTACAGCTTAAAATTACCAACAGCGGTACAATATGCAGCAGGAGGCTCGACCGGCATTGCGTGCTCTGAACGACTACTTTAGAGATGCCTGCTGCTGACTCCTGCTTGCTAAGCACGCTTCCTACAAGTAGCCGTGATGCAGGCGTGTGGTGTGAACGGTGTAGATCTGGCGAGTTCTTCACTTCAATAAGCTGCTGGAGGAGAGCGGGGGGTTGAATGATAAGGATGCACGCGCAGGTGATGGGAGTTGGCAGGTTTTCGGGAAGAATGACGCGGACAGTTCGAGAGTCAAGTTGATTTTGTAGAACCATGTGCGGACTCGCAGAAACCAGGATGAGTCTCGTTTGCGAGGGCGACCCGTGGATTCAGTTGCAGGTTCAAATCCCAGCCAGGGGGTTTGGACTCGGCCGATCATAAAAATGTACCACTTTGTGGGAGGTCAACAGTGATTTTCCTACAGATAGACTTGGATCCCACCATGGGAAAGTTCACCAAATGGCTCGGGGCCTTCACAACAGAGAGAGATGCTTCGTTGAAGACGGAGACACGCCGTCTCGTAGCAGGACGAACGCCCGTTGAGTCACCACCAAGAGTTCACCGAATGATGTTTGCGGGACAGCGTTAGTGCGTCGCAGCGACCACTGCGGCGGTACACGAGCTGAGAAGCTCCTCCACTGTGCATACGCTGTGGGGCGCCACGGTGGCGAGATGTTAACTACCTCACCTGGTATACAGGAGGTTGTCAGTTCGATCCCGACCCTGACGATGCCTATGTATTTGGAGTGTGCATGTCTCTCTCACCGTAGTTGCGTGGATTTTTCTCCGTGTCCTCTGGTTTTTCCCTCCACATTTAGAATCACCATGTGTTTAAGAGTATTTGGCTGCTATAAAGCCTCTTCCTTGAGCTGTCATTTGTGGCCACGTTGCTTCTGAAAAGGAGCTACAGTATATATCTCCGTGGGGACTTATCTTGTAAAATAAAACGAGTTCTTAGTTTGACTCTCTCCCCACTCGTTATCGTTTTCATTCAATCATCGTGCATAGTCGGCGAAGGATCATCACGCCGAACGCGTACCCCTTGCGACAGCGTCCGCATGAACCGCTCTTTGCTGCTGTACACTGGCGTGTCTCCAGTGATTTATTTGATCCACGGATTACGGGGGGGGGGGGGGGGACCACAGGGGGTGGCAGCGCCATTCGTTTGAGAGTCGCAGTTCCAATTCCAATGTCGACCAGCAACCAAATTGAGCGCAATTGCTGCGGGAGTTTGCGCATAAAGCCGGGGGCGACGGTGGTGACCGTCATCTCCCTCTCGAACCGAGCTCTCGATCACTAGGAGACCGGTCACAGATGCAATGGTGGACATTTCTGACGAAATTGAACCATCGGATATCTCCCGTCCTGTGCCCTCTCCTCGCCCATCCCTTTGCTTGGCTCTTCAACTCACCCCTAATTTTGCTACATCACGGCCAGGGACTACAGCGGAATGTCTACTCGTGCGCTGACCATCACGTGACTGTTCGTGTTGCTAAAAATCTGAAATTTATATATATAAACACAGTAAAACCTTGCCCATCGAGGCAGGGGGTTACGTTCTAGAAAATAGCCGCAAATCCGCGATCCGTAAAACTGAAAGGAGCGTCACGGTCAACCGCAAATGGTCGAACCACGGGGGGTGCGATCGGCGACCTGTACCTCTATAAATTTTGCACGAATGATCAAATCGGTGGTGGGAAAACCAGCGTTGGGCCAGGTTGTGGTACATACGTAGTTATGTGTTTAACGGGGCAGCATTAACAATTGCAGAGCATCTACGTAACGATACGGAGCTTACCAGGCTCTCGAGCAGGTAGCCGAGTGTTCCCGGAGACAGCAGGGCGATGCTTGTGGGACCTGCAAGGACATGTGTATATATAAAACATAGAATTATTTTTCCACTTGTAAACCCAGGGAAGGCCTGCCAAAGGATGGCACACATTACCACACACACACACCTTTCCTTTAACACATCTTGTAGTCGGTTTCACACGTGTTGGTAGTAGGGTTTCGCGACCAATATTATTATCCATAAGGGGTTTTTTTGTGGGTTAGAGTGCGTAAATATAAATGTGTCGTTAAACCCACCACCACCTGACACAGCCAATTAGTAAGGTTTGTCACGTAACCAAAACGTGCCAATTAGTTGCTAGTTCAGCACACCGGTGTGACGGAGAGTAAACCCACTACAACATTTACAATTCCAGTACCGTGACATTACACCGGTGATTACAACTGGCCTCATCAGGCAACAGCCAGATTTGTGAGAGAAATCCTCCTGTTTCGGTATTAAATAGAGGGATGAACGTGACGTCATCACTTATGAGCCAATCAGGTGTAAGAAGACCAGTGTCTCTCATTTTACGATGATAATAATAATAGTAGTAATAATTCATTTGCCCAGAAGAGCCGTGCCGAGTCCAAAGACACGATTTTCAGCAGGGATCCTGCTACATTGGGGTGTTTGGCCAAACACCAATGACTTTGTATGTTTTTTTTGTCCTCTACAACAGACCAGAGAACACAGTGGCAACCCATGCAGCAAAAGGGGGGGGGAGGACATACAAACTCCAACATAGCAAGGTGACCAAAGTCGGGAATCGAATCCAGGCACCCCCCCTCTTGATACGAGGCGCGAGCGTTAACCGCCTTGCCACCCTCGTTGCCTTTGGAGCGACTCTCCCTCTGCGTGCCTCGGGAATGTCCGAGGAACCCGTTAGAGTCCTCAAAAAGTGCCAGTGGCCAGTCGCGTGAAACGTCTTCAAATCGCCCTCAACCAACACCGGATTTAAAGGGGAGAAGAGCGGAGCGAATGTTGCCATTTGCTAGAAGGCGACCGGGCCTAGACGTGTAGGGCTGCGGGCAGGGTGGGCGTGGTAGTGCCCGCGCGGTGCTGCGCTGTTGTGGGGCGGGTAGGGGTGGGTGGGGGCGGGTAGGGGCGGGTGGGGGCGGGTAGGGGCGGATAGGGGCGGGCGGGCGGGCGCTTACCGGCGAGCTTCTCGGCGAGGCAGCCCAGCACGGCGGCGGTGTTGCGGTGGCGCGCCGGGTTGGACAGGTCCGTGCGTGCCACCTGCTCGTCCAACTGCAGGATCTCAGACAGGCGCAGCAGGGACTCCTGCACAAAGACAAAGAGATCACCCACGATAGTCTTAACGGACATTCTGGGGCAAGTGAAAGTGCCGTCAGGGAGTAGAAGCACCCATGACGGCCGGCGCGGTTTCACAAAGGGGGTTGGGTGGCCGAAAGCCACGTCCACCCGCCTTTGCCTCCCCAGTGGCAACGTTCACACACCGCAGCGGGTACTCATGACTTGAGGCAGAGTCGACCGTGGTGACTGACGGGAGACGGTCGTAGACTCTCCGCACTTCTGACGGCTAAATCAGTTCGATCGCGTGCGGCCTCCACGTATCGCGAGACAGGACCTCGGCGGCAGCGGCGGCGGTGGCCCTGCGCTCTGACAAGGGAGACGGCATGGGACCCCCGGGCGGACCACATTGGTCCTCTCTTCTTTCCGTAAGGTTGCTGATGTAGACGCAGAGCAACAACTTACAAGCTCACATTCAGGTGGTCAAGCCCAGATAACCGCATCAGGGGTCATGGTGGCGAGATGGGGCGCCATGTCGGCAAGATGTTCACTACCTCACTTGGTATGCAGAAGGATTCGATCTCGACCCTTAACGCCTGTGGTCACGTGGATTTTTCTCCGGGTCCTCCGGTTTTTCCGTCTACATTTAGCAACATGCATTTAGAGCATTTGGCTGCTATAAATTTCCACGTAATAAGCCACTTCGTGGAACTATCTTTTGTGGACAGGTTGGTTATGAAAAAGAGCTACATAGCTCAGTGGGGGGCCTTACCTGCTAAAAGTAAATTAAAAAGTTGAGTTTGGTTTTAAGTTTAGTATCTCTGTGATGTCTCCTTCATATTTGTGGATGGGGACATCGCGTCAATGTCTATGTTGACACCTTGGTGGGGAGAGGGCACTCGTCCAGCAGGAGGGTGATGACGGCAGGGCCCAGGGGATCGTCCAGAGGAATCACCCGGATGAGCGACTGCACCAGCTCCAGCCATCCGGGCTCTACGTCACACAACACAAAGACAAAGAGATCCCCAGCCATCCCGGCTCAACGTCACACAAAGACAAAGAGATCCCCAGCCATCCGTGCTCAACGTCACACAAAGACAAAGAGATTCCCAGCCATCCCGGCTCAACGTCACACAAAGACAAAGAGATCCCCAGCCATCCCGGCTCAACGTCACACAAAGACAAAGAGATCCCCAGCCATCCCGGCTCTACATCCCTCCCTCCCTATAGCCTCAGCAGACTTTTGGGGCAAGTGCTGTTAGCGAGTACATCCCCGGGAGGGTCACATCTGCGAGGGTTTCTTTTGGGGCCGTGTCTTCCTGCGGGACCTTCCCATTTCGCACCTCCGATTAGCACGGTTTGCTATGTACGGCCCGCAAGAAGTTCAACATACACCCATACAAATTTTAGGGTTGAAAACCACCAGACTCGCTAAATGGCTGGGGAGTTTTGTGGTGCTATGAGTAAAGCATGCCACCAGTTCAAATCCCAGTTGGAGATTTGTTGGTTAGGACTCGATAAAAATGAGCACAGTGAAGCCGTATTTTTAACCCTCCGATTTCTTTCATCATCCCCGTCTAATTTTCTAGATCCCAAATAATCGCACTGCGAATCTCGATGACCTTTCACCTTCGTATATAAAATAAGGGTACTCTGTAATGCTAATGTTTACCTGCAGGGATTGAGTCAGCAATGGAGGGGGCTTCTTTCTGAGACCCAACAATACGTTTTATTGGTCTGAGAATGATACATACGGTGCACAGAGGGACGGTGGGTAAACACCTCACCTTGCTCCGCCAGCTCGTGCAGGGCCATCATGGAGTACGGGGGCTCCTGGTCACTGCAAGGTGGCACATGGCACAGCGGCGGCGAGCATGGTTATTAAACATAACTCGCCTTTTGTCGGTCCAAGGACGGGTGTGTTGCAGTAAATCTGAAACTTGCAAGCGAAAAGCAGACCGCGACGTGGTATTCATTGCATCAATGCGCGTGAAATTTGTAAGGCCGCGGTGACACAGACTTGTTTCATTTGGAGGTTATAATCCCTTGTTCATCACGACGTCCTTTTTACTTCAATGTCTCAATAGCGTTACGGAAATCACGTGTCGTGAGGGTTCTGCCTTTGTAGCGAGGGTTGCGAGTTGACGCTGAGGAGGGGGGAGGAGGCGCCTCGCCGTCCCATGTGGAGTGACGTAACCCGATCATGATTATTAATGAAGGGAGGGGTGTGGCATGTGGAGTGACGTCACCCGCTCATGATTATTAATGAGGGGAGGGGTGCGGCATGTGGAGTGCGCGACCTTCTTTATATTCACGTGTAAATTTCCACATGAATATTAATTAAGTGGGGGGCCTCTTTTGCAGTGACGTCACGCACGGATGTAGCACTTTGCGCAATAAATTAATTCAGCTGGACCTTCCTCTGCATTAGTATAAAAATCCACCCACTCATGAACATTAATGAGGGGGGGTGGGCCTCATGTGGAGTGACGTCACGCGGGGGGGGGGTGGGCCTCATGTTGAGTGACGTCACGCGGGGGGGGGGTGGTGGGCCTCATGTTGAGTGACGTCACGCGGGGGGGGGGTGGGCCTCATGCTGAGTGACGTCACGCGCGGGACACACAGACATTCTTGGCTCATTATAGTAGAGTATAATGTCAACGGCGTGACGGCGCAGCGGTTGCAATATCCGATTCTGTAAAAGTGTCGGGGCCATCTCCATTAGCGAGCAGCCGTTTAAGGCTGGCACGGCACGCGTCTGGAGTGGTGCGGAAATGTACCGTGCACGGAATTGGTAGAGTACTCATTTAATGCCGAGTCAACCTAAGGGAGGGCCCAGTATCGGTCCAGACAAACGTCAGTGATGTTGGCCTGCAAGCAAGTGCGTTGTGCGATACGTCACCATTCACCACAACCCACAGACACCTATGCAAAGACTGACTTATTACGTAACATTATCGTGTAACTCAATTTTATCGTGGCAAAACTCAAGTTTTGCCATCTTAGATGCCACCAACAAGTTAAATATTCTGTCTGGGCCCATGGACAAAGATCCCCCGTATAGCCTTAAGAGACTGCTGGGGGCAAGTGCTGTTAGTGAGCACCTATGAAGGCCGGCACGGCACACGAGGGGGTGGGTAGCCAGCACCACGCCCAACCGCCTTTGTCTCCCTAGAGGTAATGTTTACACACCGCACTAGGTACCGATTTGAGACTAAGTAGACCTAGGGGAGGCCCAGGACCGGTTCAGATAATCGTCACTGGTGTTGGCCGTGAGCGGGAATCCAATTTTGGTCGCCAGGTTCGTAGCACAGCACGCTAACCGCTACACTACTGCTCCGTCCAAACACATACACATAGAGACGCACTATTTTCTCCGCTTCCACACCTGTAAACACACAAGCGCACACACACGTCAGCTGCGCCCGCCCTTACTTGTCCAAAGGCAACGATAATTCAAATCTGCAAATGACGGGCAAACCCATCGGAACAGAAACATTAGTGCAGAAAACAAATAGATTTAATGGCCCTGTGATGGGTTTTCTCTTTCATTTGCAGGCAAGGGCGAGCGGGTGTCCACATAGCCCCGGGGTCAGCAACCTGCGGCTCCGGAGCCGCACACAACTCTTCAAGGACCCATACTCTTTGGTTTTTTGATACAGGTAATTTTGCTGTGTCTATTCCACCTGAAGACAGAAGCTTGTGTTGCCTCCGAAACGTCGTGATGTAATTTAGTTTTCATTTATTTTATTTTACCTACGTGACTTTACCGAAAAAACCAAAGAGTATGAATCCTTGCAGTCACGAAAGTACCGCCGCTCCGTGACGTTATTTATCAAGGGCCCACCGTCTCCGCCACCACGGTGCATCGCGGCTCTTGAAATAGAGGGGTCGTTTAAACCGAATTAGAAGAAAATGGCTCTTCTTGTTACTTTGGTTGCCGACCCCTGCCCTAGCCTAAAGGTGAAAGCCCCCTCCCATATAGAGGGCTCCCAGAGGCATGTGGCAGCAGCGAACGTTGACGACTGCACTGTGCTGTTCTGATGAGTCCTAAAGAGGATGAAACCCGTCTACGGTTGTGTCTTTGTGTCGCTGCTGCCCGTCGGGAGGGCAACGTTTTCTCGAGTATGTTGAACTTCTTTCGCGGCGTACGTAGCCAACCGTGCTAATCGGGGGAAGGACAAACTAAACACAAAAGGCATTTCCAAACAGAGTTTGCCAATCTAAAATGATGTAAAAGTGCACAGCTCCCAGTGGCGTCCTAATATCAGACAGAAGAGCGTTCCAGACGGCCGCGGGAAGCGCCGCGCGATAAGCTGGTGGTTCTGAACGACGCCGACGCCGACGATGACATTACGGCCGCACATTCGGTTCCGTTGAGCCGGTGGTCTGGCGGGGGTGTGGGGGGGGGGTCTGGTTGCCCTCACTTGTCCACGAGCGTGCGGATGAGGTTGAGCGTCTCCAGCACGAGGCCGTCCACGTTGAGCTTCTTGCGCGGCGGGTCGCTGGGCCCCCTGCCGCGACGCGGCGGGCGGCTCAGGTCCCGCGAGCGCGAGCGCGTCACCCCGCCCCCGTTGGCCACGCCGGCGGCGGCGGCGGAAGGAGGGGCCGCCCGACCGCCCCCACCACCACCACCGGCACGGGCCCCCGGAGAGCCCCCGTCACGGCCGCTCCCCTCGTCCTGCTCGTCCACCTCCTCCTGGATATGCGCGCACGTACAAAAAACTAAGACAAACATCCCCTGTATAGCCTGAACAGACAGCAGCAACAGCAGCAGCAGCAACAGCAGCGACAGCAGCGACAGCAACAGCGGCAACAATAGCAACAGCAACAGCAGCAACAATAGCGACAGGAGCGGCAGCAGTAGCAGTAACAACAGCAGTGGCAGCAGCAGCAGTGGCAGCAAGATAAAACGATTGTTGGAGAGGCACAACAGAAAAACACAGCAGAACATGTATTCATATATATTGCAAATACAAAGATCCCCCGTATAGCCTTAACAGACTGTTGGGGCAAAGTGCTGTTAGCGAGCACCTATGAAGGCCGGCACGGCACACGAGGGGGTGGGTGGCCAGCACCACGCCCGAACGCCTTTGTCTCCCCAGTGGCGATGTTTTTATCCACCGCAGCAGGTACTCATTTGAGATCGAGTCGAACTAGAGGAGGCCCAAAACCGGTTCAGATAATCGTCACTGGTGTTGGCCGTGAGCAGGAATCGAACTCGGGTCGCCGGGCTTCGCAGCGAAGCGTGCTAACCACTGCGCCACTGCTCCCAGTACACAAACACACACACGCACACAAGCACACTCCTCGGTCGATTTGCTTTTGGGTCTCATGTCTATTTGCTTCATTGTTGTTCCCCTTTGTTGTCACTGCTCCTGTTGTTTCCGCGACCCGGGGTCACTCCCGCAAATGAGACTCGTCCCAACGTCTTGAGTTCTAAGCTCGGTAAACGTCAACTTGAAACTTGAATGTATATTGATTCATACGTCCAGAGAATGCAAAATGGAGTTTCTTTTTCTTATAAATGTTTGTTTGTTTTACTCGTCGATGCTCCACGGCAAACGCCGTCGTGCGTTTGGTGCCGAATACCCACGCGCGTACACAGGTGTGCCCGTAGCCAAAGTCACCCTCAATCCACACAGATCTTGTCAGGTGTTAGGAGCTAAGCAGGGGGGCTTTGAGCCTGGACGGTGCGTGAATGAGTGACCACAATGTATAACATTTCATAACATCGACGCCGTATGGGCACTTACATACGAGCGCATCATTGTGTTCCGACTTACGAACTGTTTGACTTACGAATGGGTGTCAGCAACGAATTGTGTTCGTAAGTCAGGTGACCGCCCGTATTTGGGGTTTATCGGCGGTGGGTGGTGGCGTGCAGCGAAAACGCACACAGACACACACACACATACACACAACAACAACAACAACAACCGCCATTCGCCACTAAGTGGCAGTGACGTCACCACGACGCTTGTGCCAGGCTATGTGCACCTTGAGGCCACGTGAAGTATCGAATGCCCGCTGGCAGGAGGTCACAGGTTGACTGACTGAGATGACTAGCTGATGCACCTGTGCCCCCTACTGTGCCAACTTGCTGTGCTTTAGCCACCCGGCACTCCGCTCGTTGTTGCGAGCGTCGCTCCTCCACCCTCCATTGTTGTTGGAGGGCGACTGCCTCCAACTGCCCAGTAGCGTCCTTCACGAGCCTACTGCAGAGGCCGATCTTGACACCGCTGGTACCAGTCATTGGCAAGTCCACTCAGCCCTACGTCCTCCTGTACCACATCACTACATCTCTTCTCTAGCACATGCCGCGCCCGTTTAGCCCCCTCGATCCGGTTGAACAAAAGCAGTTTAGGCATGCGGTGGCTGGGCATGCGGGCTACATGACCCAGCCAACGCAGCCTTGCCTGCCGGAGGAGCTTACCGATGGGACTTGGTCCACATCTTTCATAGAATTGTGAGCTCCTCACACAATCCAGCCTAGTTAAACCAAGGATGGATCGTAGGTAGGCCAGCCTAAATGTTTCTTACCGGCGAAGATGTTCCATTAGGGGGGTCCACGTTTCGCAAGCGTAGAGAAGGGAGGGAATGACCGTGGCCGAGAAGACCTGAAGCTTTGTGCGGAGTGATAGACCAGGTAGCTTCCACACAGCGTTACGCAACCGATGAAAAGATAATGTCGCTCGACTGATTCGGAGTGAGACCTCTGCTGTTAAACCAGAGCCGGTCATAAGCACACTGCCAAGGTATGGGAAACTTTCCACTCTCTCCACAACTGCCCTATCACCAATAGGGAGTTGAGGGGATGGAGTGTCTGACGGTACAAAATGCCCAGGCAGGTGCTTGGTTTTGGTGGGGCTGATGGTAAGACCTCTTGGTGGCAAGCTCCAGGTTCAGCAGCAGCGCCTCCAACTCCTCCTCTTAGTGAGCAGTACTTACCAGATCATCGGCATACATAACGTGGTTGAGCAATAGGGAGCCATCCCTTGACCGCACCCGGGCATCGATCAGCCTCCCATTGTATCTGTACCAAATGGAAATACCTCTTGTACAGCTATTGAAGGCTTCAAGAAACTACGTGGTCAAAATAGATGTTAAATAATGTGGGAGCCAGACGACATCCCTGCCGCACCCCTAGGTGTACAGGGAATGGCTCTGACTCCCGGCCACGTAGTTTTACCCGGGCCCGCTCACCATCATGAAGGTCCTTAATGAGCTTGAGCAGAGGGTCAGGGACTCTGAAAGCACGAAGAACAACCCAGAGCCCAGGCCCACTGATAGTATCATAGGCCTTGACCAGGTCAATAAAGCAGAGATATAGGTCTCATTGGAATTCCCTACACCTCTGCTGTAGCAGACGGACAGAAAATATGGCATCTGTGCAGGACGGCCTTTTCCTGGGGCTCCGCAAGCCTCTCCTCAGCGTGCCTAGCAAGGCGATGTTGAATAATCCTTCCCAGGACCTTTCCCGGCACACTGAGGAGCGAGATGCCCCTGTAGTTGTTACAGTCTGTGCGGTCCCCCTTCGCTCAGGTGGTCACACACATGCGCGCACGCGCAGACACGCGCAAACACACGTGCGCATCGCCTTACCTGGCGGCACACGCACGAGTTGCCCATGAGCGCGCACGCCAAGCGTAGCACCAGCGGCAGCGCCTCACTGACAAACAGCCACGCCAGCACGATCATGAGGCGCGGTAGCAGCGGCGCGGGTGCCGGCGGCGCGAGGTCGCGGCGCCAGCGGCACGGGGATGCCGCTGCTCGTGACGGCGGCGGCGGTTTCGGCGTGCGCTTCCGTGGACGGGTTGCGCCGGGCGCCTGGCATCGTGCCAGCCGCCGGGTGGGGAGGCCGGAGCAGGGCCCTTCTGCGTCCCTCTCTCTCTCTCTACGCACGCTGTCAACAGAAGGGGGATAAACACGTCAGCGCCGCTCGGACCGATTTTGAAGAGAAGAAACTAAACTCGCTCGCTCCCGTATTTTAGACGCGTATCTCGAGGCATGGGTGCCGTCCAAAACAAAGTCTGGCGCTTACGTTCAATGAGCGGACGGTTACGGTCAGGGCCTGCTACGACACGATCATGCGGCGACCCTTCAACCACGATGGCAATGCAGTTACGATGTCAGAGCGTCACAGCGGACGGTCTCGCATACTGCCGAGGTGCGCGTCCGATGGCAAATTTACAGCCCCCCCGCCCCCCCCCCCCCCCCCGCAAATCGACACCGTGTTGGTCAGGCACTGTGGGTTGGTTGAAAAGTGGGACCAGGTCCAATTCTGATATCAATCACCGCTGATGGTTAACTGTTGCCAGGAATCGGGCTCAGGTCGCCGGATTCGTATCGCAGTGTTGTTAACCGCTGCGGCACATTTCAGTACTTTAGTCTCATTAACGGAGATTCAACTGTGTGCCAGACAGCCCGCGAAAAACAAACCCACGCCATATGTCTAGGCAATATGTCTCCAAGAGCTACTCACTTCGTGCGATTTCATGCAACCCAAACTATGGCCCATACAGTAAACCTCTAAGTCTGCGCTCATTCAATGTAAGAGGAGGAACAGAAGAGCCACACAAACGTTCTCTCCTGACGCCATCTCGTCGTGGCTAACAGACCTTGACGTTCGCAATGGGTTCTTGAACATTCTGCAATCACGTACATATGTACGGTGAACTCCTTTCGCACCGTACGTAGCCAATCGTGCCAATCGGAGTTGCAGAAGAAAATAATATAATTTGAGGAAAGTCTGCCTTTAAGGCAGACTTTCCTCTTCCATGTTCTTTCTCTCCCCTATCCGTCCCTTTATCCCCCTTGCTATTTACTTGTTCTTATACCGCTCCCTTAGATCAGGGGTCAACCAAAATAACAAGAATGAGAAAAAAATTATAATTTGGTAGCAAAAAATATATATCTTTCAAGAGCTGCAATGCATGCGAATAGGAGACGGTGACGCTTGATAAACGTCACGAAGCAGCCCCTATAAAGAGCCGCATGCACTTCCGGAGACGATGGGCCATGGTAAACTGAACATCTATCGGCAATGGTAAACTGGATTTCCATGGTAAACTGGACTTTCATGATAAACTGGACTTCCATGATAAACTTGACTCCCATGGTAAACTGGACTGCCATTGTGAACAGCACTCCCATAGTAAACTGGACTCCCATGGTCAGGAGTCGTCAAAAAAATAACAAGAGCCATTTTTGTTCGAATTTGGTAGCAAAAAAACCCTCAACATTTCAACAGCCGCCACTGCGCAGTCCTTGAAGAGCCGCCGGTTGCCGACTCGCGCCTTAGATTGTAACTCGGGGGTCCCGTAATTACGCCGACCATCCTGGGTCTTTGCTGTTGTTGTTGAAAAATATGAATGAAATTTTTAAAAAATATTTAGAGAACAGCTGATGGCCGCTGACCCGTTCGTACACCCCAGGAGAGGCAAGAGAGAGAGGGAGAGTAAAACTCGCGACGCCCACATGCAGTCGGGCTACAGGCACGTTGTATTCACTATCGAGCCAGGAAGGGTGACCGGCCACTACGGCTTCCTGCTTGAGATGTGAACTCACAATCTTCCAAACGCGAGTCAAGCCCTCGCTCACCACAGTGCCAATTGGCATGCCAACCGAATGTAGAGAGGGCAAAGGGCGGAGATTACAGCAGCTTCTCCCAGCGGGCTGACACAAAAGACAAAAACAAAGATCCCCATATAGCCTGTAACAGCCTGTTGGGGCAAGTGCTGTTAGCGTGCACCTATGAAGACTGGCACGGCACACGAGGAGGTGGGCGGCCAGCACCACGCCCGGCCGCCTTTGTCTCCCTAGTGGCGATGTTTGCACACCGCACCAGGTACTCATTTGAGGCTGAGTCGACCTATGGGAGGGCCCAGGACCAGTTCAGATTATCCTCACTGGTGTTTGCCGTGAGCGAGAAATGAACCCGGCCCGCCGGGCTTAGCAGTGCAGAGTAGCGCTAACCGCTACACGGCAGCACGTTCCCCCCCAGCGGGCTGACTCACAAACACGCGCGCAAACACGGGCACATGTGACCGCGGTTACGAGGGGAGAGAGAGCGCAAGACGGCATTACAAGGAATCGTGAAGCACCCATCTCCACCCCCCCCCCCCCCGCCGCGAGTCTCTTCACTCATCAGGTCGGGTTTCATGGGCACACGGGGGCAGCAGGCTGGTGGCACCGCGTGCCAGCCCGGCGCATGTAAATATTACCGAAGACGACGGTGGCGACCCGCACGGATTTTTATTGGGGGCAGCGTTCTCAAGCGCTCGGCTGGAGTGCATCGTCCCCTCGCCGCTGACCCCCCCCCCGCCCCGCGACATCCGTGCCTTTGAGTAGGCGGCTGCCGATTGCGTGCCAACAACAAACAGTTGAAAGAAAGGCACTTCGCAGGTGGCTGGGTGGCTCATTCGGGGCCCTCGTGTGAGAACGCTGGGTCAAATCCACGGTCCTGCCACCCACGATTAAACCAGGTTCTCAAAGAGTGCAGGGTTTCGACCGTTGTCGCCCGATAACGAGATTGAAAAATCCACCGGCAGCAACTCTTGCTTTCGCTGCCATTGCCACGATCCGGCTACGAGGATAAAACCTAAATTGGTTGCTTTGACGCAGCAGCAGCAGCAGCACTCTTCCCAGACCACCGAATGCGGACCAAAAGCCCGTGCAACTGACGTCACAAAGCAGGTCTGATGTCACCCGCAGAAGCCACTCTTCAGGCGCGGCATTAAACTGCTCGGCCGTGAGCGTTCCAAAAGGAAAAAAAAAAAACTTAAGATTTGTCTCGTGATCAAGCCATAGTTGGAAAAACAAAGCTAAGTCAGAATATCATTTTTAATAATCGGCCGAGCACGCCCCCGGGATAACTGGCGATGCGTGGGAGGGTGCACAACACCGCTCCCACGTGCCGCGTTCGCTCTGAGCGCCGACTCGAGTTCGCGCTCGCTGGGGCAAGGACAACCGCCGAGGCAGGCGACGTCGAGCCGCCGAGGTCGCCCGCGCGTTGTCAGAGACGCGCCCACACCGGAGCAAGTGTGCCGGGCAGCTCGGTTGCTTGCCGGTCCAACCTGGTTACGTGGCCATGCAACTCGGTTGCGTACACGTGGATTGTTGAATCAGGTGGAATTTGGGGGGCGAGGGATTCATTCGGGGCGGGAGAGGAGGCCGCGGCAAGGGGAGAGCCGCACTAATTGCAGCAATGACTCGGGACGCGGTTGAGCGAGTGTTGAAACGCAGTCACACATTCGATACTTTACTTGCTGAATTTCCACACGTTTGTGTTTTTTTCTCTCAATGCTTCTTTAAGTGACTACGGAGAGACTCGGCCCAGTCATGGAACTACAGATTTCCCCTCCCCATCCACGAGCTCTACCAGTGTTACAAGGAGGCGAGCACCATGCCACAGCTGATGTCCTTCCCCCGCACCTCCGATTAGCACGGTTGGCTACGTACGGTACGAAAGAAGCTCAACATACGTACATAGCTCTTCTTGGGCAAGGGGGAGGGAAAATGCAGCCCCCCAAAATTTGTACTCTTGAATGGGGAGCGCAGTCCACTTCTACAAACTGTAAACAACAGAACTCCTCCTGTCCAGGTGCTTAAATCAAAATCCGAGCAAGTGACGACTTCAATTTTAAAAGAGCCACTTTAATCAGTCAAATGAGGGAAGGTGAGGGGGGGGGGGCAAACACACGTGGCGGGGGGGAGGCATGGGCTCACTGAGCAAGCGGTACCATCGTCAGCGGTGGCGGCGGCGGCGGCAGTGCAGGAGGAAGAGCACCGAGCCAGGAGGTTTGACGCCAAATCACGTAAGAAACGAGGGGAGAGAAAAAAGAAAACTGAACCACGCGGGGGAGGAGAGAAAAAAAAATCTCGCAACCGCATGCTCAGCTGCTCGGGATGAGAAGAGGGCGAGCGGAGATGTGGCAACGGCAACTGCTGGGGCAGCTGTTGCCACCCTCGAGATCCCCAACCAACGCGCGACTCTTGCCACGCCGACAGTTCCCCCCCGCACCCCCCCCCCCCCTCTCCCGGGTGGCTGGCGGCGTTGTTGGGGCGTCAGAAGATTTCGCCCTCGACAATTCACGGGCCGCGGGTCGCCGACACGTCGAGGTTTTTATTTTACCGGCGTCCGACCCAAACAAACAAAAAAAATCGCGTCGCCCCGAGCGCCGGATCGTAACGCTTAACGAAGGCGTACCTTCAAAATATGAAAATGCCGCATCGGCTTGAAGTCGCGCTGGAAATAAAAAAAAAAGGCTCTGGGACCAAAGATCGCCGAGACTTTGCATCGTCGCGACGAGCGCGCGCGTCGCCTGCCGCTGTTCTCACGCCATGCCAAAGCTTCTGACACAAATCCCGTTTCCCCAACGTCGGTTGCTGTTTGGTGGTCACACATCCGTTCTCTCCGGTTCCCCGCTCTCCTGGCCACGTTACGCATGCTAAAAATCCCCATTTCCTTTAACGGACAAACTCAGCACTTTTTATTTTTATTTTGCCAGATTAAGGCCCCACTGGGCAGCGTAGCTCTTTTTCAGACACAACCCGGCTATCGCAAATGATAGCGCAAACGAAGTGGCCTATCGCGTGGACATGTACAGCAGCAGCCAAATACCCTCAACGCGTGGTGATGTTGATCCTAAATGTGGAGGGTAAAAACCGGAGGACCCGGAGAAAAATCCACACGACCGCGGGGAGAGAGAGAGAGACACCATAAACTCCGAATATACAACAAGCGTCAGGGTCGGGATGGGACCCACGACCTCCTGTTTACTTGGCGAGGAAGTTAAAACCTCGCCACTGTGGCACCCCAAAATGAAGGTCGGGTTTCGAGCGCACGGTCCGGGCGACCAAGGGGAGAGAGTACGCTCACACTCCGAAGACAGTAAGGTCTCGGAGTACGCGGCGGGGGTTAGGTTCCGTGTACACCCCCCCTCCCCCCCCCTCCGTAAGCGTAAATTCGCGTACTTCGGGGGTTCGCCTATACGAGTGTTGATACGATGTATACATACAATACTATACACACTACTACATCCTACTATTTTACTATATACTACTATATATTACTAGAAACGACTATATTACTATATACTATACGAGTGTAGATATAAAATGTAAGGGTGTATATAAAATGTACATAAATGTTTGATAAAGTACTGTACAGGAAATGATTCACTCACCATCGGTAGCATCCAGGTCACGATATTATTAACACTATTATTATTACACTATTATTATTACACTATATTGTTAACACTATATTAAAACACCATAGTTTTGGGCTCCTTTCTTGTGCGGGCGATACGGTTCCACGCTCCCAAATCCACGTTCGTGTGATAGCGGGAGGTTGATTTGACGCCTCGCTTCCCGCACCGTGGGTGTTGCGAAAGTACCGAGTCACACAAAGTTTGGTATGAATCACGGTCGGTCGCGTACGAGCGGGTCCAGCGTACTCTGACACGTTACTGTATACAGCAGGCGTCGGGGATCGGGATCGAACGCACGACCCCCTGCATGCCAGGCGAGGTGGTCAACATTCACCTAGCCACCGCGGGGCGCCCCCGATTGTCGGGGGACATTGCTCATCCTCGTTCTCGCGTTCGTCCTCGACTTCTCGGAGGAATGGTGTGACCACGCGTCTTTCAGAAAACGTCTCCGGGCCGTCGGCAGGTGTCACCGGGGCCCTCCCGCCCGTCGACGGCCAAGCTTGCTGATGTAACATTTAGGAACGATCATTTAGGAACGACCACAATACCTGCGGTCGGAATTCAAACAAAAAACATAACTCAGATAATGTATGCACTGTCCTTGAAATTGATTGGTCCACACCCAAGACTTTCCTTAGAGCCTAGTCTCACATGGTGTTGGACCAGATGACGCCAAAATGCTGTCTCGGGTGTGGACCAATCAATTTTCAAGGAGAGTGCATACATTATCAGCGTTATGGTTTTTGTTTACATTCCAACCGCAGGTATTGTGGTCAGTGCAAACATGACTCCTTGTAAAAAAGAGGTGTCAGTTGTGTTGCCAGATAAAAGGGTAAAAAAACAATTACCTTATTTTGCTACTGGCAAAGGAGGTTCCAATGAGGACTTAAGCTATTAAAAATGTGACTTTTGCACCGAAGGGACTTTTTTTATGTTGGCAATTGCTGATGTCAACTCGTTAGCCGATCTGCATTCACACTGCACGAAACTTGCTGATGGCAGTGCTCGTGTGAGTAAGTAAATTACACGTACTACCCAGTAATCTTGTAAGTAAAGTCCTTACACGCACTACCCAGTGCTCGTGTAAGTAAAGTACTTACACGTACTGCCCCAGTGCTCATGTGAGTAAAGTACTTACACGTACTGTCCCAGTGCTTATATGAGTAAAGTACTTACACGTACTGCCCCAGTGCTCATGTGAGTAAAGTACTTACACGTACTACCCAGTGCTCGTGTGAGTAAAGTACTTACACATACTGTCCAGTGCTCATGTAAGTAAAGTACTTACACGTACTACCCAGTGCTCGTGTGAGTAAAGTACTTACACGTACTGTCCAGTACTCGTGTGAGTAAAGTACTTACACGTACTGCCCAGTGGTCGTGTGAGTAAAGTACTTACACGTACTGCCCCAGTGCTCGTGTAAGTAAAGTACTTGCACGTACTGCCCCAGTGCTCGTGTGAGTAAAGTACTTGCACGTACTGCCCCAGTACTCATGTGAGTAAAGTACTTGCACGTACTGCCCCAGTGCTCGCCGAGCTGCGTTGGCTTCCAGTTACCGAACTAATACATTGTAAGGTCACGCTTGTTTACACGCCAAGTGCTCGCCACAAATGAACCGCGATACCTCGCCGACCTCGTCAAGAAGCATAAACCATCATCACGCAAACTCCGGTGGTCATCCTCGAAGCAGAGGCTCACGGCTCACCATCGAACAAAGACTGTCACCCGCATCGCGCGGCGCTTTCAGATGCGCTTCTGCGGCCCGTCTGGAACGCTCTTCCTTCCGATATGTGTCAATCTAAATGATTGACAAAATTAGTTTGTCAATCACTTAGATTGACAAACTAATTTCTTTTGAACTGCTTGTTGTGTTTAGTCTGTCGCTCTTCCCCCGCACCTCCAATTAGCACGGTTGGCTACGTACAATGCAAAAGAAGTTCAACGTACGTACAAGCCGGGGAGGTGGCGACCTCAAGGCCCACGGGTAGGGAGGGACATTTTCACGACTGTGTGTGTGTCTGTGCGTGTTGCACCAACCCTCGCTGACAAAGTGACGGGTTACAGGAGCGCAGCGTAAGCCAACTCGCGCCCAAAGCTCCGGTCACAGAAGCAGCAACCTCAAAACCGTTATTTTATATCCAACGCACAGAGCACGTGGCTGAATGAACCGAGCGGGTGTTTATTGCATCACCAGATCGGGGAAGAGGCAATTACATGGAAACAACAACAAAACAGGAACAAAGTTACATTTAGGAGAAATGAACAAGACGTGAAACGTACAACTGAGTAACCCGTGACTGACGTCACCGGAGAGTTCGAATGGCGCCCGTGATTGGTGCCAGAAAGATGTGGCCACTACTACAAGACAGAGAGGAAAGTGGAAACAAATGACGAAATGTTGCAGTGGACACCTACGGGGCTATCTGCCCACGGGTCGTGATGATGATGACAGAGATGACGAAGACGATGAGAAATAGTAGCATTTTGAATGAGCGCAGGCGGGTGTGTGGTTGTTGGCAGGGTGGACGTCTAGATGTTTTTGGTCAAGCTTATTAACGAGTATACAGGGATGCCTCGACTTACGAACTTTCAGAGATACGAACAAACCTGTCAGTATGTGCAGTTGCCTGTTCGGACAGAGAGTCGCAAGTTCAACGGCCGCGCAATAGATGGTGGTGGTGGCATCTACATCTGCAGAATGTGAAAAACCAGTGGCATCTACATCAACAGCAGATTATACAACTTTTAAAGCCGTTCCCCGTATTTAGTGGACATACCGTCCACCATGTTTGGAATCAACAGGAGTAAAGTTGGACTTACGAATAAATCGACTTACGAACAGACCTCTGGAACCTAACTCGTTCGTAAGGAAAAATAAATCCCAGCAGGAGGTCAGAACTGAAGGTTCGATGGCCGCGTTCACAATGCCCCAGTTGACGCCAACGCAATTTCATCGCCCGCACCTCCGCAAGAGATCGCGAAGCGGCAATCACGGCAGAAACAAATACCGTGGCAAAATAACCGCAAGGCGCCTGCCGACTTTGGGCTGCGAATGGCAGCGATAAAACAAAGCCTCACCCACCTCCGCAGGCTGAAGGGGTAATCTTCACCAAAAACAAATTCTATTGTTGTCCAACAAAAGCCAATCACGCAGACCGTTAAACTCGATCAGAAAGTCAATGAAAGCGGCAACGATTTCAATTAATGCACAACGTTAATGTTTGAAAGGCGGTGGTGGGATTTATAGGCAACAGTTACGGGGGGGGGGGGGGGGAGAGAAGAAAAAACCCTTCGCTAGCAGTGGCCACAGCTCGCCATGGTTGAACTCTTGTGACTTCATGGCGCGGATCCGTTTGAGGGCGATTTTGCGCGCGGTTGCAATTTACTCTGCTCGGTCGGAGTCAGCCGCCGAGGTCGTGGCGAGTTCTTCTTCTCATCCCTGTCCTTCCGTGCCCCCCCCCACCACCCCCGTAGCGCTCCCCATTCTGCTGTAATGTGCACCGATGCACTAATTTATTGAGGGCGATATCGGCACGGAAAAGAAGGGCCCGATTGATTGATTGACCCGACTTCCCGCATTCTTGCGTCGAGTATATTATTACACGGGACATCACAGTGTCAGTGGCAGATCAGTAAGGTCCGCGACAGCCAGGAGGAAGCCGCTCACGTCTGTCTCGTGGTACAGTGGCGAGTGCGGTTTTCACGGTTAGCGCTACGCTGCGCTACAAATCTGGCGACCCGAGTTCGATTCCTGCTCCCGGCCAAACGCCGGTGGCGATTATCTGAACCGGTCCTGGGCCTCCCCAAGGTCGGCTCAGCCTCAAATGAGTGCCTGGCACGGTGTGTAAACATCACTACTGGGGAGACAAAAGCGGCCGGGCGTGGTGTCGGTCACCCACCCCCTCGTGTGCCGTGCCGGCCGTCATAGGTGCTACTCGCTAACAACACTTGCCCCAACAATCTCTTAAAGCTACACGGGGGATCTTTGTCCATGGTCCCAGACGAAATATTTCACTTGTTGGTGACATCTACAACGGCAAAACTTGAGTTTTACCAACACCTTAAACAAAACGTGCGATGTTATGGAATAAGTAAGTTACCACGTAATCCACGTTTTTTGTTTCATGAGCCACGTACAGAAACAAAGCACACGACATATTTGGTACCAAAATTCTGGTCTGGCTCGTCGACGAACACCTCCACGTCCGCGAGCGGAAGAGCTGACGCTGATGAAAGCGGACGCCGTATTTTTCTTATGCACACAGGCGCGGTGCGGAAACCAAGGGACGTGGAGCGGCGTTTCTCAACTCCAAGCCTCGCGAGCACCACACCCAACCCTACGTGGCAACACCACGCGCTGCCTTGCCGCGATTACGAATCTTTCCTATTGCCGCGACAATCAAGCCGTCGCACGCTGCACTCACCACCCGATGTTTTGACAATCGCGGAAAGATACACAGGGGGGCCGGTGGGGTGGGGTGGGGGGGGGAGCTGCTTTTGAAAACCACCGGCCTAGGACTGCAGTTGTTGGCTAAATGTTCCGACACTTTAGGATGTATAAGATTATCCCGTATGACGTCATTGTAAATCCCACAATGCCGCAGGCCGACTACTTCTTTTGCCCGGAGCGGGAGTAATCCTCTACCCTGGCAATTTCAGATGGGTTCTCATGCATTTTCTAAACTAGGTCAGTGTTTTCCTCTTTCTTTGCCGGGGCATTAACTATCATGTGGCCAGGTCGCTTCTCAAAAATAAGTTAATACCTCAGTGGGCTTTGCCTGGTAGGATGGGGATGGTTTAGTGTTGTATTTGTTTGGGTGATTTATTTACCTTTCTTTTACTTTGCACTCCTATCGTGTTTTTGCAGTTTTTCATTGTAACGTTCTTACCCCGTGCCCCGACTTGACATCTGTAAAAAAAGGAGCTTCATAGCTCATCGGATTCCTCCAGCATACATAAATATTCTGATTCTAATATTCTTTCGCTGATGTGTAATAACGTTGTAAAACTAACGGCTTCAAGACGGTTATTTGAGCATTCAATGCTTCACGGGAGCTTCGAGGTGCACCAAGCCGCACTATGAACCCGGCGACCTGAGTTGGATAACCCAGCTGTCGGCCAACCATTGGTGGCGAGTGACACAAGAACCGGTCGCTATTTCACCGCTACTGTTACGCTTACCGTGTCACACACGTCGCGAAAAGTGATTCACATCGAGTGATTTCGGGGGGAGGGGCGTAAAAAACGTTCCGCCAATCGATTCAACGGAAATGGCACTTTGCTTAAGGAGCGGAGATCAAATGAGCGTCACGTTTCGCACGACATCATTTCGTCTCACAAACAACCCCTGGGGGAGTTTACAAAATGAGCGGGCGGCGCTTCTTGGGAAGCCCAAAAGTGGCCGTCTCATGCAGCGGCTCGACTCGCCCCCCCCCCACCAACCCCTCCACCCCACCAAAGGAATGTGGAATTTCCACTATTGGCTCAGGGCTGCATAAAGGAAATGAGTGACGGCGTCTACGCTTGTTTGCGCAAGATGCAATGGAACCAGGTGTAGTGGCAGCACCGGCTGCGACCCAGCGCACTGGAGCCACTGGGGTTTGTGGGCCTCACGCAACATTTGGACGTGTTGGCGGCACACCGGTGCAGCATAACAACACACCTGGTCCTCATTAAAAAAAAGTCTGACGATGTCAATGTTGCCCTTGAGTGAGCTGCAGACTTCTCCATCAGAAGTCGCCCTTCGATTCCGCAGCCGCTTTCCCAATGAACCGCGCGGCGGGTGACACCACCACCACGATTCGTCACCTTTTGATGCCACCGCCTGCCAAGAAATGATTCCGGAAACGAGTCGAGAAACCGTCCGACCACATCCAGGGCGCGAGGAGTCAAATCTGATTTTGGAACACGGAGCCAGCCAATCGTCATCGGGGCTGGGTGCTGCTGTACGGCAACAAACTGTGTGAAGCTTTCGTGTTCGGCCGATCGCATTGACGTTCGTCATCCGACTGCTGCGACATCACGAGAGCTGATTTTGACGCACCATCACAACCCCGCAAGATGTTCTGATCGGGGTTGCCAATCGTTGGGGAAAAAAGTAATTATCAAGGCGAAAAATTTGCTTTTTTTGTTGTTATACCGCGCACCACCGATGTACCGCCAGTATGTTAGTTTGTAAAACTCTCTAAAACCCAAATGGATGCAAGATGGCAGTACAGCAAGCGGGTTTCATGAACCCACCTGAGTGCTATCCTCTCAATATGCACTGCTTTCCTCTGGGCAATCAAATGCAAAAACACTTTTCCAAAAAAAATTGGCCAAAACATTCGACCGCAAGGCCCTCCTGAATAAGTCTTGGCACTCGATTAGGATTTCCCCATTAAGTAAATAATAATTTTTTTGGTTATCCTGTCATTACTGAGTTTGAACTTTGGCCACGATGTAACACAATGCCATGCTTCTGCTACTGATGACAGCGTCTTCAATATTCACAATGCAGCAGATAGAACATACCGGTACAACGCCCCCAAACATATCACTACATTCTTAATTTGAAGCTTTCGTGACTGCAAGAATCCATACTCTTTGGTTCTTTCGGTAAAGTCACGTAAGTATAAAATAAAATAAATCACGACATTTCGGGCACAACATAAGCGTCCATCATCACCTGCTCTCCCACCTGATGACGGACGCTTGTATTGCGCCCGAAACGTCGTGATTTATTTTATTTTATACCTACGTGACTTTACCGAAAGAACCAAAGAGTATATCACTACATGGCTTGTAAGCATAAAAAGCATCAACTCCCATGCCAGACGCCCCAGTGGAGAATGTGCAGCCTGCCAAACCAAGCCACCGAAATGTATTGACCAAATCTCCCACAGCCTCCCAGTCAGGCAGCATGGCTAATTGACCGCTTCTATTAATAATATTGATGAACGTGTCGAGTTTTTGCTGCTCTTAACACGGGTAACACGACCCGGTGTCGCTGCGGCTAGGGCACGAGACGAGCAAACCCACAGGTGGCAAGTTCAAATCCCGGTGAGGGGGTCTCCCCGGGTTAAGGGATCATCCCGGGTCATTGACCGTCGGGGGTTACGGAAGCGGTCGACACTTTGCGGGGAGTCAACAGTGGTTGGCAGCCCCATCGAGGGTCAGTTCCCTGCCACGGAACTGTGGAACTTCCACCAAGGCTACCAATGAAGGCGGGCGCAGCCCCATTGTGTAGTGCGACGCTATGACTTGTGCGGCAATCTTCCAGGCCCAAATGAGAGAGTTCGCCTCAACTCGGAGAACTCGACAGGTCTGGCCTCTCATCATTACATTCCTAAAGTAGTGCAGTCTCTTTATTATCACGAGCCATGATCAATCCACTACTGGTCGATAGTTACCCCAAGCTGTCGCCTTATCTCACGGTACTGCAATGTTAACAATCTAACGAGCACTTGCATATCCCTGTGGTGGACTTCCACTTAGTCACGTTCCTTTTCTTGCAGTATTAAAAATGTAAGTCTTCCGATCACAAAAAAGGAGAGAAAGAGCCGTGATCTGCAAAGGCAAATTAATAATCTTTAAAATATATATATTTAAAACTAGAAACAATTTTTATTTAACAAGGTAAGGCCCACTGAGCTATATATAGCTCTTTTTCAGATGCGACCTGGCCACAAATGAGAGCTCAATGAAATGGCTTATCGTGTGGATATTTCTAGGAGCCAAATACTCTTAAGCACGTTTCTAAAAGTGGAGGAAAAAACCGGAACGCGTGGAGAAAATTCCACGTGGCCACGGGGAGAACATGCAAACTCCAAATATAAAGCAGGAATCAGGGTCGGAATCGAACCCACGAGCTCCTGTATAGCAGTCGAGGTAGTTAACATCTCATAGCGTGTCCTGCATAACGGAACTGAAACTAGCACATCTTGATTCTCCCTAACTTGTTCGCGCAAATTCACGGCCGAATGCCAGCTCGTGCAAATTACACCGGTAAGGTTCTCGTGATCATGATCCAGCAGTGTTTAATTTACCTGCTGGGGGAATACGGTTACAAGAGCACACGACTCCCACATCAGAAATCTGAGAGTTCAAATCCCAGTCAAAAAGCCGTCTCGGCCTATCATCTTTGCAAGGTCGATTCATTAGGTACCATTTTGTGGAAAGTAAATTACTTGTTTTGCGGGGCAAATCTTTGCACACATGACATTTCGATTGACCTTTTGGACGTTTAAGCAATCTTATTACAACTATAGGTAACAATAAATGTTGAATGAGAAGCCAAAGTTTATCGCTACCCAACAAAGCAGTGAGGCAGCACGCTGGGCTTTATGGCGTTGGGGCCAACAGTCCAAATTACACATTCGGTATGGTGGAGGGCCAATCTTATCAGACGACACTTGAATTCATTGACCTGAGGAATTTCACGTCGAGTGGATCGATAAGTGGGATCGGAATTAACCACAGGCACAACATCCGGATGAGATGTCGTCGACATCATCATCCATGGTCAATCCACTGCTGGATTGCAGGCATCGACCGACTTGCTTTCAATGGATGTGATGTAAACAGTGACGAGCTAATATTGAATGCGCGTTACTCTCTCAATGGATTTCCAATGAGAAGGAGGGGAAATAACTCGGAATGTTCTCGTCAATTTGTATTCGTACAAGTTGGGTCACCTGCCGTTTGTTAATCTTTGTGCTGTGTATTATATAGCTGCGTATCAAACTTAAGAACTGCCTTTGTGTGTTTCGTCTGTCATCCTTGCCACGCGCCTTTCGATTAGCACGGTTGGCTACGTGCGGCTCGAAAGAAGATCAACGTACTTGCGAAGCATTCCTTACAGAAAGAGTCCTTTGCTACAAACGTCAGGCAGTTCACGGAGCATTACCTTCAAGCAAACCTGACGAAGACACTAACTGTGGAAAACAGGTCCAGGGTTTGCTTGTATTGCAGCAATGCTGCTGATAAGATGGGACTCTCCTAGAAGGCCGCGCGGCTAAATAGGCTGCAGAAGAAAAAATAACTCCAAATATTTTTGATGTGGCATAACAAAAGATGGGATGTAGACGATGTTTATTGTTACCAACATCCTCCACGATGCCACTTCATTATTATCTTGTTTCACTTCCCGAAATCGTTCCTCGTGCACAGACAACCGCAAGTGGTTGCGTGCGCAGCAGTTTACGGAATGGTGCGGCAGTTTGTTCCCGCTTATAAGCGACTGGACAAAAAATCGTCACGTGCGGCTAAGTTGAAATTAAAAAAAATAATTCACTGCGACGCAAACGCATTCATTCAGATGCAACATTAAAAATGTGTGACATTATTTTTATCGTGCCCATGAGCGAGGTCGTTTTAATGGAAGGACGAACGCACTTTTTATTTGTCCCGACAATTTCCCAAACTATTTTTATTCTCATTAACGACGCTTATTTTAATGAAAACGTGAACTGCTAATCCCAAATTAATGATTGTTATCAGACCAAGGGCCAGACGGGAAGACATACAACTACACAGGACGACGCAGGACCCACGGGCGGAGCCAGGATTTTGACTTTGGGGAGGTTGAATTAAATATTCTGAGATATCCAGTGTACGTTTTCCAATGGGCGCCACAAATGTATAAAACAAATTTTATTGGATTTGAACGCGGAGTTTATTAATAGGTCAGAGCCGCTGATGTGGCTAATAAGTTCGATAAGTTCGAACGGCTGCCGTTCAAGCAGCCTGCAGGGCAGCACAAGGTGGCAGCCTGCAGCATTTTGCAGCAGCCGGATATCCGGTTATCCCGATTACCGACTTTCCCAAAACTTCAGGGGGGCTAAGCCCCCCCAGCCCCCCCTGTGGCTCCGCCCCTGGCAGGGCCAGAAGGTAAGGGGCATAGGACATGGTGGGAAGACACAGGATCAGACGTAAAGACATAGAACCAGATGGGAAGACAGGATCAGATGTAAAGACATAGGATCAGATGGGAAGACAGAGGATCACATGTGAAGACATACGACCAGATGTAAAGACATAGGATCAGATGTAAAGCCAAAGGATCAGATGTAAAGACGTAGGATCAGATGGGGAGAGAGTCGACAGAGACTTGGCACAATGGGATCTAACAATAGCAACAGCAGAGAAGGCGGCTAAAGATTATAGGTGGACGGAACTGTATCAATGGCACGTGCGGAACCACGCGATGACGATGGTGACTGCGAATTAGTGTATTGGAGCATTACCAAATCATCACCGCTGTTATATTATTACTACTATAAAGCAAACCTGTCAACCCCGGACGATTTTTGACCCCCCCCCCCATCGTCACACGGCATCACAAAGTCAGACCCCCCCTCAAATATGACGTCACAAAGCTCTGCGCCCCCCCCCCACAAAAATTATAAAACATGCTTCAAATCGCTTTAAACTATTGTCATTGTAGTGCGTA
The DNA here is from genome assembly GCF_048934315.1 of Petromyzon marinus. NCBI lineage: Eukaryota > Metazoa > Chordata > Hyperoartia > Petromyzontiformes > Petromyzontidae > Petromyzon > Petromyzon marinus. Next base: position 10,500,191 of record NC_133720.1, read on the forward strand.
TTTAATGTGGCGCTGCACTCTGATGTTGTAGGAGAAAACATTCATTAAAAAGTCTATTTAATTCAGTAGAACGTGTTGTCTATATTTATTTATAGTTGCGCATTTTGATGTGACGTCACATTTCTCAAACTCCCCCCCCCCCCTCGTCACACATCGTCACAAATGTCTGACCCCCCCACCCCAGGTGCGTGACGTCATTTATGGACGGCCCCTTAAACGAAATGTGTCGCCGTTGTTGGCATTGTGATCATATGCTCTATTGTTACTTATTACAAACTAGCCCCCCTAGAACCACCAACCACCACCGCCCATCATCAGCGCACATGGTCAATCCACTGCTGGATGAACGCCTCCCCCAAAGCCATCCCCAGCTCTCTCACGACTCTCCGATGACCACAACATGTTATTTAAATGTAAGGCACTGCACCACTATCAGCTGTTGTTCGTAATGTTATATTATGTGTAAAAATATATATATACAATCGATGCTGGTGTTACGTTAAATGATATGCCGGTATTGCTTACATTGTTCTTATGAATAACCCGACGTTTATCACGGGGTTATGATTATAACGAAGAGGATTGTACTGTGATCATTATGCAGCAATGTCACATTCAAACAGTGTGATTATTTATTACATTGCCAAGTCACGATGTGGTGTTGCTACATGGCTGTGAATATTTTCGTTACACCGACTGGCACGGTTGGTTAGGTACGGTGTAAAAGAAGTTACACATAGGTATTAAGAATATAATGATGATTAAGTGTACTGTGTTGAATTGGCATCATCATAATCGGCATGTGGTGTACACTACATGGTTGCTAGTATGATTACTACACCGTGTATTAACAATATCATGATTAAGTGTACTGTAATAAATTGCCACCACCATGATGATCACCATCAACATGTGGTGGCCTAAACTCCCTCGAGTCGTGCAACGTTCCCGCTGTGAGAGCCGCACGTTACCGTAAATCACTGGAGCCTGCGATCACCACGATCACCACCACCACGATCACCACCACCACCACCGCAACCGGCAAAAAACCTCCTCCAGTCGCTCCGCGTCCGCGAGCGATCACAGAAATCTCCGTGACCGCCGCAACGGCTCGCGGGAAGATTTCACTCCGCGAGCACCTCAAGGCCACCAGGCGCGGCGTGTTCACGACGATTCCACAAACACGTGGCCACGTGCGAGGGTTACACGACACGACGATGGCGAGATACGGCGGAGACGGGAGGAGGAGGAGGAAGGAGGATTGAGATCGCGGTGAAAAATCACCCGGCGAGTAAGCGAGTGTCCACAATCCAACTTCCCTTCTACACTAAGCCACGCAACTCTCGCCTCTCTCCAAAGACAAAGATCCCCCCCCGCATAGCCTGTAACAGACTGTAGGGGCAAGTGCTGTTAGCGAGTAGCACCTATGAAGGCTGGCACGGCACACAATGGAGTTGGTGGCCAACACCACGCCCGGCAGCCTTTGTCTCCCCAGTGGCGATGTTTACACACGGCACCAGGTACTCATTTGAGGCCGAGTCGACCTAGGGCAGGCCAACGACCGGTTCAGATAATCGTCACCGGTGTTGGCCGTGAGCGAGAATCGAACCCGGGTTTGCCAAGTTCGTAGCGCTGACCGCTACACTACCGCTCCCCATTCTCTCCCCACCCACCAGCTCCACCGCCTAGGCCGACAGAGAGAAAAACACAAACATTTGTGCACGATTCAGCAGCCTGTGCGATGTGAGAATGTGCATGTTTATTGCCTGGAGGAATCCAATGAGCTGAAAAGCTCTTTTCCCCACACCGTGTCCAGATTGAAGGAATAGTGAAAGATTCGTTTCGGCCACCTCCTTCCAAATATACGCCCCCCCCCCGCCCATCCACAATGTGTTCCTCCTCCACATAATACAATGTTTGTACACAACCCATTGGGGACGGTCACAGGGCCTTCTGGGAAAAAGACAAAGATTCCCCGTGTAGCCTTAACAGACTGTGGGGGCAAGTGCTGTTAGCGAGCGCCTAAGAAGTCCGGGCACTGCACTAGAGGGGGGTGAGTGACGAGCAATACGCCCAGCCGCCTTTGTCTCCCCCAGTGCTGTTCATGTTTACACACCGCACCAGGTACTCGTATGAGGCCGAGTCGACCTAGGCGAGGACCATCACCGGTTGTTAGGGGCCGTCCATAAATGACGTCACGCTATTTTGGACGATTTTTTATCCCCCCCCTCTCGTCACACGGCGTCATAAAAAGTCAGACCCCCTACCTCAATTATGACGTCACGAAGCTCTGCCGCCCCCAAAAAAATAAAACGTGCTTCAAATCGCTTTAAACTATTGTCATTGTAGTGCGTATTTAATATTGCGTTGCATTCTGATGTAGGAGAAAACATTTATTAAAAAGACCCATTTTATTAAGTAGAACGTGTTGTCTACATTTATTGAAAGTTGCGCATTTTGATGTGACGTCACATTTCTCAAACACCCCCCCCTCCCCTCGTCACACATCGTCACAAATGTCTGACCCCCCCCACCCCCCCCCAGGTGCGTGACGTCATTTATGGACGGCCCCTCACCGATGTTAGCCGTGCGCTGAAATCCAACTCTGATCCGACGGGTTCGTAGCGAGGCTCGCTCACCCTCTGGGAGCGCCGCATTCTAAATCGGCAGCATTGCTTCGATGCAAGCCAACCAAAACTCCGGCCCGGATTGTCTCGCTGCTGATTTTCAGTTTTAATTTTCAGTTTCTTTATTTTTGGTATAGCCCTGTGAGCCATTCGGCTCTAGAATCGGGTGCAACCACAACAAACAAAAAAACTAAAACACGAACAAGAAAAACATCTTAGTGACTGTGTGACTGTGCAAACAGAAAATCCGCGAAAAAACAGAAAAATATTCCTGAAAAAAAAGCACCGTACACCAACGCTGTGTGCAAAAAATCCCAGTGGGATGCAAGTCAAACAACAACAACAACCACAAGAAAACTTAGATTAAGGCCATCAGTCTAACTCCGTACTACAACAAAACAAACATGTCCAAACCAAAAAACGTTTTCCAAATCACCAAAAAATAAAGCCATAATTGCAACGTAACAGTGATCACAGGGACTGTGACCGAATTTTTTTTACAACAAACTACATTAATAACATGTAACACCAAATCCTAGAGTCATAGCTGGCTGCATGAGTTACTCCACAACAACAGAAGCATCAGTCTGAGCATCAAATTTTTCAATGCACCTTTACGATCGGCACGCTGCTGATGAGACCACCGAACGTCGAAGCGCGAGGACGGACGCGTCGTCGCGCCCCGTGGGGTGCGCTGCGTTGGGGCCACACGCGAACGAGACAGCCCCACGCGAACGAGGCGTCCAGTAATTTCGACATTAATTGTGTCCACTACGCCACTCAATCGTTCGCGCAATCGATCCCGTTTCGTCCGTACCGTCCTAACAAATGTTCAGCTCTGTCCAGCGGCCCCTGGTGTCTGCACCGTCCGTATCGTCGCTCCGGGCTGCAGTGGAACGCTCCCGTTGTGGGACGTAGCGATATTCACACAGAGGCCTCGCAGCGCCTTCAAAAGACAATCCCAGCAACGGAAAAAAAAACCCTTCAACATTTAACCCAAAAGGAAAACAACCCTTGACACGGGCGGATATGTAATCGAAAATAAATGTGTTTGGGGAGTGCTGAAAAAAATTAGGCCGACGGAGTCGTGTTTAACGGAAAACTACATCAACCCATTCTCAGACTTTCTCATTGGTAACCAACTCAGGTAGACACTGTTGTTATCTTTGTCCTAGGTAACCAACTCAGGTAGACACTGTTGTTATCTTTGTCCTTGGTAACCAACTCAGGTAGACACTGTTGTTAACTTTGTCCTTGGTAACCAACTCAGGTAGACACTGTTGTTATCTTTGTCCTAGGTAACCAACTCAGGTAGACACTGTTGTTATCTTTGTCCTAGGTAACCAACTCAGGTAGACATTGTTGTTATCTTTGTCTTGGTAACCAACTCAGGTAGACATTGTTGTTATCTTTGTCTTGGTAACCAACTCAGGTAGACACTGTTGTTATCTTTGTCCTTGGTAACCAACTCAGGTAGGCACTGTTAACTTTGTCCTTGGTAACCAACTCAGGTAGACATTGTTGTTATCTTTGTCCTTGGTAACCAACTCAGGTAGACACTGTTGTTATCTTTGTCTTGGTAACTAACTCAGGTAGACATTGTTGTTATCTTTGTCCTTGGTAACCAACTCAGGTAGACACTGTTGTTAACTTTGTCCTTGGTAACCAACTCAGGTAGACACTGTTGTTATCTTTGTCCTAGGTAACCAACTCAGGTAGACACTGTTGTTATCTTTGTCCTAGGTAACCAACTCAGGTAGACATTGTTGTTATCTTTGTCTTGGTAACCAACTCAGGTAGACATTGTTATCTTTGTCTTGGTAACCAACTCAGGTAGACATTGTTGTTATCTTTGTCCTAGGTAACCAACTCAGGTAGACACTGTTGTTATCTTTGTCCTAGGTAACCAACTCAGGTAGACACTGTTGTTATCTTTGTCCTTGGTAACCAACTCAGGTAGACACTGTTGTTAACTTTGTCCTTGGTAACCAACTCAGGTAGACACTGTTGTTATCTTTGTCCTAGGTAACCAACTCAGGTAGACACTGTTGTTATCTTTGTCCTAGGTAACCAACTCAGGTAGACATTGTTGTTATCTTTGTCTTGGTAACCAACTCAGGTAGACATTGTTGTTATCTTTGTCTTGGTAACCAACTCAGGTAGACACTGTTGTTATCTTTGTCCTTGGTAACCAACTCAGGTAGGCACTGTTGTTAACTTTGTCCTTGGTAACCAACTCAGGTAGACATTGTTGTTATCTTTGTCCTTGGTAACCAACTCAGGTAGACACTGTTGTTATCTTTGTCTTGGTAACCAACTCAGGTAGACATTGTTGTTATCTTTGTCCTTGGTAACCAACTCAGGTAGACACTGTTGTTAACTTTGTCCTTGGTAACCAACTCAGGTAGACACTGTTGTTATCTTTGTCCTAGGTAACCAACTCAGGTAGACACTGTTGTTATCTTTGTCCTAGGTAACCAACTCAGGTAGACATTGTTGTTATCTTTGTCTTGGTAACCAACTCAGGTAGACATTGTTGTTATCTTTGTCTTGGTAACCAACTCAGGTAGACACTGTTGTTATCTTTGTCCTTGGTAACCAACTCAGGTAGACATTGTTGTTATCTTTGTCCTTGGTAACCAACTCAGATAGACATTGTTGTTATCTTTGTCCTTGGTAACCAACTCAGGTAGACATTGTTGTTATCTTTGTACTTGGTAACCAACTCAGGTAGACACTGTTGTTAACTTTGTCCTTGGTAACCAACTCAGGTAGACACTGTTGTTATCTTTGTACTTGGTAACCAACTCAGGTAGACATTGTTGTTATCTTTGTCCTTGGTAACCAACTCAGGTAGGCACTTTTGTTATCTTTGTCCTTGGTAACCAACTCAGGTAGACATTGTTGTTATCTTTGTTCCGCTTCAAATGTACCGTCTGCTGGGCTCCGCTGTCACGCGTGTAGCGTACCGACTGTCCGTCTCGCCTCTGTGTTCGTCCACCACCTCGTGTGTTCGTCCACCACCTCGTGTGTTCGTCCACCACCTCGTGTGTTCGTCCACCACCTCGTGTGTTCGTCCACCACCTCGTGTGTTCGTCCACCACCTCGTGTGTTCGTCCACCACCTCGTGTGTTCGTCCACCACCTCGTGTGTTTGTCTCCCAACTCGTGTGTTCATCCACAACCTCGTGTGTTCGTCCACCACCTCGTGTGTTCGTCCACCACCTCGTGTGTTCGTCCACCACCTCGTGTGTTCATCTACCACCTCGCGTGTTCGTCCACCACCTTGTGTGTTCGTCTACCACCTCGTGTGTTCGTCCACCACCTCGCGTGTTCATCCACCACCTCGTGTGTTCGTCCACCACCTCGCGTGTTCGTCTACCACCTCGTGTGTGTTGTGTGTTGATCTGTCCCCTCTCGCCCGCCCCGAGGCCTCCGTCTGTCCCGCGTTAACCGTGCCGGTGTGACTCCCAACGCGACTTGTTCTGTCCGACGTGCGGCAGACACCCCCTCCACCACCACCACCACGTCTCCACTGCCTCGTCTCGTCACTTTGAGCCCCAGCTCACTCTTGCAACCGTAGATTCAAGATTCGTTTATTAGCTATAGCCCTGTGAGCCGTGCGGCTCTCTCTCTCTCTTGAGATTCGGAGTGCAACAAAACAAAAGTAAATGTGAACAGAGAAACATCTTAAAGCGACGCCGCGCAACAGAAACATCCTGGGATAAACCAGCAAAATCTTCCAGAAGGAAACAAACCCCCCTCCCCACCGTATCACAACGCTGTGTGCACAAATCCCAGCGTGATGCAAGTCAAACAACAACAACAACCATAAGACAATTTAGATTCAAGTTATGAGGGCGACTCCGCTGATGACCAACCATCGTCATCTCGCGAGTTCTCGCCCGCGTAAACAACAAACTCGTACGCCTCTGCTTATTTGGCGATTCGCTCACCTTTAAGCCGCTATACTTTGCACTCGTGTCGTGTTGTGTATTGTTCGCTGTTGTGACGTTCTGATTCCCGTGCCTACCCCCATTACCCTACCCTACTGGGCATTAACACTAAAAAAAATTAGAGCTTCGCAGCTCATCGGATTTCTCCCGGATTCGATATTTTGATTGCGATTTTCGCTCCAATAATCGATCACCTCACCGACTCCCGATCGCGCGGGTCCACGAACGTGGACGAACGTCGTGACAATCGATTTGTCCTAATCAGCGCGGGCTAAATCGATTAATCGGTTCCGGATCACGATCGGCTCGGTGTCGCTCACTCCGGCCAACCCCGGTGCGGATTTACAAGGCGCACGCGCACGCGCGCGCGCTTGCGAGGCCCGTGGGTGAACTCACGTTGCCTGCAGGCGGTGACGACGGCGATTATTTGAAGACGACGACGACGCCGCCGCCCGTGTCGATGATGAATCGCGACGAGCGGGGTCACCACGGTTCACGCGGGCGGCGAGGAGAGGGAACGCGCGACGCAGGGCCCCGGCGCGCGCCGTTGCCGTGTCGCGCGCCGCGTGACGTCACTGCCGGCACGCCGTCAGATGCCACGGCCCCTCCTCCCTTTCCCCCTTCCTATTTTCCGCCCCGCCCCCTATCGCCCCGCCCCTATCGCCCCGCCCCCTATCGCCCCGCCCCTATCACCCCGCCCCCTATCGCCCCGCCCTGGTCCATTCCCCCTCCCTATTTTATGCCCCCTCCCCCCCCTTTTATCCTCCGCCTCCCATTCCCCGCCCCTTCTCATCCCCCCTCTCCATCGCCCCTCCCCATCCCCCCTCCCTATTCCCCGCCCTCTCGCCCCCCATTCCCCGCCCCCCTCCCCCCATTACCCCTGGCCCCATCCCCCTCCCTCCCCCCACGGGTCCGTCGCGTCGCCCCAAGCCAAAACTAAAAAAAGATCCGGCTGGAAACAATGCGACTCCAGCCCCCTCCCCCCACCGCTAACAAATTAAGTTCCGCAAGCATTAAGTTCCGGCTTTGACTTCTTTAATGATACGTTATGGGTCGTCCATAAATGACGTCACGCACCGATGGGGGGGGAGGGGGGTCAGACATTTGTGACGATGTGTGATGAGGAGGGGAGGGGGGGTGTTTGAGAAATATGACGTCACATCAAAATGCGCAACTTTAAATAAATATTAATTGAATAGAATTGTTATAACAACACTATTTTTTAAAATTAATTTTCATTATGAACTATTTAATTATTTAAATTTACTAAGGTTACCTTTTATTTATTCCATGAAGGAGCATTTTGCTTCTCCATGGGAGAATGGAGAAGCATACATTTTTTAATTTTTTTGAATGATTGTTATTAAACATTTTTATTCTAATGATTCTACCAGGGCTTTTCATTTTGTGTAATGAATGTGATTATAATTGTACTCTCCATTTATAGTTATAATTACTTTTAATATTTTATAATTATAAGATAATTTCAATATAATATTCTGAACATCTGCAGTTTTAGTTAGACGTTGAATATTTTCAAGTTAAGTTTATGCTAAATGTCAGCTTTCCAACGCAGACTCAATGGGTTAAGAGTATGATGAACGGTTTTGTAAAAGGTGCAGGTAGAGAGCACGACAAAAGCGCAGCCCTGCTATTGCTCGCTCCCGCCACTGCTGGTGGAACGGTCTCCTCTCGAGGACGCTCTAAAGAGCCCCTTGTAGAAGGCACTTACAAACTAAAGAGGCAGATGATATTCGCTCAGACGAACTATTGGGTAGTACGGTACTGTACTTGGGGGCCGTCCATAAATGACGTCACGCACCTAGGGGAGGGGGGCGGGTAAGACATTTGTGACGCTGTGTGACGAGGGGGGGGGGTGAGAAATGTGACGTCACATCAAAATGCGCAACTTTAAATAAATATAGACAACACGTTCTACTTAATTAAATAGACTTTTTAATAAATGTTTTCTCCTACACCATCAGAGTGCAGAGCCACATTAAATACGCACTACAATGACAATAGTTTAAAGAGATTTGAAGCATGTTTTATTTTAAAAATAGAAATGTGATTTGGGGGGGGCAGAGCTTTGTGACGTCATTTGAGGGGGGTCTGACTTTTTGTGACGCCGTGTGACGAGAGGGGATCAAAAATCGGCCAAAATCGTGTGACGTCATTTATGGACGGTCCCTTATGACGATTCATCAAATTCATTTGGCGATTCTGCTGCGTTGCCAGTAAAGCACGAAACATCTCAATACATTTGTTAATAACACTGTGGCCTTACAATGGGGGGGGGGGGGGGGGATGTCTACAAATGGCCCATCGTGATAGCACGTGATTTAATCTTGCCATCATCATTGGTAGAAGCAGTCAGGAATAGGAAGTTGATTTCCTCGTTCTAATGAGCGTTGATCAGCAGTGCGAATCGCTTCACAGCCCCGGACCAGTTGTGGAAATTCCACGTTTCCTATGGCGGGGTGTGAGTCTTATCCGTGAGACAACACCAACACCGGTTTCCACATTGGGCGACTCCTCAGCAGGCTCGGGTTTGCTTGAACCATTGTTTGAACACAAACAAAACTTCGAACCGGTTTCCACATTCAGCGACTTCTCAGCAGACTCGGGATTTGCTTGAACCATTGGTTGTTCGAGCACCAGCAAAAATCCGAACCGGTTTCCACACGCAGCGACTCATCAGCAGGCTCGGGCTTTGCTTGAACCATTGTTTGAACACAAACAAAATTTCGAACCGGTTTCCACATTCAGCGACTCATCAGCAGGCTCCGGCTTTGCTTGAACCATTGTTTGAACACAAACAAAACTTCGAACCGGTTTCCACACGCAGCGACTCATCAGCAGGCTCGGGCTTTGCTTGAACCATTGTTGGAACACAAACAAAACTTCGAACCGGTTTCCACGTTCAGCGACTCATCAGCAGGCTCGGGCGTCGCAGCTTGAACCATTGGTTGTTACAGCACCAGCAAAAATCCGAACCGGTTTCCACATTTAGCGACTCATCAGCAGGCTCGGGCTTTGCTTGAACCATTGTTTGAACACAAACAAAACTCCGCACCGGTTTCCACGTTCAGCGACTCATCAGCAGGCTCGGAGTTTGCTTGAACCATTGTTTGAACACAAACAAAACTTCGAACCGGTTTCCACATTGGGCGACTCTCAGCAGGCTCGGGCTTTGCTTGAACCATTGTTTGAACACAAACAAAACTCCGAACCGGTTTCCACACGCAGTGACTCATCAGCAGGCTCGGGCTTTGCTTGAACCATTGTTTGAACACAAACAAAACTCCGATACCGGTTTCCACGTTCAGCGACTCATCAGCAGACTCGCGCGTCGACGCTTGAAGCGAGCCAATCAGGGCGCCGCGTGGCGGTCGCTAGGCAACGCTTCCTGCTGCACAACAACAACCCCCCGCCTACTGCCTTGGCGACTGCGTGCGCAGCAGTGAATCTACAACAGAGGGCGCATCGCAAACAACAACAACAACAAAAACGACGATCACAACAACCACTGCTTATCATCGTGGCTGGTGGTGGCTGTTGTTGTTGTAATGGAGGCAGCGAAGGACGCTCCGCGGACACAGATGTCTACCCTGGGCAACGTGGCAAAGCACGTTGGAGACCAGGACAGCAGCAGCAGCAGCTACTTCAACACCGCTAAGGAGGTGATCCGCTCGGTCCCGGCACGGGAACGTGGAAAGTCCCCACCCACGCTGATGGTGGAGGACACCCGTGGGAGTTTGTCCGGGGCTGAGGCTCCGGAAAATGCCTCCACCACCTCGGGGTTGGTGAGCCTCGGGGTGATGGGGTGGGTGGGTGGGTAGGTTGTGGGGTTACCGGGGAAATATTTGCTGAGAAGTTAAAGCCTCTGACTTTGTATTATTTGGGTCTTTCGGTAAGGTCACGTAGATGGGTTCAAAGCGATCGCTTGCGTTGTGATCGAAACGTAGTTTTTAAAAAAAATGTTATTTCCTTTGAACCTATCTAAAACCGAAGAATATGAATTCATGCAGTCACGAAAGCTTTAAGGTCAAGGTGATTTTTTTCCCCTCCGACTTTGGTTAATTGGCAGCAATATTCGGGGTTTGGAGCGCGGTGGCGCAGTGATTAACCGGGGCAGGGGTGAACTTTATTTATGTTTTACTTCAAGTACCGCATGACCATTGCGTCCGCAAGAATAAAATATAGCACCAAGATTATAGTTGACTGTAATCATGACAATAATAATAATGATACAACACCCGATCGTACTGTGTGGACGGGGAGGTGCAGCGAATAGCGCGCTGCGCTGTGAAATTGGCACCGCTGCCATGGTGTGGTGAGCGTCCTGACCCTGGCTTTTGGTGAGGGGCCGACCATAAATGACGTCACGCACCTAGGGGGGGGGGGGGTGGTCAGACATTTGTGACGATGTGTGACGGGGGGGGGGGTTGAGAAATGTGACGTCACATAAAAATGCGCAACTTTAAATAAATGTTAATTCAATAGAATTGTTATAACAACACTAATTTTTATTCGCTGTGTTTTTTTCCAGTAAAGTCACGTATGTAGAAATACCATAAAATTATATTAAAGTTTAATATAAGTCACGTATGTAGAAATACCATTAAATGATATCAAAATTATATAAAAATTTAATGTAATTTTATGGTATTTCTACATACGTGACTTTACCGGAAAAAAAAAAACAATGAGTAATTTATGCAGTCACGAAAGCTTTAATTCTTTATTAACTAATTTTTATATTCTTGGTTCTTTCGGTAAAGTCACGTAGAAGGGAAATAATAAAATAATACGTGACTTTACCGAAATAACCAAGCATATGAATCTCTGCAGTCACGAAAGCTTTAAATCAAAACACTAATTTTTATTAATTTTCATTATTAACTATTTGATTATTTAAATGTACTAAGGTCACCTTTGATTTATTCCATGAAGGAGCATTTTGCTTCTCCATGGGAGAATGGAGAAGCATACATTTAGTAATTTTTTTGAATGATTGTTAGTAAACATTTTGATTCTAATGATTCTACCAGGGCTTTTCATTCTGTAGAATGAATGTGATTGTTATAATTGTACTCTCCGTTTTGCTTAGTTCTACTACAAAGTTTCAAGTATTTTTTATAGTTATAATTAATTTTAATAGTTTATAATTATAAGAGAACTTCAATATAATATTCTGAACATCTGCAGTTTTAGTTAGACGATGAAATATTTTCAAGTGAATTTTATGCAAAATTTCAGCTTTCCAACGCCTCCTTTTTAATAAATGTTTTCTCCTACACCATCAGAGTGCAGCGCCACATTAAATACGCACTACAATGACAATAGTTTAAAGTGATTTGAAGCATGTTTATTTTCCAAATGGAAATGTTTTTTTTTTGGGGGGGGGGGGTGCAGAGCTTTGTGACGTCATATTTGAGGGGTGGGGTCTGACTTTTTGTGACGCCGTGTGACGAGGGGGGGAGGAGGGGGGGGTCAAAAATCTGCCAAAATCGCGTGACGTCATTTATGGACGGCCCCTTGACTCTCACTGTGTCGTCTCCCACGATGTCACTGCGCGCCATGGAGGTGCCCAGCTGTGTTGAACCTCTTTCGCACCGCACGTAGCCCACCGTGCTAATCGGAGGTGCGGGGGGGAGGGGGGTAGGAGGACAACAACCACTTAAACACTCAAAAAACCAGTGCTCAAGAAATGAGTTTTCAATCCAGATTATTTAACACGTGCATATGCTCCAGTAGTCCAGTGGCTTCCTCATATCGGACGGAGGAGCATTCCAGACAGGCCGTAGAAGCGCGTCTAGAAGCGCGCAGTGCGGTTGACCGTCCTCGTCCGATGGCTGAGCCAAAAGCCGCCGCCGCTGCTCTTTTTCAGGAGCGGCCACGAAGTGGCTTTTCACGTGGACATTTATCGCAGCCAAATATCTCTAAATGCATGATCCTACGTGTGGAGGTAAACATCGGAGGACTCGGGAGAAAAATCCACGCGGCCACGGGAAGAGAGACGTGCAAAACTCCAAATATTACAGGCGTCAGTGTCGGGATGGTACCAAAGACATCCGGTATACCGGGCGAGGTCGTTAACATCTCACCACCGTGGTATGACTGTCTGCTGTGGTGTGACTGTTCGCAGAGGCCGGCCGTGTGCATGTACGACGTGCTGTTCCACCAGCAGGGCGGCTACGACGCACACCTCCACCGGGATGACCGCCAGCATTCCAAGTCGCGGGGCCTCAACGTGCACGCCGAGGTGGGGCCTCTGCCACCCGCCACCTTCTCCTCCACCACCTCATCACTACATTCACCACCTCATCACTACATTCTCCAACACCTCATCACTACATTCTCCATCACCTCATCACTACATTCTCCACCACCTCATCACCATCTCAACACCACCTCCTCCACCACCTCATCACGATGTTCTCCATCACCATGTCCACCGCCTCAATTATCACCATCACCGCCGCCTCCTCCATCACCACATCACCACCTCCTTCACCACCTCCACCACATCACTACATTCTCCATCACCACCACTACTGCCGCTACCACAGCCAACATCATCACCATCACGAGCGCTGCCACAACCATCAGCACCATCGACACCACCAGCACCGCTGCCACCAACATCAGCACCACCATCGCCGCCACTACTGCCACCATCGGCACTACCACCTCCGCCGACACCGGGCCTCCCCTAGGTCGACTCAGCCTTAAGCGAGTACCTGGTGCAGCCGGGTGCGGTTGCTGGCCACGCCCGGCCCCTGGCGCTCTGCGCCGGCCTTTGTCGGTGCTCCCGAAGCGCACTCGGCCCCGACACTTTGCATGGGCCACGACGGTGCGGGGGGGGGGGGGGGCCTTTGTCTTTGTCGCGCAGGAGATGGCGCGAGCCGTGCCCGTGCTGTCGTCGTCCGAGTACGGGCGGCAGGCGAGGGCGTTCGTGGACCCCAGCGACCGGAAGTTTGCCCGCGTTGGCATCGTGCGAGCCGAGTTCTACCGCCTCAACGGCGCGTCGCTCCAGCACACGGGCTCCTGCCAAAACTGAACGTCACCCCCCCCCCCGCCGCCTTGCCATCACCTTCCCACAGCTGCTGTCACGTCATTCATAAAGGCCCAGGGCTGTGATAGTTTTGGGAGGTGGGGGGGGGGGGCAGCCCCCCACCTGCCCCCTCTTTGTTTATTCGATTCCTTCCCTTGACCTCCGTGCCTTCATTGCGACACACCTCTGGTTACTTCAATTCCGTACGCGCAAAGAAGAAGGGTGCTTGTGCGTTCGTCCTGTGCACGTGCAGGAGTTTTAACGTTACAAAGTACACGCGGGTGCCGCGGTGGCGAGATGTTAACTACCTCGCCTGGTATGCAGGAGGTCGTGGGTTCGATTCCGACCCTGACACCTGCTGTATATTTGGAGATTGCGGTGTCTCTCTCTCCTCGTGGTCGCGTGGATTTTTCTCCGGGTCCTCCGGTTTTTCCCTCCACATTTAGAATCCACGTGCGTTTAGAGTATTTGGCTGCTATAAATTTCCACGCGATAAGCCACTTCGTTGTGCTATCATTTGTGGCCAGGACGCTTCTGAAACAGAGCTACGTAGCTAAGTGGGCCTTATCTGGTAATGTAAAAATAGTATACAAAAAATAGCATAGAATGGTAAAGCTAACTCTATCTTGATTAAAACTATTTTAGTGTTTGGTGCATAGCTCGTAGTAGTAGTAATTTCCAGTGAAAAGCTATGGATCTAATTAACAAATTGCACCTTCGAATATATCACAGTGCTCCAGTATTGCTTTTGAAGCAATATAAAGCAGTGTATATGTGCGTGTGTGTATATTTTTGGAGAGGCCTATGAATACCCGAGTCTGTACTGCAGCCCCTACAGCCCCCCTGGGCCTGTACACGAGATGATGATTGCACATCTGTGAAAAAGAGCTTCATAGCTCATCAGATTTGTCCGGGATAAACGATTTTTTTTATTTGGATTACTCCCCCACCCCACCCCCCTCGTTTGCAAAGCGTGATGCAATAAAACGTCTTAACCATGCGATTGTCTCTCATTTACGGGATATCTCTTAAGTCTTGCCGCCCCTCTCAGCCTCCAACGAGACCACTGAGTCCCAAGGGCCATAACCAGTGGGGTGCTCCATCTAGTTGTTTTAACACGTAGTAGGAGTAGTCGTAGTAGGCTTTGGCGACCAACATTATCCATACCAAAGATTTGTGTGGGGTTAGATCGCGTAGGTATGTTGTTAAACCTGCCACCACCCGACACAGCCAATTAGTAAGGTTTGTCACATAAGCAAAACGTGCCAATTAGTTAACCCTTTCAAACACACCGGTTGCGTTAAAAAGTAAACCCACACCATTTACAATGAGTTAACAACGCTGGTGATTACAACCAGCATCAATATTTAAATGTAGATTTAGACCGGTGTGCTGTAGTTGTAGTCGTAACTAATTGGCACGTTTTGTTTACGTGACAAACCTTACTAAATCGGCCGTGTTGGGTGGTGCTGGGTTTAACGGCACATTTATATTCACGTGATCTAACCCCCAAAAAAACCTTTAGTATGGCCCATCTAGTTCCGTCGCAAACAAGGTGTTAGTACTGCCTCCGTCACAGTATTCGCTAATAATGCAATTTAAACGATCGCTGTGATGTATGTACGCAAGTCGGTTGAACTTCTTTCCCACCGTACGTATCCAACCGTGATAATCGGAGATCACGATGATGTTCCGTAATCAGAATGAAAAAAACTAAATCGATAGGACTATTTGTCCACGTGGCAACTTGATTTGATTGGGTTTGGGTGGTGGAGCGTATATAGTAGCTTAGTTGAAAATTGTCATTGTACCTGCACGGCCTAAACCAAAAGTAAATTACGAATACCAAATAAAATTTGTAGTCGACTCATCGAGAAATTAAAACTAATAATTCTGAAATCCGTGTAGAATGCACGGTGTGGTCTCGCTAAAAATGTTTGCAAAACACGCAGAGATTTTGTATCGTTCCGACAGGCGTACGGCGACCTCAAAAGTCATGGATGAAACGACACAAGACGTTCGTCGTAAATCTGTTTATTAATGCCAAGCAGTGTGCAAATTATGCATTTCAAAATATACTCTTAAACAATTTGGCATTGCACTACCGTAATAATCACGTTTTGCTTCTTGAATAACAGCAACCGGCTGGAAACGTTTGTTCTAAACCCCAAGTGTTTTCATCCCATTTTTTTTGTATCCTAACACGTTTATTTTTTTTTTCAAATTATTTCTACGCGTGGCTACAGGGTTTGTGGCGCTGGTGGGTCCTGGTGCGAGGCCATGCATCATTTATGACCCCCCTCATCATAGCCCAGTGCCCCCCCCACCCCCGCCTGCCACCCCCTCTGGCATGTGTGCCCCAGTGCAGTTGAACTGCCTGCAATATTTAAACTATATATACAAAAAAAATACCAGGTAAGACTCACCAAGCTGCTATACAGCTTTTTTTCAGAAGCGACCTGGCCATCACAAATGCTCAGCCAACGAAGCAGCGTATCGTCGTCGTCATCATCATCATCACGTGGATATTTTATAGCAGTGGCCAAATGATGTTGATTCGACATGTACCTACGTGACTTTACAAAAAGAACCAAAGAGTACGATTCCACATGTGGAGGGGGGGAAAAAAAACGCAAGTACCCTGACAAAAATCCACGCGACCTCGGGAAGACGTCAGGGTCAGGATCGAACCCACGACCTCCTGTATACCAGGCGAGGTAGTTGACATCTCCTAGCCACTGCAGCGAGTTACTCGATTACCCGTCTGATATCAAATGGGTATCACACAATTCAGTGTTATCGGTCGCGTGGAGCAAATTGAAACCGCTCAAGTGCCGTCACCTCCGGTGGTTCCGACAGGTGAATATCTCTGGTCTGGGCTCATGAACTATATCCAGGGTCAAAAACCTGCTGAGCTTCTGAGCTCAGCAGAGGCGCTGCACCCTCTCTGGATGATGGGCTCATTGGGCAGCAAGGTTAACCGATTAATGGAATATTAGAATCCACTGAAATGTTAACTTTATAACTGTTGTGTTCTTCGCAGGTGGGTTTCCCCACTATGGGTTTGGCCGTGTAAATTCCACTTCACAATTATTTCCTGCTCAAAATGAGCATTGGGAGGTGGTGCTCATTTCATGTTTACAACCCAGAGATCGTGGGTTCGATTCCGACCCCGACGCCTAGCTGTGTAGTTGGAGTTTGCGTGTCTCTCTCTCTCTCTCCCCGTGATCGAGCGGATTTTTTTCCTCCGAGTCCTCCGGTTTTTCCCTCCCCATTTAGAAACCTGCGTTTAGAGTAAATTTCCACGCGATAAGCCACTTCTCTGAGCTATCAATTGTGACCAGGTCGCTTCTGAAAAATAGCTACGTAGCTCAGTAGGGCCTTACCAGCTTAAAAAAAAAAAACCCCAAAACCTGTTTATCATTATAGTATGGTATTATTATTTTAGGAATTTGACGCGTGACTGTCCGCAGTTGCGCGGAGCTTCCGAGATGAGACATCGAAAACACAGCGGCGATACTTTATTTTGTATTTTCACCTCAGTTCCCCCCCCCCCTCCGCCCGTTCCCAAATACGATATCCGAGTTAGCGAAGCTTGGGCTGTTGCTATATTCTCACTCGAAGATAACATTCCCTTCACAACTGTCGTTTAGCCAATTTGTTTTTTTTCGGCTTTTTCACGGGGCGTGAGTTTTATTATTATTATTGTACACATCAGCTGTACGGAGCTCAACATTATCCTCATTTTCTTTACCACAATTGTATTTCTTTAACCATAATTGTATATATATTTTTTAAGTATCTTGTTTTCCCTGGTTTGATCCCTGTTGTGCGCAGAGTGTGTTCACATTTTCACACGCATCGCACGGCGCTTCCCCGACCTTTCCGCGTGAGCCGCCGCATGACATGAATGAGCATCGTTACTATTTCCGTACTTAAAATGAAAAATTTAAATCGTGGCAAAAACAATGGCGCAAAACGCATTCCGGGAGCCTCCGCCGTTGCCCTTCAACCCAAGCGAGGCCAGAAATTCCACTTGCTCATCAGAAGTAGAAAGCCGAAGCAAAAGTGCAACAACAACAACAATCAACGACAACAAATAAAACCCCACAAAAATCCCTCCCCCCCCCCCCCCCCCCCCCGAGAAAATATTGTTGTTGCTTTAACTTCCCAAGAAGAAATGAAAACAATAACTGGAATCACAGTCGGTCGGTCGATCGGCAGGCCGGTCACGTGCAGTGGGGGTTAAGTATGACGTTGACCGGCCAGTGTTGTAGAGTTAGGCCAAAGAAACTATTAAACTAAACTGTTTTTTTTTTTTACCAGGTAAGGCCCACCGAGCTGTATAGCTCTTTTTCAGAAGCGATCGCAAATGAAAGCTCAACGAAGTGGAAATTTATTGCAGCCAAATACTCTAAACGCGCGTCGATTCCAAATGGAGGGGAAAACCGGCGGACGCGGAGAAAAATCCACGCAACTGCAGGGAGAGACAGAGACACGCAAACTCCAATTACACAACAGGCGTCAAGGGTCGGGATCGAACCCACGACCTCCTGCATACCAGGCGAGGGAGTGGCGCCACAAAAACCATCAAAGTCGAGGCCCTTTGGCCAGGAGTGGCGTGAGCCAGCAATTGCAGAGCTGCCCCTTCACCCTCCGTCGGTCTCAAACAGCGGTGGGGAACCTTTTTTCTGCCAAGGGCCATTTGGGATATTTATAGCATCATTCGCGGGCCATACAAAATTATGAACTTAAAAATTAGGCCGTTAAATTTGCTCAAACATTTAATTAACTCGCCCTCTAATGCGATGGCTGGAACCGCTTCTCTTTGGCGAGGCGTGTGATGATGTTAGCCGGTATTGACGATGTTGCTACTCGCAACTGCTTTTCCAGGTTTGCTCCTAGATTTATTGAATTTCGAGTCCCGCCTGCGTTTGCCTTGGCAGGGCCACACCAAATGATTTCGCGGGCCTCATACAACCCGCGGGCCGGACATTCCCCACCCCTGGTCTAAAACGTCTGATAAGCATCGTGGTGGTCCAGGCTGCTGCTGCTCGGCAGTAAATCGTATTCACAGAAAACGACAAATATCCCCACGGTAGACACGTGACATAGTCAGAGGGATAACACCGTCAGAGACGCACAGAGCTGCTGACATCCTGGATTCGAATCTAAACTGCTCATTCTGTAGAAGTTCACGTGCAATTGCATTTAGAATCGTCCATCCTTGATGGCTTACACATTAATACCAAAGCCACCCTGGTATCTGTTCTAACGTCTCTGGAGCCGATTTAACTTTGCGCGCTAATTTCACAGTGCTCATGGTGTCCCAGGTAAGTTTTTTTTCCCCTCTTCGTTTTTATCGCCACAGTACGTTTCACTTGTTCTTGCCATTTTTGGTGCCCCAGGTCAAAATGTTGCGGATGAGACCATCCTGGTCTCATGGTGTCCCAGGTAAGTTTTTTTTCCCCTCTTCGTTTTTATCGCCACAGTACGTTTCACTTGTTCTTGCCATTTTTGGTGCCCCAGGTCAAAATGTTGTGGACGAGAACATCCTGGTCTACCGAGCGCTCTCACCCAGTTCAACAAAATCAACATGCAACTGAGCCGCCCGTGATCATACCGGGGTTTCTCAGCCAAATCAATGACCGAACACAGAGACCAAGTGTGAGATCATTTTCGGCCGCCTCCTCCCAAAAATACGCCATCTCCTATCCCCCCCCCCCATCCACAATGTGTTCCTCCTCCACATAATGCAATGTTTGTACATAACCCATTGTAGCCGGTCACAGAGCTTTCTGGGACAAATACAGATTCCCCCGTGTAGCCTGTAACAGACTGTTGGTGCAAGTGCTGTTAGCGAGCACCTATGAAGGCCGGCACGGCGCACAAGGGGGTGGGTGGTCAGCATCACGCCCGACCGCCTTTGTCTCCACAATGGCGATGTTTACACACCACACCAGGTACTCATTTAAGGCCCAATCGACCTAGGGGAGGCCCAGGATCGGTTCAGACACCCGTTACTGGTGGTGGCAGTGAGCGGGAATAGAACCCGGGTCGCCAGATTCCTAGCGCAGCGCGCTTACCACTACACTACCGCTCCCCCCACACACACACGAAAAAACGAATTAAGCTTTGGCTGAATTTAAAAATATATACTGTACATTTGATTGGCATGTATCAAACACTATTTTCGAGGAACGTAAGGACAAGAAGCATGGTGCAGGGACTTGGAAGTAGTTCCGGCACATCAACTTCCTTTGACGCAAGGGTGACGATGCCCTGCCATGCTTAGAACTCCAAATAACAAACAAAAAAGTCTCAATCTGAAAACGATGCAAATAGCAGCATGATTTGAACTTAAATCAGAACATTAAAAGGAAATATAATGGTTACACAAACTACAAAGTATACTATAAGTAGGAGCTTAAAGCCAAGACTAGATTTTAACAACTTACAATTGCAACGGGAGTGCTGTAACATAACGCATTGATATTTTCACAGGGATGAGGGCGTATATATACTGTTTATGTAGAGAACACAACGTTAAGGGCAAGTGCCTGTAAACTTAGTAAACCGTCCGTATACCTCACCTCGCCTCACGACCCAAGGCATGAATTCGCTTGAGTTATTTATGCATTCCACACACCTATGGCAAGGCCCGGTATGGTTACTCGAACACAAAACACCACCGCGGACTTCCCGCAGAGCTCCCACGAGGTTTTGCATTTGAGCAGGCCCTGTCACTCTGTGGCAAGTCAACGGAAGGCATGCTGTGGATGGACTGGCAGCTGCCAGAGCAATGTGGAATGTCCGTCAGTGGCTTAGTTCTGCCAGAAAGGATGAGTGCGTCCACCCGCTCACCCTCTCATCTCAGCTCATCGGAGCAGCTAAAAATTGTAATGAATGTATAGATTTTTACATTTATATATATTTTTTTACATTTATATTTCAAACGAGGCACGGCCACCCAGAGGCTCCCAGAGGTCTATTGTGGGGCCCTCTTTTGTGCGAAGGCCATTAACCCCCCCCCACACCCTCAGGGTGGCCCCGAGGTTCGGATCAAAGGGATCTGAACCATTGAATTCTTAGGCCATGATAAATTCCAAGGAGGAGAAATTATTCTTCGGAAAACAAAGTTAAACGAAATTAAACGAAATTATTCAACTATATATATTTTTAACCAGGTAAAGCTCCCTGGGCTATGCAGCTCTTTTTGCAGGGGCGACCTGGCCATCAGAAATGATAGAGCTCAACGGAGTGGTCCTATCGTGTAGACACTTTTGGCAGCCAAATACTCTCCGTAAACGCGCGTTGATTCTAAATATGGAGGGAAACCCCAGAGGACCTGGAGGAAAATCCACAGGGGGGACACGCAAACGCCAATTATACAGCAGGCGTCAGGGTCGGGATTGAACCCACGACCTCCTGTATACCCGGCGAAGTAGTTAACATCTCCTAGCCACCGTGGCACCCATATCCCAATCATTCCCTGCATTGTAAGTTTATACAATTTGACGAAAACAAATCACGTGCATGCAGAGATGTGTATATAATACATATATATCCTCGTCTTGAGTGTCATGCATTTTGAAAAAGTGGTCTATTTTATCTCGTGAACAAAGGCACCTTGAGACATTAGTGGAAGGCGCCTTACTAATACATGTAAATTATTATTATTATTAAGTGGTTATCTGAAAATAATACCCGTTTTTTTTGTTTTTTAAATCAGGGATTAATTTCAATCAGACTTTTTCGTGGCTGAATTCCTGAAGATATTTACCTTGGGGAAGGGCTTTGGATATTGGAAAAACTAAAAAAAAAAAGTTACATTTCTCGGGGTGCCTCGTTTTCATGCCGTCAATTTTCGGGAAATAAATATCCCCTTGTGTCAGCCAATCGACTTTCTTCAGGAAATATCGAAGGCCAGTGGAACAACAACATCGTCATCATTATCTCTCCAAACGTCGGGAAACACTTTCTTTACAACCGTTCAAATATTTCCAAGAACGTGTTATTTTTTTAATTCGCTTGTGCATGGCGACGATAATAATATAATTTGTAATGTGCTCAGTCGGAGTTCGCTTTCAGAAAGACGACAGAATGGTCACGAATGGTGAAGAATGATCCAGAAGGCAGCCAAAACGGGCGTCAACAATTTCCCCAAGCTCTGTGGTCTTATAAATCGGGATGTTTTGGCCGACTGCATCAAGGAGAGTTTATACACGTGGGAGGAAACCGGAGCACGTGGCGAAAAAGCCACGCGCGTGAGGGTGGTGACACTCAATCCACGCGTAGATGAAAATCAACCGACTTGCTGTAGTGCTACAAGCCAGGGTATGATGGCAGTACAGCAAGATTGAAAACTAATTTCTTTATAACCGCCTCATGTTGCGTTTAGTTTGTTGTTCTTCGCCCCCCGCACCTCCGATTAGCGCGGTTGGCTACGTACAGTGCGACAGAAGTTCAACATACGTAAATACAAGCCGGAGGAGGTGGCGACCTCAATGCCCACGGGTAGGGAGGGAGTTTCACGACTGTGTTGCGAGTGTCCCTGTGTGCGATTCACCAACCCTCGCTTACAAAGTGACGTGTTGCAGGAGCGCAGTGTAATCCAACTCGCGCCCAAAGCTCCGGTCACAGAAGCAGCAGCAACCTCAAAACCGTTATTTTACAGTCGATCTCATCGATTCTCCGAATCTTTTTCTCCCCTTCGCATCAATGGCGGCAGTTATTCGCGCGACCGAGCGAATGGGGGAAACCCGGGCGCGTTCGCGAGGGCCACGCTCGCGAGCGCGCGGAGACCGACGCTCGCAGCGCGGGGGGGGGGGCAGCGGCGGCCCAGGGCAACTCGCGTTCGCGAGCCTGGCGATCCTGGGGTGTGCGACAACGGAAGACGCAAAAATAAACGCAAAAGCAAGTTTTCGTACGGCTCGCGAGTGAAACGGCACGACCGACGGCAATAATTCCGGCATCGCGAAAGAAGATGCGTCACACCCCTCTGGATTTCCGTCAGCCGCGTTTCGACGTCCGCGCAGCCTCGGCACGGGGGGCCCGTTCGGTGCATTTCGCTCTTGCTGTCCCGCACCCACCTTTGGCGGCGCGCAACCTGGGGCTTGTAATTATGGCCGGAGCCGACCCGCGACCGAGTTCCTGAAAAAATATGTCCCCACTCTGAGCACGCCACGTCCAGGATGCCTCCTCGCTACCAAGGATGTGGCTTCCCAGACGCGTGTCGGCGACCAGCAGTCTACTACGACCGGCGGCCAGAAAAAAAGATGGCGAGCGCGGAATTGAGCCGCGGCGAAATAGCGCGGGGCTTGACGCACTCAGTGGTTGCGCGGCTCCAACTGGGTGGGCGCTGCTGAAAAGCAGCTCTCTGTCTCGCGATTGGATGGAAGCCATGGTTCTAGCTTGGAGCGACAATCTAAAGGAAGACGTAACGGCAAATTCTCCGCCGTTTTTCTTTTTACAGCAACGCAAGTCGTAGGCCATGTGTCGCAGACCGGCCATCGCGGGGCTAATGATGCACGCATGTTGAACTTCTTTCGCACCGTACGTAGCCTTACCGTGTTAATCGAAGGTGACGAAATAACAAACAAAAAAATTGATCGCGTTAACGACGACCAACCGTCAGCTCCTGCGTCCGTCGGTTTTCACGGTGAAGGGGGAATTAGAAACTACGGAATGGCAGCGCGTATTTCTGAAGCTGGGGCACTGGAAGTATGGGCGTTACAAATTTGTTTTATTTTTACAAAAAAAACACATGCTTGGTCAAACTTCACCGGATCAATATCGCTTTGATAATGACCATTAGTAGCTTCCCAATTCATTGTTGGGTTGTGTCTTGCTTTAAATATAACCTCCGGTGATATTACATTTGCATGGGCGTTCGCCTAAAATTAATAACAAAAACTTTTGCCAACAAAAACGTCCTCGTCTATTATTGCATCGTTAAGCCACTTGCGAATTTTCGCAAAACGTGTCGCATTTTGTGCGATCTCAATTGTTACCTGGACGCGTCACACACTGGGCCACTCCTGCGATCATCTGACCCCCGCGAAGGCCTTTCGTTTTTTTCCCGACCGATTTTGAGATAACCACGAAAACAAGCCAACGTCCGACAACAGAATCGGGGGCGGAAAAATTGCGCCGCCGCTCTTCCCTTCAAAAGTGAGCGCGCAAAAACACACAGCAACAACCCCCCCCCCCCCCTCAACTTGCTACTGCAGCAGCAGCAACAAGAAGAGCTGGAGGAGGAGGTGGTGGTGGCATTCAGTTCCGGCCATCGTGCTGCGGGCCCTCGGGCAGCAGCGACGCGAAAAACGAGAAGAAGAAGGAGCAAACGGAGACGGAGATGGCGCGGGTCCAGCCGTGCGCGCCCGCCGGTGGCGCCGGTGGCGGCAGCGCTGCGGCACCGCCGCCGTCGACGGCCGCGCGGGCCTCTCTGGCTCCGTCCGCAGGGCCGCCGGCGGCGTCATCGGCGGCGGCAGCGTCCGCGGGAGCCGGCCGAGCAGCGGCGTCGTTCCGATTGTCGGCGGCGGCGATTTGGTGTCTTGGGTTTGCGGGGACGTTGGCCGGGGCGGCGCGGCGGAAGGGGAAGATGGCAGCATGGTGCCTGCAAATCGTGAAACGGGACATTTTAAAAATTGCGATACATTTAAAAATATATATTTACTGTATGTTGAACTTGTTTGGCGCCATGCGTAGCGAATCGTGCTAAATCGGAGGTGAGGACATCCAAGGGAAATGTTTTATCCCGATATATTTTTACTTTTTTTGTTTGTTTAACTGTATGTGCCTGCGGACAGCACGAACGAGATGGCGTGCTACGAACAGACAGGATGTATGCAGTGCAAACGAGTTGCAAAGCAACACGCAAACGTGGGTGAAAAGCACTCGGCCTTCATGCGTTTTGCAGAAATCCATCGGCATTTCCAGAAGAATTGCACTGTCTTCCACCCTACACTATTTTTTTAATGTTATTGTGGGTGTTTTTCTCGTTACGGATTTACGTACAAATTAGATGGTACAATGGGGACAAAAATAATTACGTACAATCTGAATTGTTCACTCAAATTTCCACCGACGAATCAGAATCGAGATGCCGAATCGAGGCATTTCATTGAATCGCAAACACCTGCAGACCGTGAAAGTTCAAAGGACTTCACGAAAATCCGCCGAGGAGGGCAGACCACGCAAGCAGGTCACGTGACCACTCACAGGTAGAGCAGCAGCACGGTGACCATGACGACGAGCATTCGGCCCAGCGACGAGTATTGGTAGAGGATCGCGAAGAGCGCCGCTCCGCACGCCAGCGAGTGCAGCCAGTCCAGCCAATCGGCACGGCCCATTCCATCGTCCTCGCCCATGGCTCCTCCCACCAGAGCCCCCCCGAGCACCGCCCCACCGCCCCCTCCTCCTCCCCCCATGGCCCCACCCCCCATGGCCCCTCCAATAATGCCCCCCCCCACTACGTTGGCCCCCCCCACCACGTTGGCGCCCGCGACCAATGCCCCGCGCGCGTTGGCACCGCCGACCGGCGCCCCCTCCGCAGCCGCAATCCGATTGGCTCCACCCAAGTCGGCCCCGCCCACGTCGGCCGGTCGCCCCGCTGCGTCGTTTTCATTGGCCGCCGCTAGGGGGCCCTCTCGAGCCGCCACGTTGCCATTGGCCGGCCGGCCCACGTCAACTCCGCCCACATGGACGACGCCTCCCAGCATGGCTCCGCCCACATGTCCATTGGCTGCCCTGTCGGGGGCGGCAACGTCTCCCGCGTCCCCATTGGCCGAGTGGTCGTGGCTGACGGTTGGTGAACCCTGGACCATGCCACTGGACAACATCTCACACGTTAGTTACACTCCAAAGCACACGTACTTATCGGTGATGCAGTAATAAGAACAATACGAACTTCAACTTGTAAGGCGCACAGTATTTGCTCGCTCTCTAAGGGAGAGAGGACAACTCGGAGGGGCGAGAGCAGAAACCACGGACGAGCGGGAAGGCAGCAGTGATGCGGTGAGCCCTTGCGATCAACAATTGCCCTGGCTCTGCAGCCTTCGATATATATTAAGATATTCTCAGCCAATTAATTCATTTTTAAACATTATGTACGATTGTACGCTGAACTTCTTTCGCACCGGACGTAGCCAACGGCGCTAAATCGGAGGTGCGGGGGGGGGAAGGACAACAAACTAAACACAACAAGCAGTTCTAAAGAAATTATTGAAAATGTAGAAAATTCATTTTAAATAGAGTAGGGGAATGGCGGTCAGGAATTGACATCAATTCCAGATTTTCCTCAGATAATCAAGATTGGAGGTGGGGTGGTGTGGAACAATGCTTGGCTCGCCCTGCGGTGCGAACCCAGACCCAGCATCGTCAAACATCCGCCAAGACCGACACGGCATATGGAGGCCTTCATCCAGGACACTGCTCAGTAATGGATGTCTCGGACAGTGGTTCTAAACCTTTTTTTGGCTACTACTGTGATCGCCCCTTGTTGAATATCGTTTCGACCGAGTGTACACCACCATCCCCCCTTGCCTGACCCAACGTGGTTATGATAAATCAATGTATGAATAATGGATATCAATATTGTAACCAATTGTCTATTTTGTGAGGTAAATCCTAACTAGTTAAGTAACTGCGAGCGAATGTAAAAATTCAACGGACGCTCTGCTCGCTGGTTACTCTTGGAAACCGCATTGTTCATGATCAATGAGTTTAAACATATCTTTTATATCGTCCTAGGTTACCATATGGATTTAAATTTAATCGTAGTTATTGTATATTGGCAGATTCATGCAACGCGATTATTCACCGATGACTCTCATGTACGGGATAATTTCACGCATTAATAAATCACCTCACGTTACCCCCTGGGAGATTGCGACGTTACCCGTGGGGGTCCGCGTACCCCCGGTTGAGAACCACTGGTATGGGGGACGACTGTGTGCAAGCGATACGGTATTCAGCACAAGTCCCCACGAATCTGGTGAATCACTCAACCACGTTTTTTTTTTTGCTCATTGTGGACACAGCACGAGAGACATCTTTATAGGTGGCAGTGGAGACGGTGGTGGTGGTGGGTGAAGGTGGTGATGCAGTTGGTGGTGGCGGTCGACATCTGTGGAAGAGAGCTTCATAGCTCTTCAGATATCTCCAGGATAAAGACCGATTATGATTCTGGATGGCGGTAGCAGTAACGGTGGTGGTGTCTTTGTTTGGTGGTAATGGTGGTGGTGGTAACGGTGGTGCTGGCCACCCACCCCCTCGTGTGCCATGCTGGCCTTAATAGGTGCTTGTTACAAGCACTTGCCCCCATAGCTTGTTAAGGCTATACGGGGGATCTTTGTCTTTGATGTCAGTGGTGGTGACGGTCATGCTGGTGCTGACGGTGGTGGTGGCAGCGACGTTGTTGGCGGTGGTAGTGTTAATGGTGGTGGTGGTAGGGGCAGGCGTGGTGGAGTAATGCTCACTATCGTAGGTAGTACTGCCGCGCGTAGACCTGCTGCAGCCAGTGCAGATGCTGCCTGTATGCCGGGTGGTTCTCAAAACCCGGTACGGTCCCAGCCACCCCGCGGAACGGACTCTGCGGCGGCCTGCGCAAGGGACAACGGGAGACACCAATGCAACGTCGTCAAGCAAGGTCTCGCAGCGGTCGCTCGGCGGGACAAAATAAAGTGGCCGAACATTTCTCATGGCTCTGGCAGACAACCACGTGGTAGCACGCAGTCCGACGTCGTCCAGTAATAATAATAATGACGATGCGGAAAGTATCTCGTGTGTCGACTGAGCCGAGGCCCTTGCAGTGACAGAAGCGCGCGAGCGTGGCGCTAAACATGAGAAAGTGCGTTCTTTGCCAGGTCGAACACGGCCCCCTCTCGCCCCCAATTAGTGCGGCTGACATGCAGCTGGGTATTTTTCTCTTAACCCTTTCTCGCTCCGAGACGTCCGCAAGTTGCAGCGTAGGTGTCCCGTTCGCCGCCGAATCTCGGAACGCGCGAGCGGTTCAGCGTTAATTAGACTTAGCAAGGGGTAGCGCCGCTGTTTTTAAAGTCGCTGTACTCACTGCAGAGAACTATAGCAACACGACCGCTGCACTGTGATAGCTGGTGCCAAAGTGTGCCACATTCCCCCCCGCGTGGCCTTTTCCGATTCCATTCCGATGACGTACGTACAGGTACGTCATCGGAACAGAATCTGAACAAAAACCGATGACGTACACATGCGGCATCGGAATGGGAGAGGGGTTACAACAGGAGGACCACGTCCATAACCTTCCATCAGTCATAAAAACCGTACCAAAGTTCAGAATCTCGTGCAATATCGCCCAACAAAACATCTGTGGAAAAGAGCTTCATAGCTCTTCGGATTCCTCCAGTAAAAAAAAAGATCCCGATTCTGAACACCGTCTCCGCCATTGCAAACGCGACTTCCTCTAATGTGGGCGTCTAGTTAAAGAGTCTCATCCAAGTATCCATTTACCAAAGCCTCGTTAAGTGATACGTCGGACACATTATTTGGTGCTGCCGCTGCTGCTTCATTAGTAGTGGTGCACAAGCAGTGAACATAAACACTCAAACTCATTCGTTCATAACAACAGCGTGTGCGACCTTAACATGGGAAAAACTTATTGCCCTAAACGTCACCTTTTATACATTTCTCAAGACCACACATGTAGCGTTTACAACTAATGTTGAGCGCGGTAACACATTGGAGCTCTCTCCGTCTGTCGGACCGTCTGTCTGTGACACGAGCTCACAACGATGATCTGCTCTCCATTTCGATATTAAGAATCTGCTGGAGCTATGAACTTTTACATCTATATTGAAAACTCATTACTTTAGAACTGCTTTTTGTGTTCGGTTTGTTGTCCTTCCCACGGACCTCCAATTAGCGTGGTTGGCTACATGCGGTGCGCGAAAGAAGTTAAACATACTGGACATTAAATGTTAATTTTTAGTTGTACCGCTATTAGGGGCTCGTGCTCTGCATACAGGCAACCACGTGGATCAAAGCGTCACCCCCCTACCCTTGCAGAAACCATCGCTAAAAGGACTACAGGTTTCCCTCGATTTCTTTTCGTACGTTCGGTTTCCGAAATGTCGCGTCAGCGTAATTGACAAATTACGGACACTTTTCGCTCAACGAAATCGAATTTCCGCGCAAACGAAACGTCACTACGGCCACGCGCCGTGAGGTCATCAAACAAGAAGCCACGCGGGAGGCTGCGCCATCGATCAGCCACAGCGTCACCGCGCCCCCCCCCCAGTGCGACAGCAACGCCTCCACAGGACTTTGCCAGTCATTCCAACATGCAGGTCTTTTAGCGAGTTCCATGAAAAATTGTTCATTATTTTAGTTTTCAATAAATTATTCTTCAGTCGTTTTGAATGCTTACGTTCCTTATTATTATTATTATTATATTTTTTTATTTTTGTGTTGTTAAAATTGATATATGTGTGTGTGTGTGTCTTTAGGGTTAGGAGTAGTGTTGGAACGCATCCCAAATTCTTTGGATTAAATTAATGGGACAAGCCGTGACGATTTACATCGCAGCCCATTCATAAATCTAGGGATACGTGTGCATTAGCGTATATGCAAATTCCTGATTATAAATTCAGGTGCCACGGTGGCTAGGAGATGTTCACTACTTCGCTTGGTATACAGGAGGTCGTGGGTTTGACCCCGACCCCGACGCCTGCTGCTGTATATTTGGAGTTTGTGTGCATGTCTCTCAACGTGGTCATGTGGATTTTTTTCCCTCCCATGATCGCGTTGATATTTCTCTGGTTCTTCTGGTTTTTCCGTCCAGATTTAGAATCAACATCATGCGTTTAGAGTATTTGGCTGCTGTAAATTTCCATATGAGAAGGCACTTCGTTGAGCTATTCAGCTCAGTGGGCCTTAACCTGGTAAAGTAAAAACAGTCTAGAAAATATCATATAGAATGGTACAGCTAATTCTACCTTGATCAAAACTATTTAGAGTTTGGCACGTAACTCGTAGTAGCACATAGTGAGAAGCTACGGATCGAATGACCAAATAACACTGGGGGATTTATCAGTGGTCCAGTATTGCATTTCAAACAACGTAAAGCGGTATATATGTGTATATATTTTTTTTCACGTAATATACCACTTCGTTGAGGTATCATTTGTGATGGCCAGGTCGCCTGTGAAAAGGAACTACATAGCTCAGTGGGCCTGACCTGGTAAACAAGTTTAATAGGTAATTCGCCTGCGGTTAATCGGTTAATTGCGAGCGTTTTCTTACGCGAGCGTCCGTCCCACGTCACCCATCGTCGTCGTCGTCGGCGCCTGCTGCGCCACCGTGCTCGCTGTGTCGCCTCCGCCCCGAGGCATCGTGGGAGCAGCACAGGATTGTGGGATGGGTCCGGAGGGAGGGGCGGCGGTGGCGGCGGCGGCGGCGACGTCGCCGGTTTCCCGGGCGGCCGTCACCAGGAACACGACGTGCCGCTCCTCGTTCTGAGAAAGCGGAGAGAGAGCGCGGTCATTGTCACTTAAGACGGCCACCTCCCCCTGGGCCCTGTCGCGTCAAACTTGGGGCTGCCGTCCGTCGATTTTCTGTTCCCTCCCCCGCGACCCGTGCCTTGTATCAGGCTCGCGTTGAGGTGTACAAATTTTAAATGAACAAAAAAAATGTAACCGGCCATGACGAGGGGCGACAAGTACCGTCCATTTTAAAATGTATAAATAAATATTAATTCGAACCATGGCGAGGAGCGCCGACGGTGCCGCCCCCGTCCTATGCTTTGGCCGGTTTAATGCCACCGCTGCCGCTGGGCACAGGTGTGCTTCAGGAGATACAGCACAACAAAAATCAAGTGGAGAACCACATTTGCCGTGCGTGCGCGTGTGTATGCACGTATGGTACGCACGCACGTTAAACTTCTTTCGCACACCGTACGTAGCCAACCGTGCCAACCGGGAGGTGCTGCGATGAGGGACCACTTGTCGAGGCCCCGCTTAAAAGTCACCGGGCGGTTTGCTGCCTGAACTTGTGGCACCGGCTCGGCACTCCGACCTCCAACCGTCCGGCGGCACCAACCTCGGCCGTTCTCATTTTGTAACAGATAACGCCACGGTGGCTCGGAGATGTTAACTACCTCACCTGGTATACGGGAGGTCGTGGATCCGATCCCAACCCTGATACCTGTTGTATATTTAGAGTTTACGTGTTCTCACCGTGGTCACGCAGACTTTTCTCCAGGTCCTGCGGTTTTTCCCTCCAAATTTTGAATCAACGTGCGTTTAAGAGTATTTGCCCGAGATAAATGTTCACGTGATAAGCCACTTTCGTTGAGCCATCATTCGTGGTCAGGTTGCTTTTGAAAAAAAGCTCTGTAGCTCAGTGTGGGACTTATCTGGTAAAAGTAAAAAAAACAATAGTTTCATAGCCTCGATGTTCCTGTGGAAAAACTTTGGTAAAACTAAAAACAGCTGAGTTTAAACAGGTGCTGTTAACACGGAGAGAGATTAGCACACTCACCTTTTCCAAGGCGTCTCTGAGCAGCTGTTGATTACCCAAGAGGTTCCCACGGTAAACGAGCTTCTGGCAGGCGGGAACCTGTCGATAGAAAGTCGACATTGCTCCAGTACGACGCAGCAAACGATAAGACGTCCGACATTCTCGATCCGCAGCTAAGATGATCATTTCACCTCTCGTTACGTTGAACGTTCATCTCGATACTGCAACCTCCGGTGACGCGGCTATGCCAGGAATGCCTTCACCACCCCCCCCCCCCCCCACGTGGCAGAGATTTGCGGTTCGAAGCCAGGGCAGCCCTGGTTAATGCTGCGGGTGTACCAAGCATGGAAATACTACACACCGTCCGATTCTAAACTAAACAATTTTATTTTATCAGGTAAGGCCCACCGAGCTATACAGCTCTTT
Organism: Petromyzon marinus; assembly: GCF_048934315.1. Taxonomy (NCBI): domain Eukaryota; kingdom Metazoa; phylum Chordata; class Hyperoartia; order Petromyzontiformes; family Petromyzontidae; genus Petromyzon; species Petromyzon marinus. The sequence goes on from NC_133720.1 coordinate 10,531,755, forward strand.
TTCAGAAGCGACCTGGCCACAAATGATATCTCAACACTCATGAAAAAGAGCTATTAACCTCAGTGGGCCTTACCTGGTAAAAAAAATAATGCAAGTAATACAAATAAAATCATATTATTTACGACATTCGGCCGTCCATGAATAAACATCTCATTCGAGACCCCCCAACATCTACCGGCTTTGACATTCATCGTCGAAGACGCCGGTGGTGTAACCATCAGCCACATGTACAGGAGGTCGTGGGTTCAACAGCAGGCCTAAACAAATGAAGAATTCAAGACTCGAGCCACATCGGTGTGATTGTGGCCACGCAACCCAAACCATTGACCATACGGCTGACCCACAGAGGCACTCAGGGACCCGTGAAGCTATACTGAAGACAAGTGACAGTGTGTACGTACGTATGTCGAAGGTCATTTGCAGCGTACGTAGAAAAATTGGAGGGTGCGGGGGAAGGACAACAAACTAAACACAAAAAGTAGTGGAGCTCTGCAACCCAAACTATGAACCAAACAGTAAACCACTGCGTTATTTCAACGGAGGAGGAATGGCAAAACTTACACGAACTCTCTCCAGCAGCCCTCTCACGGCTTAGCGGCACATCACGACATTGGCATTTAGTTCCTGAACGCATCGCCACGTGCACAGCAACATAACCGGATTCCACGGTCTGTTGTTGCTGGGGTTTGTCTGGGCTATTGATGCAAGCTCTTGCCGTGCGGCAAGGCAAACAGAAGAAATGACGCGATTTTGCGTCCCTCATTATCTCGCACGGGACCGTGCCGTATTCCACGCACGGCGCCTCGGCCACAGCTGGAACGCCTCGATAGTCGGGTGTCGACTCGGGCACATCATCATCGCTCTGGGGGGGGGGGGGGGCGCCAAAACGAGCGCTACTTTGCGCGAAAGCAAGAGTGCTCGTCCCACGGAGAAACCGGCGCCGCTGGGCGAACGCGGAATTTCTGTCGCCGGCATGACAGTAAAACGCGCAACGTCGGGCCAACGACGGTTGGGGCACGTGGTTGGCCAACGCTGGCCCAACGTTCCAAATTTGCTGGGTCACGGCCACCGATGGAGGGGAGCGCCACTCCATGTTCTCCAGCAAGGTTTTGGAGACTGACTTTTTCCACGGGAACATTGAGGCTATTAAACTATTCAACAATATTTTACTTGACCAGGTAAGGCCCACTATGCCGAGCTGTACAGCTCTTTTTCAGAAGCGACCTGGTCACAAATGATAGCCCAACGAAGTGGCTCATCCTGTGGAATTTTTATCGCAGCCAAATACTCTGAAGGCGTGACGTTGGTTCTAAATGTGGAGGGGAAAAACCGGAGGACCCGGAGAAAAATCCACGCGGCCACGAGGAGAGAGAGACACGCAAACTCCAAATATACAGCAGCAAGCGTCAGGGGTCGGGATCAGACCCACGACCTCATGCATACCAGGTGAGAAAGGTAACATCACGCCTCCCGTGGCCCAAGGTGCCGAGTGGTTTTCGCAAGTGGTTTGACGTGTGCCGTTTAAAAACTCACGCCTTTCCTGGCCTTCACTATTATTCTGTTACGACGGTGGAGGGTGGGGTTTTCATCATCGGTTAACAAGACGCAAAGACGCGGACGGACATAACCACCGTGGCGTGCAGAGTAGCGTGCGAGTGGAGGCACTGCTTGAGGTCCCAGATGGTCCACGCGGAGTCGCAGATCACGAGAACATCTTCCCTCCTCCTCCCCGGATCGCGTATCACCACGGTCACCTGCATCTTCTGTGTGGGGTTGACACAAAGACAAAGATCCCCCATAGAGCCTTAACGGACTGTTGGGGCAAGTGCTGTTAGCGAGTAGCACCTGTGAAGGCCGGCACGGTCGCACACGAGGGAGTGGGTGGCCAACACCACGGCCGGCCAATATCACGGCCGGCCGCCTTTGTCTCCCCGGCGGCGATGTTTTTAACCACCACACCAGGTCCTCATTTGAGGCCGAGTCGACCTAGGGAAGGCCCAGCACCGGTTCAAATAATCGTAACTGGTGTTGGACTCTAGCAAAAGAAGTTCAACATACATACGTCTCATTCAGGCGGGTGAGGAATGACACATGCATATCAAACGCTAAAAAAGCCACCCGCACAAACATTTCAAGATCTACAGCTGTACATGTGTAATGAAAGTAGAGTTAAGCTTCGATGCGAGTGGACTAGTGGCCACGGGAGGTAATGACATGGGAGTCAGCTTACAGTACGAATGGACTGGTGGCCACGGGAGGTAATGACATGGGAGTCAGCTTGCAGTACGAATGGACTGGTGGCTACGGGAATGATCGAGAATAGGAGCGTGGCCAGGTGACGGAAGAGGACAGTGGAGTCTGCTGGTGAAGTGGGCCGACTAGAACCGGGGAGAAGGTTCGGGAATGGGGGCATGGCCTCGGACCGTATAGAAGGGAGATGCACGGGAGACTCGGGGCTGTTGCAGTGGGGGTCTCCGCCTGTCCGAGTGCGAACACGTGGGTCCTTAATAAAGAAAACCTTCAAGAAAAGTGCGTCGAAGTCGTCGTTACACTTGTACGATCAAAAAAGACGTCTGTGGACTACGGCACTTAATTGTACTGTAACGTCAAACACATTTGAACAGTGCCAAGAACAGGAACAAGGCGGCCCCCAACACGGTGGTGCATGAACGTCACCGCGCGTGAACATCGCACGGCAGACACACATTAATAATTATTTGCGCACACTTCCGGTTCATCTGGAAGGGCACACAGATCCGCCCCCAACCCCCGTAGCCTCATTTTAGGCCGTGTTGAGCAAAGTGCCGTCGGCGCCGCCAACGTAAACCACTGGCCAGCGTCACTATTGTGCAGACGTTCACGCATTTGTACCGTGGTGTTCGTTTAAGGCAGAGTCGACCTAGAGGAAGTCCAGGAGAAGATTTGGACAGCACTCGTCACCGTTGTCCCTGACTGGGAATTGAACACAATGTACAAAGACAAAGGCCCCCCGTATAGCCTTAACAGACTGTTGGGACGAGTGGTTTTAGCAAGCACCTATTAAAGGCCGGCACGGACAGCACATAAACATACCAGCACGCTCGTACACATACCAGCACACACACACACAAACATACCAGCACGCTCGTACACGTACCAACACACACACACACAAACATACCAGCACGCTCGTACACATACCAGCACACACATAAACATACCAGCACGCTCGTACACGTACCAACACACACACACACACGTACCAGCACGCTCGTACACGTACCAACACACACACACGTACCAGCGCGCACACACACACCAGCACATACACACGCATCAGCACACACACACACACACGTACCAGCACACACACACACACATAAACGTACCAGCGCACACACACAAACGTACCATTACGCTCGTACACGCTCGTAAACGTACCACCACACACACACGTACCAGCGCGCACACACACACCAGCACACACACACGCACCAGCGTGCACACACACACGTACCAGCGCGCACACACACGCGTACCAGCGCGCGCACACACACACACACGCGTACCAGCATGCACACACGCACACGCGTACCAGCACGCGCACACGCACACACGCGTACCAGCGCACACACACGTACCAGCGCGCACACACACGCGTCCCAGCGCGCACACACACGCGTACCAGCATGCGCACACGCACACGCGTACCAGCACGCGCACACGCACACACGCGTACCAGCGCACACACACGTACCAGCGCGCACACACACGCGTCCCAGCGCGCACACACACGCGTACCAGCATGCGCACACGCACACGCGTACCAGCACGCGCACACGCACACACGCGTACCAGCGCACACACACGTACCAGCGCGCACACACACGTCCCAGCGTGTACACACACACGTACCAGCGCGCGCACACCCACACGTACCAGCGCGCGCACACCCACACGTACCAGCACGCACACACCCACACGTACCAGCGCGCGCACACACACGCGTACCAGCGCGCACACACACACACGCGTACCAGCGCACACACACACACACGTACCAGCACACACACGTACCAGCGCACACACACGTACCAGCGCACACACACACGTACCAGCGCACCCACACACGTACCAGCACACACACACACGTACCAGCACATCGACATACACCAGCACACACACAAGTACCAGCACACTGACACACACACACGTACCAGCACAATCTCACACATATCAAAGACAGAGCCCCTGTATAACCGTAATAGACTGTTGGGGCGAGTGCTGCTAGCGAGTACCTAATAAATGTCGGCACGGCTCACGAGGGGGTGGGTGGCCAGCACAACGCCCGACCGCCTTTGTCTCCCTCGACCGATTTCGGATACGGTATATTCGTCACCGATATTGGCAGCCGCGAGCGGGAAATGAACTCGGGTGGACTAGGTTCGTAGCGCGGTGCGCTTAAACCGCTGCGCCACCACTCCTCGCATTGTCCAAAAGAGCCGTGTGAGGGTGCCGCCACACATCTGAAACCATTTGGGGTTTGCCAGCAGCACGATGATGACGATGGGGGGGGGGGTGTTTTCGCCGTTTGTTGTATTGTCGGTGGGCGGATCCGCACGCCAGGGGACTGCCAGTGGCCCGCGGGCCCTGCAGAGAAGAGAACACTGCTCGAGTCAAAACACAGATGGCCCCGTGTCACACACATACCGTGCATCACATTCCTGCGGAGGGAGCTGGTAGGAACGTTGGGTTGCTCGGTCAATGGCCAGGGTCAACGGCGGCACCACCACGTGGTGTGTTCCGCACAATATGCCCGACTGTGAGGGCGGGCGCAAGCCGGCGTGAGTAGGTTAAACGTTGAGTTTTATAAGGGCACCACGGGGTGACCAGCCCCTCCCCACCCAGCCCCACCCCTCCCACCCCCCCACCCATCCCCACCCTCCCCACCCAGCCCCACCCCACCCTCCTCTCCACCCAGCCCCTCCCCTCTCCACCCAGCCCCTCCCTCCCCATCCAGCCCCTCCCCACCCTCCCCTCCCCACCCAGCCTCTCCCCACCCTCCCCTCTCCACCCAGCCCCACCCCTCCCATTTTTGGATGCACGACGGACGGACACAATAATCCCCTGTGGGCTGGTGGTGTAACCAGGAGGTTCCTACCAGTATCAACACGGCGTACTGACACACAATAAATAACACACACACATCCTGAAGCGCACACACACAACAAAGATCCCCCATTTAGTCTTAGCAGACTGTTGGGGCAGGTGTTGTTAGCGAGCACCTATGAAGGCCAACACGGCACACTAAGGAGTGGGTGGCCAAAACCACGCCCGGCCGCCTTTGTCTCCCCAGTGGAGATGTTTACACACCACACCAGGTACTCATTTGAGGTCGAGTCGACCTAGAGGAGACCCTGGACCGGTTCAGATAATAATATAATCGTCATTGGTGTTGGTGACCCTTGAGTGGGAATCGAACTCGGGTCACCGGGTTTCGGAGCGCAGCAGCTAACCGCTACACTGCCCCTCCCCACACAGAGACAACAACAACAGCCGCCATTCGCCACTAAGTGGCGGTGACATCACCACGACGCTTGTGCCAGGGTATGCGCACGTTGAGGCCACGTGAAGTGTCGAACGCCCGCTGGCAGGAGGTCACGGGACAGACCCAGGTGCTAAAGGTCGACTGACTGAGATGACCGAGATGATGCACCACCTGTGCCCCCTGCTGTGCCAACCTGCAATGTTTTAGCCACCCGGCGCTCCGCTCGTTGTTGTGAGCGTCGCTCCTCCGCCCTCCGTTGTTGTTGGAGGGCGACTGCCTCCAACTGCCCAGTAGCGTCCTTCACGAGCCTCCTCCACAGAGGCCGATCTTGACACCGCTGGTACCAGTCATCGGCAAGTCCACTCAGCTCCACGTCCTCCTGTACCACATCACTCCATCTCTTCTCTAGCCCGTGCCCCTCGATCCGGCCGAACAGAAGCTGTTTAAAGCATGCGGTGGCTGGGCATGCGGGCTACACGACCCACACAACACACACGCTGTCACACACACATCTACACAGTGACTGCATGCGGATGCCTGCAAGGAGCTATCCAAGCGCTCTTATCTATCAGCGCCACTACCGCATGCACGCATTTCAGTCCGAGGTGACCTAGAGGAGGTCCCCATCCGGGTTGAGCATCGATCGCCACGGGCGGTGTGTACGCAAGTCAAGCTTGGCACAAAGATCCCCCGAATAGCCTCAACAAACTGTAGGGGCAAGTGCTGTTAGCGAGTAGCCACCTATGAAGGTCGGCACGGCACACGAGAGGGCGAGTGGCCAGCACCGCGCCCGGCCGCCTTTGTCTTCCCAGTGCTAACATTTAACTACACCGCACAACGAGTACGGTACGCATTTAAAGGCCGAGGAGAGCCGCACATTCCCACGTGCAGTACCAACCAAACTTATCTCGGCTCGTACAGAACGCGTTGTTTGCGAGCACCTATTAAAAGGACAAGCACACGAGCGTGCAACGTGTTGGCTTGGGAAGAGGGTAAGGTGCTGTTTGTAATCGGTGCCAGCTACCCAGTAAAACAATCCAACGCTGGGCTCACCATATGTTCCCACGAAAACAAAATCACGCGGTCGCTTCAAATCAAAATCAGAAGTTTGACTTTGCGATAAAAAAAATATGGAAACAAAGAAGCAAAAGTTAGGTTCGAGCAAAAAGAAGACGCACGGGAAGAGATTTGTAACTGTGGTTGTAGCAATGACACCGATGTATCGGGGGGGTAGGCGTGGATGAGAGAAGGTACGCAGTTTCACGTACGTCCACGTCGATCCTCTTTCGCGTACTTGCAGACAAAGCCAACCGCGGGCTGATCGGAGGCGAGGCGACGAAAAATAAAGATGCCGATTCCGAGTCGCCTCTTTCCGACGCTTCGCACTCCGCACCGACACGGCGACCTAACGACAACCGCCTACATTGGGTTCATTCGTGCGTTCGTTCACCTTCATTCAATCACGTGTACACCTGTTCCACACGGTCAATATACGTATGTACCGTATGTTGAGCTTCTTTCGCACCGTACGTAGCCAACCGTGATAACTGTATTTTTTAAATCATTTTTTTGTTCCTGGGTAGTGTTATTGCCTAATTGCGTATGCCTCAAAAGTACAGAAAATGGCTATTATTCCCCACAAACTTTGCTTTTGTGACCAGGACAGTGATATTTTGAAATGTACCTATTTTCCAGAACATTCCAGATATATTCAGTGCGGTGTAAACTTGGAGTAACTTCTAGAACATTTTTTTTACTTTCCAATAATATAAATAGTAGTATAAATAAAGTGGCCTTCAGCCCACCAGGTCAGTTTCGTTCCAGCTGCCTAAGTGGATATATATCTGCATTTTTCTGAGATGGCATCAAGAGGCTGCAAGCATCCGGCAGACACATTTTGCCATGTCTGCGGCCAATTTATCAAGACAAGAGCAACAAAGTTCTCTGTGGAAGCATCTGCTAAAATGTGTGAGGCCTACAAGGCATATTTCGGCATGCCTGTCGGGGATCAAGACAAACCCTGGGCACCTCATTTCACCTGCGAGCAATGCAAAAAAAACTGTGGAAGGTAAGATGGACAATTGTTGCTCGGAATTTCATGTTATTAAATTTGTAAAAAAAAATGTTAAAGTTTTAATTTCAAAATGTTTTACAATTTTCAATGTTATTGAAAAAATATATCATGTATGAAAAATGTTGCGAGAATCTCTTTCACATTAGTCATGGGTGAAATGAATCAATTTTTGTAGGATGGTACAGAGGGGAAAAGAGAGCCGTGAAGTTCGCCATCCCAAGAATTTGGCGAGAACCCACTGACCACTCAAGCAACTGCTACTTCTGCATGGTGGACCCTTCCAAACGTCGGACTGGCAAGAATGCACCTGCTATCAAGTATCCGGACCTTCCTTCATCCATCGCCCCGGTGCCACACTGCCGTGAGCTCCCCGTAACCACTCCTCCGGAGAGAGAGCAGCCGTCTTTAGAAGAGAGCAGCAAGTCAGAGAGCGAGGAAGACGTAGATCCAGATAACAATTTCAGAGGTGGAGCTGAGGAGAGAAACCAAAACTACACCTCAAAGAAGATTTCAACAGCATCAAGACCTTGCTGGACACCTTGAAGTATGATGAGTATGGCTGGGAGGTCATCGGAGACTTCAAAATGGTGGCATTCCTGATGGGTCTCTAAGGCGGTTTTACCAAGTTTCCCTGCTATCTTTGCCTTTGGGACAGCAGGGACACCAAGGCGCACTACCACAGGCGGGACTGGCCACAGCGGAGCGAGTTCTCTGTGGGGAGGAACAACGTCAAGTGGGAGCCACTGGTGGACCCCCGGAAGGTGCTGATGCCACCACTGCACATCAAATTGGGCCTTATGAAACAATTTGTCAGAGCCGTAGATATGGAGTCGGCAGCCTTCAAGTACCTTCAGGATTTCTTCCCCTAGCTGTCTGAGGCAAAGGTCAAAGCCGGTGTCTTCGTCAGACCACAGATAGAGAAGATCCTGGAGTGCAGCGAATTCCCTAAGAAGCTCACTAGTAAGGAGAAAGCGGCTTGGGACAGCTTTGTTGCAGTGGTTCGTGGCTTCCTGGGCAATCACAATGTCGAAAACTACGTGGAGCTGGTTGAGACTCTGGTGAAGAACTGCGGCACAATGGGCTGTAGGATGTCCCTCAAAGTCCATATCCTTGATGCTCATCTTGATAAATTCAAGGAGAACATAGGAGCATACTTGCAGGAGCAAGGCGAGTGCTTCCGCCAAGATATACTGGACTTTGAACGCCGCTACCAAGGACAGTATAACGAGAACATGATGGGAGACTACATTTGGGGGCTGATTCGTGAATATGATTTACAGTAGAATCGTAAATCTTGAAAAACTACTCACTTGTAAATCTTTTGTAGTCATTCTTGTATTACTTTAGTATAAATACATGTTAATTTTGATTCATGTTGTTTTTTTTCTGACTTTATGTGAACGAAAAGACACATTCACCCGTTTTCTCATTGAAAAAAAGGTAAATTTTACAATATCACTGTCCTGGTCACAAAAGCAAAGTTTGCGGGGAATAATAGCCATTTTCTATACTTTTTAGGCATAAGCAATTACAAAATAACACTTACTACCCAGGAACAAAAATTGTGGTACATCGTGTAACTGGAGGAGCGGGGGAAGGACAACAAGCTATGGGTCTCTGTGCGAGTCTGTGGGTCTCCGCGCCAGTCTGTGGGTCTCCGTGCGAGTCTGTGGGTCTCCGTGCGAGTCTGTGGGTCTCCGTGCGAGTCTGTGGGTCTCCGCGCGAGTCTGTGGGTCTCCGCGCGAGTCTGTGGGTCTCCGCGCGAGTCTGTGGGTCTCCGCGCGAGTCTGTGGGTCTCCGCGCGAGTCTGTGGGTCTCCGCGCGAGTCTGTGGGTCTCCGCGCGAGTCTGTGGGTCTCCGCGCGAGTCTGTGGGTCTCCGCGCGAGTCTGTGGGTCTCCGCGCGAGTCTGTGGGGCTCCGCGCGAGTCTGTGGGGCTCCGCGCGAGTCTGTGGGGCTCCGCGCGAGTCTGTGGGTCTCCGCGCGAGTCTGTGGGTCTCCGCGCGAGTCTGTGGGTCTCCGCGCGAGTCTGTGGGTCTCCGCGCGAGTCTGTGGGTCTCCGTGCGAGTCTGTGGGTCTCCGCGCGAGTCTGTGTAACCTATGTTAAACTTTTTTGCAACGGCAAATCGGAGGTGCGGCGGAAGGACACCAAACTAAACACATAAAAAGCATGTCATGATATCATCATCATCATCCGAACTGTCCAGGAAGGCGAGTGCGGAATTCGGCAGAATGGGACGGGATGATGGATGGCGCCCGATGGGATAAAGTTGTCATTGGGCAACATTCATTTGCAAAGGGCGATAATTACCCAAAGATCTGCCGCATTTTATCTACCACATTTATTAACAGCATTACAAAATAAAAAAAAGGAAAAATAAAATCTGCGACGCGCCATCCCGAGCGTTTGTTGGCGATTCCAAGATTCCGCACGCAACTTTGATTCAGCAGCGTTCTATGTCGAGCTGGCAAACCAGAGTTCTGAAATCAACCCGTCTCTCGTTCTCTGGGGATCACAAATCCCTCTGCTATCCCTGCACTCTTTTTAAACATACATTATTGCGGTCGAAACAATACAGACGCCAATGTACGCAATAGTTTTTTGTGTAAGATCGTTTGGTTTAAATTACGTTATTTACAGGTTTTTTTTATATCGTGTTTGTTTGCTCATTTGTAAATATTGCTGCCGTGTCTCTCCGCTGGTCGAGTCGCCCTGGAACAAGAGAGCTGCATTGCTCGATGGGTGATTTACTCGGATAACAAACTTCTGATTCTGGACGGATGGTGAGCGATGGGATGGATGGTGAGCGATGGGAAGGATGGTGAGCGATGGGATGGTGAGCGATGGGATGGTGAGCGATGGGATGGTGAGCGATGGTCAAGGATGGTGAGCGATGGTCAAGGATGGTGAGCGATGGGATGGTGAGCGATGGGATGGTGAGCGATGGTCAAGGATGGTGAGCGATGGTCAAGGATGGTGAGCGATGGTCAAGGATGGTGAGCGATGGTCAAGGATGGTGAGCGATGGGATGGTGAGCGATGGGATGGTGAGCGATGGTCAAGGATGGTGAGCGATGTCAAGGATGGTGAGCGATGTCAAGAATGGTGAGCGATGGGATGGATGGTGAGCGATGTCAAGGATGGTGAGCGATGGGATGGATGGTGAGCGATGGTCAAGGATGGTGAGCGATGGGATGGATGGTGAGCGATGTCAAGGATGGTGAGCGATGGGATGGATGGTGAGCGATGTCAAGGATGGTGAGCGATGGGATGGATGGTGAGCGATGGGATGGATGGTGAGCGATGGGATGGATGGTGAGCGATGGTCAATGATGGTGAGCGATGGGATGGATGGTGAGCGATGGTCAAGGATGGTTAGCGATGGGATGGATGGTGAGCGATGGGATGGATAGTGACCGATGGGATGGATGGTGAGCGATGGGATGGTGAGCGATGGGATGAATGGTGAGCGATGGGATGGATGGTGAGCGATGGGATGGATGGTGAGCGATGGGATGGATGGTGAGCGATGGGATGGATGGTGAGCGATGGGATGAATGGTGAGCGATGGGATGGATGGTGAGCGATGGGATGGTGAGCGATGGGATGGATGGTGAGCGATGGGATGGTGAGCGATGGGATGGATGGTGAGCGATGGGATGGATGGTGAGCGATGGTCAAGGATGGTGACGGAGTGGCAGCCAAGGAATGGAACGCGCCTTGCGAGGGACAAGCAACCACCGCGGATGGAGATGGATCATCACGTGGCAGGATCGTGAGAGGCGGCGGCGGCGGCTTCGGGTCGAGGCCTCCATCCAGCAGTGGATCGAGCACCGCCGATGACGACGTTCACGACACAAGCGTGAGACGCGGTGGGGAGGGGGGGGTCAAGGCAACAGCCGCTTAAACCTTGACATGCGGCTCAATTGACTCACTCGGGCGTTGAAATTATCACCGTAGTAGCTCGCTATTAGTTTTAATAATAATTAAACCCCCCCCCCCGAACACCCCCCAACACGTGGTCCCCGGGGAGCGGTGGCGCAGCGGTTAGGGCGCAGCGCGCTCAGAAAAAAAAAAACGCGGCCCAAGGTGGCTCAGCGTCGGCGGCGTCCGAGCTCTGGCCGGTGCGTCCGAGGAGAAGTCTCCTCCGGTTCGGCCACAACAACAACAACAATAAAAAACCACTGGCGGGGAGCGCCGTGGGTCCAGCGAAGTCGTGCGGCCAAATCCGCCCCGCCGCGCACCGCACGCCGACGAGCGATGTCACAGCGAGGGGCGACTTTCGTCCGGCCCAAGTGACATTGAACGAGCGCCGCGTGTAACAAACAACAAAAGAAGAGGAGGAGGAGGAGAGGAGGAATACGTGAACGAAACGGCCTTACCCTTCCTCGTGGGTCCTTTATTTACCCCGCCGATAATAAAGTACCCGGCGGGCGGCTGCTGGCACGGGGATCGGTCCGCCGATCCGAGACAAAACGCGGCAGAAGAAGACGAAGAAGAAGAAGACGAAGCGGCGGCGGCCCAATAAATAACCAAGCGACTCGAGTCACTGCGCTGTCATCACGAGAACCCCTTCCGCGATGTCACCGCGTGTATCGGTACTCATCAGCAAGGCTGGGGGGGGGGGCTGGTGGTGGTGGTGGCCGGGGGCGGGGAGGGCGCAGCGAGCCACGTCGAGGGAGCCCATTGGCTGCGGTGCTGCTGATCGCGACGACTCACGGGGAAGTTGGTGGTGGTGGTGGTGGGAGGGAGGCCGGGTGGGGGTGGTGTTTGTGTGTGTGTGGTGTGTGTGTGGTGTTTGTGTGTGTGTGTGGTGTTTGTGTGTGTGTGTGGTGTGGTGGTGTTTGTGTGTGTGGGGTGGTGGTGTTTGTGTGTGTGGGGTGGTGGTGGTGGTGTTTGTGTGGTGTGGTGGTGGTGGTGTTTGTGTGGTGTGTGTGTGGTGTGTGTGTGGTGTTTGTGTGTGTGTGTGTGGTGTTTGTGTGTGTGTGGTGTGGTGGTGTTTGTGTGTGTGGGGTGGTGGTGTTTGTGTGTGTGGGGTGGTGGTGGTGGTGTTTGTGTGGTGTGGTGGTGGTGTCTGTGTGTGGTGGTGGTGTTTTGTGTGTGTGGTGTGGTGGTGTTTTTGTGTGTGTGGTGGTGTTTTTGTTTGGGTGGTGTGGTGGTGTTTTTGTGTGGGTGGTGTGGTGGTGGTGTTTTTGTGTGTGTGGTGTAGTGGTGGTGATGTTTTTGTGTGTGTGGTGGTGGTGGTGTTTTTGTGTGTGTGGTGTGGTGGTGGTGTGTGTGTGGTGTGGTGGTGGTGTGTGTGTGGAGTGGTGGTGTTTTTGTGTGTGTAGTGGTGGTGATGTTTTTGTGTGTGTGGTGGTGGGGATGTTTTTGTGTGTGTGTGGTGCGTTGGTGTTTTTGTGTGTGTTGGTGTTTTTGTGTGTGTGTGGTGTGGTGGTGTTTTTGTGTTTGTGGTGTGCGTCTCGCCTCGGGTATTTACGGTGAGATCCGCCCCGTTGATGTTGGTGAGCGCCGTACTGACGCGCGTCAAAGCGCACTCGCTGTTTCCTCCCCGCTCCCGTTGATGTCACAACCCAGTGACGATTATCTGAACCGGTCCTGGGCCTCCCCTGGGTCGACTCAGCCTCAAATGAGTACCTGGTGCGATGTGTAAACATCGCCACCGGGGAGACAAAGGCGGCCGTGCCGGTCTTCATAGGTGCTCGCTAACAACACTTGCCCCTACAGTCTTGTCACAGGCTATACGGGGGATCTTTGTCTTTGTGCTGTTCGCCTTTTGGCGTTGTCCTCTGGCCTGACACTGCTTGAGACGAGGCTCAAAAGAAAGCTGTCTCTGGTGTAGACCAATCAGTTTCAAACACAATGCGTCGTATACTTCCAGAGCATTTTTTGATGTCTGCATGTTCACCACAAGTATATGTGCTTAATGGAGACGTGATTCAATGTTAAAGGTTTCTGTTTGGTGTCTTAACATCTCAAAACAACTGTTTTATTGCCAGAAAGGGTAAAACTTGTTCTTATAATGTTAACTGTTACATTTGGTGAGATTGCGAAGTTTTTTTTTATTTGTATCCAGCAGTGGATCGCGAAATATGTTTTGATTCTTCCTGTTATCTGAATTTCGCAAACAATGAGGTACAGTCCGAATTGGCATTGTGGCTGTTTGACCATACTTCACCACAAGGCCGAAACCATGGAGTCAACATTGGGGGGGGGACATCTTCCAGAAAAAAAATTCTAAATTTGAAAACTAATTTCCTGCCTAAAATATTTTAAAAATTCACTAACACTAAGGATGGTCTTTTTTTAAACAATAATGTCTAATAGTGTATTGTATTACATTGCTCTGTTTTTTTCTCTTTTTACCTTTTTGTGTTTCATTGTGTGCAATGGCAGAGATTAGGGATTAATAAAGTACAACCATAACCACAATCATATAAACAGAAATCAATATATATTATAATTACTGCCTTGCTTCACCACACCTGTCAGTACCGTCGTTAGTGAACGGGTGGGAGTTTGCACAGCAGGAGACACAGCTGCCGGTCACCTCAACTCGGTCAACCCACGGCACCTGGGTCTGTCCCGTGACCTGTCGCAGCAGCGAGCCTTCGACACTTCACGTGGCCTCAAAAGTTGCACCTAGCCTGGTACAGGCCGCCACTTAGTGGCGAATGGCGGGTTGTGATATTGGGAGGGCAGGACCGGTTCAGATAATCACGCGCCGCTGATGTTGGCCGTGACCGAGAATCTAACTTGGGACATCCGGGATGAGAACGCAGTGGGCGAGTCGGTGATGTGAAATGCGCCACGTGTTCGGCACGTGTGTGTGTGTGCATTCACAGTACAGTACACTCGTTTATTAAACCGACTGATGCAAACGTGTGTAATCTTCCAGAAGAGGAATCTTAAGACTCAGCAGTAAAGTTTTGCTGGATAAAATTTTTTACACTTTTGAAATTACAAGCGGATCCATATATGTGCTGTATACGCTGCTAAAATAATGAGTGCAAATTCGTAAACTAGTTGTATTTCAAAGCCTCCACACGTCTCCCACCGATCGTGGCACAACTTATAACATCTTCGCGCACCCGGTATAATAATCTGTTTATTGACGAACACTTCCCAAATGTCATCGTCATCATCACGACAGAATAAGAATCCGTAGATGTCCACTGGACATTTCGCCATCCGAATACAGACCCAAAACAAATAAAAAAAGAATTGCTACTTTTTTTTTACATATCCTTGTTTGGAAACTTCCATTTGATATCGATTTCAAATTATTGACGTCCATTTACCGCATTGTAAATGGACCACTTACAATACTGTGGGTGTGTGACCAATCCAAACTGTGGACCACACAGCAAAGACACTGGAATCTGCTCTACTTCAACGGAGGGGGGAAACAGCGAAACTTAACTAACTCTTAACTCGTGAAGCCCCTCGTCGTGGCCAGCATTGATTGACATTTAACTCCGGAACCGTATCGCTTGTGTGCCATCAATCACGCGAGAAGAATAATCCACAGGAAATCACCCGAATGCTGACACGTAACCAAAGAGTCATTATCATCATTGTTATTATTCGGGTGTCATTTTTCTGGGGTTCGTGATTTCATTTGGTGTCGTCTATTAGTCGCCGCCGTTAGAATTATGGATTTACTTCCACCCTGGAGGGCCGTGCCGTGGAATGGTCACGATCTATTGCGACATGTCGTCCTCGCAGGGGTCTGCGTGCTGGTATTATTGATTGCGCGGTTCCCGTCAACACTGCAGGAATGCGCCACTCTGTTTATATTTGTTTAATTCAAATACTACGCCCACCAATCGGGCCGTAGATATTGACACAAAGTGATGTACGCAGACTCAGTGGGTTAAGAGTATGATGAACGGTTTTGTAAAAGGTGCAGGTAGAGAGCACGACAAAAGCGCAGCCCTGCTATTGCTCGCTCCCGCCACTGCTAGTGGAACGGTCTCCTCTCGAGGAAGCTCTATAGAGCCCCTTGTAGAAGGCACTTACAAACTAAAGAGGCAGATGATATTCGCTCAGACGAACGATTGGGTAGTACGGTACTGTACTTGGGAGCCGTCCATAAATGACGTCACGCACCTAGGGGAGGGGGGCGGGTAAGACATTTGTGACGATGTATGACGAGGGGGGGGTGATAAATGTGACGTCACATCAAGATGCGCAAATTTAAATAAATATAGACAACACGTTCTACTTAATTAAATAAACTTTTTTTAATGTATATAAATGGTTTCTCCTACAACATCAGAGTGCAGCGCAACATTAAATACGCACTACAATGACAATAGTTTAAAGCGATTTGAAGCACGTTTTATATTTTTGGGGGGGGGGGGGCAGCAGAGCTTTGTGACGTCATATTTGAGGGGGGGTTTCTGACTTTTTGTGACGCCGTGTGACGAGGGGGGGGGTCAAAAATCATCCAAAATCGCGTGACGTCATTTACGAACGGCCCCTTGGAAGACATTGAGCAAGTGGTGGAAATTCCACATTACTATAGCGGCTCCGCTTGCGTGAATATACGAGCATGTGTAAGAACTGCTTTGTTAGTTTTAGGTTGTTGTCCTTCCCCCGCACCTCCCATGAGCACGGTTTGTCTACGTACGGTGCGAAAGAAGTTCAACCATTGGCCTGGAGCAACTACATCATCTGTTCAGGGGGTGCGGTAATCAGTCCGGTGGGGCCCCAATATTCGATTTGTTGCAATTTGCGAAAGCCAAACGTTACTGTTCCAATTAAATACAACGTGGAACGTGACGTAAAGCATTTTCATTAAAAAAATAAACCGCGTTTTTAGGAAGCGTTTGTTGTTCTGTTACACTTTTGTTGAAAACAAATTCCATGGTGGTTGCATACCTGTCAACCCCTTATCAGTGCCTACTTGATTACAGACCAATCCAGGACCTTATTGATTACCCCGTGCCCTTATAAATCTCAACGCTCATCCTACAAAGTCCCATCACAAGGGAGAGACACAAAGACATAGACAAAAAGCAGTTTTTTTATGCCCGTATTGAAACGGCTGTACGCCGTATGGACCTGCAAAGTCAATGTCCCTGCACAAGACTACGGGGTAAACCGTGTGGGTTGACACGGTGTGTGGTTGTCAAGGGGGCCCCAACTCATAGTTTTGGCCACCAGGGGGGGGGGCCCATGGCACCTCCTGCCCTCACCCCTCACGATCGTTACGCAGTTGAGTTCACCATACGTGTCCATATACAAGGAACAAAACAGGTGGACTTCTCCACAAATCTGGCTGTCGCCTGATGAAGCTAGTTGTAATTACTGGCGAAACGTCGTACTCAGATTGTAAATATTGTGCCTTGGCTCTCCAACACACCGGTGTGTTGTACTAGTACACTACATTATACACTACTATACACTACACTACTATACACTACACTACTATACACACTAGACTATACACTACACACTAGTGCTGTACTAGTACACTATACACTACTCTACTATACACTACACTATACACTACACTACTATACACTACACAATACACCACACTACTATACACTACACTATACACTACACACTAGTGCTGTACTAGTACACTACACTATACAATACACTACTATACACTACACTACACAATACACTACACTATACACTACACTACTAGTACACTACACAATACACTACACACTACACTACTATACACTACACTACTATACACTACACACTATACACTACACTACTATACACTACACACTATACACTACTACACTATACACTACACACTAGTGCTGTACTAGTGACGAATTGGCCACGTTCTGTTTACGTGACAAACCTTACTCGTTGGCTGTGTCGGGTGGTGGCGGGTTTTAACGACACATTTATACATTTACGCGATCTAACCCTAAAAAAACCCCTCTATTATAGTACGTGTACATACATACATACAGTCCCGTATATGTGGCGCAAGTGATGAGCGCGCTGTGCAATGAACCTTGCGTTTCTCAGTTCAATTTCCCGACACGGCTATCATCAGCGGCGAACGATAACTCTGATCAGTGTGGTCAGTCAAATATTTCGCATGAGCGGCACAGCGTGGAGGGATCGTCATCCAGCAGTGGATTGACAAAGGACAGTAATTTATTCTGAATCTACCACATTCTGAAAGCCTTATACCAATCCATGGTAAATTTTAATTTAAAGCTTTCGTGACTGCAGTGATTCATATTCTTGGTTCTTTCGGTAAAGTCACGTTGAAGGGAAACAATAAAATAATAAAATATATATGAAACAATAAAATTCTCACGACGTTTCGACTGCAACACAAGCAGTCATCATCAGGTGTGAAACACAACGGCAAGAACATTTGAAAGAAGTGGCGGTTTGTATTTATTTAGTTATTAACGTTAGCACCACGGATAGCGATTTGACAGTTTGTTTAGATGGACGAGTCCATCTATGTTCGGAAAAGAGGAGGGGGGAGACGAAAAATGTATGTATGCTGTCTGAAAGCCACCGTAAGCGTGAACAATCAATCCATGGTATTTAGTATTTAATAGTTTAATAACAACACAATACGTGTGAAAACAACAGGAGACATAGAAGCGACTACAATAACTGCTAATTCCACGTTCCCATGACGGGCGCAAGTCTGGTTCGCACAACGACCGTTGGCAGCATTTCAATGCCATGTTTTGTGCAAGACGGTGATTTTTTTCTTTAAATCTTAAGGCAAAATACTTGGAGGACGAAAAGTCCCTAGCAGCAACATCGAGGATATGGAGCGATTAAATCAGCTTATGTGGACGTGCTAGATGGATCATAAGCCTCATACGGGTCACACTTAACATCTCTTAATGTTCGACGGCTTGTGCACCAGATCTTATTTATTCACGATGTACTTACAAAAAAATCCGCAGGCTACCTGCTGGATCTCCTCTCTGTTTCAAAAAACAAATTTGACCTCAGGTCTTCGCTCATTTACCAGCTTCACATTCCCTATTGCCGTACAAAAACTGGAGGAAGAGCCTTTGCTATTGATGCCCCCAGGGTCTGGAATGCTATTGCCAATAAACTGCAACTTGAATCGCTACCAATGAGATCTTCTCTCAAAACTGCTCTAGAGGAGCTGTACACCCCTAGCTGCCACTGCTATTCATTGGCGTAAAATAAAATAAAATGTTTCGCTCCGGATGACGCTGCAAAGTATTAACTGTATTTTGAAAAATTTGATACTCCGACTGATGCTTCTGATGTTGTGGAGTAACTCATGCAGCCAGCTATGGCTCTAGGATTTGGTGTTACATGTTGTTTATGTCGTTTATTGTAAAAATTCGGTCACAGTCCCTATGATCACTGTTACGTTGCAATTATGGCTTTATTGTTTGGTGATTTCGAAAACGTTTTTTGGTTTGGACATGTTTGTTTTATTGTAGTATGGAGTTAAACTGATGGCCTTAATCTAAGTTTTCTTGTGGTTGTTGTTGTTTGACTTGCATCCCACTGGGATTTTTTGCACACAGTGTTCGTGTACGGTGCTTTTTTTTCAGGAATATTTTGCTGTTTTTTCATGGATTTTCTGTTTGCACAGTCACATAATCACTTTAAGATGTTTTTCTTGTTCGTGTTTGAGTTTTTTTTTGTTTGTTGTGGTTGCACCCGATTCAAGGACCGAATGGCTCACGGGGCTATACCAAAAATAAATAAACTGAAAACTGAAACGAATTCGAGAGTATTGGGAACTCGGCGGTGTTCATGATATAGTTTAGTTTAAATCGTTTCTATAACGTCGAAGGATCGCCAGATGTGACGGAAGCTTGGGGCGACCTTCACACGAGCAGCAGCAGATGATGGTGGTGGGTGACAAGTCCCTCCACCACCGTGTTAACAGCCCCGTATGTTGTCACATCGACAAAGGGGCCGTCCATAAATGACGTCACGCGATTTTGGACGATTTTTGACCCCCCCCCCCGCCCCGTCCCCGTCGTCACACGGCGTCACAAAAAGTCAGACCCCCCCCCCCTCAAATATGACGTCACAAAGCTATGCCCCCCCTCCCCCCAAAAAATAAAACATGCTTCAAATCGCTTTAAACTATTGTCATTGTAGTGCGTATTTAATGTGGCGCTGCACTATGATGTTGTAGGAGAAAACATTTATTAAAAAGTCTATTTAATTAAGTTAGAACGTGTTGTCTATATTTATTTAAAGTTGCGCATCTTGACGTGACGTCACATTTGTCAACCCCCCCCCCTCGTCACACATCGTCACAAATGTCTGACCCCCCCGCCCCCCCCTAGGTTCGTGACGTCATTTATGGACGGCCCCTAATACTATTGGTCAATCCGACAAACCATACGAAACGCGACCGATTGCCTATGAAGAGTTACCAGATTTTGCACGTAATTTGGATCGGAGTACAAATTTAATGTACAGCTGCTGCGCCAAAGCTTTTAGAACCACCCAGTTCCGTGTCTTGGCACCGCCATTCTAGGATCCCTGTCCTCATTTAAACTCACCCTCTTCAACTCACCAGAGTTTTTTAAGTGTGAATGTAATTTGAACACATAAATTGCCGCTATTAAGATGTTTTTGTCAGTCTGCAATTGTGGAATGCTTTGATGTTGTCTGCCGGCCGCAGGGGCGGAGCCACAGGGGGGCTGAGCCCCCTCAGCCCCCCCTGAAATTTTGGGAAAGTAATCGGGATAACGGGATAACCGGATATTCGGCTGCTGCAAAATGCTGCAGACTGCCACCTCGTGCTGCCCTGCAGGCTGCCACCTCGTGCTGCCCTGCAGGCTGCCACCTTGTGCTGTCCTGCAGGCTGCCACCTCGTGCTGCCCTGCAGGCTGCCACCTTGTGTGCTGCCCTGCAGGCTGCCACCTTGTGCTGCTGCCCTGCAGGCTGCCACCTCGTGTGCTGCCCTGCAGGCTGCTTGAGCGGCAGCCTTTCGAACTTATCGAACTTATGAGCCACATCAGCGGCTCCGACCTATTAATAAACTCCGCGTTCAAATCCAATAAAATTTGTTTTATGCCATTTGTGGCGCCCATTAGAAAACATGAACACTGGATATCTCAGAATATTGAAGTCAGCCCCCCCAAAGTCCAAATCCTGGCTCCGCCCTTGGCCGGCCGTGTCGTACTTGGAAAATCGGAAATGAACGTATGATTCTGATCAACTCTTTGATTTAAGACAGTAACTCATCAGCAGTCAGGCCTCATTGAACCGTTGGTTCAACACAAGCACACGTAACGAGTTTTGACATGCAGTGTCACATCGGTGGAGTCAGCATCAGACTGTATTTATACTGGAGGAATCCGATGAGCTATAAAGCTCTTTCTCATCAATGTCCAGTTGGGGCGGGTAAGAACGTTGCAACAACAAACAATTCAACATCACAACAGCAATGCAAAGTATAAGAAAGGTAAACAAAACACGCAAACACATACAAATACAACACTAAACCATCCTCATCCTACCAGGCCAAGCCCACTGAGACCGCTGCTCATCTCCGTTTACAGCCCTGAGCCAGTGGTGGAAATTCCACATTCGTATGGCGGTGGCGAGGCTATCAATAGGACGACCACAGTTGACTTCCCAACAGCGACCTGGCCACAAATTATAGCTCAACAAAGCGGCTCATCATTTGGACATGTATAGCAAAATAATCAGGCTTGCTTGAACTAACTTTGGCCCAACGTTGCATGTTGATTGGGGCGCATAGCCTAACGGTTCGTACAACAACCATAACACCCCCCTCTGTACACGTGTCACGCAAGTCCACTCAGCCGTGAACGTCGTACTCCAGTTGGAAACGTTGTGAGTTCCGTGCCCTCGCCCATGCTAATCTCTCACATTATCATAGCTACTTCCGTACCGAGTTACATGCTAATTTATCACTTTAACATCATGCTAATCTCTCACATTATCATAGCTACTTCCCTGCCCAGTTACATGCTAATTTATCACTTTAACATCATGCTAATCTCTCACATTATCATAGCTACTTACGTACCCAGTTACATGCTAATTTATCACTTTAACATCATGCTAATCTCTCACATCATAGCTACTTACGTACCCAGTTACATGCTAATTTATCACTTTAACATCATGATAATCTCTCACATTATCATAGCTACTTCCATACCCAGTTACATGCTAATTTATCACTTTAACATCATGCTAATCTATCACATTATCATGGCTACTTCCCTGCCCAGTTACATGCCAATTTATCACTTTAACATCATGCTAATCTCTCACATTATCATAGCTACTTCCATACCCAGTTACATGCTAATTTATCACTTTAACATCATGCTAATCTCTCACATTATCATAGCTACTTCCCTGCCCAGTTACATGCCAATTTATCACTTTAACATCATGCTAATCTCTCACATTATCATAGCTACTTCCCTGCCCAGTTACATGCTAATTTATCACTTTAACATCATGCTAATCTCTCACATCATAGCTACTTCCGTACCCAGTTACATGCTAATTTATCACTTTAACATCATGCTAATCTCTCACATTATCATAGCTACTTCCCTGCCAAGTTACATGCCAATTTATCACTTTAACATCATGCTAATCTCTCACATTATCATAGCTACTTCCCTGCCCAGTTACATGCTAATTTATCACTTTAACATCATGCTATCTCTCACATTATCATAGCTACTTACGTACCCAGTTACATGCTAATTTATCACTTTAACATCATGATAATCTCTCACATTATCATAGCTACTTCCGTACCCAGTAACATGCTAATTTATCATTTAACATCATGCTAATCTCTCACATTATCATAGCTACTTCCCTGCCCAGTTACATGCCAATTGATCACTTTAACATCATGCTAATCTCTCACATTATCATAGCTACTTCCCTGCCCAGTTACATGCTAATTTCTCACTTTAACATCACTAGCCCCGGCCACTTCTTTATGACCCTTGGGCTACACTTTAAGACACATAGTCACTTTAAGATGTTTTTCTTGTTCGTGTTTTTTTTGTTTGTTGTGGTTGCACCCGATTCAAGAGCCGAATGGCTCACAGGGCTATACCAAAATAAATAAACTGAAAAAACACCTTTTAAAACAGTCTGCATCAGCAGCAAGCCATGGCTTTCCCACCTGATGACGGACGCTTGTGTTGCGCCCGAAACGTCGCGATTTTATTTATTTATTTTATACCTACTACGTGACTTTACCGAAAGAACCAAAGAGTATGGATTCCTGCAGTCACGAAAGCTTCAAATCAAGGTTGTGAGTTTACTCTCCAACACACCGGTGTTGCTGTGATGGTGACGAATGTGCACGTTTCGTTTTATCGTGACAAACCTTGCTGATTGGCTGTGTCGGGTGGTGGCGGGTTTAACGACACATTCATATTTACGCGATCCAAACCAACAAAAACCCCGCCTGTATTACGGCTAATATTTGTCGCGAAAGCCTTGGCCACTACTACTCCGTGTTAAACTCACTCAGCCCATTCACTTTATTTTTACAATTTCCACCAGGGGGCGCAATCCACGCTTTGTGGACAGCGGCGGGGACCTTGAACCGGAGGCAACGCGTGCTCCGTCAAGTTGTCTCGCCTAAAAAGTCTAAAAGGGGCCGTCCATAAATGACGTCACGCGACTTTGGACAATTTTTGACCCCCCCCCCTCTCGTCACACGGCGTCACAAAAAGTCAGACCCCCCCCCCCTTCAAATATGACGTCACAAAGCTCAGCCCCCCCCCCTCCAAAAAATAAAACATGCTTCAAATCGCTTTAAACTATTGTCATTGTAGTGCGTATTTAATGTGGCGCTGCACTCTGATGTAGGAGTGTTTTTATAACAATTAGTGTTGTTATAACAATGATATATTTATTTAAAGTTGCGCATTTTGATGTGACGTCACATTTCTCAACCCCCCCCCCCTCGTCACGCATCGTCACAAATGTCTGCCCCCCCCCAGGTGCGTGACGTCATTTATGAACGGCCCCAAAGTGGTTTCTTACTCAAAATGAGCTTTGGGAGGTCTTCGTCCAGCAACGGATTCTCGTCTGCGGCAGCAAGACATGCGTGTTTCGTGAGCTGAATGCCAATGTCGAGGTCTGTTAAGCCACGGGGAGAGGAGGTACGGGAGAGAGGGTTCGCGTAGTTGTGCTGTTCCTCCTTCCGTTTGAAGGATGCGCGCAGACCGCAGTGGTTTGCTATATGCAGTGCCGTCCCCAGTAGGGCGAATGGAGGCGACTGCCCCGGGCCCCGGCCTTTGGGGGGGGGGGGGGCGCGCTTCGACGTCATGGTGCCAGATGTCATACTTATTACAGACCAATTCATACCTTGTTGGTCATCCCGTGCCGTTACAAATCTCAACGTTCATCCTACAACGTCCCATCACAAGGGAGAAACACAAACAAATATGCAACAAAACAATGTTTGCCCGTATTTAGTTTGAAGGCATTTGGGGGGCCCAACACGGTGTGAGTTTCCCCGTGGCCCGCACGGCCCTGACTTGTATGCTTCATCGTTTGGGTTGCATGGCCACAATCGCACTGTGGCTTATTTTTTTATGTAATCATATGTATCCATGTCCTCCGGTTTTTTAGAAATGTGTGTTCAGCGTATTGGGCTGCTATAATATCCACGTGATAAGCCGCTTCGTTGAGCTATCACTTTTGGCCAGGTCGCTTCTAAAAAAAATTCTATATAGCTCAGTGGTCCTTAGCTGGTTAAATAATAAATAATTTAATTTATAGTTTCAGGTGGTATTTGTACACATTTCTGTTCTGGCCCATGGACTAATCGTGCCAGTATGTATGTATGTTGAACTTCTTTCGCACCGTACACAGCCAACCGTGTTAATCGGGAGTATGGGCGACCACCGTACATAAACGAGGTTGCGAGTTCAACTCCAGGCTGGGGGTCGACTCAGCACCATCATCCCTCCCATCGTCTCAATATTCCAATCTCGTATGACCTTGCTCAATTTCAGAAACGCATGAGCGTAATATCTCTTCGTTTACAAACCACGTTCATAGTGCCGTTTGTTCCTGGCCGCTTGACGTTTTGGGCTCGTGCTCAGTAACTGCAACAAAACGAAACTTAGTGTGGTTTAGTGTTGTATTTGTATGTGTTTGGGTGTTTTGTTTACCTTTCTTATACTTTGCATTGCTGTTGTGATTTTGAATTGTTTGTTGTTGCAACGTTTTTTACCCGCCCCAACTGCACATTGGTGAGAAAGAGCTTTATAGCTCATCGGATTCCTCCAGTATGAATAAATGTTCTGATTCAAAGCTCATTGGAGCAGAGCATCTCGTTGACGGGTCTTAAAGGGCCGTTCGCGCAGGGCTACATTGTAAACGACAAAGCAACGTTGGTCGCGAAGTTGTTGGTCCAACGTTTCGGGTCCACCGGGCAGCAGAGGGCGGTGCAGAAAAATCAATCGAATTCTTCAATGCTCTGCGCGTCTATCGATCCTCGCCGTCCTCATCAACCAGCGTGGTGAAGTATGGTCAAATAGCCCCCCCCCGCACCCCTTCATATCCAGCAGTTTGATTGACAAAAGGGAGCCTGCATTGTGCGTGCGTCAGTCGTTGTAACAACACGTGCATCGCGCGTGGCATTTCGCCCGCCGCTTATCCTAACTACGCAATGTGCGCCGCTATGTTTATCCGTGCTAGGGATTATACACCCTCCTGGCCGGGTGGAGGGGCGGGTGGAACATCGGGGGGCGGGTGGGGCCGGGGGGGGGCCGGGGGGGGGCCGGGGGGGGGGCGGGGGGGGGGCGGGGGGGGGCCGGGGGGGGGGAGACCACACCTTGCCGTGACGTCACTGCGCATGCGCACTCTCGCGGCTGTGGAAGCGATCAGGGCGGAGGATGGGTGAGCTGCGGCGCGTCTCTCTAAATCTTCGTCTTTTCTCCCCTCCACTCTCACAGCGAAGCCTTTCGTTACGTTCGTGCAAGCGCCGGAACGTCGACGGTCTGACTAGGTTCACGTTGAATGTCACGTCGGCGCCCGCGTGCGCGTCGAGTGTTGCTTGGTGGTGGTGGTGGTAGTGCCTTGTGTGGTTTGAAGGGTTCGCTTCAATCGTGGGCCGCTTATTCAATGGGTTCCCTCATAAAATAATGAGAAAATGTTTCGATTTAAAACTTTCGTGACCGCAAGGATCCATCTTCTTTGGTTCTTTCGGTGAAGTCTACGTAGAATGAGAATAAAATAATAAAATGAAACAATAAAATTCTCACGACGTTTCGGCCGCTTGTGTTGTGGCCGAAACGTCGTGAGAATTTTATTGTTTAATTTTATTATTTTATTCTCATTCTACGTGACTTTACCGAAAGAACCAAAGAAGAGAAAATGTTTGTTTATAACTGTAGGTTATTTTTGTTTGTTGATACATGTGTGTGTGTATATATACACAACGGACTTTGTTCGTCATCTACGGTTGCTGTGTATTTGAAATCACGCGTTCGATGAATGGGGTTAAAATAAATTGCTGACGGTGGGGGGGTGGTGGTCCTCTTATGAACAATATACAGTATATAGTAGCGCAGCGCAACACAGTCTATAACCGGTTTGTTGTTCGTGTTCAGAGTGGTGGTGGGTGGTGGGGAAAAAACACGGGTAAAGATAAGAAAAACCCCATCGTCAAGCCTCGGGAATGATAACAAAAACGACACGTTCCTCTTTAAATCGCCGACTGGCTCGGCTGGAGATTGAAAGTAACGACGACTGGTAAAGTCTCAGCCCCTGCAACTGCGGGCACGTCGCCCCTGCCCACCGCGAGAGGGCGCGCTACAGGGAGGATTTGCCGTGGGCCCACCTCGTGCACGCCGGGGCCCGGTGCGACTTGGAAGAAGTGTGGGTTGTTAATGCACACGTTACCCCCACCATAGGCGATCGATTGTCTCGTGGTCTACTCCTGAATAATATTGCTGGGATGGATGGAGAGATGAGGGGAGAGTGGGCTGGTGGTGGGAGGGGGGGATTTGATAAACTTAAGCAATTAGTTTTAAGACTGCCGCGCCTGTAGATCGCATCGAACTTTTGCGACGTTTGGAGTGCGAATCCGCCAATGCGCTGGCGGATTCGCTGAATTGAAACAGTGGACGACTGTGGAAAATGAGCTTTCTAGCTCATCGGATTCCTCCAGTATAGATCGCGGATTGTGCTTCTGAACATTGTGAAGCGCCTCGAACGGGACATTGCGGATGTGGAAAATCACCGCTTGCGAAAAAAAACTCACAATGGCCAGCAGCGAAAAACTGTGGAACTAACATAATTAGCACCATAAATTAAAGAGACGGTACCTGGCCACAAGTGATAGTTCAACTTAGTGGCTTTGGTGGGATTTTATAGCAGCCAAATACTCAACGCGTGTTTCTAAATATGGGGCGGTACAGCAGACGGGCATCTCCAGATTAACAACTGGCTGCACTCCGGATACTGACCTATCCAGTAAATATTGAAAGTACGTTGTGCTTATTGTTATTTGTAGACATTGAAATATCGCCTATGCGTCACTGTGTGAAAGGCTTGAACGTATTGAACAATTACGTGATTTTTTTAACCATGTGTAATCATCTGGGAATGCGAAAAATGTAGTTGCATTCGTGCGAATAGTGATGGGTGGATGTAACAAGATGCAAACAATGTGGTTACAAACAGCAGGAAGGTATTGCATTTACAATGTCGGCATTTTTCAAACCACCAGTTCGAAAGAGGTGAATGTTTGGCCGTATTATTCACAGAAAGCGTTGGTTTTTAAATAGTGATGGGTGGACGTTTTGGTTTTAATCTCGTGATCAGATTGACATTCCATTTTACAGTCTTGTCTAATTTGCTTTAACACAGACATCGCTTTGCTAAATTATCCACGGTCTCCCGACGTGTCGCCTTGCAAAAAAAACCCACACAAGGCACAAATTGGACACATATTTGGTTGTCAACAGCAGGGGCAGTTACAATTGGTAGTTAACGTTGAAAGTTAAACCTCAATTACATGGTGTCCACTTACCCACGTAGCCCTTGATCTTTATATATTTTTAAAGTGCCTGGTTTGGGTTTAGTCCATTGCCCGTAGCCTGCAATCCTGATGTTAATGGAGGGATGCTATTAATTGCTGTGTTCTGTTTTAATGGGCTAGTTTTGGTTAAGCGTTCTCCCCGTTTCTATTGAAAATATCCCAGTGATGTCAGCTGTATCAGGCACAATACCACGGATATAACGGTTCATTGATTCTTTGATTTAAGATTGATTCTCAACGCTCATTATATATTTTTAGTTGAATCATGCGTTTATAGAATAGGTAACATTTCGTGTTGTTATATACTGCGTGTAGATTGTAGGCGTCTTATGATTTACTTCTCTGATGATTCCATGAATAGAATCTTAGTGGGGAATTGTTAGCCTTGGCCTGGAGTTGGGTTCAAAGCACAGTGTTGCGCGCACCACCACTTCACCCCCTGTGGTGGTATATAGATATATAGAGATGTGGAATAATGAGAATCGAGCCGTGGTTGTATACCGAAGCCATGACAAATCTATTCTGCACGCTGGTGAGTAGAATTGCTGAATTGTGTACTTAAAAGAGCCTGTTCGTGTTATCATTATACTGGTGTTTTGTG
Source organism: Petromyzon marinus (assembly GCF_048934315.1). Classification (NCBI taxonomy): domain Eukaryota; kingdom Metazoa; phylum Chordata; class Hyperoartia; order Petromyzontiformes; family Petromyzontidae; genus Petromyzon; species Petromyzon marinus. Next base: position 10,559,984 of record NC_133720.1, read on the forward strand.
AGTTTTGGCCGAGACGTGAGTGGGGCAAACAGCTGCACTCAGCTTTCATTTCTCGCGAGTTATACATTCGGTTTGTTTGCACGCGCCCGTCTGTTCCGGCCACAAGTCACACCGAATGTGCTCTAAAGTCCGTGTCTTCCTGATCCCTTGAGCATGGGATTGTGCTCGTATATCTTGGCAGCCCTGAGACGGTGGTGGATATTGCAGATTATTTTTTTATTGAAAGTTTTACCTGGAAAAGCCATCCAGTTGGAACATCTGGTTTGCAGGGGTGTCCCAGGGTATCAAGTGATGCATACATTGAAAACATGTAATGACACATGCATTTTTTTTTGTTTAAAGCTATAGCATATATACAGTAGAGTTTACATGTACAATGACAGCCAATATCGGCAACTTCTACAGTGCCTCGGAACGTGGCAAGCCAAGGCAGCGTACATGAACATCGCACCAAAATCAGCATCTTTAAACAAGGTGTACATCTTTAAACAAGGTGTACATCCCGCCAGTTCATATAGAATGTTCTTCCTTTGCTGTCAAAGTTGCACGCGTTGTGCGCGAGCGAGTTTTATTTAAAGGATTAAAGTAATTGAGACTTGTGGCACATCGTATTGTCTGGTAGATCGTATATGGTGGGTGCTGTTCTCTCAAAAGAAGCACTTCTGGTGACTTTTCCCATATTGTGGTACTAATTTGATGTCCCTTGCAAGAACTATAATCGGCTTTATCACTTTCCAACCAGGATTTAGATTAGCAACTATATTTCCATTTTGAGTTGAGTCCTCTTAATTTGTGCTATTTGCCCAATTTGCCCAGTTATCTACTTTGCTCATTAACGTTACACAAACGGACATTGAGCGTTCATTTACAACAAATTGATTTCATTGCACTGTTTTGTTTTAATGTGAACATAGACAACACGTTGCAAATGCTGATGTTATACACTTGTGAAAAAAACATGAGAGATTCTGATGTTATACACTTGTGAAAAAAACATGAGAGATTTTAGAAAGTATGGCAGACGATTTGGAAGTATGTGAGTTTAAACGTTGATGACAAATAAATAAATTCTGATCTTCATTAAGTTATTTTTGTTATGGGGTCTAAAAGCAGATTCAAACATTTTATCAACTTGAAATGTATTCACTTTCGATAGTGCTGTTGCTGGCCGCTTGGCGTTTTGTGCTTTTGGGCCTAAGGTCAGCAAACGTCATAAAAAATAAACGTATTGGATTGTGGAAGCAATTTATTTGTCATTTAACCTTTTGGGAACAGAATATGTAGGTTTATCATTTATAGTTTATATTTGTTTTAGGATTGAGGTTTACAGGGCAAAAAAACTTGGCCAGATCATTATGTGCCTGAACCAATTAATCAGTTTTGAATCAACCTATAGGGAAAGGTTGGTCAATCGTAGAATCCCCAAAGGCTTTTCCCAGCTGCAATTCGCCGTTCTGCTGTTCACTGTGAGGACACCAGCAGGAATTACTGGAAGCATTTTGGCCCAGCTTAAAAAAATATATATATACAGATATATCCCACTTGACATTATGCCTGCTGCAACCTCGACTCCCGGTGTAATCTGGACACAAAAAGCTTCACGCAAATCTTGCCACAGAGTAACAAGTCAAGTGTCCCTCAAATGCGGCTAGTCTGGCTACTCAATGAGGCAACAGTTCCACATTTTTATAATTATGATAATACTGGCTTCCTCAAAATGATATTAAAAGGCGCCGTTTCCCTAAAGGCTATATGCAACTAACCCACAGCCCTGGGTGAGTTTAATTATATTTGTCAATTTTCATTGTTTACGTCGCAGGGCCTTCCCCTGCTGTGTAGTTTTTATCCATAATGCAGGTTTTGTTGGGTTAGATCGCGTAAATATAAATGTGTCGTTAAACCTCCCCGCCCCCACCCGACGCAGCCAATTAGTGAGGTTTGTCACGTAAACAACATTGGCTTGTTTTGTTTACGTGGCAAACCTTACTAATTTACGCGATCTAACCCCCCAACGAAAACTCTTATGGATAATATTGGTTGCGAAAGCCTACGTGTTGAACTGTGTAATCTCCATAGCTAGGCGAGAGGCAACAGAAAGTGTGCGTGTGCCGTGTTTCACGGGCAGCCAGGGGGGGGGGGGAAGATGAAATGCACTCGCGTCACCGTGTACAGGGAATAGTTTTGGTTGCTCTGTAAGATAAATAAAATACATGGCCTGTACAGTGCCCAGGACACGTGGCGTTAATCACTGGAACGCCGCCCAGTGTCACTTTATTCAGTTTGATGAATGACCTGATGCAGAAAAAATTCTCGCGAGGAAGCGTTCGGCGATTTTGCAACCCACGCAAGCGGGGCTTTCGTTTTGGAATGCAGTCGGCTTTGAAATGCGCTCACCTCAAGCAGCCTGTGGGATTTTTTTTTCTATGGTTAACTTCTCTCCCCCCCCCTCCCTCCGCACCCATGCAATTTTCAGTGAATTTCGACTACGAGAATAAAAGCATTTCCTTTCCACAACTGGGAGAGCTGAATGAGGGGTTTTGCCCTCTTCAGACACACGCACGCCTTGTCCATCGCGACTGTATCACGAGATAAGACGACGTCTCCTACCTATATTTGTCTCCACGTGAGACGTAAATGTGTTTCTTTTAATTTGTACACAAACCCGTCTTCTGGGAGTGCGTGCATCTTATCAGCAGTAATGGTTAAATACAAGCAAGCTTTAGACTGGGTTTTCAACATTCAGTGTCTCATTAAGAGTGGGTGGTTTGACTCATCACCCACTTCATAGATAGCTGAGTGTAGGAAGGAGTCAAAAAAATAATTAAATTATGAATGTAATGATTTAACCGGTCAACCTTTTTGTATTAATTTGTGTGATTTGCTATCATGATTCAATTAATGGATTATTTATTTTACCCTTTTATGAAGAAGTGTAGGTCCGATTATTGTAATTTAGGCCATGTAGAATTTGTAAAGGAATGAAATAGTCTACAGTGCATGCATACGTAAATAATTGTGGTGCTGTGGGTAGTGTGTGGCTTGCGCTATCGGAAGGTTGAGAGTTCATATTCCAGTTGGGGATTGACGTAACTTTTTAAAGTCCGTCCAGCATCGGTACATTTAGTACCGTATTGTGAAAAGTCAGCAGTAGTTGCCCAAACGGATTTGGTCAACCTTGCCATACGAATATGGAATTTTCCATAACTTTCCCATAGCTTGGTTCTTTCGGTAAAGTCACGTTGAAGGGAAACAATAAAAATAATAAAATATATATTATTTTATGTCACACAGCCATAGATAATAAAATATATATAAGAGTGGGTGGTTTATATTATTTTATTGTTTCCCTTCAACGTGACTTTACCGAAAGAAACAAGAATATGAATCACTGCAGTCACGAAAGCTTTAAATCAAATTTTTTCCCATAGCTGTAAACAGAAGCTGAACCCTGCTGCATGTTGATTGAGCAGGGAAGTGCATACTTTCCATGTATTTGAAGTAGCCAATTTTTGTCACATGGATTAATTGATACTTAACTTGTAAGCGTGATAAAAAATTTAAATCGCATATTTGGTGTTATTACGTTATTAAGAGCAACTATAAAGCTACTTATTGTTGGAGCAGCAGATTGAGTTGAAGAGTTTTGAGTGGTGATTGTTTGGTGGGGCTTATTTGCTTCAACTGTAATTAATCTATGGCTGTGTGACATTTCAGTTCGCACGGTGAGATTGCCCGTAGGAATGATGGATGGGTGACATTGGCCAGTCAGTGTCCTGCAAATATTTGGATCCGTAACAATATCATTATCAATACCATACTACTCTTCACGTTACGATAACGTGGTAATCGTCACGTTATGATGATTACCAATATATCAGTTTCCCTTAACCTTGTATTTCACATTGTATTGTCTCGTGTTTTGTTTTACTTTTATGGACTTCCAGTACAAGTAGATTGCTTTAAAGTTTAACTGCAATCCCCTTAACTTCAGCCTGCCATAAGTTTTTTTTGTTTATAATTGTAACTTTATCATCTACAACAATTATAACACATTCTGTCAGAAAATGACGTTCTGTAACCTGCATGCCGTTACTTTTGGAAAACTTTTACAAAATCTCGTTTTAATGGGTAACAGCAATGTTTTTGGAACATTAGTTGTTACTGAAGTTTTATTTGAGTTGTTTCAGAAATATTTTGTTCGCAAATTAAATAATGAAGAATAATTAAATGAGCAACCGTAATCATGAGCGGATGATATTTGGAAAAATGCTCCTGGAGGATAATTGTGGATAATATATCCTACAATATGTCGCGGTATTTGCCATATTGCGGAAACCGTAGTCTCAGGTCATCGGGAAAACGCCGCCGCTGCCTTGGGGAGATGACACGACGCTCGACAAGATTCTGTAAGTGTCAGTGCAAGCAGTCGCAACTTTGAAATTGTTACTTTGGTGAAATCCCATCAAATAATCAGGGCACGGTTTCGTTTTTTTTTGACACGCACGATCGATCGATGTGCTTTGCAGTGCCAAAGCAAAATAAGAGGCCCCCCCCCTTGAGGTTCAACGCGTTGAGACCTGCTCGCTTTGGCAGGCGTTTGTGAAGCACGCACCTGGCGTGTCCCACTTGCCCTCCGCGTGCAGGTCCCAACCAGGCTCCAGCCTGATTAGCAAGCAGGGCTTAGCGAAATCGAGCTTATGGCCAGCGCTGTTTACCATCACGGGCAAAATTCGCAGAGGGAAGGACGTTTGTGTACGCACCCAGATACGTGGCACGCAGACGGGTGTCTTTGCGTGCTGCGTAGTGCCATGTCGTGAGCGCCTCAGTATCAGAATCTTTATTTAGATTGGAAGAATCCGATGATCTGTGAAGCTCTCTCACACAGATGTCCACCTATTTAAGGCCAGTGTTGCGCACAGTGGGGGTGAGTGTTGCCAGCACCGTGCACTTCCCCCCGGTACTGATCCTTACACACCACCGTACGTATGTATGTTGACCTTCTTTCGCACCGTACGTAGCCAACCGCGCTAATCGGAGGTACTCAATTTAGGTCGAGTCTACTTAGGGGAGGATAACAAACATATGTACACGTGAATGCACGCTTACACATAACAAAGCCGAGACAGACTGCAGGAGCAAGTGCTGTTCGCGAGTAGCACCTACGAAGGCCGGCACGGTACACGAGGTGGGTGGGGTGGCCTGCACCACCCCCGACCGCCTTTGTCTCCCTAGTGGCGATGTTTACACACCGCACCAGGTACTTCATTTGAGGCTGTAGTAGACCTAGGGGGGGAGGCCCAGCATCGGCTTCAGATAATCGTCACCGGTGTTAGCTGCGAGGCGAGCGGGTGGGGCAAGGACTCAAACTCTCGAGGCCGCCGGGTTCGTAGTAGCGCAGTTGGCGCGATAACCGCTACACCGCGCACAAAAATGCGTGCGTGCGCGCGCAAACACGACAACAGGTTTGAAGCTTTCGTGACTGCAGGAATCCATACTCTTTGGTTCTTTCGGTAAAGTCACGTAGGTAGAAAATAAAACAAATCACGACGTTTCGGGCACAACACAAGTGTCCGTCATCAGGTGGGATCACGGACGCTTGTGTTGCGCCCGAAACGTCGCGATTTATTTCATTTTATATCTACGTTACTTTACCGAAAGGAACCAAAGAGGATGACAACAGGTGTTTTGCAGTTTAGCGAGCTTGCAGTGCTGTTTTCTTCTGAAGCGCCCCCCCCCCCGCTCTTTCTCTCCCCCCCCCCCCATTTGTGAAACAAGCCAGCGCTCTGTTTTATGATCGCTGGTTTGGAGAAGTTATTCGAGCAAGAATGCAGCTCTTCCGGGCTTGCCGGTGAGCACAGATGTGCGTGTACAGTGAAGGGTTCGGAACATTGGGAGAGGTTGGCCGGGTTCCCGTCCCCCCCCCACGCTTTGCCATCGGAAGCGCGTCTGCTGTGCAGTGCGTACGGGTTCTTTCCCGGCTCTCAAGCGGTCGCCCGTCTGGGAGCTTGCGTACGCGCGATCAAAAGAGAAGAGGGGTTTACCTTTTAAGCTGTGCTTGTGGCAAGGGAGCAGACTCCTTGATTTGTCGATCGTGATCGCAAGATTAGGTTTTTTTTTCTCACATTCCTGAAGAAACCACTTGCTGGAATGGAAGGAAATGTGTAGCCCGTTGGCGTATTATGGGTCTTCTTCCTATGTGGCTGTTGCACGTGAGGAGATGCAGTACTTCTTTAAATGGGGACTTTGCTGAATCGAATGGGCAATAATTGAGTTGATGTTTCGACTGATAGCTCGGCTGGAAAAGAATTAGGATGTTTGTGTTTGTTTAGGTTTGTACTCGGTGTGAGCCAGCTTAGCCCCCATCGTTCATACGGCGTCAATACAATTTATTCTACTGTGTGACGGGACGGCAGCAGTGGGCTCCCCACGATGGAGCTATGCAGAATTTTTGTAACGCGCTTTTTTCTCTCTCGCGTGTACTCTCTTGCCGTTATTTATTCGATGTTGTTTGTTCCATTAGCCTCAAGGTAATTCGCGCAACACTCGCCTCCGTCGGAAACAATTGATTCTTCCGCACAGCGATTGAATGCGCGATTCACATGCGACAGGAATGGATTTTAATTGGCGAATTAACAAATCGTTGCACGCCCACCGAAGAGCGCCGCCGCTGCACGTCGCTTATTTTCTAACGCGGGCGCAAATTCAAATTTCAGGACAAAACAGCGAGGTGTTTTAGTGCAGGCGTCGCGATAGCGCCATGGTGGCACGCGTCGTTGATTGCCATCTCTTTCATGCCCACGTAACCTTTGGAATGTTTTGAGCTCAGCGGAACAATGGCCGCGATTGTGGTAGCCGGAGTAGAAGGCGCACGGGCCACGGGACAGCAGACTATATCCCATCGCTTGTGACAGAATGCCCCGCTGTATCCCCTCAGTTATTTATCAGTAACAAGCCAACAATGCCAGGTGTAGCTAGCTGGCACGGGAAGAGTGGTAACACGCATTGGCCCGCCCACGCAACGACATGTACGCAATCACACGGACAACATAATATGGGCAAAATTACGTCCGTTTTGAGTCGGTGCTTTAAAACAAGGCCGTGTGCATTCTCCATGCAGGATCGCGATGTCACCTGATGATGCAGGGCATGATCGAAAGACTCCAGCTAATGGTCACATTTATACCTCGTGCTGTCGAGATGTAATCTTTGGCGTGCATTATTACTGTGATTTGTTTCCAGCTTTCTCCATTTGCATGAAGCCTACACACTCACTTTCTGCCTGAGCTTTTCATTATATACAGAAGGTGACAGAATTTGTTTACAATGATCCCCTGATTTTGCCCATCGAGACCATACTGGCAATTGTTGTTGATTGAGGGCCCTATTAAGCCCAACACAGTGTTAGAGTGATGAGTGGCGTGGTTGACACTCTTCTCGGCTTCCTTTGTTGCCCAACTGCTGCTGCTGTTTGCGCACTGCACCGGGTACTATTTGGAGGCCGAGTTGAGAGGGGTCCAAAACAGGTTGAGATAACTGATGTTGTTTGTGGCTGGGAAATCAAGCCTCGCATTGCCGGGTTTGTAATGTAGAGAAAAAAAAAACTGACTGGCCACTCCGTACCGAGGATAAAGATTCCCTGTATAGCATTTAGCACATTTTTGGGGCAAGCGCTGTTCGTGAGCTTGTAGCAAACATACAGTACAAACACATGCAATGCAGTTCACATGCCATTAAACTAAAATTAAATGTATTTGAGTCCACTGGCATGTCTATTGCATACAAAAACTTACGACCGATGTCATGAATTGGTTAAGCTACCAAAGATAAATATAGGAAAATATAAAAAATATAGCTTTTCAAACATTTTCCTTTATTTAACTGTCCAGTTCAGCAAAGCGCAATTCATAAAGAAAACAGTGTTCTGCAATTATCATGCAACTGTACTTGTGTAAAGCTTTCGTGACTGCATGGATTAAAATTCTTGGTTCTTTCGGTAAAGTCACGTAAAAGGGAAACAATATTTTTATTATTTTATTGTTTCCCTTCTACGTGACTTTGCCGAAAGAACCAAGAATATGTACTTGTGTACTTGAATTAATTTGTTTTTCCTGTGTGTGTCTGCTCCCCTTATGTTGCTGCTGCTGGTGACAACAACATCATTTCAACTGCCACCCACGTTTGGAAATTTATTTTCTTCTTCATGGCCACACATGGTTGGCGCATTGTTATTTTATTTTATTTAATCCAAACCCGCCTCATGCTGACGCTGGACTGTGCTGTTTCACCACCAACAACACAGCTGCTGTGAGTACACGAATTACGGTTACACTACACATGAATGTGTTTGTTTGAGATGTGGAGGGAGTGGTGGCACAGTGGTTAGCATGCCGCACAATAAACCTAGCCCCAGGCAATTCAATTCCTGGGCATGGATAGCATCAGTGGCAAGTGGAATCTAAAACTTTCTCGGCCTCAACTTGGAAGTAAACATAATCACTGGCCAGAAAAGGGTGGCCATGTGGAGTTCTGGCCACACCACACACTGTTCTACACTGAGCTGGCCTCAATAGGTGCTCGCTAATAGCACTTTCCTCAAAAACCTGTAATGCTATACGGATCATCTTTTTTGTTTGAGTGAAATGTGTTCGATGTGTAAACATCAAACATTACATGCCCTTGCACCTCTTGTTTGGCTGGATAGAGGGCTCTAAACTAATGTAACATGGGCGAGAGAAAATAATCCGGTGAAGTTGCCAATGGCTAGCACCAGTGGTGACAAAATCGGCCTCTGTAGAAAAAAAAACTTGTGATAACATTACGTAGAGAGTGGTGGCAGCTGCCCCCCCCCTCCCCGCAACAAAGGCGGGCTAAGAAGTAATGCTTACAACAATGGGTAGTGTTATTCAGAATAAAAAAACATCGTTTGGGTGGTGGGGAGTTCATCTCCCTGTTCCTCCAGTCTTTTAACTACATGAGTAACACATGGGTCTTCCCCATGTGACCCCTTATGTGAGGCCAAAGTGCGTCTCTTTTGGCCCAAGCGCATTGGTGATGTCACTGCCATGCATGATCCAGGTTTTTTGGGTTAGATTGCTTAAAAGTGCGCTGTTTTTGAGTTGTACGCCTTTTGGCGTCTTCTGGTCCAACACCAGTGGAGACTAGGCTCTAAGAAAAGCCGTCTCGGGTGTGGACCAATCAAATTCAAGGGCAGTGCATATTATTATCAGAGTTGTCTCTTTTGTTTGCATTTTGACTGCTTGTGTTGTGGTTATTGCAAACATGATGCCTTGAATAAAGGTGTCAGTTTTTGTGCCAGTTAAAAGGGTAAAACCTATTTCTATGTGTTGTAAAAATGTCACTGCCGCTGAGTGACGAATAATGGCTGCTCCATTTGTGTGCGTGTGCATTGGTGGTGGTGTGTGGTAGTCATCGAGCACACTTGCACACATTTCGGCAACCTGAGCTCAATTCCTGGCCGTGCACATCAGTGTGAATTGGTATGTATGTAAAGCCGATTCAGTTGGGCATCCCCTTGGTCAATCATCCCCACGCCTTAATCTGCGAGTGCCCCGAGCGGTGTGCCAACATCATCAAGACTGGGCAGATAACGGCAGCCGCTTGTGTGTGGTATTGTCTGGTGCCGTGCCAACCAACATTACATTGTTGGTGTTATCGGCAGTATTACTGTTATTGTTGGCACGGGATGGCCAGTGAGAACCGGTGCCCATAGCCTCAATCGCAGAACGTGAATATTACCCACAACTGAATTTACAATATTAATAACCGTGTCTGTCAAGCCATCGTTATTTGGTCTCCCGAGCGAAAGAGATACGGAATCTCAGCGGGCTCTCGCTTGGTTAAACAAAGGATGTTGATTCAATTTTGATTTAAAGCTTTCGTGACTGCAGTAATTCATATTCTTAGTTCTTTCGGTAAAGTCACGTTGAAGGGAAACGTCGTGAGAATTTTTATTGTTTTATATATATTTTATTATTTTATTGTTTCCCTTCAACGTGACTTTACCGAAAGAACTAAGAATAAAGATGTTGATTCAGTCCAACTGGTTTTGGTCAAGCGCCTTTACACATTGCGGCTCGTTAAATCCATTTGTTGCCGCTTTTGTAGAGGATGCTTGGCTTTGGATTATTAAAAAATCGGTGGACACACCTGCACCCACTAGAGATGGACATCACAAAAAGTTACATCTCTTTTTACTGCTTTGTTTTCCCGGTTTGGCTGCAAAGCTCTCCAATGTGTTTTTGAGCTGTACAGAGCTGTTTGGCATGAAGCAGTGGTCCCCTGCCTTTTTGATATTGCTACCCCTTTGAATCAAGACCACTGTTCATCGCCCCCCCCCCCGCCACAGCACACTCGATATCACATCCACACTTCAAGCCAATGCGGTGATAGTAAGGAATTTTGTATACCTGGATTTTGTGTTAGGAATGCATTTGTTTTCATTGTTGCGTATTCGAGCACTTTGTTTGCCGCAAAGTTCCGCTGACGTTCCCCCGTGCGCATTCGATACTTCTGCATGCCTCAGCTTATGCCCCACCCGCCGCCCCTCCTTGAAAGGGGGCGGCGGAGTGGTTTGTTCCACAGTTTGAGAACCACTGGTGTAAATAAAGTTTTATTGCTCAGCATGTCCCATTGGAGGCGCAGAAGCTCATTCAGTGCTGGCGGTCACTCACCGTGGGAGCGCTGTGCATCACAATAACGCATTCACGGCGGGGACGTAAATTTGGATGTAAATTTTCTCCTAAAGTGGCTGCGTGAGCCTCAACGCTGCTGTTATGTGGAGTGTAAACTGCCCCCGTGTCTGCTGCTTTCCATGGCGGGAATTTGGTTGGTTGGGGACGACGGGGGGTTGGTCCATCTTGCATGAACACCTCTCAATATTTAGCTTAATTTACGACCACCGCGATTGAAATATCTACGCTTGGTGACAAAGTTCTGACTGAGCTGCAAGGCCCGGGCCGTTTGGGGGGGTAGGGGGGTTGCGTTCAAAGTTCGCCTCGGTTCCACATCGTGACGCCAAGCCTCGCCCCTCGCACGCATCATGGTGCACTTGTGATTGACAAATCCGTTATACAATTAATATTTGTCTGGCTTTAACTAGGTGAGGGACTATTTGACATTCGCTGTAAATTGTTTTGCAAGGAGTTTTACGGTTTTTTTAAATCAATTAATGTGTGGGGGTCAATTTAGCCCAACCCCTCTACTAACATCCCTATCTAATTAAGCTCAAGCCCCCTGTTAATCATGTGACTTGTGGCCATCCTCCACCCTGCAATTCTTCCGCTCTCTCCGCTTCCTCTGAAAACAGACGCTGCTCCGTGCCGCAGCGTCTATGTATGTTGAACTTCTTTCGCACGGTACAGAGCCAACCGTACGAATCAGAGGTGTGGGGGAATGACAAATTAAAGGCCCTCATGTAGCTTTTTCCTCTATCCTCATCTTTCCTGACTCTTTAGTCACGTTTCTCCATTGTTTTTCCATTATTTATTTCAGATTATTTCGCTCCATATATTACAGCCTTCATTGTAGCCCCCTTGCCGTATCACCGGTAGAAAGTTGATAGTTGTTGACCCATTACCAATCGATAAGTGATTACTGCATTGCGGCTTGTGTTATGGTTAAGCTGAACATGACGATGAAAAGCAACATACCAATGTGCCTCTGAAAGAAGGAAGTTTTGAATCAACGTGTACCATCGGCTTCAACATACTTCAGATACGTGGCTAATAATGAAGAAATTGGAACAAACTGAACAGTGCACTAAGAAGCATGGGGAAATGCGTGTTCGGAATTACAATGAGAAACAGAGGGGCAACACGTGGAAGAAAAATAAGTGGGCATGGGTACCACATGTCACTGGAAGCGATGATGACCGATGCTCAAGAATAATGATGGAATGGCAGCCAAGATTGAAACTTGTCAGAGAGGATGTCCATCTATGACATGACCCCCCCTACCGGACATCTGTGAAAAAGAGCTTTATAGCTCATCAGATACCTGCAGTGTAAATAAAGCTTATGATTCTGACGGGAATTCATAAAGACAATTTGGATGAAATTAAGAGATGGAGAAACGATTTTTTTTCCTTGTGCAGGTGTCGGTTGCAGCAGTTTGTGGAGGCCTTCATCCTGCAGTAGAATGATCGTGGCTGATGTTGAGAAATTGCTTAAGAGCGCTTACAGTATACAGTGAAACCTTGGATTGCGAGCATAATTCGTTCTGGAAACGTGGTCGTAATCCAAAACACTCGTATATCAAAGCGAATTTCCCCATAAGAAATAATGAAAACTCAGATGATTCCTTCCACAACCCAAAAATACTGTATTCATATAAAAATGATTAATACAAAATACCTTTTTATATTTTTATTATTTAAATTTAATATAAAGTGATCAAATGTATTAATTACATTTAATCGTGGCTGGTGTGAGGGAGACGAGAGAGAGGAGGAGGAGAGTTATTGTGTAGGACGACTTTCACTTGCAGTACAGTTACTAAAGAACAGTCACTACACTTGGACACAAAATTAAAAAAATGCTTTACGCACACACGTGGTCACAACACTATAGTACTATAGTAAACAGTATACACGTGGTCACAACACTATAGTACTGTAGTAAACAGTATACACGTGGTCACAACACTATAGTACTGTAGTAAACAGTATACACGTGGTCACAACACTATAGTACTATAGTAAACAGTATACACGTGGTCACAACACAGTACTGTAGTAAACAGTATGCACGTGGTCACAACACTATAGTACTGTAGTAAACAGTATACACGTGGTCACAACACAGTACTGTAGTAAACAGTATACACGTGGTCACAACACTATAGTACTGTAGTAAACATTATATGCTCACACGGATCTTGACTATACGAGTGAGGCACACCGACTGAGACCGAGCATGGGAGATGATTACCCACAATCCCGCAGCGAGAGAGAGAGAGAGAGAAGAACCATTGGCTCAGTTGTGATCACGTGACGCTCGGCAGACAAAGCGTATACTGTACGTACTGCTCGTATTGCAAGACATCGCTCGTTCATAAAATTATTATTTATTTAATAATTTTCGCTCGTCTTGCAAAACACTCGCAGACCAAGTTACTCGCAATCCAAGGTTTCACTGTACACACTTGGAGGTTATGCGTACCGCCTTCGCTCTTTAAACTGGCACTAAGCCAGTGGATGTCTTGTCACAATGAACCCTTGACATCCTACAGGTGGTTTAGTCTGGCTCTCTGCCTCATATGTTATGCTAACGTAGTCCTGCAAGTATCTTTGGTAGTCTGTTCACTGTCATAATTATGATGAATTGAAATGTGGCTTATGATATGCGTGTTGATGGCATCACCAGAAATGCCTTATAAAATGTACGAGTTTGACTCTCCTCTAAGGCTTCTCATGTGCATCCCTTCTCAAAAGAGACACACACCCATGCACCCAGACCCACATAGACATACAACAATGACAAAGATCTCCCGTTTCGCCTTAACAGACTGTTGGGGCAAGTGCTGTGAGCAGGTTTCTATTAAGGCTAGCATAGCACATGAAGAAGGGGTGTTATGGCCAGAAGCACTCCTGGGCCACCTTTGTCACCCCACTGCCGATGTTAACACACTGCACCACGCACTCGTTTCAGACTGATTTGACCTGTCGAAGCCAAGGACACGTCTAGATATCCATCTTGATTTGAAGCTTTCGTGACTGCAGGAATCCATACTCTTTGGTTCTTTCGGTTAAGTCACGTAGGTATAAAATAAAATAAATCACGACGTTTCGGGCGCAACACAAGCGTCCGTCATCAGGTGGGAAAGCATAGTCTGCTGCGGACGCAGACTGTTTTACAAGGTTGAGATATCCAGTTCACTTGTCGTGGCTGAAACTTTTACTCGGTCGCTGAGTTTCTACCCCAGTGTACAAATCACTGCACTGCACCATCACAGACACACTTACACACAGTAACACAATGTACACCCACACATACACATGTAAATATACATACACCACCAAGTTGACACTGCTGAGATCTTGGGTTCGAATTTGGGTAGTTGCCCATGATTGAACCGCGTTCTCTAGTGTGGCGAGTTGCTGCCTGGCCTCAGCCCGGTCACCAGTGACTGGCGACATGAAACGTAATAATCTGGATGCCTCTGGATCAAACTGCTGCAGTGTAATTGATGTGACAGATGATGATGATATTGACGGCAGCGATGAGAATGTATGCACGCATTGACACTCTGTGCCTTGTGCTCTGTCCCAACAGCAAAAACCGCTTGAAGGCTATGTTGGGTTCGCAAACCTACCCAACCAGGTGTACAGAAAATCGGTCAAGCGTGGATTCGAATTCACACTTATGGTTGTCGGTAAGTGGTCTGTCTGTGTGACATCCACTCCCTTGGTCTCTCCTTTTCCAAGCCCCTCACCATTTTTCCCTTTGCTGATGCTCAAGGCAAGACACATGGAGCCACATGGTAGCACACTGCAATAGGAACGGGTGGGGGAAACCTATGGCCCGCAGGTAGGATTTGGCCTGCAACTTCATTTCATGTCACCTGCTGTACGAGGAGGCCTTAGAGGTCAAGTGTTGGTTGTGCAGGAGCTGTGAGATGTAATGGTGGAAAGGATATGATGGTGTCCAGGTCGCTTCCGAAAAATAAGCTAATGACTCAGTGGGTTTTTACCTGGTAAAATAAAAATGATAACTACAAATTTGTGATTTGCTTATCTTTCCTATACTTTGCACTCATAGCTCATCTGATTCCTGCTGACCTTGACGTTTCCACTTTGAGCTCTGCAAGGTTCCATTATGAACCACACATGGGCTCAAGTTTTTTTTTTAATTACGGCAGCATCATAAGCAGAAATTAAATTGCATTGTTTTTGCAATTAATTACAAACGACACACTTAACAATTGTAATTAGACCACAGGTCTGAAGTCATCGTTTCAGTGAATCTCATCCTATGAGACTTCTCCCCATCGCTCGTTAATTAAAAGCCTCTTGGGGGTTATTCAGAAATGCTTCTCTGTAGGGATCTCTCCCCATTAAAATGTTTTGACAGGGAGTCTACACCTCGTGTCTTACTTGGAGAACCTCGCCAAGGCTTCTTTGACAAAGCTGTCTTGTTAATGCAGAGGTCTAGGGGGGGTCCCCTGGCTAAATTTATCATTGAGTTTTGCTCATCTCTGCTTATTGGCCGTGAGCCAGCTATAGACATGTCGCGTAATTAATAAAGTATTTGGTCTCCAACCAGATTTATAAGCTGTATTAAGAGGAGTGCAATAGGATACACGAACATTATGCAGGCATAACATGAATCTGATAGATATGAAAGATGTACAGTAGTCCCTCTGTTAACGTTTTAAATCCGTTCCACAAAAAACTTCTTTTAACTGAAATAACTGTTAATCGAATTCACAAATTCACTTATGAGTTGAAAAATACGTAAAAATCACCGAGGCTACAAGAGAATCTGTTTCCACCGCCAAAGAAACATAACGTAAACAAAGCCAGTCGAGGTCTAAACGCTCATAAATGGGCGTCGCTGATTGGATGAGGGCACGGCTCAGCCCCACTTACGAGCACTCGGATTGGCCGAAATGGTCACCCCGCGTGCAGAATGTAAACATGCCGTTAGAATGTTAACGTTAGTCGAAACCATGGGGTCCGATGGGAGGCCGAACGTTTAACCGATAAAACCGTGAATCGATGTCATTGTTAACCGAGGGACAAGTGTATTTAAAAGAGCTATACGAGATAAGAGACTTGTATGTACGCCAGTGGTACCTCCCTTTGGGAGAAACTAACAGGGCAGCTGAAGCAGGGTAATGAACAATAGTTTTTAGTCTACAATATCTTTGTGAAGTTAATGTTCCGGCAGTGGGATCTGATGCTGGACCCTCGGATGGTGGATCTGCCTTGTCAACGACGATGACAGACATTTGCAACTTTGTTGGTCGATCAGTGGTGGAATTCCACAATCTTATGACGAGGACCAGTCTACAGAAACACTAATAATAATTAAAACACACATTACTGATGTAGTATGTTTAGTTTGTTATCCTTCCCCCGCCTGTGCCGATATTTTATTGGATGAGAAGGGGTCCAGTTATTGTTTTTATTTTGTTGAGCCGCAGACTTTTCGCTCGCTCGGTAGCGCCACCAAGCCTGCCGAGGTGCCCCACCACCGCTGCTCAACAATGCTGCTCAACGATCTTCATCGCTTCTGCAGCGTTGAGGAGTCGGCGGCGACCGTGGCGCGGATCTGTATTTGGGAAATGTTTGGTGGCGGCTCTGTAGAGCTGCTCGGAATGTGCTGTTTACTCGCGAGGCTTGCCGCGGAATGCGAGAGGGGGCAGGGGGGCGGCGGGGGGGCGCCTGCGATGTGCGGAGGGCCGCTGGGTCCACCGCTCATGCCCGCTGCTCCCGTGTATAGGCGCACGCGCACCGCCGGGCCACCTGCCCCTGTCACACAGCGAGTGTCTGGCGGCTATTAATAAACGATCAACAAAACACGGTAATCTGAACAAAGGCGGAAGCAATTGTCGTCGAAATAACAGCCAAGCAAATAGATGAATGAATCATTGCGATAGTGGTTTTGCTCGTCAGGCTATAATTAGCTCATGTTTGAGACAATCTTTTGCCTTCCACCACCAACCCAGTTTTATTGTTATCGTGGTGGTTGTTTACCCAGAAAAGCCTCGTTGAGTCTGAAGACTATCTTTCAAGAGGGTCCTGTCATTATTTTGGTGCTATAAATGAACAATATGGCGGGGCCCCCAGGTCCCAAATAAATGGAAGTCAAAATCGTAATTAATTTTTTTCGCGACTCCGTCCCACCGCGCACACAAACGCCGCGACCCACCAGAAATCAATACTCTCGTTCTTCAAGCACCCGTCGTTTTTGCCATAGTCACAAACAAAACTTTGATTCGCGCATCATGCAGAGCTCGTCGAGAGGAATAGATTGCCGTATCGTTCGCCTTCAACAAACATAAAATGACGTCGCAACGCAGTTTATGCGAGAGCCCCGGGGGCGTATGGGACCCCAGGGTCCCGCCATAAGGTTCAAATGTCCAAATGATGGGCCACTTAGGTGAGCTATCATTTGTGGCCAGGTTGCTTCTGAAAAATAAGTTAATACCTCAGTGGGCTTTTGGCCTGGTAGGATGGTTTAGTTTTATTTGTATGTGTTTGGGTGATTTCTTTACCTTGTACTTTGCACTACTATCCTGTTTTGTACTGTTTGTTATTGTAACATTCTCATCGGATTCCTCCAGTATAAATAAATATTCTGATGTATTTCACAGTATAGGGTGGTGATGTTCCCATGTGTAATCCCAATTGAGTTATTGCCGTTAATGTTGAAAACTTTCGACGGTTTTCCCAATACAAGTCACACTGTGAGCATGTTTAGCTATGTCGGTCAACAATATATACAAGAAGCAGAATTTACATGTGTGTTGCATTATCCGTGTGGACTATCCAGATCACTCCTCCCCCACATTACCCCAGATGTTGAAGAATTTCGTTGTCTGTATATTTGATCCTTATGGCGGTATCCCAGGGTACCAAATAATACAAAATGGCCGAGGCAATTAAATATTTTATTTCTGGGACAATTTTTTCGAGGGGTGTACTTCACTCCGTGACTGGGGTAACCAATCAATCGGAAATCAGTGCCACACTCCACCATGTCGAAACGCCAAACCATAGCATAAAAAATCCGTTATCGAAAATTTCAATTTTGAACAGTGCATCGTGTACAGCTCGTCGAGATGCGTCGATTGCCACATCGCCGCCCATCAACAGACTAAAAATGACTATCACGGACATTATGCGATAGCCGGAGTACTATGGTACTCTGGGGTACTGTCATAAGGTTAATTTATAACATCAAAGGGTATTTATTATATGTTAATATACCTTTAAGAATATTGATTTGGTAATTATAATGGTCCTGAACACACTTTTTGTACCATCCTATTACTGTTTCCTAGAGTTCTGATACTTATAGTTAACTTTTAAAGCATCTCAATCGATTGCTTGGGTACCACTCATGTCTCTTGGCAATACTGCGTTAGTGCTAAAGATGTAATACTCTTATGACATTGGTCAGTCTCTTCATAGCACAACTCCTATTCTTGGTTCTTTCGGTAAAGTCACGTAGAAGGGAAACAATAAAATAATTAAAATATGAAACAATAAAATTATCACGACGTTTCGACTGCAACACAAGCAATCATCATCAGGTGTGAAAACCACTCCTTTTAACGACCCCTGGATGATCGGTACTGTGGTTCAAACGCAAGACTCGCTGTCAGAAGGTTGCAAATTAACATCTTGGTCAAGTGTCCACCCGGCCATTATCAATCGGGAGGTCAATAAAGGAGGGCCACTTTGTGGGAAGTCAACGGTGGTTGTCATGTGGAGAACTATCCTCCTGCCATGGGATTTTGGAATATCCACCACTTCTGGTGCAGGGTCACCAATAGACCTGAACACCCGCCCCACTGTCTCCACTGCTGAGTGTCATCTGTGGCCCGTGTCCTCTTATCCCTTCGACAATGGCTTTTCCAGAAACACCGCCATTATCTTTTGATCAAAAGCTTTCGTGACTGCAGGGATTCATATTCTTGGTTCTTTCGATGATTGCTTGTGTTGCAGTCGAAACGTCGTGAGAATTTTATTGTTTTATATTTTTTATTGTTTCCCTTCTACGTGACTTTACCGAAAGAACCAAGAATATACCGCCATTATCGTCGCATCGGTGATGCTGTAGATAGAGGAATAGTAACGCGCAAGCTACGAGGATTCCGTGCGGTTGTTCAGAGTTGAATTCAGCAGGCCAGGCCATCTGCCTGCCTGCCTGCCCGCACTCCCTCCCCTCCCTACAGCTGAGCTATGCTTGTATCTCTGGCAAAGATGCATTGCCCAGGGCTTTCATGGCATTGAGCAGAGAGTAACTTGTGTGGCGCACTGACCCGTGCACTTTGGGGAGCGGGGGGGTGTGGACTGTGGCCTCGATCTTTTGAGAGCAGAGCACGTGGCAGATTTTTATTTATTTATTTATCGCTCTGCGTTGCAGCCTCTCGCAACTGACGGCAATAGCCTCGTACAGATCTAGGTTGTTCATAATAAAGTTTTTGGGTTAGATCGCAGTATTTAGAAATGTGTCATAACCCTCCATCACCCGACACGGCCAATCAGCAAAAAAAGTGTCACGTTGACAAAAGACAAATATTGATTTAAAGCTTTCGTGACTGCAGGGATTCATATTCTTGGTTCTTTCGGTAAAGTCACGTAGAAGGGAAACAATAAAATAATTAAAATATAAAACAACTAAATTCTCACGACGTTTCGACTAACACAAGCAATCATCAAGTGTGAAAACCACGGCAAGAAACTTAGAAATTTTGAAAATTTAAAATTTAGAAAATTTAAAATTTAGATGATGATTGCTTGTGTTGCAGTCGAAACGTCGTGATAATTTTATTGTTTTATATTTTTATTATTTTATTGTTTCCCTTCTACGTGACTTTACCGAAAGAACCAAGAATATAAACGACATAGTTCACTACTTTAGCCCACCGGTGTGTTGAAGAGTGAATCCACAACATTTACAACACACCGGTGGGCTAAGTAGTAAACTATGTCTTTTGTCAACGTGACACTTTTTTTGCTGATTGGCCGTGTCGGGGGTGGAGGGTTACGACACATTTATAAATAACGCGATCTAACCAAAAAAATATTTATTATGAATAATATTGGTCGCGAAAGCCTACGTGTTAAACAGCGTTCGATGTGTGAGTTATGCGGCTGCCTCGTTGGTTTCTCCCCACCATTCCAGGAGCACCCGTTATGCGTACGTGTTAAATAATTCGGGGAATGCGTCTCGGTTCGGCCGCAGGGTCATGTGGTTGGAGTGCACGACCCGTAGTTCTGGAGTTAAAAATTCCATTCAGGAGCCGCCAGCTTGTCCCTATAATCCCATCCGGGTTACTTCAATGAGTAGAATTTTGGCGGAAGTCAATTGTGGTTGTACTCTATAGATACTAGCCCCTGGCATAAAATTATGGAATTTCACCCACTTTTTCATGGCTGCCAATGGATATGAGCACAGGGGGGGGGGAGACTTTTACTTCTTATCTTTTTTTGTGGCCCAGTGGATCAGTGGTAGTGTGAGCGACGTCCAATCATAGGTTGCGAGTTAAAATCCTAGTTTGGCATTGACTAAGCCGATCTTATTCTTGGTTCTTTCGGTAAAGTCACGTAGATAGAAAGTAAAAAGAATACAATTAAATGAAAATGAAAAATAAATTGAAAATAATAAACTCTAAAAACCCACTGTGGGTTTTTTGCTTTGATTATTTTCCTTAAATTTTTAATTTTGTTTTTATTTTCTATCTATGTGACTTTACCGAAAGAACCAAGAAGATGAATTCCTGCAGTCACGAAAGTTTTAAGTCAAAATTTAAGCCGATCTTCTTCCCTAAAAGGTCGATGATATAACACTTTTTTGGGAACCCAACGGAAATAATTCTGTGGGGAGACTTCCTGCTGCCATAGGAAGGTAAAATTTACACCACTGTGCTCACCACTGCCATTCGGGATGATCCTGACCCGATTTCCTATGTGAGCAGGGAGATTCATTTGCCCTCTACTATGTTATTGCAATGGCATTTTCATTCATCTGCTGCTGGCCTGTTAAACAAGGCCAAGGGCTAACACTGTTTTTAACATTTGATCTACATAACGACACCTTGCCGATATTAACTATGTTACCCTATTTGTATTTTTTATTTTTAAATTATATCTTAAAGCTATTTTATATTCGATATTTATTCAATTTTATATACTTCAGCCCCTTGGTGTTAGACTTTTAACCCTTCTTATAGTAAGACTTGTTTAAAACTTATTTAAGATTTTAGATTCCTATATGTTGAATGTATGCACCATCCTGCCAAAGTAAATTCCGTGTCGGTGTGAACTTACATGACGAATAAAACCCTTTCTGATTCTGATTCGGCCATCGGTGACCGACTGAGACCAACTGCGTATGCTGCATATGAGAACCCGGGCAGTGTCAAATCAGTAGAATAGACGCAGCATTATCAGTGTAATTCTTATTAGCTAGCCGATTAGGCACTAATTGGATAATCCCATTATCACGCAGCCTTTAACAGAGTGCTCACTATTTTATTAAGTGACTGCTGGGCTGTCAAGAGTTTTTTTTGTGCTTAGCTCTTGCCGATGGACAAATCGCTTGGAATGTGCCTGAGCCCTTAAGCTAAGCAGGCTTGAGCCTGGATAGTGCTTGGAATGGGTGACCACCATGCAGTTTTAAATAAAACAGGTGTTATTGGCGTATGTGAGCAGTATAGGGCCGTGAAGCAAAATCCACCTTCACCAAACCATCACTGACCAACGTGGTGAAATGTGGTCAAATAACCCTCATGACCCGCACAGCTTGGGGGGGTGTGGGGGGGAAGGTCCTCATCCAGCAGTGGATTAACAAACTGGCTATAACTAGTTTAATACATGGGCTTTCACAACCAATATTATTTATAATAAAGGTTTTTGAGTTAGATCGCGTAAGTATAAATGTGTCAACCCTCCACCACCCGACACGGCCAATCAGTAAGGGATTTGTCACATAAACAAAACGACAAATAGTTACGACTTCAGCCCACCTTTATTATGGCTATAACTATGCAAGCACTTTCCTCTGAACATAATTTAGGGTACGCATTTTAACAGTCAAGATTGTTAATTAAAAACCAAGTAAAACACAACGCATATTCATTGATTGTATCCCTGCAAAGTGAGATTGGGATTCTGTAAATAATAAAAGAATGGGCAGATGACTGAGGCATTATCAGAGGCAGCCAGAGGTTAGGGGCCAAAGTGAAACATACCTAAAGTCAGATGGTGGGATGCAGTAAAGCAGGATCTTGGGTGTTTGCAGAACAATATAATTATAGTTCCATTTATATTGCGCTTTTCATCAAGGACCTCAGCGCCGTACAAGACAGCAGCAGCAGACACTTAGCATTTAAATAATTATATTTCAATATATTTTAAGAATCTAATGATGTGCTCTGACATAAGAAAGGAAGTATTAGCATTGGCAGCAGAGGCAGTGATGACCCCTTAAGCCGAAAATGTAATACGGGTATGAGAATAGATTGAATAGATGTAAGAGGTGTATACATCTTGAAATAATTACACAAAAGTGTATTGCGTATAAAAAGAGGCAGTTTATAAAAGTGATGCACTGTACATATAATTCAAGAGATCTCATCTAAGTAGTAAGGATGGGGTGGTGGGCAGTGGTTAGTTGATTGTCCTGTGAACCTGGCAATCTCAGTTTGAAGCCTTGATCGTTGATTGATATCTGAACCAGTCCTTTACCAGCCCACACTGATCTGCTTGGTGAAGTATGGTCAAACAACCCCCATTACAAAAAGGTATAGGAAGGCCTTCATTCATAGATGACGATACATTATTATGATTATTATTTTATTATGGGTGCCGCGGTAGTGAGATGTTAACTACCTCACCTGGTATACAGGAGGTCATGGGTTCCATCCCTACCCTGACGCCCATTTATTTGGAGTTTGCATGTTCTGCCCGTGGTCATGTGTATTTTTTTCCATATCCTCAGGTTTTTCCCAGCACATTTAGAATCATGCGTTTGGAATATTTGGCTGCGATAAATTTCCACGTGAAAAGCCACTTCGTTAAGCTACAATTTGTGGCCAGGTCGCTTCTGAAAAATAACTATACAGCTCAGTAGCCCTGACCTGGTAAAATAAAAAGAAAAAATAGTTTTAATTACAAGAGATACCCTAAATATTGTATTAACAATTTCCTGAGGTTTGGGGTGGTGCTCATCTTCCGTTTACAGCCCTGAGCCAGTGGTGCAAATTCCGCACTTCGATGACAGGGGCGTGCCTCTATCCGTAGGATGATCACTGTTGACTTCTCCACAAAGCCGTATCCGTGAGGAGATGATGGGCTGAGTCAACCACCAACCAGGTGTTGAACTCCCAACCTTGCGGTTGCGAGCCCGTTTGCTCTACTGCTGAGCCACCTGGCTGGATATCTTAAATATACAAGTTAATCGTTTTTACATCAACTTGTGTTATCCTCTGTTATTTTTTTTTATCACCAATTGCATCCCAATTGTATTGTAGGAGTTATGGCACGTGGTGAAGGAATGTCTTCACAACCCCTTCGCGTATATCAGAGCCTCATCTTGTTTCTGGAATAGTTTTTGTATCAATTGAAGAGGCCTTGCTTACCCACACACTGGACAGCTCTCCTGCATGCTCTGTAAAGTGACTTGCCACATGTTGTCATCTGATATATTTATAAACGTTGACCCTCGTAGCTCGGCTAGACCAAAGCGAGCATCCAAATTTCTATTATAGTTTTTTCTTGTCCATTGTAACTGATATGACTATATTAACCCCCCACCCCCATCTGCTTTTCGCACCTGATAGGTTCAGAGTGATGACATGGCCTTAACTTTAAGACCAAAACAAGGAAGACTTCTCCACAAATATGGCTATTGCCTGGTTGTCATCACCAGCGAAACTTCGTATGCAAATTGTAAATGGTGTGGGTTTACTCTCCAACACACCGGTGTGCTGAAGTAGTAACTTATTGGTACGTTTTGTTTCCATGACAAACCTTACTAATTTGCTGTATCGGATGGTGGTGGGTTTCACGGCACATTTATATTTACGCGATATAACCCAAAAACATCTCTGGATAATATGGGTCGCGAAAGCCTATTACGTGTTAAACCATTTTTTTTTCTTCTGTTACAGTCATTGGGGACAGCATTGACAGTATCAAACTTTCTTACAAGGGTCGCTGTTTTAAAACGAGACTGGTTCACGTTTCCCAACGGGTGTATTCCATCGTCCAATTTGAAAAAAAAATACCGACTGACAACACCAGCGAGCCTCGGTTAACGTAAGGATGCTGCCCGCATTCAAACGGAGGGCCCTCATTTATCCCGGGCCGAGTGGCCTGACACAGCCATGAGCCCCGAGCCACACCGGCCCACACATGGGGGACAGCGTCAATACGAGTCGAGCAGGACGTCATTCATTATTTAATTCCACCAGACTCCCACTGTACCGCACATTCCCACAGTAGTGTCCCCATACTTGGCATTTTTTGCGTCTTTCCCCCCCACCACTCTCCCTGGGGTCCTGAGCTTTCAGAATGAAACCTTGGCTTTAATTGGGCTGGAATGGGGTGGTGGGGGGGGGTTGTGGGTGAGGCGGTGACAGTGGGAAAGATGGAAGGGATGTGGGGGGAGGAGGAGGAGGGTGATGGGTGCTTGAAGGCATCTACAGGCACCAGGCATTTTCTATGGCTGCATGGAATGGCGGTTTAACGCAGCTTTTTCTTTGCATGGGTCGGCATCGCATTTATCACCTGCTGTTAATATTGCTACGCCTTCATCCTCGGCGGATGACAAAACTCTATATGAACTGGATTTGGGGCAGTCAGCTGTTACACACTGCCCATCTATGTTTCAACCTTATGACTTGGTGGTAGCATTTACACGCCTGCACCGATGTCTGTCCTCTTGCACTCAATGTCCGTCATGTCCTGTTTGAGTGATAGTGGTGCCGGTCCTCACACTTTACTCCTAAACAAGCGATACGTGTTGAGCACTTTGTCTATACACTGCTTGGTGAGGGCCTCCTGTGGTTATCAGGCCAATTAACCCCCACAACTTTCATGATGTTTATTGACAAAAGGACTTTACATGTTTCAGCTTACACATCAGCACAGCTGCTCTGAGATATGCATATTACTGTGTAACAAATTTATAAAAAAAAAATTGTTCCTGGGTAGCAAGTGTTATTTCCTAATTGCTTATGCCTCAAAAGTACAGAAAATGGCTTTTGTGACCAGGACAGTGCTATTTTTAAATGTACCTATTTTCAATGAGAAAATGTGGCATGCATTTGTGTCATTCCTTATCATAAAGTCCTGGTCACAAAAGCAAAGTTTGTGGGGACCAATAGCCATTCTCTGTACCTTTGAGGCATAAGCAATTAGAAAATAACACTTACTACCCAGGAACAAGAATAGTGTTACATAGTGATATATTATTAATATTATCGTTTTTGCCCTGCTGCCCACCACGAAAAATTCGCAAACATTTTACCGGCTCTGTTAAACATGAAGAGCGAGACCAGCAGCGGGTATGGATGTTTGTGAGCGGAGAGTCAGGTTGAGAGTGAATGGGAGCGTATATCACGGCTTGTTGTGGTGTCTGCATGTGCCCTGCTTACATTCCAGGGACAAAGCGGCCGGAAGGATAAGCCCCGGCTGATGTAGCCACAAAGTATACCCCGCCGACACCGCAATCTGGTGCGGCATCGCAGGGTGCTCTCCCCCTCGACTAACTGACTCGGCGGCCTCACCATCAAAACTTGTATCGTCATTGTTGGCATCCGTCATCAATCCACCATTATCATTAATCTTATAAAACCGTCAGGCAACATCATCATCGGTCGTTTTGATGTAGGGTGTCACCGCCCACTGGACGTTCATCATACTGTACCTGTAATCGGTGCCTAAAGCAGCCACTTCGGGGTGTAACTTGTGCCAACTGATAATAGGATGAAATTGCAACTGGATTTGTCTTTTTCACAAACACTTGCAGGTTCAACTCCTCTTACCTGTGGATATTTGTGAGCAACAGGAGTAATGAACGTGCTGAACAAAGTTTTGCATAAATGTGTGCAACATTTAAGCCACACAGCTTTATGACATAAAGCCACAGTACCTTTGCAGTCCTTACGGACAGTGTACACATGTCAAGTAGCGAGAGAGCTGCTCGCAATCGGAAGGTTATGATTTCAGGTCCTGGTTGGGGTTTGACTCGGCCCATCATCCCTCTGGGGTAGATACAATGAGCACCACTTTGCAGGGAAGTCGACAATTTTTGTTTGTTTGTTAGACCCCCCCCCCCGCCATAGGAATGGAATTTCCTACACTGGCTTCAGGCCTGTAAACAGGAGTTGAGCAACCTTCTCAACGCTTAATTGAGCATGATGTGTGTGTGTACGATAAACTTCTCTCGCACTGTACGTAGCCATCCGTGCCAATTAGAGGTGCGGGGGAAGGTAAACAAACAAACACACGGCGATAACCCACCGCATGCTATCACCTTGACGTTGAGTGAGACTTAGGAGCTTCGGTTATGATGAATAATTTTCATTCGGAGCTCTCGCGGTGAGCGTTGCATCACCCCGCGTCAGGCTGGCCCCTGAAAGATGAGGTCACAGAAACATTACTGTATTCCGTTCACAAGGCCTCTTTGAGCTTCGTGAGGAGCGCACCGTTCATATCCCCAGCAAAGAAGGTTCGTCACAGAGTTGGCAATCGCGCTCATATCTTTTCGTTCTCACAGATTCAATGTGCCAAATTAAGCTACAAACCAAAAATAACGTGACATTTTTTCGTGTGGTCTTTGGTGTAAGTGGCCGGGGGGCTCAGTGGAAGAGTGAGCCAGGTCTCAATTGGAAGGCTGCAACTTTAATTCCTGGTTGGGGGGGTTGAAGATAGCCCATCACCGCTTTGTGGGGGAAGTCAAAAATAGTTATCCTGTGGATAAACTCACCTCTACCATAATGTGGAATTTCCACAACTGCCTCATCGCTGTTAACGGGAGAGGAGTCTGGTCTTGTTATTCATTTGAGCAGGAATTCACGTTGACGTCTTGTCACCAAATCACTTGCAACCTGGGCGAGACCATAAAATGACGACACTTAAGAACCTGTTTTAATCACGTGGGGCTGAAACACGGTTTCCAACGGCAGAGGCTCAGCAGTGCCAGCTTAGGACATGATGAAAACCTTGAGCCGCCTATCCACATCCGTGTGCGTGCGTGAATGCCTGCCTGCGTGCACATCTGCATCCTTACTCGCCAAGGCAGGAAGCAGAGTAACCTGAGCGAAAGACCCGAAGGCCGGAATGCGGCTCTGCTAACAGGCATCACGTGCCACCTGGGCCGCGGGTACGCACACAGGCTCGTGCAGCGTGAAGAATGTCATAGTCGGGCATGGAGAACCCATGGGCAGCCGGCATTAGAAACTAAACTGAACTCTTATTTTATTTTTACCAGGTATGGCCCACCGAGCTATGTAGCTCTTTGTCAAAAGCAACCTGGCCACAATTGATGTCTCAACGAAGTCCCTTATCATGTGGGCATGTACAGCAGTCAAATACTCCAAACGCACGTTGATTCTAGATGCGGAGGGAAAAACAGGGAGAACATAGTAACTCCAAATATGCAGGCGTCAGGGCTGGGATCGAACCCACGACCTCCTGCGTGCAAGGCAAGGGAGTTAACATCTCGCCACTGCGGCGCCCAAAGGGAGTTTCCGCAACGCAGAGCGAGTTTGGCGCCTCGAAGCCCTGAGGTCTCTTGTTGTTTCAGAGAAACGAGGTCCCATGGTCCTCGGGCCATTGGCCCAAAAATGCCTTTTTGGTACCATCCAGGGTGGCAAATCTAGAGATAAAAGCATTATATAAAGCATTTTATCTCTAGATCACAAATATGTATGACAGCAAGGTCACCATGCTAGCTTTTTGTGAGAAAGAAAATTCTTTAAAGAAGAGTGCTGTAGTATTATTGGTGGAGAATATTGTTTTGGACGGGGAAAAAACGTGAAATGAAATACCTGCGGACTGTGAACATCAATGGGACGCGTGTCTATATAACAGACGGCGTGTACACTAAGCTGTCTGTTTAACACGTAGGCTTTTGCGACCAATATCATCCATAGTAGAGGTTTTTTGGGTTAGATCGCATAAATATATAAATGTATCGTTAAAACCCGCCACCACCCGACACAGCCAACTAGTAAGGGTTGTCACGTAAACAGAAGATGCCAATTCGTCACTAGTACAGCACTAACCTATGTGTTGGAGAGCCAAGCCACAACATTAACAATCTGAGTACGACGTTTTGGCAGTAATTACAACTAGCTTCATCAGGCGACAGCCAGAATTGTGGAGAAGTCCACCTGTTTCGTTCCTTACTCAGATTGTAAATGTTGTGGCTTGGCTCTCCAACACACCGGTGATGCTGTACTAGTGACGAATTGACACGTTCTGTTTACGTAACAACCCTTACTAGTTGGCTGTGTCGGGTGATGGTGGGTTTTAACGACACATTTATATATTTACGCGATCTAACCCAAAAAAAAACCTATTTTGACTAAGCTGTCTTCCCATGGTGCAAACTTGCAACATTTGCCAACCCAGGTGATACCGACCCAACCCTCTCCCTGGCTCAGAGGCTGTCAGACACACAGCAATGTCTGGGTTTTTAGAGAAGCACCTGTATGTCTGCGTGCTCGAAGAGGGAACGGTGAAGTGGCCGTTAGAGAGATCCATGAATGATGGTGGAAGATAGCGTTTGATGTGATAATTTCTTCATTAAGGATCACTGGTCTCGATCTTTTTTTTTCAACTCATGAATTAAAGTTAATTGTGCCTCATATATTATTGTGCCTCATATCTATTCTTCAACTTGTTCATTTGCTAATCAATTAGTTGTGATGCATGTAAATGTTTGTGAAAATCCACTGCTGGAAATTTTTAGATTTAGGCTACTGGAGTTGAATGAGATGGTACGAACAAGATCGTACAAGTGAGAAAATGCAAATGGGACAAAAAATAAGGAAATCATTTTTTATCGAATGGCTAAATCAAATCATGACAATTCACCAAATCTCAGGGGGAGAATACTGGTAGTTCCATGCCTTAAGTGCTCGGGCTGCCTGACCAGTCCTCTCTCTCTTTCCTGAGTACTGTACATTTGTGTGGGAAGGAAACCGTGGGTGCTCAAAGAACAAGCACCCCCTCCACCTCCCCACGTATATGGTAGAAAATCCAAACCCGACGCAAACGCACCAGAAATCCAACTTGGCTGGGCCCTACTGTCACCTTAGTAGCACTTCGCTGATCCCGTAGCAGGCGAGGTTTCTGGTGTGCGTGATTTGAGCGAACCTCCACCACCGGGCCTCTCTTTCTCGAAGGCGCTGGATATACAGCCGTGCGCCACCATACCCGGGGATTTCCATCGTGGGTCCCCTTCAGCAAGGGCGACTTTTGTGACACCTTGTCCCCATCAGGCGATTGGGAATGAGTTAAAACAACGATTCCGACAGCCCTCTTTGTGAACAGTAGTGAAGGCGACCCGTTATTATTGAGATTATTTTTTTTACCCAGGAAAAGCTTCACCGAGTCTCAATATTCTTAATTCAGTGGGGTCCTGCCACGTTTTGTGGGTAATTATTTTGAGCATTTGATGCTAAATAGTTGAACTTGGGTATTCATTTAAATATTTCACCTGGGAACTCCCTTGAAATGGAACATCCCTTTTGCAAGCGCGTCTTTCGACATGTATATAGCATACACATAATGACATGTATATTAAAATATGTATCTCTATCTTGAACAGTATGGGGACATACAATGAATATCGTATCCAATCATATATAAATAAATGGTTTAATTGTGCATGCAGTTTATATAGATGTACAAACACTTCAAGGCTGTAACCGATAAATGCTAACCACAACACAAATAATGGCTGTTTTACATTTTAAAGAAACACAGCGTGTACAGTTTTAAGTTTGTGGGGACAAACTACGATGCTGGTTATTAAACTTGATTTGGCGCTGTCGTGACTGCAGGAATTATTCTTTGGTTCTTTCGGTAAAGTCACGTAGAAATAGAAAATAATAAATTATATAATGTCAGGTAGGGTGTTGACTGTTATGTCAGCCGACTATCTGCGCTGTATTGCATTATATTTCTAAGTTTACTAGGTTTGTTTCTCTTTCATTTGTACCTGATGATGATTGCTTGCTTTGCAATCGAAACGTCGTATGATATGTAATTTTTTATTTTCTATTTCTACGTGACTTTACCGAAAGAACCAAATAATAATGCTGGTTATTATTTTGGTAAAACTCTTTTGGTTGTAATAAATCATAGTTCTACTGAATTCGACGACTGCGGTATGAATGTTAAACGGAAAATGTCAAGAAACAGACTGGCCAAGAGGCAGTTGCACAAAGAGATGAGGCTTTCCCTGCAGCCCGGATTCGGTTCTTCAATAGGTCATGGAGGTTGCACAAATCTACGTCGTGTTGAATGTGAGCAAAGTCGAGTAGAATAGACGAAGATGGCTTTCAGTAATTCAGAATCAGAATCTTTATTCGTGCTGGAGGAATCCGATGAGGTTATGAAGCTCTTTTTCACAGATGTCCAGTAGGGGCGGGGTCAGAAAGTTACAACAACAAAGAATACAAACATAGGATAGGAGTGCAAACTATAGGAAAGGTAAGCAAATCACTACAAAATAAATAAATTTATTTGACCAGGTAAAGCCCACTGAGGTATAAGCTTATTTTTCAGAAGCAATCTGGCCACAAATGAAAGCTCAACGAAGTGGCTTATGTGGACATGTATAGCAGCCAAATAATCTAAATGATGTAAATGCATGCTTCGAAATGTGTGTGATACAAAGCCTGGTGCAGGACACGAGTAGAGAAGAGCAGTGGCTTCTCCAACCTTTTGGGAATCGTGACCGTCATTGTAGACCACTGCCCCTCCCTCCCCCACCGCATACAACCCCCCCATCTCTGGCCGCAAAATTACAGCTAAGGTTACTCTGACCACAAAACAGAGATCACATGTCCCCCACGCCTCGAGTCAACGTGGTGTTAGGAGGGAATTTGTTTCATGTTGTTTGATCGTCACAGTGTGTCCGATGACATTCCTCGTGCACGTTTGAAATGTATCCTGCACGGTGTCCATGCCACAGGCCCTGTCCCTTGAAGAGAATTTCGCTGCCCGCTAGGGGACGGGGCGTGGGGGGGGGGCGGCGTGCACCATGGGTTGAGAACTGCTGGCGATGAGGAGGACCGAGGGTGAGATGGAAGGATGTGGGCAACACAGATATGAGGAAAGCAGACTCGACCAGAGGAGAGGGGAAAGGCAAGGGAATCCGAGCAGCCAACCCCGTGTGAGGAATAACTGAGTGAAGTGTATAGTAATAGGTTTTACCCTTTTAACTGGCACAAAAACTGACACCTTTATTCAAGGCATAAAGGTGTCAGTTTTTGTACCAGTTAAAAGGGTCAAACCTATTACTATATCTTGTTACTGGCAAAGGAGGTCGCATAATGAGTGAAGTTTCGTTTTACGCGTGGGGACGCACACTGGGAGTAAAATCACAGGACGAGGCTGTACTGTGGGAATTCGAAATTAATGCAGGGCTTTTGACGAGTAATTGCCGGTCGGTCAGAGAGCCACCGAAAGGAAATTGATGGGGGTCGGCGACCTTAGCCTTTCCACTACAACTCGTGGTCTCCTGACCTCAGTGACCACGGTGCCCCCCCCCCCCTTTTTCCCTCTTCGTCTCTCTCCACGACGTGAGTGCGCTGGTTGCGTCTGGATAAGTGCTTGGTTTGTTTGAGCAGGGCAAATGGTAATTGCGTTTAAAAGTGCTCGAGAATAATCATTGACACGAGGCTACTCTGAGGAGGGTCATGCAGTCACCACCCCACTGTTTTAGCGGTGTCCGCGAACACCCGAATGCCATTGCAACGTGGAATCTGGTGGCTTGCTGATCGCTAATGCAATGCTCCCATGGGACTCCTCTGAGCCAGCACTGCTAAGGGCCAGTTGTCATTGCTGGAGCAAGCTGGATTTGTGACATCCCGAGACCATGAGGAATGGCAATGATGTGGGGTGGCCTTTCTGCCAGCGGTGGCTGCTGATGATATGGTTGTCAGGACAACTGTCCAACACGGAAAACAGGATATTCCAGGCGTGACTAATGTAGTTCTTGCACATCATTGCAAAGATGCTCTTGAGTTATTATTACATTTAATGAATATAATGGGCACAGATTACATAAACCCTATGCAATTTTTTTGTTTTTAACAGGAATGGATGACTTGGATTTTTGATGACAATTTATGATTTTTTTTTAAATATGTTTTTCAGATTTTTGAATAAATTTACGTTCTATACCAATGTCAAATGTTTCCGTGCTAACAATAGTTACATCACCCGATGCCACGTGGGAACTACTTTTGGCAAGTAAAGTGTGGAAGTGACATTACACTCGTTCTGTCACTCCGGATCAATCGGACACAACATGTATTTTTTCAATTACCTGAAATGTCCTAACTGGACTTGACTCTCAGATACATGGTGAAAATCGGGAACACATCCATTATATTTAAGCAATCTTACCCAAAAAACTCTTACATGGATAATCGTGGTCGCGAAAGCATTCGTGTTAGACTAACACAGCCATAGCCCATAATCATGTAGTGTACCATAGGGAAGTCATTCACCTTGTCAGTTTTCCAGTGCCATAGATACGTTGCTGCTGCTCACTGCCTATCTTTAAACACAAACATCGCAGGACTAAAGGCAGCCTCCAACTAAATTATTTGGGGATATCAACCTAATCCAATTCTCTTGAACAGCTCCACTTCTCCATTCACACGATTTAAAAACGTATCCACCGTTGGTGACATTGGTTACCATCTTTGACTGAACCCAAAGTGAAGTGGGTGGGGGGGCGTATGGTGGTTTCATGTGGGAGCCACTGTTTAAACAATGTGTGCGTGTTTACTCCCAGAACTTCCTGGGGCCTTGCCCTTCAGACCACAATGGTTTACAGTAAAATGCGGACTCCATACATATGTAGTGGCCTTATTGACGACGAAGACTTATTCTTTGGAGGTAACACGTATTTATTACAGACACTTCACTGTACAGTGGCTAATCTGATACTTGAAGAGGTAACGGCCTCTTCACCCGTACTCTATGGAGGGAACGTTTCCCGAGCCTTAGCCCACGCTAGCTCCCTGGTTCCCTCTATCCTGGTCCTCTCTCAGGAGGCTATCTGACCTGGCCCAGCTTCGGCGCAGGTCCCGATCACCAGCCCCACGAGTCCGGCCCTCAGAAGGACATCGGGCCTCGGGGCTCTGGTGTCGCACCCTGGCTTGCTTTGCCCGGCCCTCAAAAGGACAGCGGGCCAAAGGAGTTCCAGGGTCTAGCTAGTTGATCATCTTTCTTCACTGGCTCTTCATCTTGCTTGAGTCGAACTGCCCCCCAGCTCTCCGGGTCTCACCTTTTATACAGTCCTCTGAGGGGTGGGGCTAGGAGGGATCACAGCATCCTCCACAGCCCCCCAGGGTGGTGGCCGTAGCGGACGTGTGTGTGGCCACTGCCCTACAACCGCGTGTCCCCCTCCCGTAACACCTCTACACATGCACAATGGCAACGGCCGTTAGCCCTCTGCTGCTGCTGCCGCCACTCTAATGGCCGACTTGTTTAGACAACTTGCTGATGATCAAAATCCTGGCGCTTGCATCTGGCAGCCGTCGTGAGTGAGGTTACCGTGGCGACGTCTGGGAATACGATGCAGTACAGGCAAGGATACACTTCACTACCCGTGTTAAGTGTGGGTGGCGATTGGACAGTCTGACCTTTTGACACTATCCCACTGAAGTGCAAACACACTTTGTCCATCAATTATCCAAGGAAGAACTTAACCACTCGTTCACAACACACCGCACTTCTTTGCCACTGGTAATGATCGCTTTCCCTGCAAGTTATTTTTTTTAAACTGGAGACGTGCGAGGTTTCTCAAGCTTCAAATAAAGATTTCTCTCAAGGATTTCCACCAATTTCTCTAGATTTTTTTATGTTTCTCTGTTTTCACTTAACACACACAGGATGAATTCAAACAGCTGTAAAGAAAAAAACATTACCAAGGCATTGTGTTCGACTCTCTTTTGTTATGCTACTCTTCCCATGTCAGGCCAGAGACTCTTTTCATCACCCCCTTCTTTAACGCTGTTGTAACTTACACCGGATGATATAAAGCATTACGATGTCAGTCACCTTTAGCTGTCGGCAGGCGGTTGCATAAGTGGTTGGCTATGAAGAGCAAGGCACAAAAATTACCCTAATTTATTTCCTTTGCACGAGGGTCCTTGCCAACCACGAGACGCCACGGGGGGGAATCATGCTCGTTGCACAAATGCAGTGTGGATATGTTTACCTTTTCCCATACCGTGACGTCTGCAAGTTGCAGGTTGGGTGTCCCGTTCACTGCTGAATCTCGGAACTCGCAAGCGGTTCGGCATTAATTTAATATTGTACTCACCGCGGAGAACTGTAGCGACACGCCCGCGCTCTGAGATAGCTGGTGCCAAACTGTGCCGCACGCCCTCCCGCATGGCTTTGTGGGAGCCTCGGTACTGATAAACTTACTTTATTTTATCTTCCGGTTCGATTCCAATGACATACATGTACGTGATGATGACGTACACATATGTCATCAGAACGGAATCGGAATAAAAACTGATTATGTATGAGGAAAGGCTTAATTGGTCGTTGTTGATTTGTGTTGCAGGCGAGTCTGGCCTGGGAAAGTCGACGCTGATAAACTCGCTGTTCCTCACCGACCTCTACGCGTCTGAGTACCCGGGGCCCTCCCAGCGGGTCAGAAAAACCCTCCAGGTAAATGACGTGGTGTGCCGCAGCAGGTATTGAGTGAGTCGTATGCTGGTATTCCATCGGTTTTATTTTTAGTGTCAATCTTTAATCTGTTTTGCTTCGTTAAAATAGATATTGTTCGCGGACAAACAATATCTAGTGGCCTTGAGCAAGTGGTGGAAGTCACTTTTTGCATAGGACAGTTGTTTTTGAATCCCCACTATGTTGTGATGCCCGTGGAGTAGGAGTCTGGGGTGTGCAAATTTCGGTGGTACTGGCTCAGTGCTCCAACACCTACATACCACATTTTTTTTACAATTTCTTTTATTTTTCACCAAATGTATCCCAATCGTAATATCGGCCTCGTCATTTGACGAAGCAAGTATTCTGATCTCTCGCGAAGCAGCGCAACCCTTTGTGTTCGAGGAACGGCCCACAGAAACGGATATCACAGAGCTACCTTTGATATTCTTTCAAGCGATTTCTGGTCCACACTTTCCCACCCGCCCTGCCACCACAATTAATGTTCATCGCATTACAGTCAAACCAACATTTTAAATCCTTAATGCTTAAATTTAGTCTGAGGGATTTTTTTGTCATTAGCAAAATGGCCAAAACCACGAACTTACTACACTCAGGACCTGGTTTCATCACATGCGGCTGAAACCTGGCTTCGAACTCAGGTTCTCAGCGATGGCCGGTTCAACGTTCTGACCTCTTAGCCACCCGCGCCACCTCAACTGAATCCCACCCACATTGTATCACCACCAGCCCTGTGAGCCACCTTTGTTGTTTTTGTTGCTGCTATGAAAATTGGTTCATTTGTCCGCTGCTGCCTCTGTAATTGAAATGGATCGACTAGTTTATGTGGGCTCGGCGAGGCATTGTGGGTCGAGGCAGTGGGGGGGGGGCGGCCTTTTCAGTATTTGTGCATGGCATGTGACACCACATTCCGTGGTGCATTCCACTGCCCCAAGTCTCCTCCTCCCCCTGGCTCATTGGGCAGAACGTCTTTCAGCAGTATCTCAACGCAATGTCCCGCGGCCTTAGGACCTTCACCCCCATCCCTCTTCCCCGCCCACCAAGCGTGAACAAAAACAAAGTTACAAAGTGCGGGTCTTCATCATGGCCTTGACAGGCTTATCAGGTTCGCTGCCGACCTCAAAGTTACAAAAAAAGGATAAGTAGTTAAATTTTGATTTAAAGCTTTCGTGACTGCAGGGATTCATATTCTTGGTTCTTTCGATAAAGTCACGTGGAAGGGAAACAATAAAATAATAAAATTATAAAACAATGGAATTCTCACGACGTTTCGACTGCATCACAAGCAATCACCATCAGGTGTGAAAAACCACAGCAAGAAAATTTGATTTTTTTTTTATTGAAAAAAAACTTTTTTATAATTTTCTTGCTGTGGTTTTTCACGCCTGATGATGATTGCTTGTGTTGCAGTCGAAACGTCGTGAGAATTTTATTGTTTTATATTTTTATTATTTTATTGTTTCCCTTCTACGTGACTTTACCGAAAGAACCAAGAATAATAAGTAGTTACTCGGGTAGGAACCATTGTTTTAGTTGTCATGTTTATAGTTTCCTGGTTGGTCAACAGGGTCACCTTATTGCCCATTTAACTTTGGTTGTCCTGTGGGAGGGGGGGGGGGCAACTACTTGCCAAAGAAACGTTGCCTTTTCACAGCTGCCCAAGGGTCATCCATGAAGATGAGCAATTGGCCCATTGCTCGCCGTTGATAGATTTAGCCGGTGCTGACCACCGTGAATAATGGTCAAATGAGAACCCTACTGTGATGACTGATAGGTCAGCAGATGGACACAGGCATCTAAATTAATGTATTTCCGATGTAGCCATCTCTGGCTTTTCAAGGCAACTCAATTTCAGCTTGTAAAAAATGTATACGTGTGTGAATTGAACAGTATTAATATTTAACATTCTTAAAATATCCCACTTTTGCAAAGCGTATAGAAGCACAATTAAGTAAACGGTGACCTTGTGGGTTTGTCTTAGTCACGTCGCTCTGCCACTTATCTTATAAATCACTACAGCTGAGGAGGCATCTGTTTCGTCGCCAAAAGAAAAAAAATATTCATTGCTTTTACCAATGAGCCTTCAGAACCAGTGTTGGCCGCTCGTGTTTTGTTTTACGTAGGAAAACCCTAAACCTGTTTTAACTTCTCCGAGTCTTATCAGCAAGGTGTGACCGAGAACCTTTCGTAAGAATGCCGCAGTAGAGGCTGATGTTATTGGCTGGAGCCGTACGTACAGCTCTGCACCCCAAAAGTCTTGTTCAACAGCACACAGCAACGTCTGAGAGTATACACTAAATGCAACTTAATTACATTATACAGTACATGCAATTTAAACTACATTATACACGGATAGTAGGCAATACGTGTTTCCGAGACGGCGTTTGATGATGTACCTTTCCTGCAGGGAGAACCTCGTGTGGTGTAAGTTAACCCCCTCTTGCACTCAACAATAGCAGGGTACACCCTATTATGTGTACACTCTTGACTACAGTTCAGTGTCAAAGTCAATGCCCCATTATTACTACTTAAACCATTTCAAAACAGGTGTAAAGATGTTAAAGCACCAAACTGAAACCTTTGCAAGGAATCATGTTTGCATTAGCCACATATACTTGTTTGAGACTTGGCTCTAAAGAAAGCTGTCTCTGGTGTGGACCAATCAGTTTCAAAGACAATGCACCTACTGTCAGAGCATGTTTTTTTGTTTGCATTTTCACCACAAGTAGGTGGTTAATGGAGACATTCTTGCAAAGGTTTCAGTTTGGTGTTTTAACATCTTAACACAACTGATTTATTGCCAGAAAGGGGAAAACCCTATTATCATAATTTAATACTGGCAAAGGGAGGTCTCATGACATTTCAAAATAGTTGCTGAGCACAGGGCCAAAAGGCCGAAAACGCCAAAGCGGCCAGCAACAAACAGCACTATCAAAGTTGTAATCTATAAAGAGTTAACACGTTTCTTGATTTGAGCAAGAAAAAGGGACGACAGGAGGTAATTACAAAGTGACAGCAGTGCAACGGAAGAAGCAGACGGAGAGACGTGTCAGTCGCTGCAGTGGTGGTGGTTGAACTCAGTGCGGATGAGACGAGACAGTCGGTCCGTTAGAGTCCTCAACATGGGTTGGCGAATTGGCGAATCAAGGGGGGCGAAGTTCATGGGAACCGTGTTGCCAGTTGTCATGCGCGCACGCTCTGATGCTGTCATGAGTGTGCGCGTGAGCCCATGTTTACGCTATTCCCATGTTAAAATAGCTCCAAATCGACGGCTTCTACAGCTCCACATTGTGCAGCTTGATTATTTTTTCAACTTTCCCACGAAGCCCGAGGAAGCATTTTTCCAGACCGTTAGCACTGCACTGTTTTCTCTCATCGGGATGGAATGCGTCCCACCGCTGAGCATGGCTTGTCACTGTAGAAATCCCCAGAAGCCGTATCGTAAAGTGCACAAGGTGAAGTCTGTAAAGTGCAGACATGTTTTATGGATCAGCAACAGAACCACTTTGGGATATGGCACTCCTATCAATAATCATAATCACTTCTGCATTTTGGTTTAGTAGGCGGGCGTCCTTGCATGTTTGTTAGTAGACTTTGCCACTTCCGTGGATGTCTACTGCCCATAGAATCGTCCTTACCCCCCCCATGCCCAGGCTTATTGCCATGCTAGACAGAATCCCCTGTACACACGTGTCAATCAAAAGTCGCTAAATGTCTGCCTGCTCAAACGAGAATCGGGTTGACGCTCACCCTCCAATGGCGGCGTGGAGCCTGTGACAGTAATTCCACATGGGGTGACTACTTGTTGACTGCTGCTTTTAAATGTAGGGGCTCAGTGCATTTTTCTATTTGAAATTGTGTTGAGGCCTCCATCACTCTTAGCTTAAAGATTTTTTTTTCAGAAGCGACCTACCCACATGATGCTCACGAAGTGGTTTATCGGGGGGAAATTTGTCAAATACCATACTCTAAATGCACGTTGATTCTAAATGTGGCGGGGGAAAACCAGAGGACCCGGAGAAAAATGTACGCGACCACAGGGAGAGAAACATGCAAACTCCAAATATACAGGCGTCAGGGTTGAGATCGAACCCAGGACCTTCTGCATACCAGGTTGAGGGAGTTAACATCTCGCCACCGCGGTCAAGGCCAACATCAGTGGCATTTATCAGCTTTGTGAAATAAAGGCGAACAGCCAGAATGACCAAGGGCTTGGGGAGGCCTTCATCTAGCAATGGATTTACAAAGACCTCTACATATCCATGTAATGCCTGAAGGTGTGTCCTCAGAACACAAGGGCAACTTTGCATCCGGAAAGATGTTTTTTTGTTTTGTGCAGCGTACGCGGTCAAAACATCCTAAGCAGGACACAGACTGAGAGAAATCATTCTTAAACCCGTGCGTTCTGGAAGGAAATATGTTGTGATGCCAAAACAACACGCCCCTCACACAATAGAGCCTCAGGCATAATTTAATGTAAATGTCACAACAACAAAACAATCATAGCAGTAATTACGTCAGTGTCTGCCTCGGCTCGATGAGCAATGGGGGGGTGGCACTTGACTCAATTCCTGCACCTCCAATTTCGCACGGTTGGCTACGCACGGTTGGCTACGTACGGTGCGAAAGAAGTTCATCATACAGTTGATCATCGATTATCAAGCGCGCGGTTATCCGGCTTCCACCACCCTGAAGGTTGAAACCAGTTTGGCGATCGGCAGCATGTTCCTGTGACAAAAAAGTATATAATATACACTACATTATACATTACATGCAACTTAAACAAAGAAAACACTGTACTTTTATATA
Source organism: Petromyzon marinus (assembly GCF_048934315.1). Lineage (NCBI taxonomy): Eukaryota > Metazoa > Chordata > Hyperoartia > Petromyzontiformes > Petromyzontidae > Petromyzon > Petromyzon marinus. The sequence continues at coordinate 10,599,444 of NC_133720.1, forward strand.
TCGACCCATGCATACTCTTCTAGATTGGAGTGGTAAGTACGGTACAGTAGTAAATACAGTAACTTTTAAAAATAGGATATTTATTTTTGTCTATTTGTATGTTTATGCCAATTTAATAGAGTAAACAAATTTAAAACACTAATAAAGCATATCTAGAAACATTTAATACAAGAATGTGCAAAAATAAGCTTTTTAAAATAATTATTAGTTAATATCCGGATTTTTTTTAACTCTGGCAGATAATCGATGATCTACTGTACATACATACATTGGCAGCCCTTCGCCAGATGGTGATTCGACATTTCTATGATGGGGCCATTCTCCCCATAAAAAAAGTTGGCTTTTCGCAATGCGGGACTTAGTTTATAAACTTTTTGAGGGGCGATGTGCCGAGTGAACGAGCACCCCACTCGCCATGCACGGAGCGCTTTTGCCACAAGGCCACTCGGTCAAATGAGCAACTGTACGTGCATAGTCCTTTTGTCGATCCACTGCTGGATGGGGACATTACCACATTCTGTTGGTTGTGGGGGGGTTGTATGACTATACTTTACCACGCTGGTCAGTGAGGATTGGTGAAGGGTGGGGAGGAAGCATCGACATCCAGTACAACAATGGATTTCCTGCACACTGCCCGCTACTGCTCACCACGTCATGCCCGCAGCCTTTAACACCTGTTGAGCCGGGTACTTGCCCATCCCAGCACTATCCAGGCTCAAACCCCTCTTAGCCTCTGATAAGATTGATCACATTCCGGGTGGTTTGGTCACAGAATGAGTAATTATGTTGCTGCGGGTTTAACGCTGCTTTATTACGCTTCCCTGTACGGTGGAGTACTGTATTGTCAACCCAGTACAACCGACAATGTGTTGTTAGTGTTAATCCTGGCAGACTCATACATAGGTTTCCTATTTGCAGCAGAGTGTAACCAGTTTCGGAACAATTTCCCTCTTAAAAATGTTACATCGAATTGGGTCAACCGTAAAGGGGCTTTAACCAAACATAGCTTTGCTATGCCTGAGGCTCCTAGTGTTTAACCCCAGCCCATCAACCACCACGGTCCCATAGTGCCAAACAGCTCCTATAGGCTGCAAGAAAAGCCTTAAAACCCTAGGATAGACGCGACATTGGTGTTGATTTCACCGCACGTCACGTGGTGCTCTTTCCGCACGGGTGCCGTGGTGGCGACTGCGGCCCGTGGTTACCGCATCCAGTCCTTGTGCAACACAACACTCACGGCCCTTTCTGTCAATCCACTGCTGGATGAACGCCTCCCCAACGGTCTAACAACATGAGGGTTGTTAGACCATACTTCACCACTCCGTTCAGTGCGGAGTTGGCGAAGAGGAGGGGCATAGACGTGGGGGCATAGAAGTGGATTTGTTTGTACTGCCTCTGCTGCCCACAATATAGTCCTATGGCAATCTGTCGTGCATGGTGGTCGCTCATCCAAGCACTATCGAGGCTGACACCTGCTTAACCTCGGTAATGACGTCATTTCGGAGGGGAGGCGCACGCTTGCCGTTGTGACGTGAAATGACAGTAACTGCCAAAGCAGAACTCGAGCAGAATTGGTATTTAATTATGAAAAAAGGATAAGGAGAAAATATCCATCGTTAGAAAATCTAACATTTCTGGTCATTAAGCAAACCGATGGTGGCAATCAGTTTTCAAACCCGTGTTGGGCTTTCTCTTAGATCTGTTCAGCCTAATATGAGTACCGATTGCAATGCGGGCATGAACTTAGTAGACCTGTAATTCTCCACCTTGTGGTCCACAGACGATCTCGTTGGTGGACCGCAAGGCCGTGGGATGTGGGGCGCAGAACTGTTGGAGATACGATGTTCCACGACATAGATTTTGAGGGTTGACGGTGGTTCGCACGGGTCGAGAGGTTTTGGAGCCAATGGGGAGTAGCGGCAAAGTGGTTAGCGTGCCACGCTACGAACCCGATGACCCGGGTTCGATTCCCGCTCACGGCCAACACCAGTGATAGTTATTTGAACCGGTCCTGGGCCTCCCCTAGGTCGACGGAGCCTCAAATGTGTACCTGGTGCAGTGTGTAAATATTGGCAGTAGGAAAACAAAGACGGCCGGGTGTGGTGCTGGCCAACCACCCCCTCGTGTGCGACAGTGCCGGCCTTCGTAGATGCTCGCTGACAGCACTTACCCTAACAGTCTGTTATAGGCTATACGGGGGATTTTTGTCTTTGGAGCCCTTGACAGAGACAATAGGGATGGAAAGGTGGCCGGGTATGCGTTGCGTTTGTAAGAGCTGCCTCCTCGTGCGTTTCACTTGCAGCCCCTTGCCGCGACGTTCCGCGAGGCCAAATCCCCGCGCGTCTCTTGCAGGTGGAGCAGTCCAAGGTGGTGCTCAAGGAGGGCGGCGTGCAGCTCACGCTCACCATAGTGGACACGCCGGGCTTTGGCGACGCGGTGGACAACAGCAGCTGGTACCGTTAACGCACAGAGCCACGGACAAAACACGGTAGTTGTGTGGTTCGTGCAATGCGAAGCCACGCTCGTTTCTTTTAAATCCTTTTTACCTCAAGCTTCGTCTGATTGATATTGCTGCCACGCCATAAGATGAGGGGTCCGTCTCCCGTACCTCTGATTAGTACGGCTGGAAACGTACGGTCCGAAAGAAGTTCATGCGTACATGTACATACGTTTGGATCTCTTTTAGAGCAATGCAAACCATTGTGTCTGACAATGGCCCATGGAAGCAGATACCAGAGAGAGCTACCATTGAGATCCCTTCAAATGACCTATGTTCCAACAGCAGGGGACAGCACTATTACACCTGCTACTGAGAGAGTTATGTTCATTACGTAACAGTAAAACCGATCATTTAAATTCTCAGAGCTGCGTTGAATAATATTCATGAGGTTGGCGGACCTGTCTTTTAACTTGCTTGCTCGCACAACCTTGCCTGTCTGCACACAGGCGCATGATTCAATTCCCTCTCGGTGTTTTACTGGTGTGGGTTCAGCATGCTTGCCCTGATGTATGGCAATTGGTCCTCATGGAATGCCAGTTAGCAGTTAGTTGGGCTTGTGTTTGTTTCTCAGTTTGCATGCGTTCATAATCGGCGCACACACGCGGCCACACAAAAGACAAAAGATCCCCCGTGTAGCCTCGAACAGACTGTTGGGGCCAAGTGCTGTTCGTGAGTAGCGCCTATGAAGGCCGGCACGGCACATGAGGGGGTTGGTGGCCAGTACCACGCCGGACTACCTTTGCCTCCCGAGTACTGATGTTTACACACCGCACCAGGTACTCATTTGAGACTGATTCAACTTAGGGGATGCCCAGGACCGGTTAAAATATTTGTCACCGATGTTGGCCGTGGGCGAGAATTGAATTTGGGTCGCCGGGTTCGTAGTGCTGACCGCTACACTACCGCTCTCCATACATACACACGCGCGCACACGCACATGTACATGCAGACACACATGCGCAAAACTTCGCACTAAAACAACAGTGCGCGGTCGCAGTGGTTTTGCACTCCTGCAACCCAGCGCTTGGGAGGCGGATCGCACTCGGGAGATGACGTGCGGCAGAAACCCAGCTGCTTGGCCTTTACGATGCGGTAGGGTAAGTAGGTTGCATTCCTACTTCGTACAGTTTGTGTTATGCTTGCATAAGTACAGAGTGTTTCGTGGGAGGCACTCAGGTTTCCATCGGCACGTAGTATGCTGAAACGAAAATCACGCTATGCAGGACAGGCTAAAGAAGTGTTGACTAATTTAAGACCTACAATGGGTCAATGCATACATTCCTGTTATTAGTTGTATTATCATACGATACAGGGTATCCATAATCTGGAATTCTCGTTTCAGAAAATGGCTTTACATAGTTTAACACGTAGGCTTTCACTACCAATATCATCCATAATACAGGTTATTTTGGGTTAGATCGCGTAAAAATATAAATGTGTTGCGAAACCCGCCACCACCCGACAAAGCAAATTAGTAAGGTTTGACACATAAACAGCACATGCCAATTCGTTACGAGTACAGCACACCGGTGTGTTGGAGAGCAAAGCCACAACAATCTGAGTACGATGTTTTGCCAGTAATTGAAACTAGTGGCTTGGCTCTCCAACACACCGGTGTGCTTTCCTAGTAACGAATTGGCATCTTCTGTTTACGTGACAAACCTTACTAATTTGCTTTGTCGGGTGGTGGAAGGTTTAACGAGGCATTTTTATATTTACGCGATCGAATAAACCTGTATTATGGATGACTTAACATGATTGGCGTAATTTAATCGTGTTAAGTATTTTTTTTTGCCAATGAGCAGCTGGGTAACAGGAGCTCTCAACCAGTTATCCATTCTGGGTGTTTCGAGAGGTTAGGCCGGAGCGTTGCCACTCTCTGTGCACTCTTGTGAATGTTGTCACAGAGTTCTCTTTAGTGCACGGAGTTTCAGCAGGGAGCAGTTTGACGATAGCATCCCCACGCTCAAGTTACCGAACGGCTGTAGCGGGAATCGAACTGCGTCGACCCTGTACATAAACTGGACAGGTGGATGAGCGTGCTGACCGCTAATCTACCCAGCCGTGCCATCACAGTGGGAGCGAGACACGTGGGTACAGCCCTATTGAACGTGCACTTCGGTTTCGCCCCTTTCGTTCGTCAGTCTTGCTTTATGAGACTAGCCCCAAAAGTTTATCATTGAAAGTATGTATGTATGTTGAATTATTTCGCACAGTGCGCAGCCATCCATGCTAAGTGGAGGTGCGAATGCACAGTCCTGAAGGTTTGCTTGAACCCCCGACGTGCATGTGGTGCAGACTTGTTTGTGTAGCACAGTAATGTTGTTGGTGATGAGCTCTGCCGCATCACTGCATGCCTTGGTCTTGCACCCACCAACCACTCACCTGACACTCACCACTCAATCACCAGACGATCACCACTCATGAGGCGGAGGTGGGGGGGGGGTGTGTTCGGTGTAGGTCGTTTGACCTTCAGCAGTGACTGATTGACACCTGGGAGCATTCCGATTGGTCAGTGATGACAGGCAGACACAAAACGGACAGTAGCATGCCTGCCCGGGCATCGTGCCGGTCACACCCATCTGCTTGTGTGCGCCGTGGTTGCTTTAATAGGTGCTCGCTAATGGCCCCAGCAGTCTGTGAGACAATATCTTTGTCTGCCTGTGTGTGTGTGTGTTTGTGAGCAGCTGGCAGTCCATCATCGACTACATCGACAGCAAATGTGAGGACTACCTCAATGCCGAGGCTCGGGTCAACCGGAGACTCATGCCTGACAGCCGCGTGCACTGCTGCCTCTACTTCATCTTCCCTTCCGGCCATGGGTACGTGTGTGTTCACGCATGTGTGTGCATGCATCCACGCATGTGTGTGCATGCATCCACGCATGTGTGTGCATGCATCCACGCATGTGTGTGCATGCATCCACGCATGTGTGTGCATGCATCCACGCATGTGTGTGCATGCATCCACGCATGTGCGTCACGTGCGTGCGAGCGTCCACGTGCGTGCGCGTCCACGCGTGCGCATGTGGACGCACGTGCACGCACGTGCACATGAACGTACGCGCGCGTGAGTGCGGTTGGTTGTTGTGGTAGCGTGTGTAGTGGTTAACGTACGGCGCGACGAACTAATATCGTTGATTACCAGCTCAGGTAATCACATTATGGATAAATAAAAATGTCCCATTGATGTAAGTGCTCAACCTGAGCAATTCATGCTTTGATACTTGCATTGCCTTTGTACCGTTGGCCTTTTGGCATTCTCTGGTCTCACACTGGTACAGAGACAAGGCCAAAAAGAAGGCTGTCACTGGTGTAGTCCAGTTAGTTTCAAAGGCGATGCATATATATTATAACGAGCTTTACTACCCGGCTTCGCCCGAGACTTGGATTCTTGTCTTGGATTAATACACGGCCTACACGGTTGGTTGGGGGGGGGGGTGCGTGACGTCAGCAGGCACGCTGCCGCATGTGGGTGACATTACAGATGTGACGTCACCGCTCACTTGCCGTGCAAAATATTAAATCCATAATATTGCGCTCCCCCCAAAATACAAAAGTCTATTTTTGGACTTTTTGCATTATGTACAGTCTGGAAGCTACCCACATGCCAAATTTCAAGATTGTTGCATGTTGGGAAGTATGCTAAACATTTCGCACAGATGCACATATTCACAAATTTCCCTTTCATATATATCTCAGAGAATGTTGGTTTTCATGTGTTGTCACAAGTACCGTGTGTGGTTAATGTAGACTTGATTCCTTGCAAAGGGTTTCTATTTGGTGTTTGAACGTCTGAGCACCTCCTCTTTTATTGCCAGCAAGGGTTAAAGCTAATTGTGGGTTTTTATCATTATCATACTGCCAAAAAGTTCCCATCAATACATACTGGGAATTGTACACAAGGTGAGGGGCAGTCAAAAACGTCGGACTATGGGACGTTTAAAAGCATCTGCCGGATGTGAAGCAAATTATTTTGCATTTCCCAGTATTGTTGTTCGATGAATATCATAACAATTAAATTTTGTTTTACATCTCGTCGTGAACACATTGCTTCTCAAATGCTAAACATTGCGAACCACATTGATGTGAAAAATGGTACGGGATGCACCGTGGTTACACAACAGGAACATAATAAAGGATACGGAGGTGAACACAACATGAAGCAGGTGGAGTGACATTGCTTAAACTCCTGACATAAGCAAAAGTCCAGAAAATTACTACGCATGTATGTATGTTGAACTTATTTTGCCCCGTACGTAGCCAACTGCTATAATCGAAGGTTTGCGGTATAATAGTAGTGGGTACAGTGGTTAACCAACCCATTGCTCTACGAATCTGGAAGCCTCAGTTCGATTCCTGACTGCGGCTTGCCGGCACCGACTCGCGTGAAGCTGGTGGGTGTGCGCACGCGCCCCTCTTCAATGAATATCATGCCACATGGCATGGGAAGGGGCATTTGAGCTCTTGGCGGAAGAAGCGGAGGGATTTTATTGAGGGTTTACAAACTGGCGTTTGAGGAAAGTGTGGTGGAGTAGCTCTTGACTTGTTGGGTTCAAACACAAAAGTCAAAACTTATCCCTGTTCCCAACGAGTGTGGGGGGCGGCGGGGGGTGGGGGGCTCATCTTTGTGTAGGCAGTCTTAACAAGTGGTGGAAATTCCACATTCTTAAGGACAAGTTACGAGTATCTCCATAGGACAGCCGCTGTTGAGTTCCTCTATGTGTGTGGAACTTCTTTCGCACCGTAGATAGCCAACCGTGCTAATCGGAGGTGCTGGGGGGGAAGGACAACAAACTTAAACATTAAAAGCAGTTTTAAAACACTGTTTGTTTGTGGTTGCTTGTGGATCAAAAGTCCTCTCTCCACAAGAGTGAGGGAAGACTGCGTGTGTTACAAGTTGAAGTTATTGTTTTTACGACTAATATGTTGACCCTGTAATGGATGATGGCCCGAGTCAACCTTCTGACCAGTATTTAAACCCGCCAGTTTGTTGTTAGGTGCTCCTGCTACAGTGCCACCCTGCTGATGGGTAGACGTGTGTGTTTAGACTTAGGGTTGTATTTACTTAAACTTACGTGGATTGGAGGGAGGGGGGGTCCTTGGTCCTGTTGAAAAACCTCATAATGATTGAATCTGGCTGCTAATCCCAGCGACCATGGGACCACTTATTAAGAAATCCAGCCCTTTATGCTTGGATCCAGGAAACAGGATTTCATGCCAATTACATTGCTCGAAAGGTGACATCACCGGGAAATGTGTGCGTCCCGCTGGAGGATGTTGATTTTATTAAAGTGACGTGTTTATCCTGTCTGGCTAGTTACTGTAAGAGAAGTCTATGTAAAGTGAAGTGGGCCATGCAGCCTCATTCAAGCATTACAGACAACACATTGTCGAAATAACTCTTGCTGACGCACGGAGATCAAGATTCTAGATACAATGCACATTTCAGCAACAACATCTAAATGTACAAAGACAACGCATTTGACATGATCCCATCAAACACTGTTGATCCATTTCACCGGTGCTACCATACACCTCGATCTTGCTGAGCCGCTCCTACTGGGCATCTGTGAACAGGAGTTTCATAGCTCATCGACAAACCTCCGGTCGAAATAAATATTCTTATTCAATGAATAAAACGACCTGAGTGATTCCTGGTGGTTGAACCACAAGCCCTCTTATTGCTCGCAACAAGAAGGCTTCAGGAAGCAAAGTGCCTGTGTGTCTCCATTAGCTTCATGAAGATCTAGTGGGCAATACTTAAGTGTTATGTGTCTTGTAATTCTCTCCCCGCTCAGACAAGCAGTAATATAGGGTGGTGCACATCGCTGTTGGTGGCCTAGGACGAGTGCTTTGTTCATTTCACCATTAGATAACTCCTATTGACTTCCTGCAGGGGGCAGTGCTTTTGTTAAACAGGACTATTTGTCCACAGCTGTGGCTGTTGCCTGATGAGGCATGTTGTAATTACCGGCGAAAAGTCGTTAACTCGAATTTTAAATGTTGTGGGTTTACTCTGCAATGCACTGGTCACGAATTGGCATGTTTTTACGTGACAAACCTTACGGGTTTTGTTATCATCCTAAAAGGGATTACGGGGCCTCAGTTCTATGCTATTTTCGATTTCTAAAGCGCCTTTTGCCACCGACATTAATTGAACTCGCGAGGCTTTCCGTATCGAGTCGAGCACCCTGACCACAGTGCCATAGGACCACCGAACCTTAAATTGGTCGTGAAAAAACCCAACACGGCTTGGAAGTCGTGGGGCATGGGTGTATTTGCCGTCAGCCATCTCTCATGGAGGCTGTGAATTCCTGAAAAACCGACCCACCCCCCACCACCAGCGAAAACGAAATAAAACTGCAGGCGTCACGTGGCTAAAGTTTACCCAGATTAAAGAGGGAGATTGAATTTCGGGCACACACACGTGCCCATGGAGAGCAATTCGTGTGTGTGCTGTTGTGAAAGGGTCGTGCAGTGGTTTGTGCGTTGCACTACGAACATGGCCACCAGAGATCAGTGGTGAATATCCGAACCAGTCCTGGGCCTCCCCGAGCTTGACTGCCTGAGATGAGTACCCTTGTGCACTCTGTAAACATCAGTTTCAGTTTCTTTATTTTGGTATAGCCCTGTGAGCCATTCGGCTCTTGAATCGGGTGCAACCACAACAAACAAAAAAACAAAAACACGAACAAGAAAACATCTTAAAGTGACTATGTGACTGTGCAAACATAAAATCCATGAAAAAAACAGCAAAATATTCCTGAAAAAAAAGCACCGTACACCAACGCTGTGTGCAAAAAATCCCAGTGGGATGCAAGTCAAACAACAACAACCACAAGAAAACTTAGATTAAGGCCATCAGTCTAACTCCGTACTACAATAAAACACACATGTCCAAACCAAAAAACGTTTTCGAAATCACCAAACAATAAAGCCATAATTGCAACGTAACAGTGATCATAGGGACTGTGACCGAATTTTTACAATAAACTACATAAATAACATGTAACACCAAATCCTAGAGCCATAGCTGGCTGCATGAGTTACTCAACAACAGAAGCATCAGTCGAAGTATCAAATTTTTCAATGCACCTTTAAGATCAGCACGCTAAATTAAAATACAGATAATACTTTGCAGCATCATCCGGAGCGAAAACATTTTATTTTATTTTACGCCAATGAATACCAGTGGCAGCTAGGGGTGTACAACTCCTCTAGAGCAGTTTTGAGAGAAGATCTCATTGGTAGCGATTCAAGTTGCAGTTTATTGGCAATAGCATTCCAGACCCTGGGGGCATCAATAGCAAAGGCCCTTCCTCCAATTTTTGTACGGCAATAGGGAATGTGAAGCTGGTAAATGAGCGAAGACCTGAGGTCAAATTTGTTCTTTGAAACAGAGAGGAGATCCAGCAGGTAGTCTGCGGATTTTTTTGTAAGTACATCGTGAATAAATAAGATCTGGTGCACAAGCCGTCGAACATTAAGAGATGTTAAGTTTGACCCAATGTAGAGATCACAGTGGTGAGTCCTATATGAGCAGTTCAATGCAAATCTTAAGGCCGAGTGATAGATGGAATCAAGCTTCTTCAGTACTGTACTTGGGGCTGATTTATGCAGGATGTGACAGTAATCAAGTAGAGGCAGTATGGTAGCTTTTATCAATTCCAAACAGAACATAGGGGGGAAGCAGTGCTTGTGTCGATACAGAAAACCATTTTTTATTTTTGTCTTTTTACCAATATAATCAATGTGATCTTCAAAATTTAGTTTTGAATCCAGGATGACCCCAAGATACCTATAGATCTTGACTTGCTCTATTTGATAATTTAAGGAATGTAATTGGGGAAAAAATAACTTCCTGCTTTAGTCCTGGTGAGAAGCATAGCACCTTGGTTTTGGAAGTATTCAGGACTAGTTTAAGAGCAACTAGCTGATGTTGTAGTTTGTTGAAATCACCCTGGAGCTTAACATCAGCACTGGGGAGACAAAGGTGACCGAGCGTGGTGCTGACCACCCGCCCCCTCGTGTGCCATGTCGGCCTGCATTGGTGCGTGCTAACAGCACTTTAATAAATTTTGATTTAAAGCTTTCGTGACTGCAGGGATTCATATTCTTGGTTCTTTCGGTAAAGTTACGTGACTTTACCGAAAGAACCAAGAATATGTAGCACTTTCATAGTCTATGAAAGCCTATACGGGGGATCTTTGCCTTTGTATACTATAACAATGCAGCAGTGCACGCTGAGATGTGCAATTGTACATGTTACTTGTGTTGGACTGGACGATAGTTACTCCTGTGCTGTATTCTCGACTATATTGTACAACAGCAGCTGTTCACTACTAAGTGACATCACCACGGTGCTTGTGCCAGGCTAGGTGCACTTCATGAAGCCTTATAGTGCTCACTGACAGTACTTGCCCCAACAGTCTGTTAAAGGCTATGGAAGGGCAGGGGGGGGGGGATCTCTTTTTCTTTTTCGTGTCGAGGAAGAGAGGCGCGGAATGGGCCGTTGAAGATGCACAGTTGCGCGAAATGCCGTTCATATTCCCTAGACGGTGGGCCGGCTGGAAGTGCTTTTGCATTGCTGGGTCTCATACCAAGCGCGGTGGAATTTCCTGTCGCTGGGGGGGGGGCGGTGGTACCGTCGTATTTCTGCACTTACAGTAGCCCGCGCGGCGGGTAATACACGCGCACGATACGCAGTCGATTTGCTACGCCTGGTTGAAAGCTCCACGGGCTTAGCAGGCGAATTAATTGCGGTGATAGCGAGCGACAACTGTCAACGACTAGTCCTCGAAGAGCTTTTGAAATAATGAACAAGGTTAGTTGCATACACAGGTGGATTTGACGCAGCAAACCTTGTAGCTGTGGACAGGCATTGCTGACCACTGGACCGCATTACTCCTGTCATTTACAATATCGGCAAAAAGTTGCAGGAAAAACAAATTCGAGGCAAAACTTATTCATTCTCAGGCACGGAGGGTAGTGCCCTTCTCCACTCATATCCCAGCTCCAGTTGTGGTCATTCCACAGTCCCATGGTGCAGACCATGGTCTCCCAACGGTTCAACCACGTTATTTTGTTATCTGTGTTATCATCCAAAGGAGATCATGTGCATGGACCAACCACTTGCCGGGAATTTAAACGGCAACCCAATGCTTGTTAGTAGGGCACTATGCCACAGTGCAACGCAGGCAGATGAAACCCACAAATAGTTTCAGCCCTTTCTCAATCCACTAAATGAATACCTTTTCGGTCATTGGGGGTTGTTGAACGATACTTCATGCTTATTGGTGGGTTCGTGAAGAGGGGGAGGGGGTAATAACCGTGGCTGAGAATCAAACTCTGGTGGCCACACTGAAAGCACAGTGTGCTAGCCACTTAAATACTAACCCCATAAAATAACATTAGATGAACAACACACGCAGCTGTGCTGCTCACAAACGGCAAGAAGGCACAAATCCCATCATCATGCCTTGCACACGTCATGTGACCGCCGCATTTCATGTACAATGCTCTCCGCCTGCACTCATTTGACACTTGTTGTGGGTTTTTCCACCGTTTGCAGAAAGTGTTGGACTTGAAGAATGAGTTGAATTAACTTTTATAATAAAAAAACGTATAAGTCAGATGCGTGGGGTTGTTAGAGTAAAGTATTTGGTACAGTAATACCTTGATTTGCTTCTTACGATTTTACATCGTTTTGCAAATTCGTCGTCACTTTTAATGCCACCACCGACAGCATTGTCCATCTTTTCTCGTATCCGTCGCCTCTCAGCCTTCGTCTCCACCTACCCTGTAAATAGTTTAGATTCACGTCATTTCGATATTATTCTTTGCACATTTCAGGAACGCATCCCCAACATAAACCGGGGTATTTTCTCCACGTGGTCACGTGAATTTTTCTCCGGCTGTTCCAATCTTTCCCATCACATTTTGAATCATGCGTTTAGAGCATTTGCCTGCTATAAATGTCCACGTGATAAGCCACTTCGTTCAGTTATCATTTGTGGCCAGGTCGCTTCTGAAAAATAGCGATCTGTCTCAAGTGATTAAAATAAAATTAATGTATTGCTCTAGCAGCGAGCGTAGTCGTGGTGGTGCTGTTGTGTTGCAGAATGCTTGGGCCAAGGCAGCATGGGCCCCCTTGCAATAACAATCTTTTGTTTTGTTTAAAGCATGCACCGAGCTATTATGACAGCTACATTAATCTGCCACTGACTTGGCGGCGTGGCATTGCCCAACTTGGCAGCAATGGCCTGGGTTGCATACGCGCCCACGTAGCCGTCTTCCGCGGCGTACGTTCGCCGCTCTGGTGTTTATGACATGAAAAGGAAGATTTTAGAGAACAATTAAACACTCGCCTTGTGTGACATCGGTTTCCTGGAATGATATGCAGGCAGTGTTTATTTAATTACAAATAAACTCGGCAGTTTATACGTCCGATCGTACAGCTGACTTAGGATCTGTTTTAAGTTGCTCCACTTATTTTTTTCGTGCGTGGATGGGAAAAAGTGTTTATTGATTATTATAACCATAAGTTCTTATGGTGGCTTATGTTACTGCTTGTGATATAGTGGGGTCATTGAAATGTATGTGATTATCGCTAAAGTGGCATGGTCTTGGCGACCCTGAACCAGTGGTGGAAAATTCACCATCCCCATGGCCCCGGTCACAATCTCCATGCTGTGATCAAAGTTGATGTCGCACTTAGTTGTACTAATTTATTTGACCGCAGAAGGATGATGGAACTGATTTGACCTTTGATAATTGTGAGATGACCAGTTCTCATAAAACCATCTGGTCCAACAACACGGTTAAGTCCTATACGGATGCGGCCGTGTTGTTAGCACACTGGGCTTGAAATCCCTCTGTGTGGTAGTTAAAATGAGCTTTTAGACCGCCTTGTATTTGCTGCATTTTATCAGCAGGCCGTGACGAGCCTTCTCTTGTGAATGACATGACAGGTTCATTAATGTCCTCTGGTGTACAGCAACCTGTTCACATCATATACAACGCTGTACAGAAATTACTGGGCTGCCTGTAGTGAGAATAGAGCTGTTGACTGTGTTATAACTGGCTCAGCGGTGAGCTTACTAGACATCTCTCCTCCGTGTTGAAGCAGCGCGTTCATGATTACCTTCTGGAAGACGGCTCTCCATTGTATACTAATCTCCAGGTTATAACACACGCACTTTTTTTTAATTAACCCAGAGTTTTTTTGTTGCTTTTTACTTTTCCTGGAGCATCTCATTATCCGGAGAATACGGTAACAAAAAATTCTCGGACGGGGAAGCAATGAGCCCCAAATGTTTGACCAAAAAAAACACAAAGCAAGCCAACATTCACGCAGAACAAAACGTCTCGCACAGAAAACCTTTTCGAGCAGCGTTTCCTGGCAGGAAGGGAGAGGCACGTGCAACGGTGAGGACGGAAGGAAGAGCAAGGGGGGCACATTTGGGGAGTCGTGCTTGTGCTGTTGTCGCCACTCCTTCCAAGTTTCACGGATGCCCTGGGATCTGGCAGGAGGGGTTAAACGTCTCTTTATGCGTTTGTAGATGTACTTTCTGTGAGTTTTCCGCCCTAACGTACATATGTGTGTGTGATCATAGCCGTCTGTTTTGTGTTGTCAGTGTTTATTAAATAGTTTATAGATGGATAAAGATGAGGAGCGTGAGCTTAGTGGTTTGCACATCAAGCGTTTAACCCGTTCCCGTTTCAAGAAGTCTGCAAGTTGCAGGGTGGCTGTCCCATTCACCGCTGAATCTCGGAACGCGTAAGCGGTTCAGCGTTAATTTAATTTAGAGAGGCGTAGTGCCGCTGTTTTTAAAGACACTGTACAGGTAGTCCTCTACTTACGAAGGAGATCCGTTACGACGACCCTATCATAAGTCAAAAATATCGTAAGTCGAAGATGGCCTAGCCTATCCAGCAGTCTTAAAGAATGGTGATAATTTAGCAAAACAGAGCTATTTACAGTACCGTACTGTATAAACTATATATTGTATGTATTAATTACAATACTGTATTGCACAGTAAAATGTAAAGTAAAAAACAAGGTAAATTCTTAGCCTACCTATATCAACTGCAATTTAATAGAAAGTTTTTTTCAGGAAACAATCCTATCTGCTGTAAAAAAAAGCTTTTAACATGCATTGAACGTAAGTATCGTATCGTGGAAACCCTAAAATGAAATCGCTAAAGCTACGTATCATACATGCATTGAACGTATAGTAGCGTATCAAGATTTTGTCCTTCGTCTGCTTTCTTGAACGATGTTAGGTTGTTGATGGCAATTTTGTCGTATCGCTATCGCCATCGTAAGATCGAAATATCGTAAGTCGGACCATCGTAACTCGGGGACTACCTGTACTCATCGCAGAAAACTTTGGCGGCACGACCGCACTCTATGATAGCTGGCGACAATCTTTGCCACACGCCCTCCCACATGGCCTTGTGGGAGCCTCGGTACCGATAAAGTTATTTTATTGTATTTTTTCTAAAAACTGATGATGTAGACGTACGTCATCGGATTGGGAAAGGGTTAACCTCTTGACAGATCCAGTTCCAGCCACGGCTAACATCAGTGGCGAGTGATATCGGAGCCTTTGCTGGGGCCATACCCTAAACCGGCCAGCCGTGACCAGTCAAACAACCCCCATGACTTTTATCCTGCAGTGCATCAACAAAGGGCTATACAAATGAATAAAGGGGTATTACAAAAAAAAGTGTGCCTGAAAGAATCGGTATGAAGAGTTTTATTCTTAACTCCAAATTAAGAACGTCGGCCATCACTGTGGTGCAAATATTACCACTCTTGCCAATTATGTCGCGGGCACTTTATTGCCCACTTTAGAGCCAGTTTTTGATCCTCACTGCTTCCTGATCACTGGGCCACCCAGTTGTGTTAATTACTACCGTTAATTCCCAGTGTGTATCATCCCTTAATGGCTGGTAAGATAGAGAACACTTTGTGGGGGAGTATCATCACGGCTCATGGGCAGATAGCCCCGTAGGTGTCCACCGCACATTTCGTAATTTGTTTCCACTTTCCTCTGTCTCGTGCCAATATGCTAAAGTAGTGGCGACATATTTCTCGCACCAATCTCTTATCTCATTGTCAAGCCACACTGTGTTAGGTCTTACTCTCTTTCCGGTACCTTCCATATTTCCAAACAACACACTTTAAAATTTCCTGTTGTCCATCCCATATATGTGTACAAATATGTAGGGAGGAGTGTTATGGCTCCTACTATTTCGGGGCAGCAGTGGTGCAGTGGCTTTCGTGCTGCGCGATGAAAGTGACTGGAATTTCCGTAATCGAGTCGCAGATCAACACGTCCTCATGTGCACTTGAGCACAGATATGCTGTGACTTGACTTTTATAAATAGGGCTGATCTGCTGTGTTGCGTCAGACCTAACGCCCAGGCATTTTCAGCTTTTGTACTTTATATGTTGAGCCACTCGGAACCACATTCGTACCAACATGCCTTGTCGCCCCCTGGAGGGAGGTGTTGAATAGTTTACACCGTGGCCTAGTGTTGCGAAGATTAATCCCATGAGATGTTTAATTTTTAAAAATGTTGGTTTAGAATTTCAAAATACATTTATATTCCACTCACAATGCCAGCGGGGATATAGACTGGTGGCGCCGTGGTTAGCGCAATGCGCTATGAACCCGGTGACCCGAGTTCGAGGAGTGCTCACGTCCTGTGAAGAGGTGCTACGGTGGCGAGATGTTGACTCCCTCGCCTGGTATGCAGGTGGTCGTGAGTTCGATCTCGACCCTGACGCCTGCTGCTGTATATTTGGAGTTTGTGTGCATGTCTCTCCCCGTGGTCATGTGGATTTTTTCCCTCCACATTTAGAAACATGCGTTTATAGTATTGGGCTACGTTAAATTTCCACGCAATAAGCGGCTTCGTTGAGCTATTGTTTGTGGCCAGGCCGCTCAGTGGGCCTTATCTGGTAACATAAAAAAAAATAGTTCACTTTTATCTTGACTTAAAGCTTTCGTGACTGCAGGAATTCATATTCTTTGGGTCTTTCTGTAGAGTCACGTAGATAGGTTCAAAGAAAATATCTACGTGACTTTACCGAAAGACCCAAAGAATATAGTTAACTTTTAGTTTAGTTTTTCGATTCCCAGCCACGGCGAACATCAGCTGTGAGTGATATCTGAACCGTTCCTTGGTACCCCAGGAATCTCAGCGTGGCAATTTAGACATAACACAAAGGCACTCGCAAATCTCGTCGCAGAGGTATTTTAAAGCAACCTCTGTTCCCAACACATCGTGTCCACGATGTACTGTGTACACGTATGACCTCAAGATGCAAAGAAGGTACATAATGCCATTTTATATTGGCAATTAGTTCACCTGCCTGCGGCTCGTGATGTTGGTTTGGCTCCGTAAACAAGTCTGTGCAAGCACGTTTGTTCCTCATGTGAATAAATGTCCCACGGTTGCGCGAGGAGTGTTTACAGCCTGTGAAGTGTGCGTGCCCAAGTCACTCTAGTAGCCTTGGGATTAAGAAAAAAATACAGCGATTGTGAGCATAATTGGCTTGTAAATCCCATTTGAGATGATGACGATCATATTAATAATTATACCTTTTCTATACACTGCTAGACAAAGATGTATACAGTGAAACCTTAGATTGCGAGCATAATTCGTTCCTGAAACGTGCTCGTAATCCAAAGCACTCGTATATCAAAAACGAATTTCCCCATAAGAAATAATGGAAACTCAGATGATTCGTTCCACAACCCAAAAATACTGTATTCATATAAAAATGATTACTACAAAATACCTTTTTATATTTTTATTATTTAAATTTAATATAAAGTAATCACATTCATTAATTACATTTAATCGTGGCTGGTGTGAGGGAGAGGAGGAGGAGGGTTATCGTGTAGGACGACTTTCACTTGCAGTACAGTTACTAACGAACAGTCACTACACTTAGACGCAAAATAAAAAAAATGTTTTACGCACACACGTGGTCACAACACTATAGTACTATAGTAAACAGTATACACGTGGTCACAACACTATAGTACTGTAGTAAACAGTATACACGTGGTCACAACACTATAGTACTGTAGTAAACAGTATACACGTGGTCACAACACTATAGTAGTGTAGTAAACAGTATACACGTGGTCACAACACTATAGTACTATAGTAAACAGTATACACGTGGTCACAACACTACAGTACTATAGTAAACAGTATACACGTGGTCACAACACTATAGTACTATAGTAAACAGTATACACGTGGTCACAACACTATAGTACTGTAGTAAACAGTATACACGTGGTCACAACACTACAGTACTATAGTAAACAGTATACACGTGGTCACAACACTATAGTACTATAGTAAACAGTATACACGTGGTCACAACACTATAGTAGTGTAGTAAACAGTATACACGTGGTCACAACACTATAGTACTGTAGTAAACAGTATACGCTCGCACGGATGTTGACTATACGAGTGAGGCACACCGACTGAGACCGAGCATGGGAGATGATTACCCACAATCCCGCAGCGAGAGAGAGAGAAGAACCATTGGCTCAGTTGTGATCACGTGACGCTCGGCAGACAAAGCGTATACTGTACGTACTGGTCCTATTGCAAGACATCGCTCGTTTATCAAGTTATTCTTTATTTAAAAATTTTGCTCGTCTTGCAAAACACTCGCAGACCAAGTAACTCGCAATCCAAGGTTTCACTGTACGTGCACCGATGCCATTGCTGTAATGTATCTCATTCCTCTGGATGAACTCATCTCAAGGCTGCTTCTGTTGCGGTGCTCCTCTTGGGTGTGTTCTCTCCTCCGGCTACCATTCCATGCCCAGTATTATTCTTCCCTGCTCGCAACGTGTCAGTCAGTGGGATGCCTGCTTTGCATTTGTTATTCGGATTCATGTGCTCCCCTTGTCAAGCTGTGTAATTCCGACCATCCGTCTGTCAGTGCTTCTTTGCCAATTTTTTGAGCCGTTCCATTTTCTTTGTCGGTGTGTCCAAGTTTCTGATGCATACGCCGTAGCTTACATCAGGGATCGATCAAAGGCACCCGAATCAAAGCCACCCGAATCAAAGCCACTTGCACAGCCTGTAGTGAGTTTTTACTTGGGCAACATCGGAGTAAGACTTTAGGCGTAGTGGGTACTTGGAGGGTCTTGACGTGGACCTCACAGCGAGCATAAACCATCACGTAAACCCCGGTCATCTTCTTCGCAGCGGTGGCTTTTGACTAGCCATCGAACAAAGACTGTCACCACATCGCTTGCTTTCAGATGTGCATTTAACACGTAGGCTTTCGTGATTGTAGAAGTTGTGGATTTACTCTCCAACACACCGGTGTGCTGCAATAGTAACGAATTGGCATGTTTTGCTTATGTGACAAACCTTATTGGCTGTGTCAGGTGATGGCGGGTTTAATAAAAGATTCATATTCACGCAATCTAACTCAAAATCCCCCGTTTCAAATGTGCTTCTGGGCCTGTCTGGAATGCCCTTCCTTCAAATATCAGGAAGCCACTGTAGCTCTGCACTTTTAAATAAAGATTGAATACTCCTTTCTTTAGAACTGCTTTTGGTATTTGGTTTGTTTTCCTTCCCCCGCACCTATGATTAGCGCGGTTGGCTACGTACAGTGCGAAAGATGTTCAACACATATATACGTGCATACAACGAGCTGTGCACTTTGGCAACGACTGCCAGGAAATGCCAAGAGTGCGGCGATGGAAGTCAGAATGCCCACTCGGTGCTGACCGGCTGCCAAGCCACTAGACCGTTGAATGTTGAGAACTGCAAGAGGTAATTTGTCCAGACTTTTGTTTATTCGTAAATCCGCAATAAAGCCCTGTTTTTCATCGCACTCCCAACGGTCCTATTTTGCTTTCAGGATTTTTCACGGTATTAAACAATTTTTTTTCATAATTTGCAGAAACTAGTGTCGCGCATTTATAGCAGTTGAAGTCGTAATTGTAAAGAAACCAGCCCATGCGCTGTTGCTAAATGGATCGCTATGTCGCATTGCCGTGCGAGAAGGCGATGGTTTTGTGTGGGGGGATGGAGGCATTTATCCAACAGTGGATTAATGAGGATGATCTGTCGGAATGGACGCTCACAAGCAAATTCACCTTCCATGTATTTGCCTCTGCCGTGTGCAGGCTGAAGCCCCTGGATATTGAGTTCATGAAGCGCCTGCATGACAAGGTGAACATCATCCCGCTCATCGCCAAGGCGGACTCGCTCACAACCGAGGAGTGCCAGCAGTTCAAGAAGACGGTGAGGATTGGCCGTCGAGCACGGAGCCAGCACCGCCGAGACACTTGGGTTCGAAATCCGGCTCTCGGCCACCCACGGTAGCTTTCTTTGACATCACAATGTGTAACCCCCGTCACGGATGCGGAGTGTTTTTATTTATGTATGTTGAACTTCTTTTGCAGCGTACATAGCCAACCGTGCTAAACGGAGATGTATTTGGGGTTTATCGCTGATATTGGGATTAATCAGGAAAATTTGAAAAATTGGGCCTCTGAAGTTTTTGCACGGTCCAATAAAATGTTTCATTTCGGATGGATCTGAGAGCCTGATGTGATGTAACTAATATGACATCACCGCCGTGCTGTACCTGCCAGTATGGTGCCACACGTGGCCTCAAGTAATATCAACTCTGCTTCATGGAAAAGTTCCAAAATCGCTCTTATAAAATATTCCGAACGTGTTTAAATCAGAAACTGATGACTCGTGTTTGTTTACAGTTATTTTTCTGTGGCCGCCGCCAGCTTTGTTCCAAATGTCTCAATCTTCATGCCTTGCCTGGCACACCTTAAATCTACGAGAGTAAAAAAAAAACTACACAGGCTGTATTTGCCAAACACATATGGACTTGAGGTTCACATTTAAACAAGTGTGTGGAAGGCACTCGCCTCGTATGTACAGATCTGAGCCGGTGGTGTAAATTCCACATTTCTCTGACAGGGTCAAGTTATTATAACACTTGGGCTTTCACTACCAATATCCATAGTAGAGGTTTTTTGGGTTAGATCTAACCCAAAAAACTTCTACTTTTGGGTTAAATCTAACCCAAAAAACTTCTAATATCAAGTCATTATTGTGGCCATCTGTTGTGTCTTCCTGCTAGTTGCTATTAAAACTATAATTTGTTTTAATAGGAAGTGTCACACTGTCATATTTTAACAAATGAATGCCGTACATTTTGTGAAAGAAAATCAGATTTAGGAAGATGTGTGAAGAATCTGATATGATATTAATCGGACTGCCGTTATGTCGGGGGGGGGTGGTTTTTATTTGCAGATCATGAAAGAAATTCTGGAACACAAAATCAAAATCTACGAGTTTCCCGATGTGGAAGATGACGACGAGAAGCTGTCAAAGAAAGTGAAGGTATTTATCCACGCTTGTCACTTCTTAACCTCGTGTTTGAGTCGTCGTTTAATAAGCAGGTGAGAGAAGGGGGCCTGTGGCAGATCCAGGGTCGGGGGGGGGGGGCGATGGGGAAATTACCTCCACCATTGAGACCCTGGAAATTGGTATTTTATTGACAATCACCAGAGAAGATAATTCAATGTTGTATGTAATTAAATTGCTTGAAATTCGGAGACTGCACCTCACCCCTCCACCCTCCCCCTGCCTATATCCACCTTGAGAGAGGGCGTGTGGTGTGGGGAGCGGTAGTGTAGCATCTAGCACGCCGCGCTACAACCCCGCCGACCCGAGTCCCGTTCACTGGGGAGACAAAGGCGACCGGGCGTGATGTTGGCCATCCATCCCCTCGTGCGCCGTGCCGGCCTTCATAGGTGCTCGCTAACAGCACTTTCCCTAACAGTCTGTGAAGGCTATACGGGAGATCTTTCCCTTTGTCTCTCTGCAAGCCAATCATCGGTAATATCCCACAAAGTAGTTGCAAATGCATTGAACTAACAGGGATGAGTCACACACTCTCTCGCCACAGCGTCGCCCGGCCGGACGAGGCAGCCAGAGTAATTTTCACGGACAGTATTATCGCCCGTTGCTAGATTCCTAAATAATATATGCGCACACTTATTTTTCTTTCCTTGCCCGACCTGCTAAATGTTTAACACTCAGGTGCACTCATCATCAACCAGTACATCAGTGCTGCACGAGATACTTTTTTTTTCGAGGATAAGAAACTTAACGGACCCTTAATTCCTTCAACGCGTTGAATATTTTAACGCACCGCTGACGGTGTGGAGCAGTCGCCCATGAGCGTTCTCCCCCGGGCCGTTGCGTGTTCGCGCTCCCAACCTTTACGCAGACGTCGCTCGCCCCCGTCCACGCCATCACTGAGTTCGTGACCCCACACCTTTCCCGTTCCATCCCCACGGTCACAGCCAGTATGCAAAGTATATGTTAATTAGGCTGCATGGCCTTGGCCCCTACTTTGTCCTCTGCCCATGCCCACCCTGTCACCCTAATGCCCACGCCTTCCCTACCAGCTGTGGCCTGGTGTTTAGAAGGAAGAAATATAGGCGAGCTTTGGAAGGTGGTGGTCTAAGTACGTATTTATGTTGAGCTTCTTCCGCACCGTACGTAGCCAACCATGCAAATCGGAGGTGCGGGTGGAAGGGCAACAAACGAAACACAAACAGCAGCTCTAAAGAAATAAAAGTCGGATGTTTTAGAAACTTTGCCTTTAATAAAGTTTCGTGGAAGGGGAAAGGTTGCAGTGGTTCGCACTCTGCCCTTTGAACCCGGCAACCTAAGTTAAATTTCCAGCCATGGCTAACATTGCTCGCTCATAAAATGAGGCGATACGAAGCGGTCTTGGCCACTCTACTCACCAACCCATACCGGCTAGCCTGGTGAAATACGGTAAAACAAACCCCAGGATGGACACAGCATAAAGGGATGCCTTAATCGAGCAGTGGATTGAGAAGGGGCTTGTGTTAAGAGAAGATTATTATCGACATTGTAGAGAGATAAGCAACACGGTTTGTCATTTAATATCCAACATGGCCAGATAAGTGATTTCACAGCATGAGAACGTCTTGTTACCGTTTACCGTTGACACACGTGATGTTAGGATTGGTTCCCGCATCGGCCCTGGTGCAAGCGGGGTCAACTCATTATACCAGGGCACATTTATTAACTCTTTAACAAATGTGCCTTTCGCGCACTCTTGGCCCGCTCGCACAGTTGTACACTCCCGTAAGAGGCCGCCGCAGGGACGAACAGAACCTGACGTGATCCCGGCACGCCGTAGAGCGGTCGGAGGCAAAGCTCGCTTATGCAATTTAACCGACGTCCCCCGTCGACTACGGCAGGATAACATCCCGCTGGCGGTGGTGGGGAGCAACACGGTGCTGGAGGTGAACGGCAAGCGCGTGCGGGGCCGCCAGTACCCGTGGGGCGTCGTGGAAGGTACAGTGCGTGGGCGTGTTGGCAGAGCATCAAACGTGCACGTCGGTCGTGTTCCTTGGGTTTGTGCGACGGTCGCCGGAGTTACAGCTGCGCCGAATTGTGAAAATTATAACCTCCGATGGGGGGGGGGGGATAAAAATAAGAATGGGCTTTACCCTTTCTGGGAATAATACAGGTGCTAAGATGTTCAAACGCCAAATATAGATACCGCTTACAGAGATAATAAAAAAAAATAACAACCTCTGTTTGCCAGTTCAGTGGCGAGTGTACAGGCAGTGCGACTGCACCAGCAAGCACTGGCCGGGGAGGCGCAACTGCTGGAGCCACTAAGATGGGGAATTGTGCGGGGGGGGGGGCGGCGGGGAGGGTGCGGCAGGGGGCGAGGGTGGGTGGCGGGGACATTTTATTTCCGTGCACCAGAGGTCCATGCCGACCTCGCTCTACGCCACCGAGCCGGTTTGTGCGCAGTGACTGACGTTGGCCAATTGGGGAATTCGTCTCTCGGGTCAGTCGGCGGTCAGCAATGTAGCCAATAAAGGTGCAGTCCTGGACATTGCCCTAAACCTCGCCATGAACCCGTAATGTACTCATCGCGAAGCTTGCCCGGATTGTGTATATGCCGTTCTCCGCTGTGCCTTTATTCCTGAACAGTGGAGAGTGCGGATCATTGCGACTTCACACTCCTGCGCAACATGCTGATTAGGTAAGTATTGGCTGTGCAGTGTAGATATTGTCCTTGTGGTTAATAAACAAATATACATTCTTGTTCTCTCTTACATTACAGGAGGGTCCTGCACTGAAATATATTTGGCTTTCATTATAAGGAGCGCATTGCGTGTAGCAGGAACCTATAGTTCCTATAGAAAACCAGAATATGTATTTATGCTGGAGGAATCCGATGAGCTATAAAGCTCTTTTTCACAGGGGGCGGGTAAGAACGTTACAACAATGTTCATCTCCGTTGGCGGCACTGAGCCAGTGATGGAATTTCCACGTGCCCATGGCAGAGGCCAATTTCTCCAAAGTAAAACCGCTGCAAAGTGTTAATCGCGTGGTAATCACCGCCTAACGCTTGCTGAGGTTCATCGCAATAATGAACTGAGACGATGTAGCGTAATGTATTTTGTCTTGTTTGTAATGACTTGTGTTTCATTTGTATTACGTTCTCTCGTTTATACTGTTTGCATAATTGTGTATAGTCTGTTCTGGGTGATGGTGAGCGTGACGCTTGCTCGCTGCGGTGGTTGGCGGATGCCAGTTTGTCGTGTCTCATTGTTTGCCATCCAACACGCGACCGCGCCCCTGCCACTAGGACGCACATGCAGGACCTCAAGGACGTGACCAACAACGTCCACTACGAGAACTTCCGCAGCCGCAAGTTGGCCGCGCTGGCCTGCAACGGCGTCGACAACAACCGCTCCAAGGGGCAGCTCAGCAAGTGGGTCGTCTCGCGTCGCGTTGCCGGCCCCTGCCCCTCCGTGTTGCCCTGCTACCCAGTGTCTCTCTTCGCCCACCGCCAACCCCCTCTCACTCGCCCTCGTCTCGCCCAACTGCTGCACCACCGCTCCGCCCAAATTGCTCCACAGCCTCACAATGACCTGCCCATCATCCTCGCCTTCACCTTCTGTATCGTCACCTTCACCTGCAACAGTCTTACGACGTCTTTACAATTATTTTGAATGCGGCGATCTGCGCGATGCATTTGTTGACGGTTATTTTCTCTCTCAGTGGCCGCATGTTTTTCCGACAAGAGTCGCAAGAGTATTTAATGCACGGCATGCTGCTATACCTTGCTGAAAAATAACCCCCCCTCCCATTGCCAAGCAGCAGCGTTTGATATGCATTGAATAATATAATCCGTTGATTGAATCGTGTGCTTAACAAATGGGGTCATTACATACCGGATCAGTCGAGAAGATACTTGACCCAACCTGATTTCGATTAATTATTTCCAGCAGACGATGTCTCATCTGTTCCAGAGCTATGGCGGTGAGATGTTAACTGCCTCGCCTGGTATGCAGGAGGTCGTGGGTTCGATCCCGACCCCAACGCCATTATATTTGGAGTTTGCATGTTCTCCTCATGGTCGTGTTAATTTTTCTCCGGGTCCTTCGGTTTTTCCCTCTACACTTAGAAACATGCTTTCTAAAGAGCTGGTAAAATAAAAAAATATATAGTTTCTAGTTTTATCAGAGGGCCAGCGCACAGCTGACGATTTAAACACAATTTCTGAGCTGTGCAAGGGAGCTCTGGCCCACACGTGGTCATCATTGGGTCTGCCCTGCGTTGGTACGATGGTCACGACGTGGTGGTGATGATGACGATGAGTGAGCAATACCGATCAAACGTCGCGTAAAATTCCGCCCTAATCTTTGATTGATTTCGCCATGGAATTGACCCGACGGGGGTGATGCTTCCGACGGCTTTGAGAATGCGGAACGTGCAAGCAGCACTGTTTTCCACGAACAGCCGAACGTCGCAGCTAACCCAGCTCGTTTCGTATAACGGCGCGTGGGTTATTAATGTGACTTGTGTGTTTGGAGTTTAACCACAGCAAGCATTGTGTGTCACCTTTTGTGTTTTATAGAGGGGAAGGCAATGCAGGAATGTAAGTGCGAAATGTATTTTTTTTTTAATGCCACTGACACCGTTTAACACTTAATTTCTTACAAATTAACCTTCTTGGGAAACCACAAGGGATCTTTATCTCTCCTAATGTCTGGTACCTTTCAAGAGTTATGGTAATGACAGGCTAAACGTGTTGCCGACGTTTGGGACAAAAACTAAATGCACGCTCTCCCCTTTTGGCCGTGTAAGAGACCGTAAGAGCAAGTGCTGGCAGAAAGTATCTCAGGATGCTGGCGTGGCATAAAAGAGAAATACTCTAGCCAGCACTATGCCCAGTCACTCACGTCTGGCCTTTTGCCGATGTTTACAGACCCTTGCCGGGTACTCGTTTAAGGCTGAGTTTACCCAAAGGAAGCTCTGGCCAGGTTCAGTTACCGCTTGCCAGCGATGTGCCAGAGCAGCGCCCCCAAGGGCCATCGCGCTGGCACCCTATGTCTCTCGTGATTACCGTAATTTTGAAAGGTCACCCCAGGAACTGCATGTGATGTTAAAACTTCACCTAACATTACCGCGACTAACAATAACCCCTGGGAGGACTCGGGGTCACGGTTTTAGCGCTCGGGGTCTCAAACGGACGGAGCCAAGTGAATCTCGGTTTTAACCACGCTTTGCTGTTTTTTTACAAATGGGCACTGGGGAAAACCAGACGAATAAAGTCCCAGTTAGCGTGAAGTCTAATGGAACATTTTTCCAACAAAGAAAAATGAAACATGAATTTTCCCAGCTGTTGTACATAGATCCTAAAAGCCTGAAGTGGATTGAGAATGCCTCATATCGATGGAGAAGTTGTGTCCCAATTAGCTGAATGAACGAGGGTGGGGGGGGGTGGTCATAAAAAAAAAAGTTTAATGAGACCGTGTGAAGTCTTTGCACGTCTTAAACAATAATCAAGGGCCCCTTGCCAATCCGCTGCTGGACAAAAATCTCAGCTCCCCATTCCTCGTTGGTCAGAGGTTTGAATATACTTCACCGTGCCGGTCGGTGCCGGTTTGGTGAAGAGCATGGAGAGAGGCCCAGAACAAGTTCATACATCACTCGCCACTGATGTTAACCGTGGCCGGGAATCGGAACTTTCCTCGCCGGAGTCATACCGCAATGCGCTAGCCCGACGTGCCACCGCTCCACCGCCCTTATTCTATTAATTGCACCAAATCGCCGCACACTGATATTATCGTTGACTCTACTGAAAAGCAAAATTAAAAAAAAAACAAATTGAGAACTCATTTCTTTAGAACTGCTTTTTATGTTTAGTTGTCTTACCCCCCCCCCCCCCGCACCTCCAGTTAGCACGGTTGGCTACGTACGGTGCGAAGGAAGTTAAAGATACATTAATATGTACAAAATAAATGGGTTCACATTTGACCGTCGCGCTTTTCAACGTTCCATGGTGGGAACGTTTTCACCGCTTCCTCTTGCGTACAGTCCCCGGGTTTTTCTCTTCCAGTGTGATTTCCTGGGCTGGTAATCGATGATTCTGTCCTCCTGAAGGACTCAGATGTGTTTTTTATTCCGTCTTTCTCTCCACCTCGTGAGACTTTGACTACGACGGCCGCAATCAAAGACGACGTTGCTCGCCGTCTCCCAAAGCGCTTTGTTTGATTGCACCTACTCCCGTGCGCCGCCAACACTTTTGTGGCTTTGAGTGTGTGTGTGTGTTGCCTGCGCGTGGCTGGCTTGGAGCGTGCTTGGCGGGGTGTGTCTGTGCGTGTGTGGGGGGGGGCGGCGGCGGCGCGGCGGTTCGCGCGCTGCGCTACGAACTTGGCGACCCAAGTTCGATTCCCGCTCAACGATCAAATAACAGTGGCGAATATGTGTACCGGTCCTGGGCCCCTCCCCCCAGGTTGGCACGGCCTCAAATGAATACCTGGTACGGTGTGTAAATACTGCCAGTAGGGAGGCAAAGGCGGCCGGGCGTGGTACTGGGCACCCACCCCCTCGTGTCCCGTGCCGGCCTTTATAGGTGCTCGCTAATAGCACTTTCCCCAACAGTCTGTGAAGGCTATACAGGACATCTGTCCTTTTGTCTTTGTATTAGGATTCAAGTGTTTGTGATCATGTTCATTTGCTTTCAAATGTCGATCATATTTGACTGTATAAATAACCCCGATCAACAACAATCGAACCTGTAATATTTATCAAATGTTGTGCGCTAATACTATTAATCAATCTAATTAAATAGGCAAGGGTCCCTTGTCTTATGGACATTGGGCAGTTCACCAGCATTGGTTCGAGCAGTCCTGACTGCTGATGAGTCACTGAGTATCGAAACTTGTCCAGAGCTTGCTTGTATTGAACCAATGCTGCTGATAAGATGCTCTCCAAGAAGGGCCGTGCGGCCGAAGACTTCTGTAAAAAATGCTCGTGTGTGTGTTTTTTTTTTTATGCGGGAAGACACGTATGGGAAGGAGTCATTATTTATGTTGCTGTTAACATTCTGATCGACGACGCTTCGTGATTAATTTGTGTACTCGGTTAAGATTAATAATTGATTATTAAATAGCTAATTAATCATCAGCCACTTTAAAATTGGTGCACTCTGAGCAACAGGCCTCCAAAACGTGGGAAGCAAATATTCCCTTACGTAGAATGAGTGTTCTGGGCTGTCCAACAAGAAGTAAAAAAAATGTGTTAACAACAACAAAAAGTTAAAGTTACAGTTGGACGCACTCTCATAATGTACCTGCCGTGTTGCTCCCATACCTTCCAAGACACTGTGATTGCAGTGAGATCACTCACGTCCAGATACGTCTTTTGTCATTTCTAACTAAGCTTCCAACCAATGTGGAACGGCCCTCCACGCGGCCTCAGTGCATACCTGTAACATGAGACCCGCTCGTTTTTTGGGGCTGTCTGCCTTTAAGGGCCAGTCTTGTCCATTTGGAAACCACCCCCGTGGCTATAGCTAGTGGTGGCCATAGTGCCTGCTGGTGTACGAGCGTTTGTACACGTGTGTGTGTGTATGTGTGGGGAGCGGCAGTGTAGCGGTTAGCGCGCTGCGCTACGGACCCGGAGACCCGAGTTCGATTCCTGCTCACCGTCAACACCATTGACGATTATCTAAACCGGTCCTGGGCCTCCCCTAGGTCGACTCTGCCTCAATTGACTACCTGGTGCGATGTGTAAACATCGGCACTAGGGAGAAAAAAGGCGGTCGGGCGTGGTGCTGGCCACCCACCTCCTTCGTGTGACTTGCCTTCATAGGTCGCTAAGAGCACTTGCCCCAACAGTCTGTTAAAAGCTATAGGGGGGGGGTGGGGGGGGTGGGTTATTAGTCTTTGTGTGAGGGCGACAAGCGCAGATCACGCACCCTTACGCCGCGTACGTTATCGCTGGACCTCTCTCGGCGCTTGCAGGAGCCCCATGGCCCAGATGGAGGAGGAGAAGCATGAACACAAACTTCGGATGCATAAGATGGAGAAGGAAATGGAGCAGGTGTTCCTCATGAAGGTCAAGGAGAAGCAGCAGAAGCTCATGGACTCGGAGCAGGAGGTAACACACCGGATAATGGCACTTATTGTATCCGAGTGTGCGCGTGCGCGCTTGTGTTGGCACGTACTATTGAGTGTGTGTGTAAACGCCTGTACAGTGTGTCCTATAATGCGGCGTTTTTGGGAAAATGACGTTTTCATAAATAATATATATAGGGTAATGTCGCCCCCGCGATAACACGTGGAGATGCGTAACACAGGCTGAACAAAGGCTGAGGCACCGTGGGTAGCATCTAGAAGCATCCAGCAGCATCCCAATACCTTGTGCGATGCTACGCCGAGGCAGCCGTACGACCGCTTGTTCACTAAAACGCGTCCTATCCGTTTCGCATCTGAAAACACGCGTTATAGGAGAGCAGACTGTATGTATATCGAACTTCTTTCACACCTTACGTAGCCAACCACCTGTGTATATATTGTGCGGGAGTGTCGGTGTTCTTGGTTAACGCAATGCACTACGAAACCGGCCACCCGAGGTCGACTCCCGTTCACGACCCACAACAGTGGAGAATATTTGGAACAAGCACTGCTGGGCCTCCCCCCAATTCCAACTCGGCCTTAGCGATAAATATTGGCACTACCGAGGCAAAGGCAGCCGACCGTGGTGCTGGCCTTGCCCAAAGAGTCTGTTAAGAGGTTGTACGGGGGATCTTCGTCTTTGTGTGTATAAATGGAGCTTTGGGCGGAACATCGGTGCAGCATAACACACCGGTCCTCATAAAACCATTCTAAATTTTTTATTTGAACTGACATTCATCTTTTCACTGCCTCGACATCACGAGAACTGATTTTGACGCACCGCCCACCACCCCGCAAGATTTTCTGGCTGGGTTTGAAAAATTGCCGTCGCTGTGTATCTCGTCTGCAAGCGTGTTTACGTATGTGGGTGGTTACATATGTGGGTGTTTACGTATGTGGGTAAGCACAATTACAAAAAAAGCTCAACATTCTTCACTCGCAGTGTGTCTCGAACGTGAGAATTTCTAAGAGGGTAACATTTCGGCCTTTGTTCAGAGTTGAGCGAAATGAGCGATTGGGTGAGCAAAGCATGACAGACTCACGGCTGGAGAAATGGCCTTGTATATTGCGATCCCTTGCAAGCTGAAGTTGACAAACGAACGCTTTTAGAATTGATACAGAATATGAATACACACACACGCGCGTGTGTGTCTTTGTTTGATCTCTCCTTGATTTGTCGATGTACTTTTCACGGTGGTTTTGTGTTTTGCATTCAGCGATCGATTAGTGCCGATTCTTATCCGCTGTGCCCCGCGCATACGCACGTCTGTGTGAACCACAGCTGCAGCGCCGGCACGAGCAGATGAAACGCAACCTGGAGGCGCAACACCGCGAGATGGAGGAGCGGCGGCGCCAGTTTGAGGACGAGAAGAGCACCTGGGAGGCACAGATCCTCGCCCTGGAGCAGCAGAGAGTTGACACTAAGTGAGCGCACACTCTGACACACACACGCGCACACACGTATCAGCCAACATACACACACACACACGTACCAGCACTCTCACACATACATACATACGTACCAGCACTCGCACATATACATACGTATCAGCCAACACACATACACGTATCAGCCAGCACACACTCACGTACCAGCACGCTCATACACATATACCAGCGCACTTGAACACATACCAAAGACAAAGATCCCCCGTATAGCCTTAATGGACTGTTTGGGCAAGTGCTGTTAGCGATCACCGATAAAGGTGGGCACAGCACACAAAGTGGGGGGTGAGTGGCCAGCACCACGCCCGGCCCCCTTTGTCTCCCCAGTGGCGATGTTTGCACACCGTGACAGGTACTCATTTGAGACTGAGTTGACCTCGGGGAGGCCCATCATCGGTTCACACACACGTACCAACACTCGCATACACACGTACCAGCACACTTGCACACGCATACCAGCATGCTCACACACACGTACCAGCAAGCTCATACACACGTACCAACACTCGCATACACAGGTACTGGCACACTCACGTACCAGCACTTGCAACATGTACCAGCACACTCGCACACGCATGCCAGCATGCTCAGACACACACATACCAGCACGCTGACACATGTGCACATGCACAGGCTCACACTTGTGCACACGCGCACTTGCATGCACACACATTCACACATGCGCACACACACCTGTACTTAGATCGTGTAAATATAAATGCGTCGTTAAACCCGCCACCACCCGACACTGCCAATTAGTAAGGTTTGTGACGTAAACAAAAAATACCAATTAGTGACTAGTTTAGCACACCGGTGTGTTTGAGAGTAAACCCATAACATTTCCAAATCAAGCACAAAGTGTTTGCCGGTAATTACAACCAGCCTCATCAGGCCACAGACAGAATTGTGGGGGAAATCATCCTGTTTCGGTCTTAAATAGAGTGATGAATGTGATGTCGCCACTTGTGAGCCAATCAGGTGCGAAGACCAGGGGGGCGGGTGGTGAATGTAGTCGTATAAATAACAATGGATATCTATTCTTGGTTGGGTTATTCACAGTTAATTAACATACATAATGTACAATTATGTATGTACATTCTGCCGTTTTTGGGCCCCAAAAATCGCAATACCTGTTAGTGGCTGCTCACTGTTAACCACCATGAATCGGCTGGGCTGGAACCATCAGTCTGACCCGCCCCTACTGGACATCAGTGAAAAAGAGCTTTATAGCTCATCGGATTCCTCCTCCAGTATGAATAAATATTCTGATTTCCGAGTCCTCCGCGCGCTGCATCCTGAAAACTCAACTCGTAAAGCTTGATAGCAGAGCGTAGCGCTCCGGGTTCTCGCGCACCCCTAACAGCCCCCCCCCCCCTCTCTCTGTGTGCGCCCTCCCATGACCGATGCCCGCCCGCAGAACGATCGAGAAGAACAAGAAGAAGGGAAAAATCTTCTGAGGAGCCCGACGGTCCGAAGCACTCTCACAGGGTCACCTTGGGTGTTGGCCTTGTGAGATTGGCTTTTTGACCTTTGCTCCGGACATCGCAACACTCCGTCTGAGAGCACTCCATCTGAGAGCACTCCCCTACTACGTTTCTTTGTTTTTAATATTCCAGCATCTTGTCTGCCTGTACAAACGGCTTTGTATCTTCAATGTGGTCCTCATACGACTGCGGTTTTTGTGTTTATTATTTTTTAGTTAACAGCCGACTAGATTTTTACTAGGGTACCGTTCCAAGAAAATAAATTTGAGCCTCCGTTTTAACTCGCACGAGGAGGGCTCTTTCCGTATGATGGTTTATTTTTCTGCTTTTTTAAAAAATAACCTGTCCTTTGCAATAATGAGGGGGGGGGGTGCGGGTGGGGGAGGAGGGGAAGAAAGAAAAATAGAAAAAAAATTGCCTTTTAATTTGTTTACAGTATTTTACAATTATGTACAACGGAGTGTCAATG
The DNA here is from genome assembly GCF_048934315.1 of Petromyzon marinus. NCBI lineage: Eukaryota > Metazoa > Chordata > Hyperoartia > Petromyzontiformes > Petromyzontidae > Petromyzon > Petromyzon marinus. Next base: position 10,631,909 of record NC_133720.1, read on the forward strand.
AGGTCTGTTAAAATATGGTAAACGTCCTTCATCCGACCGCACACTGAACACACGTTGAATCAAATTCGGAAACCGTCCATAAACTGGAAATGGGAGACAATAAAAATTAACCTCTAAGCTCCAAGCCATGAATTTAAAATTTTTAAACGAAAGTCCCCGTTTTGGCGGTCACTGTGCATTTTAAATGAAATTTTAACCAGGGATAATCGATTGTTCAATTGTACACTTTTTTAAAACAACTACAAGCCGTATAAAAGCTTATATATGTGCTTAGCAAGTAGAACTATTAACAACCTGCCAAAAATGTTTTTACTATTGGGATCTTTCCAAACGTTGTTTTTTAATGTTAAGTAAATATTTTTGTTAACCCTGTATGATAAAAAAATAGCAACGGAATACAATAGACCAACAACAGCAACATCAACAAATATTCACCACTCGAGGGATATTTGTTTAGTGCCACCCACACTGCCCAAAACTCAACATGAAACAATACCCAGTACAGTATTTAACAGTGAACTTTATTGAAATGTAAAGTGCTTAACATGTATCTCGCTGCAGTCGATATTGAAGCTGTAACAAAAGACATTTATACAACTCCTCTGTGCACTGCCTCCTCTTCATTCGTGGCACTCTGGAGTGCTCCGACCCCCACGAGTCCCGGGGACCACGCGTGGAGAGAATCTCAGAATAATTAGACTTGAGAAATCCGATGAGCTACAAAAGTTTTTTGGGTTGGATCGCGTAAATATAAATCTGTCGTTAACCCACCATCACCACCCGACAGCCGATTATGAATGGTTTGCCACGTGAACAAAACGTGGCAATGAGCTATTTAGCACTAATTTATTTAGAACTGCTTTGTGTTGTCCGTCCCCCTAACCTCCGAGTCGCGCGATTGGCTACGTCCGGTGCTAAAGCATTTCAACGTACATCGGTGTGGTGGCGAGTAAACCCACATTTATAATCGAGTCCCGACGTTTCGCTGGTGATTACGACCAGCTTCGGGCGATTTGTCAGAATTGTGAAGAAGTCTTCTGCTGGTGGGAGACTTGTCAGCGAAGATTTTGGATGTCGTGTCGCCTGTGCAGCAGCAGTTGCAGGATCTGGCGGAGAGAGTCTTAGGCATTGGCGTGGTGGTGTCAACGAGGATCTTGATCTTGGTTCCGTTACCATTGCAGGGAACAGTTCCTGGCCATAGCCCCCGTGAACGTCACGGGGAGATGACACGCGCTAGCAAAACCGGAATGATCGAATTTTTCTAAATGAAGTGGCGAAAGATAAAAAATTCAGTGCATCGTCTCTGCTAAAATCGAATAATAGTCACTTAGAACAAAGTCACTCTGAGTTGAAAATCTTTTTTTTTCGGGAGAGTGCCGCTACGTTGAAATGTTTGGTCAACACCAATGACATTCTGTGTGTCTCGCGATCGGAGGGAAACCGCGGGGGGAGAACACAAACACACGAAGGGCGCCCAAAGTGGAATCTCATCCAGCAGCAGGTCTATCCTGCTGCGTGGCACGTGCTCCTACTGCGCCACCCTGCTGTCAAAGACGTGCATTGCACCACCATTTCATCTCCATTGGCAGCCCAGTGTCGGCAGTGAAAATTCCACATTCCTATGACAAAAATACGCACGCGCGCGCACACTTTGGAAGTTCCACCACTTTTGTGGCTGGCGGGGGAGCGGGGGGGGGCTTAACTGTGCTGGAATCCCCGAGACACCGCACTGAATGCGATGGCTGCGCTTCGCACGACTAATGCGGCAGCTCGTGAAATGTTATCGCTCATTCACCGCTCCCGGCCTCGGGGTTTTGTTTTGAATAGGAAGCCGGCTGCACGTTGATCAGTCTGGACAAGACACGCTTCCTTCCCTGTTTTTTTTGTTGGGGGGGGGGGGGGAGGTGAAATTTTCTAAAAAGGAGTTTGCATTGTCACGTACTCCTATTGTGTCCAATGCGCTGGCCATTGCTGCAAGTCTGGAAGCTCGAGTGATGTAGCAGCAGCAGCAGGTTGTGTGTGAACATAACGGAAGTTTGGGGGTGACCGGGGTCCCAACAAAATGTTTCACTTGGCTAGAAGTTGAAAACAAATTCTTGCATTTATTTTTATTGATCCTCTTCCCACCAGCCTTTGCCCTTCAATGCCACCGACACGAACAGCTTTGTCAAGGTCCACATCTCCCTCCAGCACTTCCCCTACATCCCCCAAAAAAAACCCCACTGAGAGAATCTCAATATTTCTGCGAAATGGCATCGAAGCTCAAAACATCAATTTCTATTAAACGGTTTGAGAAAGGAGTCTTCCGCTACGGGCACCTTTTCCCTCACTCCGTCCCTCGACTCGTCACCTGTGCACCAATTGCATTTGCCCGCAAGCACAAACTCCCAAACCGTCGGCCACCATCATCCGCGCTTGGGACATGGCAACGCCCTCAGGATATCCATGACCGGTTCCATCAGGCAGTGGCCAATGAAGAGGTGTTGGGGTCCTACCGACGGCAATCTTTGATCATGGGCGAGCGATACACAGTTTGACTTTTAATAAATTAATCTATAAATGTCCTGATGTTGATGCATTTTTTTCCCCATCCAAGTATCCGTTTTGTCGAAATGCTAATGGGTTTCATCGAGAGCTTACTGGCAGAAAAGCGAACGTGAAAATCCTGTCGTGAATTGGCAACGTTTTACCAAATGCAGAGCTTTGACTGTTTGAGTCATTGAGTCTACTTGCTTTTTCATAGCAAAAGTAAAAAAAAATCACCCACTTATTACAGATGCTTGGCCATAAATTTCCACCGCAAACGTTGTTTTGGTCATGCAAACCACCGCAGAGTGCGGTTTTTATGCCCAGCCTTTCGCGCAATGATGACAGAACACTGGAATCATTGAACAGTTTTCGTTTATATTCCGTCATCCAGCAAGTCTTTAAAAAAAAAAGTCCATTACTGTTAGAGCTGCACCAATTCAACAAGTCCCGATCCGAGGCGACGAGGTTTTCGCGTGAATTTCAAAGTGTTCATCAGCACGTTAACCCTTTCCCCGTTCCGAGAAGTCTGCAAGTTGCAGGGTGGGTGTCCGGTTTGCCGCCGAATCTCGGAACGCACGAGAGGTTAGCGTTACATTCTAGAGGCACGACACTGCTGCTTTTCAAGGCTTACTCATCGCAGAGAACTGTAGCGACACGACCGCACGATAGCTGCCACGAAACTGTGCCACGCGCCCTCCCGCATGGCCTCGTGGAAGCCTTGGTACCGTTCAAGTTATTTTTTTTTCCCGTTTTGACGACACACACGCAAGCCATCGGAACGGAACGAAAAACTGATGACATACATGTACGTCATTGGAACAGGAAAGGGTTAATTACTGCCTTACGCCCGCTTAGCCAAGTCTTACCCAGCTCTTAAATAAAGGCCTTTTGCTTCTAAGCCTCGTCATCCCGCAGAGAACCAGAATTACTTTGTTTTGGTAATTTAGTACAGTATTTGACGGGCAACAGCATAATTACCAGCGCAATGTTAACATTCCTTCACAAAATCAATGCTATCTGCTCAATAAGGCGATCATCATTTCATTTCCAACACCACCTCGTGGCGCTTGCCTGGCACGTCAAGGCCCAGGCTTGGAAACCGCACCCGAGGTGGTGGCGGCGGCGGAGGCACACTGTCACCATGACACCTGCCGCCACCCAGCCGCTTTTAAATGGAAAAAGTATTTCTGTAAACCCGTGGCACGTGACTGGCGTGTGCTTCGCGCGGTGTCGCGAGAGGTTTGCTTTGACGCGGAAGCTCCTGCCATGCGCCCGTGAAGCGACCGCATCAGAAGCGCTTCATCTGCTTGCGCTCCATCTTGCGCTGCTTCTTCTCGCTCACTTCCTGCTGCTGCTGCTCCGGCTGCGCCGTGAACCAGGGCCCCAGGATGTTCACCCAGAGCAGCTGCGCCGCCCTGGCCGGAGCCTGAAACAATAACGAGATAACGAGGGAGGAGAAGCCGCGTGCGCATGCCACGTGCACACGCCACGTGCACACGCGTAGGTTCTCCTGTTTCCAACGTGCGCTTGTCCTCGAAAAGGAATTCGTTCGGCGCTGATCTGGTTACGTTGGAAGCCACGCAGTTGGACGTCATCCCATCTTATCTTAGCGGAATTTATAGAGCGCCTTAACCGAGGCACTTTGCGAAGAATTAACAACGGTACAACAACGACGACGTGTGACTGTAATGGTGGAGATGAGATTAATTAAATAGATGAGATCAAGCGATGGGGGAGAATCTGTGATTCTGCGTGAATTTGGTGAAAGCGAAATTGATGACCGTAAATGATGATGATGAATGCACGGGGTTAATGAGTGTGAGCCGTGTCATGGGAATATGACGAGGTAACGGTGGCGGTGATGAGGGGGAGATTAAGGCGGACGTGGGGTGAGCTCGGGAACAATGAGTGAGTTGTGAGTGAGGAGCAGAAACTTAGTGAGTGAAGGTGACCGCTTAATGTGGAGGGGACGAGGAGAGAGAGAGAGAGCAGCAGCAGCGTGGATTGAGCACAAGGGGGCGACAGATACAAGAGTGGCAAGATCCCACGACGCCACACATCGTGTGCCGCGTGACGTCATCCCGTCGTGCAGCTCAAATCGTAACGTTATTATCATAAATTGAATATTTCCGAGGACCAACGCATCAAGGTAAAACTTACATTTGACAAACTGTATTATGCTACATTTCGTGACTGCAGGGATCCATACTCTTTTGTTCTTTCGGTCAAGTCACGTAGGTAGACAAAATAAAACAAATTAAATCACGACGTTTCGGGCGCAACAGAAGCGTCCATCATCGGGTGGGACAACCACAGCAAGAAACAATTGCTGAAGTGGGCAAATTAAAAAACGTCATGATTTAATTTCATTTATACCTACGTGACTTTACCGAAATAACCAAGAGTACGTATTATGCTACGTTAAGCTGTATTGTCTTAGTGTGCCAGGAGTGATTGCTATGTAGTGTGATGAAATATCCAGACGTTGTTATCAGACTTGCAATATACAGATAGTACATCGGGTGTTCATGCAAACATGCCTCACCAATAGCCAAAGCAGCCAGAAGTAGTTTGATATGCAACTGAGCACTTGGACGATAGCTGTGAGCAGAATAACGTCCTTCAAGTGCCTACATCAGAAGAGAAACAGAAATGAACACTCAATGTCAAATACAGCACAAGTGACCCACAATGACCTCGCTGATCTCGTCAAGGCGCATAAACCATCACGTGAACTCCGCTCACCCTCGCAGCAGCGGCTTTTGGCTCGGCCATCGAACAAAGACGGTGGTCACTGCATCGCACGCTTTCAGATGCGCTTCTGCGGCTGTCTGGAACGCTCTTCCTTCTGATATCAGGAGGCCAATGGAACCATGCACTTTTAAATCATCTCGACTGACAAATTCATTTCTTTACAAATGGACCCCGTCGCTCTATCTCCACACTGGATGTCCACTTGGGAATGTTCCTTCCTTTGCCTTTCATTCCATCACCAGTTTTGGCCACTGCTCACCATCTCTTCTTGCCATGTGTCCTGACCCAAGCCCACTTACTTGATTTAAAATCTAATAATCTACCAGATGTATCCAATTTGCATTTGTTCTCTGCAATGAATGTGGACCGCGGGCCTGGAGTTTGGAAAACCCCGGCATGGAAGACAATACACGGTGGGGGAAGGAGTCACTCATCAATCATACGCACGCGGAGTAATAAAAAAAGGAAATCTTCAGCCTGGACTGCAACTGGCGAACCAAGGCAGCAGTAAGGATTACCGTATTTTCCCGAATATAACCCGCAGACACATATAACCCGCAGACGCATATAACCTGCAGACACATATACCCCTCAAAAAAAGCGTTTTGTGTAAAACAAATTTCAGATAGCCCGCACCTCCATATTCCCCGCATGCATTCATAGATTTAACGTCGTTACCGGAGCTTAATTCCATCATATGAATACGAAGTTTACATTTGTAATACATTCCACTATCAATTGTTAACATTAAAAACATAACGTGCACAACGAAAACAAACTAACCGGAAACGAGTGAACTTACAACAGTAAATAAGTAACAAAAGTAAATATACAATAAATAAGTAACACGTAACTGGTAGATAAGTAAAGTTTTAGCACTGGTAGATTGCGCACTGTGCAGACAATAACGGCACTACGGTGACGCCGTCGCCTCGCCCACAACCCCCCCCACCTCTCTCTCCCCAGCTGCCCCACCCCCCAACCCCCACCTCTCTCTCCCCCCAGCTGCCCACCCCCACCTCTCCCTCCCCCCAGCTGCCCCACCCCCAACCCCCACCTCTCTCTCCCCAGCTGCCCCACCCCCCAACCCCCACCTCTCTCTCCCCCCAGCTGCCCACCCCCACCTCTCCCTCCCCCCAGCTGCCCCACCCCCACCTCTCTCTCCCCCCCAGCTGCCCCACCCCCAACCCCCACCTCTCTCTCCCCCCAGCTGCCCCACCCCCACCTCTCTCTCCCCCCAGCTGCCCCACCCCCCAACCCCCACCTCTCTCTCCCCCCAGCTGCCCACCCCCACCTCTCTCTCCCCCCAGCTGCCCCACCCCCAACCCCCACCTCTCTCTCCCCCCAGCTGCCCACCCCCACCTCTCTCTCCCCAGCTGCCCCACCCCCCAACCCCCACCTCTCTCCCCCCAGCTGCCCCCCCCACCCCCACCTCTCTCTCCCCCCAGCTGCCACCCCCACCTCTCTCTCCCCCCAGCTGCCCCACCCCCCACCCCCCACCTCTCCCTCCCCCCAGCTGCCCCACCCCCCACCTCTCTCCCCACAGCTCTCCCGTCGCCGGTAAACAGTGCGCCCACTTCAAACATTGTCGTTTAATTGTACAAACAATTAATTTAAAACGTGATCACACGTGCAACTTTAGTGCGAGTGGTTTATTCAGCAGTGCTTTAGTCAAAGCTAAGTGTTGCATAGTGGATAGTCCTACCATGAAAACATTTAAACGAATCACGACATGTCACACGTGTAAAATATTTTTGGGATAACCCGCACCTCCATATACCCCGCAGGGTCTTGTTTTATTTGTAAAAAGTGGTATACCCCGCGGGTTATATGCGGGGAAAATACGGTACTAGCGAGAAGGACTTTGGGGGTAGTAGCGGTGAAGACACAACCACCCATTGAGCAAAAGCTGACTGGGTAATGGACTGTGAATGGGGCGGACGGGGAGCTCACTCGGCCAGGCCCTGCTCCATGTTGAGGTCGATGCCTCCGTCGAGCAGAACTCCATCCCCCGAGTACGAGGCGACCGCCATGTGCACCATCACGTGCCTGCAGCCGCCCTGTGCCAGGAGTGCCAGCAGAAGCATTGCCTGAATGCACACACACAGAAAAAATATACAAATATCAATTAACAGACTAAACGAAACTATTTTTTTTATTTTACCAGGTAAGGCCCACTGTGCGATACAGCTCTTTTTCAGAAGCGACCTGGCTATCACAAGTGATAGCTCAACGAAGTGGCTTATCACCACGTGGACATTTATTGTAGCCAAATACTCAAAGCGCGTGATGTTGATTCTAAATGTGGAGGGAAAAACCAGAGGACCCGGAGAAAAATCCACGCGGCCATGGGGAGAAAATGCACGCTCCAAATCTACAGGCGTCAGGATTGGGTTCGAACCCACGACCTTCTGCGTACTAGGCGACGGAGTTAACATCTCGCCACCGTGGCACCCCAGACTGCTAGAAAAATATCTGTTGGTGAGCACCTATTAAGGCTGGCACAGGGCACAATAGGGTGGTGGAGCCAGCATTGCGAATGCATGACTACCGTTTACAACCCAGGGTCCATTTTATCAAAACGGGAACCGATTTTAGGCCTCGTCGACTTAGGGGAGGTCCAGCATGATCTCTGTCCAGGCGGCAAGGAGAGCCTTGTCACAGGATTCTTAATTCAGTGCACTAACCAATGCACGCTCGCTCCACACGCGCAGACACACACACACAGACGGGAATTATAACCGAGTGTAATTCGTAAACACAAGCAATAGATGTACGTTTCCTTACCCAGGACCAAAAAGTTGAAGAACTATAGAAGAGCACGAGGTGGACAAGGACATATATAGCCTGCAAGAGAAATGGGACAGATTGGGTCAATGCACATGTTTGTATGGATATTGAACTTCTTTCACACCGTACATTGCTATTCGGAGGTGTTTGTAGCGAGGATATGAAACTACAGATCACCGAGTTTCGCTCATGCCACAGGTAATTGAAATCCTGAATTGTTTGACAATTTGGTATCTACATTCAAGTTGAACAATTTAGAACAACACCTTAAAAAACCACACATATAACATCAGCCATGATCTATTCACTTCTGGATGAAGGCTTCCCTCCACCGCCACCATCCGTCACTGTACTGAGATGCTACAATCCCACTTCTGTACATGAGCAGATTTCATCGCTCCATCTCCCTGGTTTCTCCTTTGGCTACCATTCCATCCCCAGTCTCGTCTATCAATCCACATCCATTATAGAGATGTCCACTTTTACGCGTCTCCAATTTGATTGTGGTACGATTCATTTTCCTTTTCCATCTCGTGGTATAATTGCCAGTACGGGCAGTCCCAGGCTTACGAACGGGTTCCGTTCCTGAGACCCGTTTGTAAGTCGAATGGTTCGCAAGTCGGAAAATAATCTACTGTATTCAAATGGGCATATGGTGAGTGTTATAAAACGTGTAACGGTTCAACAAAAAAAGGGATGCAATTGAATCATTTGGCGGGACCCCGGGGTCCCGCAAAAATCAGGTCAATAATTATTATTTTTCAGTCCGCCCACTTGTGATCCCGACAGCAACGTGCCGCCCGCCCAGACTCGCGCCAACAACAAGCGCCAGCAGCAGGCGGTGATCGACACGATGGGCGCCACCCCACCGGCCAAACGCAATCCCGGGCGTCTGCCCGGGCCCTCCGGTCAGCCGTCAATCCTCAGCTTCTTTGCCAAGGCGAGCCATCCCCAGCAGTGAATTTAACGTGTTTATGTAATTTTTCAACTTTTTACGAAACTTAGTGTCCCGAGTAGCTCTCGACGAGGCCAATCGATTGACCACTAGCTTTGTTGTTGGTGAGGCAAGACTCGTGTCGCTACGTGGTTTTTCCCACCCAGGGGCAGTGATGGGACCCCGGGGTCCCGCCAATTGCATCAATTGTTAAACTCATAAAAAAAGAAGAAATATATTAAGAAATACTGCGCTGAAGCAAATATAGTTCCGCGATTTGGTTCGCAATTGCGAGTTGATGTTCACAAGTCGGATGGTTAAAAAAAGAAACATCTTATGGATGCTCATTCGTAAGTCGGGCGTTCGTAAGTCAGGGACCGCCTGTGTGCATCTCGCATTCAAAAGCTGCCAAGAAAACCCAACGGGTTCCGCAGGTCTCGACGCACAATTGCTCCGATGATGACACGTGTGTAGAACGTCAGCGTCTCCTTGTTCTCCTCCACGATCTGCTTTTGGCCCTTGGTGCCTTGCTTGCCTTTGGGCTGCAACATAAACACGCAATGAAGCAAAGCACACGATAAGCACACTCAATTCATTGGCTGAAAACATCTCAATATACGGTAGACTGCAGAGCGTTGGCTTACCACCTGGCTCCCTTCGGGATTGTCTGTGGTTCCTCAGCGATTGAGAGATGCAATTTCAATGGGCGACACGGCATCAAACTAAACGATATTATCAACTTAACAAAAAAGTGACCGCTTAAAGAACTTTAAACTCGCTGGCTTCTTGCCTCTCAGCTCGCTCTCCTGTGCCGACCCCCCACAGCCTGGATGGAACTCCCATCCCACAGTCATCCGTGATGCCGACTTCCCGTGCCTCTGTTCAACTACTTCCTCAATTCGTGTATTTGCCCTCCTAAAAACAACTTCACAAACTGTTTCTGCACAGGGTCTTGGGATGCGTTCGTGTGTTTTTTAACCACAGCTGTACACAATTCCACTGCCCAGTATTGTAAAGCACTTGGTCGGTAATTGGATCGGGCGATCTTGCCGTCCCTTGTGACTCACGTGGACACACGTTTGTGAATGTTGCTATTACCTTGATTTGATTCATTAATCAATGAGCACACTGGCGTGGCAGTTTTCAAACGTGCTGTACAGGGTGGTCCAGATGTCTTGTGACCCCACCCCCATTTAATAATCTACAACTTCATATTTTAAAAGGTTTAGATAACAAAAATAATCGCAAATTAAAAAAAAACATTTTGGGGGGGGGGGGGGGGGAGTGTCACAAGACATCTGGACCACCCTGTACATCCACATGTTTAACACACACACAGAGTACGTGCGTAAAGTACAAAACTAAAGCGATCTAATAACCAACAATGATTTCCTGAAACAGGAGATTTTAAATGTCACAACGCAGCTGCAAGTCGTGCTACTTAGGAGAGACACGTGTACGTTAAATATTACTGTACCGTCCAGGGGTAGGATTAAACATTAAACAAACGCTGCAAATTTCATTGCATTGCAGTACACCAGCGCCTGTAATTCACTAAGCGGCGTTAGAAGGCTTCGTTTATTCACCGTTTAATTGTTTTATATCCACGTTTACGGGGATCGGCGGCTTAACGTGTGAAAGTGTCTGCTGGTGGTAGCAAATGAATTAAAACTTACAGCCATCGTCGATTGCTTTAGTTCACGGCGAAATTACACTCGTCTGGAAAAAAAATATTTCGTGCAGTTGATCTTTTAAAACAAGTTTAAGTCCCGTGTGCTTTCTTTTTAAACGTAAGTAAATACGCCTCACGAGAGGAGCTTTTTTTAAATTTCAATGTGCACGTCAGCACTGCCCACGGGCTACGGGGCCGCACCCGCGATCCCCGACCTCGCCTGGATCACACGGCGGGGCTTGGGCGCCCGAGTGTCGGCCGCGCATCCAGGCGACACCGCCTAAGGGGAGGGAGGTGTGCGAGGCCTTGCGCCGGCCGGCGAACGAGCGTCGGTTATCCCCCCCGTATCTCTCTCTCTCGATTTATTAACAAATTTAGCCGCTTTTAAACGAACGAACGCGAACGTTTACACCTCCTGGCGGGCTTCTGACGCGACGCTTTTTAAAGAAAGTATAAAAGGGGAGATAAAGACGGTGGTGGTGGGGGGCTGACAGAAGCCGACAGCGGCCGCGACTCCCGCTGGGCCGAAGCGGAAGCGGGAACCCTCCCCCCCCCCCCCCCCGATTGCTTAACACGCTCGCAGACTGTGCTCGGTTAATAAATCTATTATAATAATGACGATAATATATGAGCAGCTTGCAAAAAGTTTCACGTAACAAATAAATATATATATAAATATATAAATGTGTGGTTCACACCACGCCGCCCACGCGACACTTTGTCACGTGGACAATTGGTTACTTAGAGGCAGTCCCCGGGTTACGCAAGGGGGTTGTGTTACCGCGCACGATACGTAAATTTTCCGTATGTCGGAAACTGAACAAATTCCCCCCGCCAAAGTCAACCATAAAATCCCTACCCAGTAACTAGGGTCGTTTTTTACTCAGTGCCGTATCGCGCTGTCCTCCAGTTGCTTTCGCTACCTGCACTTGCAAGGATTCTTTCATGAAATCGAATATCAACCCTAACACTACCCATAATTAAACTAATGGAAGATATACCGTGTCCAATTGTTTATGAATACCACGAAACATTTTTTTTTATATTTATTGTTAACAGAAAGCCGTCACTTCCGAATGTTTGTATACCGTGCATTAGGCTTGGTCTATAGACTTCTCCGATTGCTGTTGGCTGAGACGATAAGCAATCGAAGTGTAATTGTGTTCAATCAAGTACGTAAAATAAATAACTCGTGAGATAAACTTAAACTGAAGAAAACTAGCAGTAGAAACATGGGGGGGAAAGCACAGAAAGCAAACAATTATGTAATGCTACAAAAGGAAAATAATTACATAACGCTACAAAACATTCCATTTGTTGGAGTGAGGAGGCGTAAGGCACAACAACCGGTTATACTTCAGAAACAACCGGTGTGTAGGAGAGTAAAAACCCACGACATTTACAATTCAAGTTAATGACATTCGCTGGTGATTCCAACAACCGGCGTCATCAGGCAATTAGCCAGAATTGTGAAGAAGTCCTCCCGTTTTGGTCTTAAATCGAGCAGCAGAGGTGACTGGAAGGCCAAAAAAAACTTTATTTTGGATAATATTGGTCGTGAAAGCCGATGTGTTAAACTTTCGAAGTTCCGTGCGTGTGAGTGCATTTCACGCTTTTCTTAATCGTAAACAATAATAATACCAAAGGCAATTTCAAGACAATAGTGTGGTACAGCAGTTGACGCTGGCACGTTTTAATCCCTTAGTTTATATATTTTAAAGTTGATTTCTGGATGGGTCTTATAGGCTGCCATGTGCCTCTTAAATCGGGTCCGCTTCTGTGTTGCATTACTTGGCAAGCAATTTATTCAATGCGACATTCAATGGTTCGTTTTTTTGTTTCTTAAAGTTTTCCACCGCTGTAATTGAATTAAATGCAAAGTGAAAACCCTTGCAAACGTTCATTTAAAACACAAACTGTAACTGGAGTTCATCAAACTTCCCAATGCTTGGAATTTACCTGCAAATTGCTCAAATGGGATTTCAATTGGCTTCAAGTGAGTAATTAAGACAACAAAAAACAGCGCGTCCATCAAATACCGGGCTAGGTGGGTGGGTGTCCCCAATGTGTCGCAAGTTCATCACAAAATCCTATTCCTTCCATTTCAAAAGTCCACACATTTTAAGAGTTTCCCATACATAGTTTGTTGACCTTCCCCCGGACCTCTGATTATCACGGTTTGCTACGTAAGATGCGAAAGATGTTCAACATACAAACCCAAACCTATTATATGCAGGCCACGGTATTTCCGTTCGCATTATTTCTAGGATATGATGTACATGGCGCGCATGGTAGCAGGCAAGCCACCGTACAACTGTAATTGGTGGTAATATATTTTATATATAAAGCGCCTTTCAAATTGGTATTCTCAAAGCGCTGTACATCAGAGGTAAAAAAAAATATTGTCAAAATAAAACACATAAGCTAGTAATAACCTGATCACAACACAATCAAACCCAAGATAAAACCAAAATAAAAACATACAGTGAGGGAAAAAAGTATTTGATCCCCTGCTGATTTTGTACGTTTGACCACTGACAAAGAAATGGTCAGTCTCTAATTTTAATGGTAGGTTTATTTGAACAGTGAGAGACAGAATAACAACAACAAAATCCAGAAAAACGCATGTCAAAAATGTTATAAATTGATTTGCATTTTAATGAGGGAAATAAGTATTTGACCCCTCTGGAAAACATGACTTAGTACTTGGTGGCAAAACCCTTGTTGGCAATCACAGAGGTCAGACGTTTCTTCTAGTTGGCCACCAGGTTTGCACACATCTCAGGAGGGATTTTGTCCCACTCCTCTTTGCAGATCTTCTCCAAGTCATTAAGGTTTCGAGGCTGACGTTTGGCAACTCGAACCTTCAGCTCCCTCCACAGAATTTCTATGGGATTAAGGTCTGGAGACTGGCTAGGCCACTCCAGGACCTTAATGTGCTTCTTCTTGAGCCACTTCTTTGTTGCCTTGGCCGTGTGTTTTGGGTCATTGTCATGCTGGAATACCCATCCACGACCCATTCTCAATGCCCTGGCTGAGGGAAGGAGGTTCTCACCCAACATTTGACGGTACATGGCCCCGTCCATCGTCCCTTTGATGCGGTGAAGTTGTCCTGTCCCCTTAGTAGAAAAACACCCCCAAAGCATAATGTTTCCACCTCCATATTTGACGGTGGGGATGGTGTTCTTGGGGTCATAGGCAGCATTCCTCCTCCAAACACGGCGAGTTGAGTTGATGCCAAAGAGCTCCATTTTGGTCTCATCTGACCACAACACTTTCACCCAGTTGTCCTCTGAATCATTCAGATGTTCATTGGCAAACTTCAGACGGGCATGTATGTGTGCTTTCTTGAGCAGGGGGACCTTGCGGGCGCTGCAGGATTTCAGTAATTCACGGCGTAGTGTGTTACCAATTGTTTTCTTGGTGACTATGGTCCCAGCTGCCTTGAGATCATTGACAAGATCCTCCCGTGTAGTTCTGGGCTGATTCCTCACCGTTCTCATGATCATTGCAACTCCACGAGGTGAGATCGTGCATGGAGCCCCAGGCCGAGGGAGATTGACAGTTCTTTTGTGTTTCTTCCATTTGCGAATAATCCCACCAACTGGTGTCACCCTCTCACCAAGCTGCTTGGCAATGGTCTTGTAGCCCATTCCAGCCTTGTGTAGGTCTACAATCTTGTCCCTGACATCCTTGGAGAGCTCTTTGGTCTTGGCCATGGTGCAAAGTTTGGAATCTGATTGATTGATTGCTTCTGTGGACAGGTGTCTTTTATACAGGCAACAAGCTGAGATTAGGAGCACTCCCTTTAAGAGTGTGCTCCTAATCTCAGCTCGTTACCTGTATAAAAGACACCTGGGAGCTAGAAATCTTTCTGATTGAGAGAGGGTCAAATACTTTTTTCCCTCATTAAAATGCAAATCAATTTATAACATTTTTGACATGCGTTTTTCCGGATTTTTTTGTTATTCTGTCTCTCACTGTTCAAATAAACCTACCATTAAAATTATAGACTGATCATTTATTTGTCAGTGGGCAAACGTACAAAATCAGCAGGGGATCAAATACTTTTTTCCCTCACTGTAGGTATATAAAAAAATCACGACGTTTCAGGCGCAACACAAGCGTCCGTCATCAGGTGGGACAACCACAGCAAGAAACAATAGCTGAAGTGAGCAAAAGGGGCTGCCGTGACAAGAGGCTATATAGGTAACAGAGGCGGGGGGGAGGAGTAAGGGGTTAGAGATAGAGAGGGGGGTGGGGTAGGAGGATGGGACCGCTGCGAGAGCGTTTTGTCTGCTTGTTTGCTCGTTCCGTAAACGCTCTCGCAGCGCTCCCCGTGCCCTACCCCACCCCCTCTCTATCTCTACCCCCTTACTCCTCCCCCCTCTCTTACCGATATCGCCTCTTGTCACGGCAGCCCCTTTTGCCCACTTCAGCTATTGTTTCTTGCTGTGGTTGTCCCACCTGATGACGGACGCTTGTGTTGCGCCCGAAGTGTCGTGATCTAATTTATTTTATTTTTTGCCTACGTGACTTTACCAAAAGAACCAAAGAGTATGGATCCCTGCAGTCACGAAAACTTCAAATATAGATTGACGTCATTTTTTTTTACTATTTATATTTGACCAGGTGAGGCCCGCTGAGGTACACAGCTCTATTTCCGAAGCGGACTGGCCACAAATGATAGCTCAACGAAGTGGCTTATCGCGTAGATATTTATAGCAGCCAAATACTTCAAATATACTCAGTTCTCCTATAACGCCGCGTGTTGTTTTCATAATGTGAATTGGCTATAACGCGATTAATGTATTGAGGAACACATTTTTTTATAAGGCGGATGCGGATTGGACATAACGCGATCGAGTGAATGGTACTACGTCGCTCGCGCAAGTAGGAATAAGTGGTCGTACGGCTGCCTCGGCGTAGCATCACACAAGACATTGGGATGCTGCTGGATGCTTCTAGACGCGCGCATCAAGTCTTTTCTCAGCCTGCGTACGCATCTCGCGTGTTATCGCGGACTGTGCTTTACCCAATATTCTATATTCCATTGAGCCCAATTAAATTGAGTAAACCAAGAAGATTTTGGTTAATCCTTCAAAGGTCTGTCATACTCAAGTGCTCTCCATCGTTGTGTAAGACCGGCTTTTCATTCCACTCCGTGTGTCTCTCTGCCTAAGAGACGACATTGAATTGGCCATGAACAGACTGGGAACACCAACCTCCAGTATAGCCTTAACAGACTGTTGGGGCAAGTGCTGTTAGCGAGCACCTATGAAGGCCGGCACGGAACAAGGGATGGTGGGTGGCCAACACCACGCCCGGCCGCCTTTGTCTCCCCAGTGGCGATATTTACACACCGCACCAGGTACTCATTTGAGGCTGAGTCGCCCTAGGGGAGGCCCGGGACCGGTGCAAATAATCGTCACTGGTGTTGGCCGTGAGCGGGAATCGAACTTGGGTCGTCAGGTTCGTAGCGCAGTGCGCTAACTGCTACACTACCGCTCTTCACAGGTTGTGCTAAGTATGAGTATACAGAAACACTTACAGAGCAGTCTTTCAAAAATGCGCTTTTAGCCATAACATCTGGGGACATAGCCAATTACATTACGTGCAAAACAAAACGCTGCAAAAATAAAATAATATATTCCACACAACATACTGACGGATATGCCCAACAAGGTTATGCGAAAGGGCGCCATCATTGATATTGCACCCTTGAATTGTTGCAGGTGTCGGTCAATTTGATGAGATGATTCAAACACCCAGAGCAAGACAGGTGTACATCACTGCCCTGATGGAGATAACTAAACCCGATCTACCCTTGTAAGTGTTCTCAGGAAGCCACTGGAGCTACTAGGACG
Source organism: Petromyzon marinus (assembly GCF_048934315.1). Taxonomy (NCBI): domain Eukaryota; kingdom Metazoa; phylum Chordata; class Hyperoartia; order Petromyzontiformes; family Petromyzontidae; genus Petromyzon; species Petromyzon marinus. Next base: position 10,648,455 of record NC_133720.1, read on the forward strand.
CCACTGAAACTACTAGGGAGCCACTGGAGCTACTAGGGAGCCACTGGAGCTACTAGGGAGCCACTGGAGCTACTAGGGAGTCACTGGAGCTACTAGGGAGCCACTGGAGCTACTAGGAAGCTACTGGAGCTACTAGGAAGTCACTGGAGCTACTAGGGAGTCACTGGAGCTACTAGGGAGCCACTGGAGCTACTAGGGAGCTACTGGAGCTACTAGGGAGCCACGGGAGCTACTAGGGAGCCACTGGAGCTACTAGGGAGCTACTGGAGCTACTAGGGAGCTACTGGAGCTACTAGGGAGCCACTGGAGCTACTAGGGAGCCACTGGAGCTACTAGGGAGCTACTGGAGCTACTAGGGAGCCACTGGAGCTACTAGGGAGCCACTGGAGCTACTAGGGAGCCACTGGAGCTACTAGGGAGTCACTGGAGCTACTAGGAAGTCACTGGAGCTACTAGGGAGTCACTGGAGCTACTAGGGAGTCACTGGAGCTACTAGGGAGCCACTGGAGCTACTAGGGAGCTACTGGAGCTACTAGGAAGCCACTGGAGCTAATAGGGAGTCACTGGAGCTACTAGGAAGCCACTGGAGCTACTAGGGAGTCACTGGAGCTACTAGGGAGTCACTGGAGCTACTAGAAAGCCACTGGAGCTACTAGGGAGCCACGGGAGCTACTAGGAAGCCACTGGAGCTACTAGGGAGTCACTGGAGCTACTAGGGAGTCACTGGAGCTACTAGGAAGTCACTGGAGCTACTAGGAAGTCACTGGAGCTACTAGGGAGCCACTGGAGCTACTAGGGAGTCAGTGGAGCTACTAGGGAGTCAGTGGAGCTACTAGGGAGTCACTGGAGCTACTAGGGAGCCACTGGAGCTACTAGGAAGCTACTGGAGCTACTAGGGAGTCACTGGAGCTACTAGGGAGCTACTGGAGCTACTAGGGAGTCACTGGAGCTACTAGGGAGCTACTGGAGCTACTACGGAGTCACTGGAGCTACTAGGGAGCCACTGGAGCTACTAGGGAGCCACTGGAGCTACTAGGGAGTCACTGGAGCTACTAGGAAGTCACTGGAGCTACTAGGGAGCCACTGGAGCTACTAGGGAGTCAGTGGAGCTACTAGGGAGTCAGTGGAGCTACTAGGGAGTCACTGGAGCTACTAGGAAGCCACTGGAGCTACTAGGAAGCTACTGGAGCTACTAGGGAGTCACTGGAGCTACTAGGGAGCTACTGGAGCTACTAGGGAGTCACTGGAGCTACTAGGGAGCTACTGGAGCTACTAGGGAGTCACTGGAGCTACTAGGGAGCCACTGGAGCTACTAGGGAGCCACTGGAGCTACTAGGGAGTCACTGGAGATACTAGGAAGTCACTGGAGCTACTAGGGAGCCACTGGAGCTACTAGGAAGCTACTGGAGCTACTAGGAAGCCACTGGAGCTACTAGGGAGCCACGGGAGCTACTAGGGAGTCACTGGAGCTACTAGGAAACCACTGGAGCTACTAGGGAGTCACTGGAGCTACTAGGGAGCCACTGGAGCTACTGGAGCTACTAGGGAGCCACGGGAGCTACTAGGGAGCCACTGGAGCTACTAGGGAGCTACTGGAGCTACTAGGAAGTCACTGGAGCTACTAGGGAGCCACTGGAGCTACTAGGAAGTCACTGGAGCTACTAGGGAGTCACTGGAGCTACTAGGGAGCCACTGGAGCTACTAGGGAGCTACTGGAGCTACTAGGGAGCCACTGGAGCTACTAGGGAGCCACTGGAGCTACTAGGGAGCCACTGGAGCTACTAGGGAGCCACTGGAGCTACTAGGAAGTCACTGGCGCTACTAGGGAGCCACTGGAGCTACTAGGGAGTCACTGGAGCTACTAGGAAGTCACTGGAGCTACTAGGGAGTCACTGGAGCTACTAGGGAGCCACTGGAGCTACTAGGGAGCCACTGGAGCTACTAGGACGCCACTGGAGCTACTAGGAAGTCACTGGAGCTACTAGGAAGTCACTGGAGCTACTAGGAAGTCACTGGAGCTACTAGGGAGTCACTGGAGCTACTAGGAAGTCACTGGAGCTACTAGGGAGTCACTGGAGCTACTAGAGGAAGTCACTGGAGCTACTAGGAAGTCACTGGAGCTACTAGGAAGCTACTGGCGCTACTAGGGAGCCACTGGAGCTACTAGGGAGCCACTGGAGCTACTAGGGAGTCACTGGAGCTACTAGGAAGTCACTGGAGCTACTAGGGAGCTACTGGAGCTACTAGGGAGTCACTGGAGCTACTAGGGAGCCACTGGAGCTACTAGGAAGCTACTGGAGCTAATAGGGAGCCATTGGAGCTACTAGGGAGCCACTGGAGCTACTAGGGAGCCACTGGAGCTACTAGGAAGTCACTGGCGCTACTAGGGAGCCACTGGAGCTACTAGGGAGTCACTGGAGCTACTAGGAAGTCACTGGAGCTACTAGGAAGTCACTGGAGCTACTAGGGAGTCAGTGGAGCTACTAGGGAGTCACTGGAGCTACTAGGGAGCCACTGGAGCTACTAGGAAGCTACTGGAGCTACTAGGGAGTCACTGGAGCTACTAGGGAGCTACTGGAGCTACTAGGGAGTCACTGGAGCTACTAGGGAGCTACTGGAGCTACTACGGAGTCACTGGAGCTACTAGGGAGCCACTGGAGCTACTAGGGAGCCACTGGAGCTACTAGGGAGTCACTGGAGCTACTAGGAAGTCACTGGAGCTACTAGGGAGCCACTGGAGCTACTAGGGAGTCAGTGGAGCTACTAGGGAGTCAGCGGAGCTACTAGGGAGTCACTGGAGCTACTAGGGAGCCACTGGAGCTACTAGGAAGCTACTGGAGCTACTAGGGAGTCACTGGAGCTACTAGGGAGCTACTGGAGCTACTAGGGAGTCACTGGAGCTACTAGGGAGCTACTGGAGCTACTAGGGAGTCACTGGAGCTACTAGGGAGCCACTGGAGCTACTAGGGAGCCACTGGAGCTACTAGGGAGTCACTGGAGCTACTAGGAAGTCACTGGAGCTACTAGGGAGCCACTGGAGCTACTAGGAAGCTACTGGAGCTACTAGGAAGCCACTGGAGCTACTAGGGAGCCACGGGAGCTACTAGGGAGCCACGGGAGCTACTAGGGAGCCACTGGAGCTACTAGGGAGCTATTGGAGCTACTAGGAAGTCACTGGAGCTACTAGGGAGCCACTGGAGCTACTAGGGAGTCACTGGAGCTACTAGGGAGCCACTGGAGCTACTAGGGAGCTACTGGAGCTACTAGGGAGCCACTGGAGCTACTAGGGAGCCACTGGAGCTACTAGGGAGCCACTGGAGCTACTAGGGAGCCACTGGAGCTACTAGGGAGCCACTGGAGCTACTAGGGAGCCACTGGAGCTACTAGGGAGTCACTGGAGCTACTAGGAAGTCACTGGAGCTACTAGGGAGTCACTGGAGCTACTAGGGAGCCACTGGAGCTACTAGGGAGCCACTGGAGCTACTAGGACGCCACTGGAGCTACTAGGAAGTCACTGGAGCTACTAGGAAGTCACTAGAGCTACTAGGAAGTCACTGGAGCTACTAGGAAGTCACTGGAGCTACTAGGGAGTCACTGGAGCTACTAGGGAGTCACTGGAGCTACTAGGAAGTCACTGGAGCTACTAGGAAGTCACTGGAGCTACTAGGAAGCTACTGGCGCTACTAGGGAGCCACTGGAGCTACTAGGGAGTCACTGGAGCTACTAGGAAGTCACTGGAGCTACTAGGGAGCTACTGGAGCTACTAGGGAGTCACTGGAGCTACTAGGAAGTCACTGGAGCTACTAGGGAGCTACTGGAGCTACTAGGGAGTCACTGGAGCTACTAGGGAGTCACTGGAGCTAGTAGGGAGCCACTGGAGCTACTAGGAAGCTACTGGAGCTACTAGGGAGTCACTGGAGCTACTAGGGAGCTACTGGAGCTACTAGGGAGTCACTGGAGCTACTAGGGAGCTACTGGAGCTACTACGGAGTCACTGGAGCTACTAGGGAGCCACTGGAGCTACTAGGGAGCCACTGGAGCTACTAGGGAGTCACTGGAGCTACTAGGAAGTCACTGGAGCTACTAGGGAGCCACTGGAGCTACTAGGGAGTCAGTGGAGCTACTAGGGAGTCAGTGGAGCTACTAGGGAGTCACTGGAGCTACTAGGGAGCCACTGGAGCTACTAGGAAGCTACTGGAGCTACTAGGGAGTCACTGGAGCTACTAGGGAGCTACTGGAGCTACTAGGGAGTCACTGGAGCTACTAGGGAGCTACTGGAGCTACTAGGGAGTCACTGGAGCTACTAGGGAGCCACTGGAGCTACTAGGGAGCCACTGGAGCTACTAGGGAGTCACTGGAGATACTAGGAAGTCACTGGAGCTACTAGGGAGCCACTGGAGCTACTAGGAAGCTACTGGAGCTACTAGGAAGCCACTGGAGCTACTAGGGAGCCACGGGAGCTACTAGGGAGTCACTGGAGCTACTAGGAAACCACTGGAGCTACTAGGGAGTCACTGGAGCTACTAGGGAGCCACGGGAGCTACTAGGGAGCCACTGGAGCTACTGGAGCTACTAGGGAGCCACGGGAGCTACTAGGGAGCCACTGGAGCTACTGGAGCTACTAGGGAGCCACGGGAGCCACTAGGGAGCCACTGGAGCTACTAGGGAGTTACTGGAGCTACTAGGAAGTCACTGGAGCTACTAGGGAGCCACTGGAGCTACTAGGAAGTCACTGGAGCTACTAGGGAGTCACTGGAGCTACTAGGGAGCCACTGGAGCTACTAGGGAGCTACTGGAGCTACTAGGGAGCCACTGGAGCTACTAGGGAGCCACTGGAGCTACTAGGGAGCCACTGGAGCTACTAGGGAGCCACTGGAGCTACTAGGAAGTCACTGGCGCTACTAGGGAGCCACTGGAGCTACTAGGGAGTCACTGGAGCTACTAGGAAGTCACTGGAGCTACTAGGGAGTCACTGGAGCTACTAGGGAGCCACTGGAGCTACTAGGGAGCCACTGGAGCTACTAGGACGCCACTGGAGCTACTAGGAAGTCACTGGAGCTACTAGGAAGTCACTGGAGCTACTAGGAAGTCACTGGAGCTACTAGGGAGTCACTGGAGCTACTAGGAAGTCACTGGAGCTACTAGGGAGTCACTGGAGCTACTAGAGGAAGTCACTGGAGCTACTAGGAAGTCACTGGAGCTACTAGGAAGCTACTGGCGCTACTAGGGAGCCACTGGAGCTACTAGGGAGCCACTGGAGCTACTAGGGAGTCACTGGAGCTACTAGGAAGTCACTGGAGCTACTAGGGAGCTACTGGAGCTACTAGGGAGTCACTGGAGCTACTAGGGAGCCACTGGAGCTACTAGGAAGCTACTGGAGCTACTAGGGAGCCACTGGAGCTACTAGGGAGCCACTGGAGCTACTAGGGAGCCACTGGAGCTACTAGGAAGTCACTGGCGCTACTAGGGAGCCACTGGAGCTACTAGGGAGTCACTGGAGCTACTAGGAAGTCACTTGAGCTACTAGGAAGTCACTGGAGCTACTAGGGAGTCAGTGGAGCTACTAGGGAGTCACTGGAGCTACTAGGGAGCCACTGGAGCTACTAGGAAGCTACTGGAGCTACTAGGGAGTCACTGGAGCTACTAGGGAGCTACTGGAGCTACTAGGGAGTCACTGGAGCTACTAGGGAGCTACTGGAGCTACTACGGAGTCACTGGAGCTACTAGGGAGCCACTGGAGCTACTAGGGAGCCACTGGAGCTACTAGGGAGTCACTGGAGCTACTAGGAAGTCACTGGAGCTACTAGGGAGCCACTGGAGCTACTAGGGAGTCAGTGGAGCTACTAGGGAGTCAGTGGAGCTACTAGGGAGTCACTGGAGCTACTAGGGAGCCACTGGAGCTACTAGGAAGCTACTGGAGCTACTAGGGAGTCACTGGAGCTACTAGGGAGCTACTGGAGCTACTAGGGAGTCACTGGAGCTACTAGGGAGCTACTGGAGCTACTAGGGAGTCACTGGAGCTACTAGGGAGCCACTGGAGCTACTAGGGAGCCACTGGAGCTACTAGGGAGTCACTGGAGCTACTAGGAAGTCACTGGAGCTACTAGGGAGCCACTGGAGCTACTAGGAAGCTACTGGAGCTACTAGGAAGCCACTGGAGCTACTAGGGAGCCACGGGAGCTACTAGGGAGCCACGGGAGCTACTAGGGAGCCACTGGAGCTACTAGGGAGCTACTGGAGCTACTAGGAAGTCACTGGAGCTACTAGGGAGCCACTGGAGCTACTAGGGAGTCACTGGAGCTACTAGGGAGTCACTGGAGCTACTAGGAAGTCACTGGAGCTACTAGGGAGCCACTGGAGCTACTAGGGAGCCACTGGAGCTACTAGGGAGTCACTGGAGCTACTAGGAAGTCAGTGGAGCTACTAGGGAGCCACTGGAGCTACTAGGAAGCTACTGGAGCTACTAGGAAGCCACTGGAGCTACTAGGGAGCCACGGGAGCTACTAGGGAGCCACGGGAGCTACTAGGGAGCCACTGGAGCTACTAGGGAGCTACTGGAGCTACTAGGAAGTCACTGGAGCTACTAGGGAGCCACTGGAGCTACTAGGGAGTCACTGGAGCTACTAGGGAGCCACTGGAGCTACTAGGGAGCCACTGGAGCTACTAGGGAGCCACTGGAGCTACTAGGGAGCCACTGGAGCTACTAGGGAGCCACTGGAGCTACTAGGGAGCCACTGGAGCTACTAGGGAGCCACTGGAGCTACTAGGGAGTCACTGGAGCTACTAGGAAGTCACTGGAGCTACTAGGGAGTCACTGGAGCTACTAGGGAGCCACTGGAGCTACTAGGGAGCCACTGGAGCTACTAGGACGCCACTGGAGCTACTAGGAAGTCACTAGAGCTACTAGGAAGTCACTGGAGCTACTAGGAAGTCACTGGAGCTACTAGGGAGTCACTGGAGCTACTAGGGAGTCACTGGAGCTACTAGGAAGTCACTGGAGCTACTAGGAAGTCACTGGAGCTACTAGGAAGCTACTGGCGCTACTAGGGAGCCACTGGAGCTACTAGGGAGTCACTGGAGCTACTAGGAAGTCACTGGAGCTACTAGGGAGCTACTGGAGCTACTAGGGAGTCACTGGAGCTACTAGGGAGCCACTGGAGCTACTAGGAAGCTACTGGAGCTACTAGGGAGTCACTGGAGCTATGGACTTTTACATCTAGATTGAAGTATTGCTTTAGAACTGTTTTTTGTGTTTCGTTTGTTGTCCTTACTCCACACCTCCGATTAGCACGGTTGGCTACTTACGGTGTGAAATAAGTTCAACATACATACATATTCCACACGATAGACGAAGATTGCCCAAATTCCATTTGCCAGACTACCAATCGAATGGGGTGTCCCATCCAAGGGATTTGAAAATTAGTAGAGTCTCACACACACGCACGCAACTCCCTGTCGGTGCGTAGGGTGGAGAATTACGACAAAACAAAAACCCAGGGTGTAAACCACGCGGAGTTCATCCTCGTAACATTAACGACGAAGGTGGCCAGTAACCGTGTTTATAATTTTTAATTAAGTTCCTCCTAATTTAGGAGGCGCATGCAGAGATGTTCACACTGGGGAGGGGGACGCATTCCGAGTCGACGGTCATTTGTGAAGAACAAATTTGTGGAAGCGAAGGAGCCTCAAGGTGGTCACGTTGAAACCGCCGGTCTGGAACACAAGCGGATAATTGGAGAGGCACCGCAGCCAAATTCAACCCACCGCCGATGATATATATTTTTTTCTACTTACACATGGCAAAATAAAACGTTGCCAACAATGGTCGTGTCGGGGAAACTTGACTACACTTCGTGGGGGTGCATCATTTTCGTAGCAACGTTTCGAAAGCTTCAAATGTTCTCAATAGTGTTTTTTTTTGCGTAAAACGGCCGAGCGAATGTGTTCACTCGCATGTAATACGGCAGCGTGAACATGGTTTACAGCATTCACTCGCATGTAATACGGCAGCGTGAACATGGTTTACAGCATTCACTCGCATGTAATACGGCAGCGTGAACATGGTTTTAGAGCGTTAACTCGCATGTAAAACAGCAGCGTGAACATGGTTTACAGCGTTCACTCGCATGTAATACGGCAGCGTGAACATGGTTTACAGCGTTCACTCGCATGTAATACGGCGGCGTGAATATGGTTTTAGAGCGTTAACTCGCATGTAAAACGGCAGCGTGAACATGGTTTTAGAGCGTTAACTCGCATGTAAAACGGCAGCGTGAACGTGGTTTACAGCGTTAACTCGCATGTAAAACGGCAGAGTGAACATGGTTTACAGCGTTAACTCGCATGTAAAATTGTAGCGTGAGCGTGGTTTTAGAGCGTTAACTCGCATGGCAAACCGGGGAAACTGCTGCTAAACAAATTCCCGCTTTGCTGCTCCTTTTGAATCAACCCCAGAGTGAGGGCCTGGGCTACCCGGTGGGGCCTATGGGCCTTGCCTAAAAAAGCAAGCCCTGAAAAGACGCAGGAGAGAGGGCCAATGTTTGTTTACATCCGCACTTGTGTTCATATACATACATATATACACACACATTTGTGTATAGAACGTTAGTGCGGTGGTTATTTAGAATGCACTTCTACGTGTTCACCGACGGTTGGCTACGCACGGTGCAAAAGAGGTTCAACATATACAACAGGTAATAGGTGCTCGCTAACAGCACTTGCCCCAGCAGTTGGCCAAATGGTGGATGCCGAAACGTTTTGTTTGCGTATATCAGGGTAAAAACAAGTCGTGCCTCTGCCAAATGGATGTTTTGTTCTGCCCCTTTTATAAGCCTCCTGTCCTGCTAAGGCTTGCATTTAGGCAAGCCCTTAGGCTCCACATGGTAAGCCGGGCCCTGGGTTCAGGGGTCAATTTGAATTGGTGGCCGTATAGAACATGCAAACAAAACATGCCATTATTATCAGAGCATGTTTGTTTGCACGTTTGTCACAACAAGTACTGTGTGCAGTACTTCATTCCTTGAACAAGGTTTCTATTTGGCGTTTGGACATCTTAACACCTGTTTTATTGCCAGAAAGGGTAAAACACCTATTATTTGTTTTTCATACGTGTAGGCCTCTTCGTGCATTGTGGGTGTGTAGCGTAAAGCAAGTTGCAGACAAACTAGGTCAGTTTACACACCTCGTGTGAACCCCCAGCTGCCGAGAAACATCCTGGAGTAAGTAATATATCGATGTGGTGAGCAAAATTATCTCGAGCGACTATACACCAAATGACTGCACACGGTATTACTTAGACACCAATTTAACCATCGACAGGGAACACCGCTTCAAAATAGCCCTTCAAACAGACAACAGGGGAACCCCCATACATTATGGGATCCCCATAAAATAGGACTTGGCACAGCCCAAAGGCTTTGAAACAAGCCAACAACATCCTCTCTCTCTCTCCACCCGATAACAAATCTCACATCAGCTGACACAAAAAAAAAGCAAGCTAAGATTAACGTGTTGGGATATTAATGATACGTGCAGAGCTGCGCGCGACAAGTTCGACAACAAAGCATCGTGGGCAGGGTTTTAATTTCTCAACTCTATTTTTTTTCCCGGGGCCGCTGTTGGACTGGAGTGAGGCGCATGGCTTTGCAGTAGCCACAGCCACAGCGAGATGCGTACTGGATGTGCCGGGTGCGGGAATATATTCCGGGTCGCCGACATGGCCAGGTCCCAGCTGAAATTCAGCCCTAATCGTGGGGCTTAAACATCACATCGGGGTTTCTTTGCCGAGATCCTTAGCAAAACCACACCACACAAGACAAAGATTCCGCGTATAGCCGTTTGTTGGAGCAAGTGCTGTTAGCGAGCACCTCTGAAGGCCTGAACGGCACACGAGGGGGTGAGTGCCCAGCACCACGCCCGGCCGCCTTTGTCTCCCCAGTGGCGATATTTACACATCGCACCAGGTACTCATTTGAGGCAGAGTCGACCTAGGTGAGGCCCAGGACCGGTTCCGATAATCGTCACTGGGTGTTGACCGTGAGCGGGAATGGAACTCAGGTCGCCGGGTTCGTAGCGCAGCTCGCTAACCGGTACACGACCGCTCCCCACACACACACAGCGACCGCCAGGCAGGGACACTTGAATAATAATATCGCTCTCAAGTACCCCAGGGGGTCTGTGCAATCAAAATACTTCCCATAGTTGAACAGCCACGCGAGGTTTCGATAACGACCACGCGTCGTGGAAACACGCGCGATTGTCGGTGGCGTTCCTTCCTTAGAGAGACACGTCTTGAAATAAGTGGAGGATTCCTCCTCGAAAACAACAGGCGACACCAAAGCACATTGAGCGTGCGCCAACGCGTGGCTTCTTGACGCGTCGATCACAGCTTTTGTGAACGTTCTCAAACTGAACAAAAAAGGTAAAAATTGCTCTTGCGCTCTGGAGCGAGTCTCTTAAGCCTGCGTACACTATTAACTGTTAACGTGATCGTGTCCTCGCAACCAGTTAGCAGGCTCGGCCAATTCATGGGATCGGAGATGGTCGGGGGCAGACATCTCTCTGGTTTTGTGGGTAAGACAACCCCCCCCCCCGTCTGCCACCTCAACCAAGAACCACGTGGCATTATTCACAAGCGAACGGATGGATGAGCAGTGAGGGGCGGATGCCCGACTCTGGTTGGCTGACGAGCTGCCCATTCTGTTTATCACAATGAACCGCTGTAACAAAGATGAAACTGAATTTTAATTAAAGCGCACAGATTGCGATGCTAAATGAAATGAAAATGACTGAAAAAAATAACTATTTTGCTGGATTACGGAGGGCGGCATCCGCATCGCTATCAGCCTTGGCAGGGCAACTTCTGTAACTTCATGCTTTATTTAAATTAAGAACATTACAATCAAGTTATGTACTTTCATGATTAATGCAAGTGGAATATAATTGTTTCAGCTTGCGTGTATATATATCAGGTATGTGCAACATGTAAAGACGTAATTGGTACTTGAATGGCATATTGGTAAATGTGAAAAGTCACGAGGACTGGGAGATTGAGAAACCTCTGGCCAATTTGATCTCAATCTTGGCACACGAAGGACCAGTAGTAAAGTGAACATCCCTATGGCAATCAATGTTTAAAACATGGATGTTTATTGGATGTAAATTTACGAAGACGTCTATTCCCAGGGAACTGAATGAGAAACACGTGGCACCCCCATGTGCAACCGTGCGAGTGACATTAACCACGAACAGAAGAAAAAATTCAACTAGCATACATATAGTTTTCAGCTGTTCCAAAACGAACATTTCATATATACGTTTGAAAGGCCAAACACAGCACAAGCTGCCAGGTTCCGATGAAAACGCAAGTAAAATAGCACGCGGTTCCTTAACGCTGTGCGTTGGAGAATGTGATGAGCCACATCAGCGGCGGTCGAACAGACCGAGCAGCACCCATTGCCGTGTTAGCCCTTGAGTGCTGCTGAATCTGTTTCGCGTCAAGCCTCCATTCGAGTGTGTTCCCGCTGCGATGGATTTGAATCTGGCCTTGACCGGCGGTAACACTGCTCATCCGTGCGTTGACCGAGCACGAGCTGAAACCCGCGCGTGGTGAAATGGGGTTATTCAGTCTCGTTAAGCGTCGCCACCGTTCACGTTGACTGTGCAAAGGATCCCGCTGCAGTTGTTTGGTTAAAACTTTAATTAGCGTGCACATATTGCGACAAGGAAATTCCCACAGGAACTGTCTTAGGCGACTTCTACAATTTCCACCTTGCGCGGTTTCCAAGGGGGAATTGTGTTACTTCCACAAATTCCCGCGTTTAAAAAGCCTTAATTTGTTCGGACGGGATTCTCACGGGGACTCTGCCATGGGGCATGTGTGCGAAACAACCGGGTTCTTTTGAAATTTCATTACACATCTAACTTCTCCCAGCAATCGGCTATGCTTATCTCGACTAATTATTGCCAAATGCAGCCCACCAGAATGGCGATTACGGCGAATTACAGCCCACTAGAATCGTCACTGAAAATCTCTGTCAGTGATCCAATTCCACCCCGATTACGGTGTGCTTAGCCAAACAAGGAAGGCCTGTGGGGTCTGGATAGCCGAGTGGAGGCCTGGGTTGGCCTTCACTAAGCTGTCAACTAGGCTATAACCTCTGCCCATGTGGCCGGGATTTACAGAGCTGCCATCGATATTGCCAAGGCTACATATACACAGTTTCCCCGTGTATATGTCAGGACACGTATTTTCTCCATGTATAGCCTGTCCTAGGCTATTCACGTGCCACAGGACCAGCTGGCTGGTACCAGGGTCGACACTGGCGGCCCAGACTGGGTGACATCGCAATGGAAATGTGTGGCTCTTCAACCCACCTTGTGTCGGGTCAAAGAGCCAGCACCCCTTAGCGCTGTGGGTGGAACTCTGGGCAAGGTGGACTAGTGGAATTATTGCTCGTGTAACATTTAGTTGTTACTGCATTCACTTCGCAGTGCCTAAAACATGTTTTGTTTGCAACACCCTTAAAGCGTGGTTTTGCCCGATATAAAGTGCAAATGACCGAATTCAGAAATTTGCTTTGTGGAGCCACGTGGTGAGACCGTCACGTGTTAGCACCTGCAAACACGACCAACCGTGACAACCCCAAGGGACACGAACACAGCCTCTGAGCGGTACTGCCTCAATATCCCGATCAACACACCTGTGCTCCTACACCGTCTCTGCAAATGCATCGTTCAGCAGGGATCTACCTCGCACCTCGAGCCCGAATGGTGCAACCCCGCAAGGGTTCGTCGAGCACGCGAACGCCGGGCAAAGGGCGCTCGCGTGGATCCCTCGTCAACATCAAACCAAGAAACTCGGGGACAGAGATGCAAGCACGGCGAAGGGTTTCCGCCCCCCCCCTCCTCGTCAGTAGTTCTGCTCTGTAACAATGAAGGAAGGCGCAGCTTGACGGCTCCCAGCATCGCACATCTCTCAACTTTATCCCCACCCTGCCGCCGGAGGCAACAGAGACCATCCCGCACACAAGCGCACGTTGCTGCCTGGCATCGAAAACAATGACGTCTCGAGGGAGAACGACGTGACGCGCAACGCCATCGAAGAAGACAAACACGACGGACGCTGGATGCCGGACGGCCTTTTTTTTCAGAGGGGGCGCCGCGCCAACCCACCCACCACCCCCCCCCCTCCCCCGTGGGGTGATTTTGCGACATTTTTAAATTTGTGGGAACGTCCACGGTTAATCCTTGCCACCACGCGGTGAAGTGGCGGCGCAGTCGGCATTTGGCACGAGCAGCACTCACTGCAGGCGGTGGGTGGCTGTGCCGAAAAGTTTAAAATATTTCATTGCCCGTACAAGCCAAGACGCAGTTTACACATTTATATCTTCCACTATATGCATATCGCCAACTGTAGCCGTTTCTACCAATTGGAAGTTTTTGAATGCACGCTTTCCCCGTGCACAGGTTGCCGTTGGCCCGGTGAGTTGCGTTACCTAACGGATCTGGTTTCATGGGTCAACAAACACTTTTGTAACTGCCACATTAAAAATACTGAAAGGGTGCCCTGTCCTCATGCAATACTGTTCTACACCCCCTCCTCCCGCAAAAGGGCAGCACCTTAAATAAAACTGTTACTGTGCAAGCTCACAACCTTCGGCATACATTAATATTTCATTTAGAACGTGGCTTTCTTGGCGAATTCGGACAGCTCCTCAGTCTTACTCTGGGGCCGGTTCATCGGGTCGCCCCACGCTGAAAATCAGTCCACCCCTGTCCTGGGTCAGGCTGCCCAACTGCAGTTCCGGTTTGTGTGTTGTTTTTAATGTCTCTGTGTCGTGCTTGCGTCTTTGTGTCTCCCGAGTGCGGAACCGCTGAACGCAGCCAACAACTCGGATCTTCGACGGCTTCCTCTGCCCAATTCGGCAAATGCGGGGTTCGGCAAAGAGCGCAGAAGAGTAGCGAGCAGTAAAGGACGACATTGCACAAATTCCGTGCCGATTTTTCCAGTTCCGAGGAGCGGCGGAGAGAGTCCGCTCGCGAATCTGAGTGGCTGACGCGCAAGAGCGCACACGAGCGCACACATTTACTTCGGTCACATCCCAAGTTTCGGAAAATTCAAAGCACGCGAAAATATTTCGGCGGGTAGAGGGGCATCGTTGGCGTGGCGTGAGTCAAAACGGCTCTCGTCACAGGTCCGAGGGCAAAGCGCTGCTCCTGCCACTCTTCCGTTCGTAATTGACGAGCCGCTGACCAACGAGATACCTGTTTGGAGAAAAGAAATAAAAGTGAATGACGAGACACTGGCTGGAGACGACCTTAAACTGAAGAGGGAAAGAGAGTTGCAGCCAACCTGTATGTATCGCGTTGCAAAGTCCTAAACGTTACGGTGCAATTTAAGAGAGGATATCAAGCTCATGCATGTTAAACTTGACGAATGTTTTAACGTCAATCGATAAATCAAACTTCGTTACTTTAAATATAGCAAAAGAGGTAATGTTACATTTCAATAAAGCCACCAGTATGTATGAAACGTATGTTGAACTTCTTTCGCACCGTACAACAGCCAACCGTGCTAATCGATTGGCTACGTATGAGGTGCAGTAATCGCTAATCAGTGACCAATTACTTTTCAAAAGTAACCCAACACTTTAAAGTACTCATTCTTTATTGGGAGAAGGGTTAGTGTTAGGGAGTGAAGCACATCACCTCTGCAGTCCATTAGTCCAAGAGCGATCGCAATCCTCAACACGGACTGGGTATCTCTAGATGCACTTCACTGGAGTCTGTGACACCCATTGGCCTAATATTCATCACAACGCCCAAAGCACGGCCGAGGCGTTGTGTCTACAATGCACGCAGCGCCGAGGTTTGTTCACTGCCCATTGGTCGCGACGGCGATCGTCACAACTCACTTGTCGTTCTTGATGTGCTCGTAGAGACGGCGGAACTGCCGCAGCTGAGCTCCCAGCACGCCGAGCACCAGGCAGCCCCCGAGCAGGCACGGGTACACGCGCCGCTCCGCCAGCGTCTGTGTCTCGGCTGACAGGCCTGCAGGGGACGCGCGGCAGGGGAGGTGGGGCAGCCGAGGGCGGGGCAGGGGACGCGCGGCAGGGGAGGTGGGGCAGCCGAGGCCGGGGCAGGGGAGGTGGGGCGCAAACATCAAAGATGCCGTGGGGTTAAACGATGGCAAGGAAGAGCAAGGCTTACACGGAGAGTGGGAAGATGTAATCGGATTGCAGAATCACTCGCAAATGAGCCCCACAGGCTCCAGATGTAGCCACTAGGAACGTGATGAAATTATTAAAAAAATTATCCTTACGCCTACAATACATCCAATCCTGTGCTACAGAAACTGATCATTTTCTTTTCATGCACGTTCTAGGCAACCGTTTCCTTTGACAAACGCTTGGAATGGGGCACGACAAGAGAGATCGGAAACAAGATGGAACGAGTGGGAACAGAAGAGGATATAGGCAGTGCAAAGAGGCGTTACGATTTCAAAGACAGCAAAGACGAGCCAGACAGTACAGAAGGCCACGGAGTACTTATGAGCCTGTGACCATGAGAAAGACGATACAAACAGGACAAATAAAGCATCCATCCTCGAACTGACTCGTGACACTGAATCGTGACCAATTCATTGCATTGCAGTGGCGGTGAATCAAGACGTTCCTCTACGAGCCACCACCACCCCTCCCCCGTGACGACGCGAGAGCCCGGCCGCCACTCCCTCACCGAGCAGTGGCACGAGCCCAAAGGAGACGGCGTAGGGCACGCAGAGGGCGAGCAGCAGGGCGGCCGTCACGGGGCCCGTCAGCTCCAGCAGCAGCACGCGCATGTCCAGGTTGCGCAGGCCGTTGGCGTACACCTGCGTGGGGCCCACGCGCGCACGCAGGGGGGCGGCCGGTGTGCACACGGGGCGGTCAGCGCCTCGCCCATCGAGGTGGCGGGGGCAGTCAACAGGAACCCGCCGGGCAACAACAGGGACTGGCGTGCACGACAACGCAGCAGCATACTGCCGCGGTGCAGTGGCTAGCTCACTCATGCAACTAGTCACCCACTCACCCACTCATTACACACAGCAGCATACTGCCACAGTGCAGTGGCTAGCTCACTCGCGCAACTAGTCACTCACTCACCCACTCATTACACACAGCAGCATACTGCCGCGGTGCAGTGGGCGAGCTCACTCACCCAACCAGTCACCCACTCACTCACTACACACAGCAGCACACTGCCACAGTGCAGTGGCTAGCTCACTCACCCAACTAGTCACTCACTCACTCATTACACACAACAGCATACTGCCACAGTGCAGTGGCTAGCTCACTCACCCAACTAGTCACCCACTCACCCACTCATTACACACAGCAGCATACTGCCACGATGCAGTGGCTAGTTCACCCAACAAGGCTTATGTGGGAATTCATAGCGGCCAACTATTCTCAACGCCTGTTGATTATAAATTTAGAGGGAAAAGTCCGGAGGAGCCGGAGAAAAACTCACGCAACCACGGACAGAAAACATGAAAAACTCCCAAATATGCAGCAGCAGGCGCCAGGCAATGGATCGAACCCACAACCTCCTGTATACGAGGTAAGGCAGTTCACATCTCGATGCCGTAGCGCCCCTGGAATGATTGAAAATTCACTGTGTAACAACATAATATGGCATAAGCAATTAAAAAATAATATTTACTACCCAGGAACAAAAATCGTGTTACATAGTGAAATCATTAAAAATTGTCAATCATTCCAGACAAGATGACTGCACACACTTTGGGCAAAGAGGCAGACAAGGCGACCGTGCGGTACTTGCTGAACGAAGGTGCCATTACCTGCTCTATCGCAGCCTTGAGCCGCCACTGGGGGCCCATGAGTGTGATGGCGGCGACGATCTTCGTGTGCAGCACTCCGAGCGCCCAGTCCTGCGCAAAACACAAAGCATCATCCATAAGAGGGGTTTGTGTTAGATCGCGTAAATATGAACGTGTCGTCAAACCTGCCGCCACCACCCGACACGGCCAATTAGTAAGGGTTGTCACGTAAACAAAACACGCCAATTCGATACTAGCATAGCACAACGGTTGTGTGTTGGAGAGTTAACCCACGACATCTACAATTCGAGCATTACGTTTCGAGAGGAATTATAACCAGCATCATCAGGTGACAGCCTACATGTTAAACAAAGCATCATCATTACACAAAGCATCATCCATCATCACCGTCATGACAATCACGGACCTATCTACTGCTACATGAAGGCCTCACCAAGTCACCGTCACGTCTGGTGGTCTCCCAATGTAAAAATCCACCTAGCGCCTGCTGACGAGCCAATTTCATCACTCCATCTCCGCAGTGGACGTGCTGTCGGGCACGTTGCCTCAATGGAGGTAACGCCATCATCAACGTCACATTTAATACGGCCTGGCCAACACTAAACGCGGGGCGATGTTCCCGGCGATGAGAATGACGAGCGTGTCCACAACCGGGAATAGACTCATCATGAAATCTGTGGCTGGCCAAAGTCTTTGCTTCCAAGTAAAACGAAAGTAAAAACGTCAACACGAGGAATTGCTGTGTCTGAGCATGTGGCGCACACGCCCGTAATCCACCACTGTGGAGGCGAGGAGTTGGTGGAGCATCGCACAAACGCTGCCGAACTCGCTTCCTGTGGGCGTCGACGAGGTAGCCGTACCCTGGCTCGCCAGGAGCGGGATCAAGTGTTTCCCTCTCACGGCGCTCATGTGTTTTATCCGGATTCCTACAAAATGTAAAAACACTCATTAATTGTCCGATAACACCGTTATATAGAGAGGACCACAGAGCTGGGGCAAACTGTTGGCACCGGCTCAGCACGTGGCTACTGCCGCTGCCTTGCTTACTGGTCTGTGGTTCGTCCACGCGCCTACCAAGTCAGTCGTCCTTCTCTCTCTTCTCGAGCAGTGAGCCATTGCTGTGCGGCGCGAGTCGAATTGCAACGTTACAACGCGCTCGCGGGTGCGACCGTCTCACGAGGGCCAAGGGGGCACGTGCCTGCAGGGGAAAGAAGAGCGGCGTCTGGTGCAGTGGCACGCGGAGGGGCACCACGACCACCAGCTCGAAGAGCAGCCCGACCAGCAGGGGCACGACGCCCGCCAGCAGGAACGCCGCCAGCAGGGTCTTCAGAACCTGCCACAGACGCCGCCCGCACGCGGTCCGCGTCATGAGCAGAATCCAGCATCACTAGCTGTAACGCTAGCACCATTGTCAACACCAGCACTAGCTGTAACGCCAGCACCATTGTCAACACCAGCGTCACCAGCTGTAACGCTAGCACCATTGTCAACACCAGCACTAGCTGTAACGCTAGCACCATTGTCAACACCAGCACTAGCTGTAACGCTAGCACCATTGTCAACAGCAGCGTCACCAGCTGTAACGCCAGCACCAATGTCAACACCAGCACCAGCGTCACCAGCTGTAACACCAGCACCAGCGTCACCAGCTGTAACGCCAGAACCAATGTCAACACCAGCACCAGCGTCACCAGCTGTAACGCCAGAACCAATGTCAACACCAGCACCAGCGTCACCAGCTGTAACGCTAGCACCAATGTCAACACCAGCACCAGCGTCAGCGTCACCAGCTGTAAGGCCAGCACCGGTCAACACCAGCACCAGCATCACCAGCTGTAACGCCAGCACCAATGTCAACACCAGCACCAGCTACACGAACTGCAACATGAGCACCAGCGTCAACACCAGCGCCAATGTCAGCATCAACGGCAGATTCAGCATCGACCTCGTCTTCCAGTCAGCATTTATTTACACGTTGTAAAATGATTGATCTTCAGCAACGCGGTAAAATAAAAATCGTCGATTTAATTTCCAGGAAGTCCTCGCCACAAATCCGCTCGCGTGATGTCGCGGCGCCTCCCCCCCCCCCCAACACCACTCACCATGAGCGTGCGCTCCTTGAGGCGCTGCAGCAGCACGCGCCGGCCCTGCGGGGCCCACGATGCCAGCACGGTGGCGCCGCGCGCCGCCAGCCAGCACGCGTACAGCCCGCACGCTGCCGTGTACAGCTCGTGCAGCTTCAGCCCGCCCGCCCACATGCTCATGATGTAACGGCCTGCCAACACTGCAGCACGCGCATGGGACACACAAAGGCAACAGTGACGGATGGAGCAAATGCTGTTAAGCGAGCACCTACGAAGGCCGGCACGGCTTGCGAGGGAGGGCCTGGTGCGGTTTCTAACACCACCAGAGACCGCCTCTGGTGGTGCCCACTACGCCAGGTTACCCATATTATCTGTGGCGTCAACCCAGCGAAGGACCAAGATGGGTGCGTTCTATAGGTGGTACTGGCACTATGCATATCTAGCAAATCTTACCTGGGATTGTTGAGATCGTGACCGCAGTGCAATTAACCACATTGGCAATGCCAATACGACACGCACGTGAACGAGTGACCGAGCGCGCACGCTACACCACAATCGTGAAATTATGCGCTTGTGTTAAATTCAACACATGTCCTACACATGGCTGTAAATCTTGGACACTCTTCAACAAGTGATTAGAAGAGAACAGACTTCGGAGATGCTGTGAATTCCATACGTTCCCATCGTACACATGGGGCAATTCACGTATGTTGAACTTCCTTTGCACCGTACGTAGCCAATCGTGCTAATCGGAGGTGCGTGGAAAGGACGACAAACTAAACACAAAAAGCAGTTCTATAGAAATTACTTTTCAATCTAGGGGACTAAAAAATGGGGGTAAAGGAAAATGTCCAAGTCAAGTCAATTTTAATTTTGTTCACAAACGTGGTACTTTTCTGGCACAAATCCCCTCCCCGTCCTACGTTTCCCTTCGCTCCATCATTCCAGCTTCGGTGGCGGTCAGCAACGCAGCGAAGAGGCATGCACGACGCTGCCGCCGCCGCCGCCACCGCAGGACTCACCTGGCACGACCAGGCACGTAAGGCTGGACGACAGCAGCGTCAGGCAGATGCAGCCAATGAGCAGGAAGATCTGCAGCGCAAACGGCACAAAAGTACTTGTGATACATTCTGCGTCTTAATTATGGAACATATTGCCGTCCTTTCCCCGCACCTCCGATTAGCGCGGTTGGCTACGCACGGTGCGAAAGAAGTTCAACATATGTACATACACGCATATTTGAGGTTCTACCGACTGCCATCATCGAGCTCATCAGAGTAAAACAGAGTTGAAAGTTGTAGCCCTCTCGCCCTTTGTTAATCCACCGCTGGATGAGGGCCTCCCCACGCCATGCTGTTCGTGTTCGGGCTAGGTGGCGAGATGTTAACTACCTCGCTTGGTGTGCAGGAGGTCATGCGTTTGATTCCGACCCTGACACCTGTGTATTTGGAAGTTGTGTTTCTCTCTCACCCGTGGATATTTCTCCGGGTCCTCCGGTTTTTCCCCTCCACATTTAGAATTAACGTCACGCGTTTAGAGCATTCGGCTGAATTACATTTCCACGCGACGATAGGCCACTTCGTTGAGCTAACATTGGTGATAGCCAGGTCGCTTAATGAAAAAGAGCAATATAGCTCAGTGGGCATTATCTGGTCAAATACAAATAGTTTAGTTTTAAGTCTAACAACATTTTCCCTACTCTTTTGAATGAGCGGTTGCATGATTGGTTGGGCGAGTGAGCGGTTGCGAGAATAATTGGCAGAGTGGCCATTCGCAGAGTGGCCATTAACCTTTAAATAAAATAACTTAGTTTAATGAGCTAGTTTATTTCAGGCCACAGGCTTGCGGATTAAAGAGAGCGTCCGTGCAGTGACCCCGCTGCCATTCCACCGCAGGGCTACAGCCGGCGCAGCGCTGTCACAAGCGCAGAGCAGCGGCAACGCACACGCAGGGTGAAGTGCAGGGGCCGCGTGTACGGCTGGAACTCCGTCGGGCCGCCCTGCTGCAGCATGGCCTGGTGCGCCGCGTGCAGCCCCTCCACTATGGGGACGGCAATCCCATTGCGCCCGGCAGCAAGGAGGGGCGGCAGCAGCTCCTCCTCCGCCACCTCCTCCTCGTCGTCGTCTTCATCGTCGTCGTCATCGTCGTCCTCCTCTTCCTCCTCGCCGTCGTCATCGTCCTCCTCCTCCTCCTCGCGCGCGTTCTCGGCGTTGTTTTCGTTCTCTTCGTCCTGGTCTCCGAGGAGGTAGGAGTGAAGGTCCCTGTGGGTATTGGAGACAAGCGGAGTCAATTTTATTGCAACTCGACGCGAGCCCGGTATGTAGCACCGATCACAGAACCAGAAGGGGGAGGAGGGTGGGGGCATAAATCCCGCAAGGAAAAGCCCGAGATCGACACAGGCGGACTTGTTGAAGAGGGGTGGATTGGGCTCACTCCCCTACCCAGGTGGGGAGCCCCTAGCAGAGAAGCGAAAGTTTATATGGGGGGGGGGGGGCTGGGGGAAGGTAAGGGAGAAGATAATGAACATAAAAGGGAAGGGGGAGAATTAACAAATCTGGTTTGAACACCACGTGACAAACACTCCTTTGCAGCTCTGTGTGCAGTGCAGTACAGTGTGTGCTGTGCAGTGCAATGTGTGTGCTGTGTGTACTGCATGTGCTCTGTACCGTGCATGCTGTGCAGTACAATGTGTGTGCTGTGTGTACTGCGTGTGCTCTGTACCGTGTGTGCTGTGCAGTGCAATGTGTGTGCTGTGCAATGTGTGTGCTGTGTACTGCGTGCGCTCTGTACCGTGTGTACTGTGCAGTGCAACCTGTGTGTTGTGTGCTGTGCAGTGCAATGTGTGTGCTGCGTGTACTGAGTGCACTCTGTACCGTGTGTGTTGTGCAGTGCAATGTGTGTGCTGTGTGTACTGCACGTGCTCTGTACCGTGCGTGCTGTGCAGTGCAATGTTTGTGCTGTGTGTACTGCACGTGCTCTGTACCGTGTGTGCTGTACAGTGCAATGTGTGTGCTGTGTGTACTGCGTGTGCTCTGTACCGTGTGTGCTGTGCAGTGCAATGTTTGTGCTGTGTGTACTGCACGTGCTCTGTACCGTGCGTGTTGTGCAGTGCAATGTGTGTGCTCTGTACCATGTGTGCTGTGCAGTGCAATGTGTGTGCTGCATGTAATGTGTGTGCTCTGTACCATGTGTGCTGGGCAGTGCAACGTGTGTGCTGTGTGTACTGCGTGTGCTCTGTACCGTGTGTGTTGTGCAGTGTGTGTTGTGTGCTGTGTGTACTGCGTACGTTGTGTGCCGTGTACACTCACAGCAAGTATGCGGCGGTGCGCGTCCACGCTCGGAGAAGCCCCTTGAGCCAGTGGCGCGTGTGGCCCTGCTCCAGGAGCGCCGGCAGCACCACCTGCAGCAGCAGTAGCTCCAGCGACAGCTCGCTCACAGGGGCGTCACTGGACATGCACGCACACGCACGCACGTGAACCACACACACACACATATAAATACACGAGCACAACAACCGTCATTCACCACTAAGTGGTGGTGGCGACGTCACCGCGGTGCTTGTGCCACGCTAGGTGCACTTTGAGGCCACGTAAAGTGTCGAAGGCCCGCTGGCAGGTCACTGAACAGACCCAGGTGCCATGGGTTGACCGACTGAGATGACTTGAAGATGCACCACCTGTGCTCCCCACTGTGCCAATTTCTGCGTTTTAGCCGCCCGGCGTTGTAAGCGTCACTCCTCTGCCCTCCGTTGTTGCGACTGCCTCACACGAGCACACACAAACATGCACACACAGTAACCACAACTTTACACAAACCACAAACAAACACACACACGAGCAAATAGAACAAACTAAGCTGGAAGGTGGCTGTGAGGATTTGGTGAACCAGCTGCTTTTTACGAGACAAACTCTTGTCCTCATGTCTGCATTTCACAACTACTTGTCATCTTCAGTCTTTCCCTCGCACCCTCGCGGTCACCCGTCAAATTAACTTGTAACGCACGTATGTACGTTGAACTACTTTCGCACCGTACATAGCCAACGCCGTGCCAATCGGAGGTGCAGTCTACGCGTACTTCCCCGGCGTTACCTGTACAGCGTGACGTTGTACGGCAGGAAGCTCGGCAGGGTCCCCTTTATGATGCGGATGGGCAGCCACAGCATGAGCACGACAATGGAGCCGAACACAACCTAAGTGCGGGAGCAGCACGAGAGAGACAGAGAGAGAGACACACACACGAGCCGACACGTTGCGTCCCCGCGACAATCCCGCGGCAAGTCACGCCGTCGCGATCCCACAACTCCTGTGCGGCCGCGCACCCTGGCGGTCGCATCACGCCGCCTCGGTTTTGCGGTGAGCGAGCGAGCGTGAAGGTGTTGCAACTGCACCGGGGTTCACGATGAAGTAGACGGTCGGGGGGAGGATGGAATAAAAACTATAAACTATTTTTTTTTTAACCAGGTAAGGCCCACTGAGCTATATAGCTCTTTTTCAGAAGCGACCAGGCCACAAATAAGTGGCTTATCACGTGGAAATATACAGCAGCCAAATACTCGAAACGCACATTGATTTTAAATGTGGAGGGAAAAACCAGAGGACCCGGAGAAAAATGAATGCGACCACGGGAAGAGGGACATGCAGACTTCAAATATACAGCAGGCGTCAGGGTCGGGATCGAACAAACGACCTGCTGTATACGAGGCGAGGAAGTAGTTAACATCGCACCACCGGGGAGGCAGGTGGCCCCATTTGATTTTGTCGCACCAGGGCCAGTGCCAACCACGTTACAACACCGCGCTGCCGACGCAGGCGCCACTGACCGTGGACAGCAGGAAGCGGCGAGCGTGCCGGAAGAGCGGCAGGTGGATCATCTCCTGCACGGGATTGAAGTCCGGGTCGTTGATGTTGCGCAGGAACCACAGCACGCCCGGCCGCAGCACCTGCGAGAGGCGGGCGGTGAGAGGGACGCGGCGACGGGGTCACAGGGCGCAGCCGACTTGGTGACGTCACGAGGTCCACCGAACGACCGTCCGCCGCATCCGCACCGTCGCCACGGGACACCTTCCCCGCTTCAGCAACCAGCACTGACCAACTGCGGTGAAGTATGATCAAACAACCCCCCACAACCAACACGGCGCGGCGAGGCCTTCACCTAGCAGTGGATTGACAAAGGAGTGAAATTTGACAAAATCGAGATCAAACATTTCCCAAACCGGTGCAAACATTCCTCCACGTGGCGCTACGGTCCCCAACACAGCCGTCGCACACCCCCCATCCCACCACACCTCCGATTGGCATGGTTGGCCACGTACGGCGTGAAATAAGTTCAACATACATACATACATAAAATACTGTGGCAGGGCCCTCCCTTCCCTCTAAACTCACGAGTCCCACGCAACCGCCTCCTCCCCGCACCTCTCGCAGCAGCAAGACGAACGAGGCGAAGTAGAAGACGTAGACCATGCCGACGAGCCAGTGCAGGAACATCGTTGTTCCGGGCGCAGACTGGAAGCTGGCCTCGCGATCCTTCATGGTGGCGTCGAACATCTCCTGAAAAGGCGCAGAGTGGCGGTAGATCGGAATCAGAATCTTTATTTAACACTGCAGGAGGAATCCGATGAGCTATGAAGCTGTTTTCAAGCGATGTCCAGTGTGAGGCGGGTCGGCAAGCTCCAGCGGCAAACCATACAAAAACACACGATAGGAGTGCAAAATAGAGAAAATTAGTAGCAAGTCACGAAATATAAATAAGCAATAAATACTTCAATATAAGTCCGATTTATCAAGCTTGGGCAAGGAAGCAAAAACAGCAAAACAGTCCCAGACCACACCAAGGCAACACACAGCAGTAGTACCTCAATAAAATGGCACATTAACACTGAACTATCGACACACAGGTAATGATCGGATGCAGTCACAAGGCTGACAGCATTGTACACGCGATGCGATGAGCACATGGCAAAGCCGTGCTGGCTCGCCAGAGCCCGAGCATGGCCCGGACGCGCAAGTGGAAACGAGGCATGAGAGGGCGTGGTCCGACTCTGGGACAAAGTTGTGACGTCACAGGGTTAGAGCACCGTGATGTCACACACAGATGACTTGAGCGCGCTAAAATTAAAAGCACGATGTGTCCAGGTCAAAGATATCCCCGACTTCGTGCCTGATGAGTGCACCTAAAATGCTTGCAGTGACAGATACTGTTGGCAGGACATCTCGCAGCGTTAGGCCTCAGGCCTTGGGTCATATAAACTGAAGTTGTGGGTTGGATGCGGCCCACAAGCCTCTCTCCATCCCTGCTCCAACACCTCATTTACACGGCACGCTAAATTAGTGCTTCTCAAACTTTTTTGGCGACTGTATCCCTTGAATTTTGTTTCAACCGAGTACCCCCATGCCTGACCCAACATGGTTCTGAGAAATAATAGTATGACTAATCAACATCAATATTGCAACCAATTGTCTATTTTGCGAGGTATCCTGACCAGCTAAGGAACTGCAAGCGAATAAAAAAAATTTCAACGGACGCTCTGCATGCGTGACTAACGTGTTCGTGCTCACTGGTTACTCTTGGTAACCGCGTAGTTTATGATCAATGAGTTTAGAAAGGTACTTTATATCTTTCTAGGTTATCATATGGATTAAAAATGTTATCATAGCTATTTTATATTGGCAGACTCACACGTGATTATTCACAAATGACTCTCACGTATGACATCATTTCACACATTTATAAATGACCTCACGTACCCCCCGATTGAGAACCACTGCTTCGTCCCCACAGTTTCCGAAGTGGAACCGTGACGTTGCGAGCGAGCCAGACCCGTACCCCTAGACCAAGCTTGTAATACCCCGAGATTTCCACTTGCACATCTGAGCCGAGCCAGCAAGGGGCCAGCCAGGCACGGATAATTTTCCGACGGCATGTTACCGAGCAGAGTCGAAACCGAGCCGCGCTCCGCTGGCTCCACAAGACATTTGAATCTCGCTGTGGTGTCAAGACAACGTGGCGAGATGTTAACTACCTCGTCTGGTATGCAGGAGGTCGTGGGTTCGATCCCAACCCTGACGCCTGTATATTTTGACTTTGCGTGTCTCTCTCTCTCTCTGTGGGCATGTTAATTTTTTTACGAGTATTCCGGTTTTTCCCTACCGATTTCGAATCATCACGTGTTTAGAGTATTTGGCTACTGCTGTAACGTCCCACGTGATAAGCCACTTCGCTGAGCTATCATTTGTGGCCAGGTCGCTTCTGAAAAAGAGATAGACAGCAGCTCAGTGGGCCTTACCTCGCAAAATAAAAACATAGTTTCTAGTTAAGTTTAAGCCGTGCTAGAAGCGGGGCTAATGGTGTGTTCAATGCGTGTGACATGAGTCAATACGACCGCCCCCTCCTGACCTCACCTTAATCCCTGCCCAGTGAAGGATTCATAAGTTTCTCATCAATTACAGAATTGCTCTTCTGGGGTCGGACGCGAGGTTAGCGTGTGGGAAGGGGTAGGCGTTTAGAGGTGGGAGGTAGGGGGTAGGAGTTTGGAGTGTGGAGGTGGGAGTGTGGGAGTGTGGAAGTGGGAGTGTGGAGGTGGGAGTGTGGAAGTGTGGAGGTAGGAGTGTGGAGTGTGGGAGTGTGGGAGTGTGGGAGTGTGGGAGTGTGGAGTGTGGGAGTGTGGAAGTGGGAGTGTGGAGGTGGGAGTGTGGAGGTGGGAGTGTGGGAGTGTGGGAGTGTGGAGGTGGGAGTGTGGAGATGGGAGTGTGGAGTGTGAGAGTGTGGAGGTGGGAGTGTGGAGTGTGGGAGTGTGGAGGTGGGAGTGTGGGAGTGTGGAGGTGGAAGTGTGGGAGTGTGGAGGTACGAGTGTGGATGTATGAGTGTGGATTGTGGAGGTGGGAGTGTGGAGTGTGGGAGTATGGAGGTAGGATTGTGGAGTGGAGTGTGGAGGTGGGAGTGTGGAGGTATGAGTATGGAGGTATGAGTGTGGATTGTGGAGGTGGGAGTGTGGAGGTGGGAGTGTGGAGTGTGGGAGTGTGGAGGTAGGAGTGTGGAGTGTGGGAGTGTGGAGGTATGAGTGTGGAGGTAGGAGTGTGGAATGTGGGAGTGTGGAGGTGGGAGTGTGGAGTGTGGAGGAGATCAGAATGGGATTAGGTCACGTGGCCTCGTACCAAAGAGCAGATGTCGAGCCACCATCCGCAAACGAGAGGGAACGCTCCAATCTCCATCACCACCAGAAGAGACACCTGCAGTGTCAACAAACAAAAAGGGCCCACCTATAGATTCGACATTCATATCACAAGACATCCACCGTGCTCAAAAAGGGGCAGCAAAGGGATCCGATTGGCCCAATGCAATTGGGGACAATTCGTAGAGTCGTGGAGGGAGCGAATCGTCGTTGTGCGCTCGCGCGGCCACCTTCACAACGATGTAGCAGACGCCGAGCAGGCGACGCGAGCGCTGGAACCGCACGAGCGACGCCAGACCCTGGAGGCGCCAGTCAGGGAAAAGGGGCGAAGTGAGGGAGCGGGCGGGCGGGCGAACGAGCGGGCGGGCATGCACGGGCAAAAGTGCGTCGGTGTCAGGAACCAGTGGTGCAACTAGCGAGCGTGCAGGTGGCGCAGCCGCACCATGCTGCTTCGTGAGCCAGAAGGCCCTCCCTCGAAAGTGATTTCCTGCTCAAAACGAGCATCGAGGCAGCGCTCATCTCTTGGTGACAGCCCTGAGCCGGCAATTGAAATTCCACATTCCTATGGTGACGGTGGGGTCTATCTTGAGGACAACTAATATTGACTTCCCCACACAAGTTGGTTTACATTTTATAGTCTCTGGAGGGCATGAGAGGCCGAGTGAACCACCAATCCACGATTTGAAGTCGCAACCTTCCAACCACGTGCCGCTCGGCTCTACCGATGAGCCGTCTGGCTGGGATCAAAGTGTCAGGCTATGACGAGAGGGGGTGGGTCATTGGATAAGGACCCCCCCGCCCCCCTCTAATTTCTTGCACCAGGGCCCATACCAATCATGCTACATAACTGTTAGGAACGCTTGCTTTATGGCAGTGTTCTTCACTCATGTTCAGAGGGGGCGGGGGGGGCACTTTCGCCGATAAGACATCAGTCAGTATCAGACCGCCACACATTTGAAACCATTGGGTGTTTGACAGTAGCACAATGATAATGGGGGATGTTTTCACCATTTGTGTATTGTTGGGGGCTGCACGTTAGGGGGCGCACTAAAGGCCACCCAGGGGCTGCCTGTTGCCTGCGGGCTTTGCAATGAAGAATACTGCCTTATGGGTACAAAACATGCAGGCTGTTGTAAGTGTAATACAAATCTAGAGTTGTTACCAAAGCTGGGTAATGATCCAGTGTCCTTTGCGTGTAAAGTTAAGACCGCAGCTTGAACCAAGGACGCCAAAGTTTGACAACGGAAAAAGGTTATTGGTACCGTGCTAATTACAAACTAAAGACGACACGCACAAACGACGCAGACAAAGACACGGCACGAGACATCCAGCGGCGCTCAGCGAGGATACGTGGCAGAGAATGAGGGTGAACGCCAGCAGCACGTAGCCCACGATGGTGGTGATGAGGCCCTCAAAGTGCGACGCCTCCACCTGCCGACAAAGCACATTTCCGTCGTGCCAATTAGACCAGGGTTCCTTTGTTCGGAGCGATGCCGCCTCCCGTTTGCAGGAAGATACAGCGAGGGAAGAAAGTATTTGATCCCCTGCTGATTTTGTACGTTTGCCCACTGACAAAGAAATGATCAGTCTATAATTTTAATGGTAGGTTTATTTGAACAGTGAGAGACAGAACAACAACATCAAAAATCCAGAAAAACGCATGTCAAAAATGTTATAAATTGTTTTGCATTTTAACGAGGGAAATAAGTATGTGACCCCTCTGGAAAACATGACTTAGTACTTGGTGGCAAAACCCTTGTTGGCAATCACAGAGGTCAGACGTTTCTTGTAGTTGGCCACCAAGTTTGCACACATCTCAGGAGGGATTTTGTCCCACTCCTCTTTGCAGATCTTCTCCAAGCCATTAAGGTTTTGAGGCTGACGTTTGGCAACTCGAACCTTCAGCTCCCTCCACAGATTTTCTATGGGATTAAGGTCTGGAGACTGGCTAGGCCACCCCAGGACCTTAATGTGCTTCTTCTTGAGCCACTCCTTTATTGCCTTGGCCGTGTGTTTTGGGTCATCGTCATGCTGGAATACCCATCCACGACCCATTTTCAATGCCCTGGCTGAGGGAAGGAGGTTCTCACCCAAGATTTGACGGTACGTGGCCCCGTCCATCGTCCTTTTGATGCGGTGAAGTTGTCCTGTCCCCTTAGCAGAAAAAACCCCCAAAGCATAATGTTTCCACCTCCATGTTTGACGGCGGGGATGGTGTTCTTGGGGTCATAGGCAGCAATCCTCCTCCTCCAAACACGGCGAGTTGAGTTGATGCCAAAGAGCTCCATTTTGGTCTCATCTGACCACAACACTTTCACTCAGTTGTCCTCTGAATCATTCAGATGTTCATTGGCAAACTTCAGACAGGCATGTATATGTGCTTTCTTGAGCAGGGGGACCTTGCGGGCGATGCAGGATTTCAGTCCTTCACGGCGTAGTGTGTTACCAATTGTTTTCTTGGTGACTATGGTCCCAGCTGCCTTGAGATCATTGACAAGATCCTCCCGTGTAGTTCTGGGCTGATTCCTCACCGTTCTCATGATCATTGCAACTCCACGAGGTGAGATCTTGCATGGAGCCCCAGGCTGAGGGAGATTGACAGTTCTTTTGTGTTTCTTCCATTTGCGAATAATCCCACCAACTGTTGTCACCTTCTCACCAAGCTCCTTGGCAATGGTCTTGTAGCCCATTCCAGCCTTGTGTAGGTCTACAATCTTGTCCCTGACATCCTTGGAGAGCTCTTTGGTCTTGGCCATGGTGGAGAGTTTGGAATCTGATTGATTGATTGATTGCTTCTGTGTACAGGTGTCTTTTATACAGGTAACAAGCTGAGATTAGGAGCACTCCCTTTAAGAGTGTGCTCCTAATCTCAGCTCGTTACCTGTATAAGACACTTGGGAGCCAGAAATCTTTCTGATTGAGAGGGGGTCAAATAGTTATTTCCCTCATGAAAATGCAAATCAATTTATAACATTTTTGACATGCGTTTTTCGGGATTTTCTTGTTGTTATTCTGTCTCTCACTGTTCAAATAAACATACCATTAAAATTATAGACTGATCATTTGTCAGTGGGCAAACGTACAAAATCAGCAGGGGATCAAATACTTTTTTTCCCTCACTGTATATAGCTCAGTGGGCCTTACTGGGTAAAATAAAAAATATATACTAAAGTTTTCATTTTAGATTTAAGCACCGATAGTAATAAAAACAACCTTAGAAGTTATGTGCGGCAGCCACGGCCTGCTCTAGTGACGTCACTACACTGATGCATTCAATTTAGGCATCTAATTCACGGCCCCCTCCCCCCAAAAAGGTTGCAATTGTCATTTCTTAGAGTGGCGACTCAATTTAAAGAATCGATTCTTGCCTTGATTTCAAGTCTCATTTGTATTGGTGTTTTCTGCCTCATAAGTACTGTCTTAATTATTCAATCGGCAAAAATATAACATTTGCTAAAATGGTGCATAAACAGCAAAATAAAAATATATACGTTTGCCATCACAATTCTAAGCATGTATGTATTGTGAATGTAGGAATCAATTTGAATGACCGAACCATTACATGCCTGATCACAACGCCCAACTCACCATCTCGGATGGGTTTATTTTAAAAGTTTACAGAGAAATTAATTGATGTTAATGAACACTGACTTACAAAGTCTTTAAATCCCAGGCCGATCACGGAGAAATGGCCAATGTGGTAAGGACAGAATGCTGTTAACAACAACAAAAGCACACAGATTTCGTTCGTATAAATACACACACATACACGACACTTACTTTAATGTATAGGCCAACAAAATTCAATGCCAAACATCTTCTCAAACGAGCGTAGGGCGACGCTAATCACCATTCCATAACAAACCGGTGGTGGAAAATCCACGTTACCATGGTAGGGTGCAATGTATCCGTAAGACATCCCTGCAGCTTTGCCAAAAAGCTGGTACTGTACATATGTATGTGGAACTTCTTTCGGATTTCATCGAAGCAGATAAATGTTGAGCTGAGTCAACTCTCGAACTGGATTATAACTTTTACCTTTCAATTGAAAGTTGGGTGTTTTAACCACAAATCACCACTTCCACAAGACTGCATAAATAAAGTATTTATATTTACACTGGTACACTCATCATCGTTTATTTGATTAATTAAACAAAACTTTAGCATTTAGGCTTACTGTATTTTGGGGAAAATAGTTCATACACAGATAACAGTGTCTCATCCAAATTGTCGTTGCCTTTTAATTGCATCTGTGTCAGTTATATTGTGATAACTTCATTAAAAAATTAACATATTTTAAACATCTATGTAAATTTCGGATAGCACGGTCGGCAAACACATTTCGACAAGGAACCTGTTCGCAAGCGCTGCACTCACCGAAGACCAGAATAAACAGAGTGTTGAGCGACACCACCCAAAACACGTGCTCCTGCGAATACAGAGAGAGGAACGAGGTTCAAGTTGACAGGGCCTGTAAATTAAAACCTGACCACCACTCAAAGCACGGGTGAGAGCCCAGTGGGAGAGTCACTGCTGCTTGGTCACCGACGCAGGAGAGGGTGAACTTTGTGTTTATAATCACGTGGTGGGAATCTTTCCCAACATGAGGACGAGCGAGTCGGTCTTACCAGGAATATGAGTGACCCATCAAGCCCCAGAATCTGCAGAAAAAAACAAATATAAACAAACGAGTCACAGAGATTTCCTGCTCAAATGAGCATTGAGACGATGCTCATTTCCTGTGCAAGACCCTGGTGCAGTGTTGACAATTTCATATTCCAATGGCAAGGGTAAATCTACCCATATGGCAACCACTCTTGGACTTCCCCGCAAAATTAATTTTATCAACCACGGAGGGATGATGGGCCGAGTCAACCGCCCCTGGACCAGGATTTCAACTCACAAAATTTCGATTGAGAGCTGCTCGTTCCACCACTGAGCCAACTACAATAAAACACTCATCTCAAATTCCTTACACATGTATGTATGTTGAACTGAATAGCAGCCTCGGGCCAATTCACTTGGAACGCACCCTGATATTGTGGGATCTTTTAGGATCTTTAATGCTAAGCTGGTTGAGTGGGATTTTTTCACATTTTTGTACGCAGCATACACAAATGGCGCTTTTTCTGGAAGATTTCATTGTTTTTGTAGGGGATGTTTAAATTTTCCTACAGTAAATTTTAAATGTCTCTTGTAATTTTATTGTTTGTTGCGGTTGCACCCGAATCAAGGGCCGAACGGCTCACAGGGTTATTCCAAATAAATGAAAAATGAAAACCGAGTGGATACTCCTTGGATGCATGTACGTTGATCTTCTTTCGCACCGTACGTAGTCAACCGTGCTAATCGGAGGTGCGGGGGGAGGACAACAAACTAAACACAAAAAGCAGTTCTAAAGATGAGTTTGTCAATGTAGGTGATTTATAAGTGCATGGCTCACAGTGGCTTCCTAATATCGGAAGAGTGTTCCAGACGGCCACAGAAGTGCATCTGAAAGCACGCGATTCGGTGACTTGTCTTTGTTTGATGGCGAGCCAAAAGCCGGCGCTGTGAGGATGACCGGGAGTTTGCGTAATGGTTCATGCTCCTCGACGTCATCAGCAATGATTCAGCCTACTTAATGTCATCTTAGTCACGATTCATATAATCACCTGGCGTAGTACTTTTTACCTATTTTTTGCAAGGAAAATAAAACTCCAAAACCCAATATAACAAGACAGCACTCGTCTCCATCAGTGACCCTGGGCCAGCAGCGAAATTTCTACATTCCTATGACTAATCTATCAAAAGGATGGCCACGGATGATTTTTTATAAAAATGTGTACTTATTTTATTCACCCGGATAGATGTTTCAATATTCCATATTTAAGCGAGTGGTAACAGAGTGACATTCGCCCTCTCAAAAAGGACACGTGGTGGTTTTACTGATGCAGGGACCGTTACTCATTTGTTATCTTAACAGATCTAATTTCTTGCGAATTTTCATTTGTGGGATCTTACTGGCTGCCGAATTAACTAATTAATTGTTCATTAATTCATCTGAAGCAGTTGAAACAAGTTTATTTAGCCCCCCCCCCACCTACAACACCGTCCACCCAGCAGTAAAAATCGGTACACCACGGTAGTTTATTGGCAGGTCCCATGTGGAAGGCAAACGTGTGAGTACACCCGCCTCTAGCCAGCAAGGACAAAGAGCTCAAAATATCCTCTCTCGAGGACTGCACCTTACCCGTTCCCAGGTCAACTCTTCGGCTGCTCGATCCCACTCCAAGGCATTCCAGTTCATGTCTTCTGTGCAGCACACAAGAAAAATCCACCGACGAAATTACCATCACCGATGCGCATACTCGGTGCTGTCACATTCCCAGGGCAACAACGAGCTCAAAGGTCACCCAAAAATTGGGAAGGCGGCCACCCACCCTGCGCATCGTTATTGGCGTTGTCGCCCGCTTGCTCTTCCTCCTCGTCCCCTTCGTCCACGTTTTCCTCGTCCTCGTCGTCCTCGGCATCGGCCGGCAGAGCCTGGGCGACCCGGGCCTCGCCCGGAGGCTCGGGGTCGAGCTGGCGTGAGAGGACAGCGTGAGTGACGGCACTCGCGGGGCGTGCAAGGCGAGCGCGCCGTGCCAGTCGTGGCTCTCGCGCCGATTGGGTGGGCACATCTTAATTCATCGATCACAACTGGAATTGTGCCATTGGTTATTAATCGGTTGCCACGGTGGCGAGATGTTAACTACCTCGCCTGGTATGCAGCAGGTCGTGGGTTCAATCCCGACCCCGACACCTGTATATTTGGAGTGTGCGGTCGTGTAAATTTTTCTCCGGGTCCTCAGGTTTTTCCCTCCACATTTAGAATCAACGTGCGTATTTGGCTGTTATAAATTTACACGTGATTAGCCACTTCGTTGAGCTATCATTTGTGGCCAGGTCGCTTCTGCAAAAGAGCTATATAGCTCAGTGGGCTTTACCTGGTAAAATAAAGTTTTAGTTTTTATATTTTTTATTGCAAGTGGTTACAACGCCTCTCTTCCTGTTTTTTCCCCT
Source organism: Petromyzon marinus (assembly GCF_048934315.1). NCBI lineage: Eukaryota > Metazoa > Chordata > Hyperoartia > Petromyzontiformes > Petromyzontidae > Petromyzon > Petromyzon marinus. The sequence continues at coordinate 10,682,594 of NC_133720.1, forward strand.
CGCACTGCCCCACTTTGGAATTCCCTCCCATCGCCTTTTTCCCCCCCCGAAAGCTCTTCCAATAAACTTGCTCAATTCAAGAATCGTGTATGAACTGTTATCCATTCCAACTTTGCCCATGCTTTTCTTGCTGGCTGCTTAACATGTTGGGTCTCTTTGGGCCTGTGCTCAGCAACAGAGTTAAAAACTATAATTTCTCATTCTCAGTGTACAATGTTGCTGCAGATCTAATTATCGTTGGCCCTGGGTTCTGCGGGCAACGACTGGCGCACTCAACCTGTTGTCCGTCAGGCTGCTGCGGCTGCTGCTGCTGCTGCGGGTGCTGCTGCTGCTGGTGCTGCGCGGCACGGGCGGCGAGGTGGTTCTGCTCGAGCCAGGGAGGTGCGCCACCGTGCATTATCTGCTCGCGCAGCCACACGAGGCTGATGAAGGCGCAGAGCGTGCACGTGACCACCAGGCAGCCCTGCAGGCAGTCCACCAGGATGTTCTCCCTGCAGGGGCGGGAAAACATCGGTGAGCGACGGCAGGGGGGGTGGGGGGAAGGTATTGCAAAAGAGGCAATTACGTTTCACGTGTCTCAACGTGATTATTTCATCTCCCGGGTAAATAAATTGAGTCACAGAATGACCGCCGGAAGATGACTTCGCAAAACGGCTTCCGGAGTTCAGTAAATTTGTGCCTCTTGTCCACACGAGGTGGCACACGTGATAAAATGCACTGCAAAGTGTGTGTTTTTTCCATGGCAACCAGGTGCCAATTTGCCTACGTGGTAATTTTTTTTGCGAATGGTGATGAAGTGATGAACCACGTTTACACTCACGTTGACAACATGTCCATGGGAAGGGTGAGCAGCGAGCTCACGCAGCCCGTGAAGAGGCACTTGTATATCCGACCTGCAGACACACCGAGACAAGGATCGCCCGTGTAGCCTTAATAGACTGTTGGGACAAGTGCTGTTAGCGAGTAGCTATGAAGGCCGGTACGGCACACGAGGGGGTGGGTGGCCAGCACCACGCCCAGCCGCATTTGTCTCCCCAATGGCGATGTTTACACACCGCACCAGGTATTCATTTGAGGCTGAGTCGACCTATGGGAGGTGCAGGACCAGTTCAGATAATAGTCACTGGTGTTGGCTGTGAGCAGGAATAAAACTCTGGTCGCCGGCCTTTTAGTGCGGCGCGCTAACTGCTACACGACCACTCCTGACAGAGGCAAAGACACACGCATACACACGCAGCATGAAGACTTTTCCAGGATGTTTGCACAGGAGATGTTTTGAAGACTGCTTGTGTTATTTCGTGTTGTATTGTGCATGTAGTAGTGTGCACGTGGGAGGAAGCTGGATTGCACGTTTGCTGTGGGGTTAGTTTTGTAGTTTGTCATTGTTTTGCAGTAAATTTCTCTCTTAAATCCAACTGCCATTGTCTTGTGTGTACGTACGTTGAACTTCATTTGCACCGCACGTCGCCAACCATGCTAATAGAAGGTGCGGAGGAAGGATAAGGTCTGTAAAACACTACGGACATTTTGGAGACCTTGTCATTATTGAGGGAACGCCCCCATAGCCTGGGTATGGTTACTTTTCCCTCTCCGTATTCTCATGTGGCTCTCACTCATTCCCCATTCATTCAAACCATTCATCATAATTTACTGTCATAAATTTCACTTTCACCGATTTCACGCATCACAGGTTTGCCCCCATTGCTTCACTCTCATCTATTTCACACACCTAATCTCCACCATTACATTCATATGTACCATTGTCAATTCTGTGTAAAGCATCTTGGATAAGGCGCTAAAAAATTATTATAAGATCAGGGTTGAACCTGAACAGTGCTTGGATGGGTGATCACCACACACCATGCATGGGGGACCGCCATGCAAAACCAGATTGTCATAGGGCTGCAGGGTTAGGTGGTGGCAGCAGAGGGCAGTGTAGAAAATCCACAGTCGTAATGTGTGGTGAAGCATGTCTCATTAACCCCCATTACCTGCGCGGCGCGGCGAAGTCCCTCATCCAGCTGTGGACTGACAAAAGGTCTGCACGTGTGCACAACTGTTGCGAGCGTATGTTCTCGCAATCGCTGCGTAGGCTTGTGCCGCGAGTTGTGCGACCGAGCATGGCGGCGCGGGCCGAGCGTGCGTGCGTGCGTGCGTGAGTTCGTACAGGCGGTGAGCGGCACGACCCCGAGCCACGCGAAGGCGACCAGCGTGTAGTGGAACCAGAACCGCAGCGCCGTGCCCACACTGGCCAGCAGCCCCGCCACCACGTCGCCGACTGGCAAGCGTGGCGGCATGTCCGGAGAGTAAACTGCACCAACGCGGGACACACGCAAAGACGTACCATAACGGGAACAATCGATTTGAATTCGATTCATTGATGTGTTGCCGTGAAGCGGATAATCACCCACGAACTAACGTGTGAAACGTATCGATTGTCCAGAGGCTCGCTTACTTGGCGTGAACGTGAAGCGGTGCTTGCAGAGTTCGCAGTACTCCTTCCTGCTGTGCTTGAGCCATTGTAACAGGCTGCAACCACACGAAGACAGAGAAAAACAAAGATCACCCATATAGCCTTGAACAAAATGATAGGTCAAGTGCTGTTAGCGACCACCTATGAAGGCCGGAACGGTGTACGAGGGGGTGGTGTGGCCTAAACCATTCCCGGATTTTTTTCGCCCATGCTAAAATGCACACACGGCACCAGCTAAGCATCGACTTAGGGGAGACCCAGGAATGGTTATTCGTCACCGATGTTGGCCGTGAGCGAGAATCGAACTCGCGTCACTGTGTTCGTAGCGGAGTGCGTTAACCATTTCACTTCCCCTCCCCGCACACAAACAATAAATACAGAGATCGTCCCTTTAGCTTTGCAGATTGTTGTGTGCCGAGCGTGGAGACACAGAGGCACACATGAGCTCTCATGAGGTCGACATGGCTTTAATAACAACAGTCAGGTGCAAATGTTTGTGCAGCACACAGAGTTACTGTTGCAGGCTGCAACAATAACTCTGTCAAGTGTCCATTTTTTTGAGACCAGAAATAGGCCTCCCTACTTCCGCATGCAGGTCGTGAAAGTTACGTGACCACACTGCATCATGCTAATTAGTGCGGGTTGGTAAAGGTGGGAAGCATAGATGTGGGAGCATAGAAATACAGGACAACACTAGATATTGCTGCACTCCCCTCTGCTGCCCACCACGCAGACCCACAGATGCCCACAACAAACCTGCTGTGCATGGCGGTTACTCATACTACTGCTTTTTGCGTTTAGTTTATTGTCCTTCCCCGCACCTCCGATTAGCACGGTTGGCTACGTACGGCGCGAAAGAAGTTCAACGTACATACATCCAAGGAGAATCCACTCAACCCAGCTTAGCATAAAAGATCCCACAAGATCCGGGTGCGTTCCAAGTGAATTGGCTCGAGGCTGCTCCTATTCAGTCACTCGGGATAAGTTCTCCAGTACAAAACGTTCCCATAGCTTGACCAGGCGATCGCACAGAGCCTCGGCCCACATATCTGCTCATCCCCCCCCCCCCCATGCTCGGTAAAACTCCCCAATGCCAAAGGCAGCTCACCAGTCCTGGTGGATGAACTTTATGCTGCCCGTGCACACGCAAGGGTGAAAGAGCGGCTTGTCCACAGTCCCCTCCGACCGGCACACCCGGCAGATATCTGTCGCAAACAACATAGCCACCGGTCATCAAAATGTTGATTCATCCTGGAGAAATCCGATGAGTTATGAAGCTCTTTTTCATAGCTGTCCACCAGGGTAAGAAAGTTACAACAACAAAAAACGATAGGAGTGCAAAGGATAGGAAAGGTAAGCAAATAAATAAACGAAAACTGTACTCTTTTTATTTTACCAGATAAAGCCCACTGGGCTATTAGTTCTTTTTACGAAGCGACAAAGTGGCTTATCGTCTGGAAATTTATAGCAGCCAAATACTCTAATCCAAATCTGCAATGCGGATGTCTACTTGCCGAGCATTACGGCACCACTTAGCCCACTTGAATAGTGCTCCATCCCACAATTAGGTAGCCCCGTTAAACACGTTCTCTCTCACCAGGTGTCAATACATCTCAAATTCTGTCAAAACGTGTTTCTAAAATACATTACACGAGTCCCTCGGTTAAGTGACATCGGTTAACGTTTTTTTTCAGTTGATGTTTCGCCTCCCATAGGACCCCATAGTTTCGACTAACGTTAACATTCTAATGGCATGTTTACGTTCTGCACACGTGCGCTAATTTAGGCCAATTCGAGCGCTCGGAAGTGGGGCTGAGCCATGCCCTCAGCCAAACAGCAATGTCCATTTATGACCGTTCAGACCTCGACTGGCTTTGTTGACGTTATGTTTTCTGTTTTGGCAGTGGAAACAGCTCTATTGCAGACTCATGTAATTCCTATATTCCATTAAGAGTTATTTGGGTAAACAGCAGTTTCCGTGGAGCGGATTAAAAAAGTTAACCGACGGACGTATGTTGAAGTGTGTCTCCCTGCTCCTCCTTTTGTGGCCTTGAGACAGTCGTACAATGTCCACATTGGCATTACTGGGCTCAGAATCACTTTGAGTTTTCACAAATGTGCACTCTTTTTATCATCCTCAGAGGGATGATGATGGGCTGAGTTTCCACCCCAAACAGGCCTGAACTTGCACCTTGAGAATGTGAGTTAAGCACTAAACATGGCAAACAATCCTGTACTCCACACTGCATACTTTAGAGCAGGGGTCCCCAACACCCGGGCCGCGGACCGGTACCGGTCCGTGGCCTGTTAGGAACCGGGCCGCCCAGCAGGAGGTGAGAGCGGTGAGTCCGCGCGTGGCCCGCCCATTATTTTATTATTTACCACTTCCGTCCGCGCCTCTTTCCCGCACTGCGCACTTGTCTCAGTCACAGTGTTGGTAAGCCCACAAGCTAACCCCTAGTAGCCAAAATGAGTAAAAAACAAATGTCGCTGGAGAGCTTTGAAAAGGGGGAAAGACCCAATGATGAACCCCCCCCCCCGGTCCGTGAAAAAAATGTCTTTCACGAAACTGGTCCCTGGTGCCAAAAAGGTTGGGGACTGCTGCTGCAGACTCTATATTCTCTATACTGTAAATACCAAATTCAATGTATTGCGTGCCAAGACTATTAATTTGAAAGGTCACTGTTTGGGATGTTTGGCCAATTGTATTATTCAGAATAACTGCATGTGAGAGGAAATGCAGTGCCTGGAAGAGCCATGTGTTTTATACTGTACAGAACAACAGACACTATCATTCAGAAACAGAGCTGCTTTAACATGGAACAATCTTCCACACGCACTAAGCCAGTCTCAACATAGGGTGCCACGGTGGAGAGATGTTAACTACCTCGCCAGGTATACAGGATGTTGTGGGTTCGATCCCGACCCTGACCCATATATATTTAGAGTTTGCATGTTCTCCCCGTGGTCGCGTAGATTTTTTCTCCAGGTCCGCCGGTTTTTCCCTCCACATTTAGAATCAACGTGCGTTTAGAGTATTTGATTTCTATTAATGTCCACGTGATAAGCCACTTAGTTAAGCCATCAACTGTGGCCAGGTCGCTTCTGAAAAAAACATCTATATATCTCAAGAGTTGTTTTGCTTATATAGTTAATATTTTAGTACTGCCATTAAAACACACTTCCACAACACGCACAACTGTTACAGCTCGAGCACATTCTATGTGAACCACTTAATTATGCATGTATTTATTTATGTGTTTGACTGGATGTGATGTTCATTGTAAAAATGTAGACGGAACCAAGTTACACATGTGTAAACGGCTTGTGTACGTGTCGTTACGTGTTCGCTATGTTACGTGCCAATCAACACCCTAAGACACCCTTGAAAACGAGATGTATCATCTGAAGGGATTATTAGGGTGCATTATTTTCAAGTAAAAAAAACAGCTGAAATACCGATTGCACTGATGTAACATACGAATTAAGTGAAACGTATTTTCTATACCCCTTTCATGTTCAAATTAGTGATAGATGCCTTGCAAATTGTATTTTAAAGCTACACTGTATGGGTGGTTGACACTGTTGGACACGCACATCAACTCAAAATCGAAAGGTTGCGAGTTCAAACGTCAAATGGAGGTCAACTCCACCCATCATCCCTCCACAGTCAACATAATGGGGCACCCGCATTGTGTGAGGATAACCCCGGTGACTTTAAACGTACAGGCTGCCCCCTACCACAGGAAAGTGAAATTTACATCACTGGTTCTAGGTTTTCAACGGAGAAAAGAACCACCCTATGATCATTTGAGCTTTGGGTGACTATATTGTAATGAAAGTAAGAAAACACCGAAGTTTAAACAATTATGTTACATAGGAGTATTTCATCACAGGTGTGATCTTAACCAAAAACCCATTCGTAATGATGCACAACGCTTGCCGTGACTTAAAAGTTTAATGTCGTGCAGTTTCATAAACCCTGCGCGTGTCACGTCACACAAAGAACGGCACAGTTTCACAAATCCGTCCCGAGGTGAACTCGACGATCTACCGCGTTGTTTGTAAGCGTTCCAAAGTCCCCTCCTGCAGAACACGCATCCGAATTGTTAAGTTGTTACATTCCCATTAAGTGCTTTTATGTAAGAATGTACAATGCCCTACAGTTTTGGTGCACAGAGGCGTGTGCTCAGTCAGCTGTGCCGATCAGCTAACGGACCTGTGGTTTATTGTCCAGACCCCGATGAGAATAAACTTCAAAAGGCCAATCTTTGAGCCTTATGATGCTGGCGGTCACATCGAGCCTCTATGCAGGGGCTTGTAAAACCCTGAGGGTTTCCCCCATGATATCATCGTCATTAGCCACGGTTAATCCACTGCTGGTTGGAAGGCTTCGCAAGCCTCCGCTATCTCCCACGATCCTGCCGTGTATAGCAATACTGTATACGCGACATCTGCACGCGAGCTCATTTCATCGCTCCATCTCCATGATGTTGTGCGACTCGCATATCGTTACCACTTTGAAGTATGCCAGACCCTTGCAGTGCAGTCTGCATGGCAATGTATACATCCCTAAGAGTTCTGAAAACATGCTTGTGAAGTCACACGCGTGCTTACTGTTAGATATTTAACAATTCCATTTAAACTCTTTGGTTCTTTCGGTAAAGTCACGTAGGTATAAAATACAAATTGCTGAAATGGGACACTTCAGCAATTTGTTTATTGCTGGGGTTGTTTCCACCTGATGAGGGACGCTTGTGTTGTGCCCGAAACGTCGTGATTTAATTTATTTTCTACCTACTACGTGACTTTACCGAAGGAACCAAAGAGTATGGATCCCTGCAGTCACAAAAACTTCAAATCAAGATGAATCCCATTTAAGTCATATATCGCGGCCAGATTTTAATTGAAGGCGTTATTTTGTGTTCGTTGTGGCTAATTTGTTCTATCGTATGTTGTCTCATTTGTGCCATCAACCTGAAGGAAAGTTTTGCGTACAATTTGCATATATTGCTTTTATCCCAGATAAACTAGCTTTACAAACATAACATGCAATGCAAGTGGGAAAAAAAGTTATTTTGGCAGATGAATTATTATATGCACACTTTCGTTAACACTGTATTGTGGGAGTACACTTACAGGCACACACACGCCAGCTTGACATTATTCTGGTCTATGATTCATCCTAAGCTTACAGAGGATAGAGTCCACGGGTACTGGCAGATCTGCACAGTGGACTCCTCTGGCAAGGTGAGGATACATTGGCTGAGTCACGTCGTCTGTGTACACAGTTATTGCACGCCTAAGCAGCTTTTATTTGGCTGGTTAAAAGTGTTTCCATGCTCAAATGGGGAGTGGCGATCATCTCGGTCATCTGGTGGGACGTCTCTCTATAGAACCACTTACACAACTATATTGTTGCACGCCTTGTGAAATCTATGTAGAGGGTGTGTGCATTGCTGTTGCAACTACATCCTCGGCTTGATTTGGCCTTACTATACATCCGCAATGAATTGGGCAGTTTGACAACTTATGTTTAACTTTTTTGTAAGAGATAAGAGGAGTTAGACACTACAATTGCATTGTTATCCACCGCTGTCTACACAGAACAATGGTTCCGGGTTCGGATGTAATTAGTAAAATTACTCCTTGAAGTTTAGATGTGTGTTATGATTACAGATGAGGTTAGAAACAGCATTATGCCAAATGTTTAACGTTATTATGACTTTTCCCAGCAGTGATCAAGTGTACTTTAGGTGAATGTGTTTCAATATCACAATTATAGAAGCAATTCCATTTCATCTCAATTATATTTTACAAATGCCAGTTTCTTTCAGATCTGGGGCAATGACAAGTTTAAGTCCTGTTGTATTGTTGGGACATTACTTACCACAATAGGCTCCAACCCCTTATGCAATGTAAGATATTGTCAAGCCAATACACCAAATGTTCCGACGTGTTCGAACTCCGCCTTTCATCTAAATTATACATGACGCAAGTCAAACTAACTCGGGACTTCCACGCTGCAAGGCATTAGGTGTCACTCTTCCCCAGTCTATGGGCACACGCCAGACATTTCAATTGTTTGGGTACCAACTCGAATTGGCAATACTTTCATCATCACTTACAGCCCGTGTGTTTTCCATCTCACGCTGCATGGAGGCCACGCCATCAAGTCCACGTCATCGCTCGCGAGCCTACGACGTTAATAATACTGGTAGGAACGAAGTTGTAAACTGAGTGTACCAGCCTGCAATAGATTAATGTGTCCGTCCGTCCCCTTTCAATACTTTAACGAAGTGAAATCTCGTGCTGTTGGGTGTAAAATCATCAATAGCGCAGAGACTTGTCCTACCAGCCCACCCTGCAGGGATCTGTTAATAATAATCCGTGTGGTTGGAACCGTTTGTCCAACAACGGTTGACGTCTGCGAGGATAATTACGTTGGTTCTCTGCAATCGTTGTTCAAATGTCACGACCGAGTCGGGACTAACGCAAGTTGCGACCGTTCACACTGCCATCACCATTGGCCATGATCACTGCTGTATGAAGGCCTCCCCACAATCCGTCCACAGCCACCCATTTTAACGGCTCCATCTCCCGCATGTTGGTATTCTGCGACGCGTTTCCATCCCATTCCCTTGTGTTTATTACCTAGGATTTGTCGGTTTGCACTGATACATTTAAAAATGTCAAAATAACACGTCCATTGCAGCACCGTAGACGGTGTGCAACATCCCACCGTGAAATACTTTTGACATTTAACTTAAAACACGAACCAAACATGTTGACAATTATCCGCCGCAGCCCAACAACAACTCACAAACTAAACAACCGTCGTATAAATGATACGCTCAGCCGTTCATAACACTAAACAAAAACCACACACACTTAAACAAAACAAGGCCGCAAATGTAGAGAGCGGCACTTTCCTAGATTGTCCGCCGGGGAAGGGCGATCGAAGCCGGTTGAGCCACGAAGCCGAAGCCGGGGGTCTCGACAGGGCCCGTGGGGCCTCAGGGGGCGGGGTGGGGGCCAACTCGCTCGCACCTCGCACGAAGCGCGTTTATTTTAAAGGGGTGCCTCTAACGATAGTTTTTTTTTACTTTCTTTACAACAAACGGGCAGGGGTGGGGTCGAAATCCTATAAGGGCGCGCCAAGGTACCGTTGATGCCCGTGAACGACCGTAAGATGGTGCGAGGAGGCGCCGCTGAAGGTGGTCCTCACCTTCGTCGGAGAGCTCCATGTCGAGACCTCGTCGTCACCTCGACGTCGTCGCCATTAAAAAAAAATAAACCACCCTCGACGATACAAACCCCCCTCCGCGCCTCCGGCGACAACTGCGACCTCTCTTAAAGCGGCAACAATACTAGCCGTAAAAACAAAGGCGAACGGCCGATGTGCCCGGGCGGGTCACGTACATGACTGACTCACTAAGACACCGCACGGCCAACCTTCCCCCCCCCACCACCAACCACCACTCGATCTTCCGAACTCTCCAAAATGCGCCACGTGCTGGACAAGCGCGCTTAAAACGCGAGCGCGGTTTTAATCCTCGCAACGGCTCCCGAGCGTTATCTCATGCTACCGATTACATTGTTTAATAACACACGGGGAGCAGGACGTGGTGGGGAGGGAGGGAGGGTGAGGCGAGTAGAGGCATAAGAGAGTGGGCGACACAACCGGGCAACGGGCGGCGCCGTGGCTTAGATGGTTAAAGCGCCTGTCTAGTAAACAGGAGATCCTGGGTTCGAATCCCAGCGGTGCCTTTTATTTTATTATTATTTTATGCAAATATAAGCTACACGATTGCACCGACTATAGGTACAGTTTTTTTTTGCTTTTGGAAAACCTCCACCGTGACGCGATGTGATCTGATTTCATTCTAGTTAAGGCGCAGCTATCGTCTAAACTCCGTTCTGTCTCCATCACAAACGTGAACATATTTTAATCCATTAGCCTTATTGTCTTTTCAAGAACAATCGTTTCCGAGCAGCAAGCAAAGTCTCCACCGGCTGCGGCACTTATTGACCTAATCGGCGCCAAAGTTCGTTAAATGCTGTCATTGGCAACAGCACTCAATCTTAAACTACGTGAGAATTTTCAATGCAAAAAGCAATATAGTACCGTGCTTTTATATATATGCTTGTAGCCATTTAGGCTTTAGCCGTCAACGTTGAATGAGTTTGTATGTCTCATATCGAACCACCAATCCACTCCTTCGTGGTTTCATTCTAATGATTGGTAACCTACGCCACCTGCTGACTATTTTGTATTTATTATTATTTTATGTTGTGTCACGTTAAGCTGAAACTTTCCATTACATTCTTGAATTGGGGCTTTGTTAGATATCTGTTTTGCAGAATTGCAAGGGCTGGATTAAAGTTATTTGTAGGTCCTTATGCACTTATATTTCGTAGGCCTTGAGTGATAACTTTATAGAGTTGGTGGTGCTGCTGCTGCTGCCCCATGTCACTACTACCACCACAACGCTTGTCTGCCCTTATTAATCTTTGTAGAGAATTAGATTGTGGGGGGGGGGGGAAACACCATTTGAATATGCTATTGCTAATTCTTCAATTAAAAAAAAATATCCGCTGTTAATTTGTCTCACGTGAAAAAAAACCCCCGCATTAACATGACTCTGCCTCGTATATATACACTGTTGCCTATCCTTGCTATATGAATATATTTATCCAAGAAGATATCTTTGGTTATATTTTTTACTATACATACAAACACAATACACGGTCAACATTCTTTCGTAGCCGTAGGCGCAGTGCCTATTGTGCCTTTTGGATAATACGCCCCTGATGTGGTATCATGCAAATGTGTGACACTGTGCTGGATTGCTTACAATAAATAAATCAATAATCACCGTCGGCCTGTGGGTTGAGATTTTGTTAAGTTTAGATTTCCATTGAAATGCGTGACTTCGAGGGGTTTAAAAAAAATAATTAAACCCCATGGAGTGCACCATTGAAACAAACAGCAGCATTGTCTCCCTTTTGCAAGGCAGTCCTGGATTACATTAAACCATTTGAAGTATACTGTAGTAGGCGGATGTTTACATTGTAAACGTGTTTGCTATATGTACGTGTCACTTTATAACCACCTGGGGGTCAACCGTTCCAAACCGAGATGTTATCTGGACGAAGCTGTAAATTGTCTTCTGAAGTCCGTAATTCGTTTTGTGATACTTCTTGCTGGATTGTTCCAATATAAATTCAACGAAGACATGCGCATCGAGATGCTGTTCAGTTTCGATTTACATTTTGTTTATGCGACTTAAAAGGTTTTAAATAAAACGTGTCGTTACACCCACCACCAGCCGATACGGTCAGTTAGTAAGGTTTCTTCACGTGAACAAAACGTGCCAATTAGTTACTACTTCAGCACAAACGGTGTATTGTTGGAGAGATAAACCCTGAAGCGTGGTGGCTGGCAGACCTCTCGACATTAGCACACAGCTCCTGCAAAAAAATTGCTGCCACAAGCAAGAATATAACCTGGGTGAACTATTTCCTTTAATAAATACGCGAGGAACACGTATATATGATAGAATATACGCTGGGTTGCCGTCGTCCAAACTTAAAAAGGTTATATTCTTGGTTCTTTCGGTAAAGTCACGTAGAAGGGAAATTATAATATAATAAAAAGAAAACATAATATAATACAATTCTCACGACGTTTCGGCCACAACGCAAGCAGCCGTCCTCAGGTGAAGAAACAGAGCTGTCGGAAAGACAGCGTCCTAATGAACACTGCTAGGCAGTGGCCGAAACGTCGTGAGAATTTTATGTTATTGTTTTATTTGTATTATTTTATTACTTCCCTTCTACGTGACTTTACCGAAAGAACCAAGAAAAGGAATCCCTGCAGTCACGAAAGCTTTAAATCAAAAATTAAAACGTTATATTTTCGTACCCAATACAATTATTGTCATGAACGACAAGACTTTTGTCATTGAGCTTCCACGTGGCTGGACATGTGACAAAGCGCTTTATAGCTCATCGGATTCCTTCAGTATAAATATTCTGATGCTGATGACTGTACCCCAAAAACTAATATGGATCATCATTCTCCTCCAAGTCAGTGGTGCTTGAACCGATGTTCAAGACTCATAACGGGGTTGGCAGCCAAGGAATGGAACTCTGACATCAAGGAGATGGATCGATGAAATCAGTTCATCTGTAGGCGCTGGATGGTTGCATCGCAGGATCGAGGTCTTCATCCTGCAGTGTATTTGACCACGGCTGATGTCAAAGATGATCTCTCTAAGTCTTCTAAACCGACATTATTGAGGTCGAAACAACTACAAACGCACGTCATTATTTTGTAAGATCATTTAGTTTGTTAATCTACTTTACATTTGCTGGGCCGAGCCACCCTCGGAAACAAAAAGAGCCGTGTTTTGTCCAATAAGTAATCTACTCGGATAATAATGATAATAAACTTTGGATTCTGACAAAATGCATATCTGTCAGAGACCAATTCAGACCGTATTGGTGTCACCCCGTGCCCTTCTCAATCTCAGCGTTCGTCCTACAAAGTCCCATCGCAAGGGAGAAACAAACACAATTCGCCCGTATCGACAATGCACCTGACAGCTCAATATCGCTGTACAAGAACACGGAGCTAACCCACGTAGGGGTCCACTTCGGTACGCAACGACTCGCCACGCGGTAACCCATCGAGCAGTGGACGGAGCGTGTTCGAGCGCGCGAGGACCAATCGGGGTGCGGGCGGTTGCGGTGACGTCACGCGTCCTCCCCGCGTTCCGATTGGCCGAGCGCGGGTCGAGCGCGAACTTTTAAAATCCCGCCATTTTCTGCTGCGAGGCGTTCGCTGAGGCGGCGGAAAAGTTTTTTTTATTTGTTGTTTGTTGCGATCGGTCGGTGTCTCGGGTTTAAACAAATAAAAAAATCTAGGTCACATTTTTAAAGCGAACTACGTTTTTTTTTAGTTCGTTTGCTGCCGCCATGCCGGCCGTTTATAAAGGTAAGAGTTGCGTCGGTTACTGCGGGGTTTTTTTGGTATGGAGTTTGAGTGCGTACGAGGCCTAAGCGCAGGCTTTCCGCGGCCGCCGGAGATAAATCGAACGTTAATCGTTTAACTTGTTTTGTCGTGAGCACAAATAACGAGAACTCGGCACATTCGTTGCAACGTCAATAGGTTGACAAACAACGTATCGGGAAATGACCTTGCAGCACCAAAAATAATCGTACACGTTCAACGATAACCGCGTTACGACGACCGCTCTTAAAATTACTCTAGAAGCGAATGTGTGTGTTTTTTAAAGTGTTGCAATGTGAGAGCAAAATATACAACTGTACATATTTGCTTATAGCGTGTCATTTGTATATGTGAGTGTGGAGCGGTGGTGCAGGGTTAGCTTGTCGCACCAGTTATCCCAAACGATATCTGTATCGGTCCTGGTCCAACACCCCCCCATCAAAACCCCCTTCAATCTCAATTGTTTTACAAACGCGCACTGACCAGTTTGGTGAAATATTGTCACATCCCTTACGACCGACACGGCATGGGGAGTAATTCATCTAGCAGTGGATTGCTTGTCCACTGTATCTCTTGTGTCCGCGTCTCGCTTGTTTGCCTCTGATGTCGCATTCTCTTTACTTATTTATTTCTAAATGTTCGTCTCACGTCTTCGTGTCTATATATCAGTGGCTGTCTCCGTGTCTATTCGTGTCTGTATATGCGCCTGTGTCTCCGTATCTGTCCGTGTGTATTTTTGGTCGGAACCTCCGTCTGGGCCTTATTTGAAACTCATGCACACTACTGGAGTTGTATTTTGTGTATTGTGTTAATCAATGTATAATTCTGACATGGTCATTCCGTACGATTATTTTACAGGTGAAGTGCCGGGTTCTTGTAACCTGAACCAAAGGTGAGGCAATATCATCTTTCAATCTGCACGTAGCAAACCAAAATTAAACGTATTTTGTTGTACAGTATTACTTGTGTTGACAAGCTGCGCAATTGTACAACACCGGTTGTTGGGTAATACAATTAAAAACGGACAAGGATCTTTCATTTACGTGAAATAAAATCCTATTTAGGTGCAGTAGCATGTGAGACTTCTGGATCAGTGTTTTCAGCAGCATTTGTTAAAGTATGCAAATGCTGGTTTCGGCCCGATAAACATGCTGCTGGGTTGTCTGGTCTTACAGGGCAATAACAGCCCGACGCAGCAACATTGCTCACAACGCATGTAATGATGATGTTGTTCAATGTTGGTGAAACGTTGCCATGTCCGTTCTATGCTTATTGTGATAACAGTTGATAAAGCTTGTCCATTCTGCCAGGCAAACGTTTTGAATAAATATAATCATTAACCTACTGCCATTTTTTTACAATTTTTACTTACGATCAGACACTAACTATCTCAAAAATGTTTATCAGAAACCGCTCGGTTTAAAGATTCAGTTATTTTTTTTATTAGACAAAACAAAATTCCTAAAGTTACTCAGGGGAAGCTCCAATCTTTTACCGTTTTCGAATTAATCAGGTTTGAACATCATAAAATGTGGATTTATTCGTTCAAAACGGCTTGAATACGAAATATCTCAAACAATGAAAGATAGAAAAATGGTTCTTGCTTAAATTTTATTTGCTGTTTAAAGCTCTATCAAACGAAAAAACCCGAAATCTTACATTTTGAACGGTTTCTGAATGACATGCACCAGCAAGTTTATGAGACACTTAAAATCGAGATTTGGGGGCCTTAAAATTAAAAATCTCAGATTTTCAGTTTTCTGCCTTGTCAGGAAGTACCCTTAGAGGTTTTTGAGACATACAGATTAAGGTCTTTAAATAGATTGCGTGAATGTCGCACGTTTGAAATGCTCAACGTTGGCACTCTCCACAGCTCGTGTTCAGATGGCGACGCAATCCGTGTGTGCGTGCGCGTGCGCCCACCGACCGAGGGCATAGCGGCGAACGAGGGCGAGTCGATGGAGCAGGGCATGTGTGTGACGGTGGTCTCGCCAGACACAGTTCGGGTGCTCTCACGGCCCGAGCCACGCACCTTCACCTTTGACTATGTGGCCAGCATAAGTGCCACTCAGGTACGGTGTCATTGCGTCGTTGAATTTGTAAAAAAAAATACACTTCTTAACCTTATTTGGGGTGTCAACATTGCGCACGTGATAATCCGGTCTCTGAACACATGAATCGATTGGGGGTAGCCCGGGTCACCGCAAAATATTGGTGGGCCGGGTATAGTTTAAGTTTTTTTTCTGGGAGCATCGCTGGTACTACCCTGTCCTGCCGGAGCGCGACGCTGGGAGCGATGATGACGACGATGTCGATCCCGCCAGCACGACCGTGACCGCCGGCCGTACCAAGAGAGCGCCTGGTGTGCCATTGCCTCCAAGTGGTCTCGCTCCCAAAGACAAGGGTGGCCGCCCCCGTAAGAAGCAGAACGTGCTGGGAAATGACCAGACCAGCATCCTGATGTACTTTCAAAACAAGCAATAAACAGCCGTTGTCACGCACAAATCCCCAGCAGCCCCCCTTTTTTATGGGTGTTTTGCGTTTGTTTTTTACTTCCATATTTGGCGTGCGTATCGGGCTCGGTGACATCTCCCGTCTTCATAGGCCTTCTGGTTTCGGAGTTATGGAGGTTTTGGCACCCCCGGGTCACCATCGTGACCCGGGTCACCGCCAATCGATTCACATGTAAGCAGAACAATTTTTCCTTTTCGACAGAAACGAACTACCTCGCCTGGCATACAAGAGTTTTGTAGGTTCTATCCCGACCCTGACACCTGTATATTTGGAGTTTGCATGTCCTCTCTCCCTCTGGTCACGTGGATTTTTTCTGGGTCCTCTAGTTTTTGCCTCAACATTTAGAAACATGCATTTAGATTATTTGGCTGCTACTATAAATTCCATATGATAAGCCACTTCATTGAGCTATCATTTGTGGTCGGGTTCCTTTTCAAAATAGTTTATAGCTCAGTGTGGCTTTACGTACTAAGTACAATAGTTTCGTTTTTAGTTTATCATGTGAGCATCATCAGCTACTGTACGTGTGTATGACTTGCCGTTATATCGGTCTCCAGAATTGCAATTTAAATCAAAGCTCTATAGTTCCACTCATTTATATCGTGTCTTGTTTGCATTTGCAGGAAGAGATATTTTCCGTAGTAGCAAAGAACATAATTGAGTCATGCATGAATGGCTACAATGGCACCATCTTTGCCTAGTGAGTATCATACTTGCACAAATCACAGACGTACAAGAATGTCTTCATTATAATGCATCCAATACAAATGTTCTAAACCCATTGGTCACATCCCCCTGGTGGGCGCATGTTGCGAAATAGGTACCGTGCAGGAGAAGTTACTTCTATAATATTTTAATTACTCATAAAACATTCCTGTAGGCCTAATGATTTGTCGCTACTCTACATTCTACACTCGGTCAAAACATGTATGTGTATTGAGTTGATGAGAAGAACATGCCAGCACTTGTGGCTCTATATGCAGGCAGTTCCGCTATTGTATGTGGTATCAATTCTATACTTTAAAATAATGCTTGCAGCATCTTCCACTGTTTTAAGTTTTAATTTCTGATGGTTGGCTCTTGGCCAAACTTGCCTCCAAGGAATGACTGGCACAGAGGTGCCTCCTTTTAAGAGTTAACAGCTACTTTCCAAGAATGCTTTGGTATTTTCTTTTAAGCTAGGACAGTGGACCTTGAGGGGTGTTTAACATTGTGTACTATTGCTGTACGTCCATCGTAAATATTAAAGTATCCTAAAATACAAATAACACTGTAGGTATATAATGGGTGGATGACACCTTAGCTGTCAGTGCATTTAATACGGACCCTATTCATGTGGAGTCCTTAAATTGGCAAGTAATGTCCATGGATTTCTTAAACGGCAAAATTTGAAAGAAAGTGGGCATTTAAAGGGTATTTTAGCATGATAAGCAAGAGTAGGTCACAATTAGAAAATGATGGGACAATTTGTAAGATACGTGTCCATGACTTCAGTCACAAGATCTTGTGAATTAAATACGAAGTCCTAACGGATGTTTTGTTTATATGAAAACAAAATAAAATTAACCTATTTTGGCTGCGCTGTTACATTGGTGCCAATTTAGTTAATTGATTTTTTATGTGCTTAACAATGACTGCAAAATAACTCTATCTTGTCTTAACAGTGGCCAGACAGGTTCAGGAAAAACATTTACCATGCTTGGTGAGTTGTTATAAAGTCTCTAAGCGTATTTGGTGTCCCATTTAAATGTTGCTTAAAACACCTTTAGTATAATTTGCATACGTTTGTAATGTGAAGCAGTAAAATGACACTTCACATTTTTATGAAACTAACTCCTGGCCTCCTATGAATACATTTCTATCAGCACAGTCACCCAGAGGTCCCCATAGGTTTATTAAGGTTGCACTTTTTTGTATGTGTGCAGGTGCCATGGACCACGTGGACATTTTTAACCACAACCTCCGTGGGGTGATCCCTCGCAGCCTCGAGTTCATTTTTTCGCTAATCTCTCGCGAGAAACAAATGGTGAGAAGCAGAAGAACAATTGCCTATATATATATCGATAGTGCTTGACTCGCTATCAATAGGTTGTGTAAATTTAAATCTTGAGTCCGGTGCCAAATCGTGTCATCTATCTGGAGTTGATAAAATGACACCGTCCATCGAATATCTTTTTAGTAGACAGTATTCCCTCGTTATTCACGAACTTGCTATCCGCGATTTTGACTATTCACGAATTACATCTGGAACTCTACACAACTGCATCGAGGGAGAGAGCATGAGAAAGTGATGAGAGAGAATGTGATATGAAAAAATATCACATTCAGGCCAAACCATCTAGGTGTGCCCTTCTCTAACACATACCATGCACCCTTCACCACACACTTTTCTGTCCCTCGCTACACACCCTATCATCTCACCATACCACTTGTGTAAAGGAAATAATGGTTGTTCTTGGAAGACAGGTCAATGCCCAGTGAGACACTGACTTTTTCAGTTTAACAGTGGCATTTATACAGCTGTTGCAATAATGCATGTTATTTTCCATATTCACAGACAGGAGATGCCAAAGAGTTCTTATGCAAGTGTTCCTTTCTGGAAATCTACAATGAGCAGGTAATAATTACTTTATAATGATTCGTTAATTGTCATTCATTTATCGAGATGAGAATCATTGAAATGAATTATCTATATATATAAATGGGAAATTTGTGAATGTGTGTCTGTTCAAAATGTTTAGCATACTTCCTGATATGCAACAAACTTGAAATTTGGCATGTGGATAGCTTCCAGACTGTACACAATGCAAAAAGTATAAAACATAGACTTTTGTATTTTGTGGGGGGGGGCGCAATAATAAATATATTTTGCACGGCAAGTGAGTGGTGGCGTCACATCTGTGATGTCACCCGCATGCGGAAGCGTCATGCAGTGTGCCTGCTGACGTCACGCATCCCTCCCCCCAACCCGCCCGTGTATCCTGCACAAATGTCCTGCACAGCTGTCTCGATGTTCTAAGTCAACGCGACTATTTTCAGCTCGCTCTTAAATATAAAGCCGAAAATACACCCGTTTGTGTGAGGCAGCAAAAACTCACGAACGATAAGTTCTGACGTCATGACGTTTGCACAGCTTATGCTGTCTGGAATTTCTAAGGGAACGCGACAATTTTCAACTCTCACGTCATTCCCTTCCCGAGTTGGCTGGTTAAGGTTCAATTTCCTTTGAGTGAAAAACATCCGATTTAGTTAAATTGATTTGTTTCGGATTTTTTCTTTCTTGCAAGCATCACATTTTTCAGAGTTTTCCACTGAAATATAAGGGAGTATTAAATTAATCCAAGGCAAGAATCCAAGTCCCAGGCGAAGCCGGGTAGTGAAGCTAGCCTCTTATAAAGAATACTTTTTTCACCTGGGCTGTAACACTGGCACAATTTCTTAACCTTGTAAATTGAATAAAATTATCTCTTAATGCTCACTTCAGAGCTAAAGGCACACTTTAGTAATATCTCGCCAACATTGGTGGCCAGTTATATGACTTAATTTGACTCTTGTGTTGTGCTCTGACGACTTGGCTAGGGAGCCTCAATAATCAAGTACTGTAGAGGTGGTGTTGCCAATATAATAGTGATGCTGATGGCGATTAGTCGTATCAAAGTGATCATTTGTGCTACTGTAATGTGACAATACATGGTAATGGTGTTTGTGTGATTTCGATGGTGGCTTTGCCCACTGAAGGTGTTTGATCTGCTGGACCCAGCTAGCACCAGTCTCTTCATTCGGGAGAACATACAAAAGGGCGTGTTTGTGGAGGGCGTCATGGAGATGTCTCTTTCCTCGGCTGCAGAAGCCTACCAGGTGGCATGCCAACGCGCACCCCACCAGTGTCGGTTTCCACCTGCAGTAGCACAACCTCCACAATCTTTAAATTCTCAGATTCCACCGGCCCCACCATAAGTGTAAGCCTTCACAGTATCACCATTAACATAAATAGCATACCTACTACTGACACTTTTACGCCCACCAAGACCAGCACATTCCATTCCCATTATAAGCACCAAAACATTTAACCAGTGACACACCATCTGTACCTCTCAACACGAGCATATTTATCTCCACTACTACCTGCACTATCATCACCTCCACCACCAGTAACATTTTCAGTACCTCCAAATGCGAGCGGCAGTATCATCTACATCACTATCTTTCCTAACAACACCATCATCACCACCAAGCACCTATGCTCCCCCACCCTTTCCATCCGTTCCTCGGACGAAGGTGCTGTCCCTGGGTTGGCGCAACCGGCGAGTTGCATCCACGTCGATGAACCGCGAGTCGTCGCGCTCGCACGCCGTCTTCACGCTCACGATCCAGTCGAAGGAGAAGCGCAACGGCATGGTGAACATCCGCTCGTCGCAGCTCAACCTTGTGGACCTCGCGGGCTCGGAGCGGCAGCGCGACACGCAGTCGGACGGCATGCGCCTCAAGGTGTGAATCCCGGCACGAGGCCCGCTCCGTCATGCATTTTGACACTCGAGATCGCAAGATGAAAATGTCATCGTGGCCAAAGCCCGTTGATGCCAGCACACCTCACCCAGTGCCTTCTGTCCTCCCGCAGATCCTGCAGCTGCTGCACCGTATCAATCAATCTTTATTTTACGTGCCAATATTGCCCTCAATAAAGCAGGCATCGGTGCACATTACAATGGAATGGGAACGGTACAGGGGGGCATATAGCAACAGGAATTAAAAGAGAAACCCATCATGCCCTCAGCGTCTAACACCGACTGAGCAAAGTAAATTGCAACCGTGCACAAAAATAAGTAGACGCGCATGTCCGCACTACCGTACAGAACGAGACCGCCACAAATAAACAGCCCTTGTATATACGCACCTAGGCAATGCCTTCCATGGTCTGTCCAATATGAGTTTAAAGTTTCATTTGAGAAATTAAAGCCCTTGGTGTACTGAACTGTTGGGTAAATCAAACATGCCTATGATCTCTAACTCTGCAATTATAACTGAGGTAATAGAAATTAATATCTGCGATATAACCCAAAAAAAACACTATGTATGCTGTTTGTTTATTGTCTTTTCAGGAAGCGGGCAGCATCAACCGCTCGCTGAGTTCCCTGGGGAATGTCATCAATGCCCTGGCAGAAATTGCGCACGGAAAAGGGCGGTTCGTTCCCTATAGAGACTCCAAGCTGACTTTCTTGCTCAGGGCAAGTGAACGCTCGCCCTCACTCTGTGATGCTGACAACCTAAAATGACTGCACAGAGGGCACCCCCGAACTCCCCACACGTCCGATACACAGTGATCGTGCGCTAAGATGGCACTTGTTGGCACTTTAGTATAGCAATATACAATATTCAGTGATGTACACTGGTGAATGATATTTAGGTTTCACTCGGTTAAGGGAAAAAAATCCTGTATAAATCCAATAAATTTCAACAATGACTAAAGGACAGAGCTTGTAGTTTCATAGAGCATTGAAGCACCCACCATAATTTCAATGCTGCCAAGACTTTCAAAATTGCACTTTTTTATCAATCACAAGAATCAAATTGGTTTATTCTCAAAAAACATTCTGAGCTTCCACTCCTGGAGATGAATTTCAGGACATTTGATCCCATCAAAGTGGCTTGCCATCACCGAGAACTGAAGACTCAATCCTCCATATCGCTCTTCCATCAGGACTCGCTGGGCGGGAATGCTAAGACCGCGGTCATTGTCAACGTGCACCCGGGCGGACGCTACTTCGGGGAGACGCTGTCCACGCTGCAATTCGCGCGTCGCACAAAACTCATCAAAAACAAGGTGACTGATCTGCCCTCCTTCATGCGGTTGGTTCAGTTGCGTCGGGACCGTTTCCTTTAAATTGTGACACCCGGTCATGCAAGCTGCGTGCTGCATCGGCCTCGCGTTTTGTTACAATAAAAGCTGCTCATCACAGCCTTGCCCGCTCCTCTCACCCTCTGCTGTAAACCGTCCGCTGCACGGCACGTCCCCCTGTGATTAGTTGTGTGCTTCACACAGGCTCACCTCTGCCCCCACCCCCCAGGCAATTGGCTGATGTTTCATTCCGGTTTTTCAAGCTTTCCCACGAAGGTTGAAAACGTTAATGTGTAAGCTTTGTCTCTTCCTCTATAATTTTGGGGCGGGGGAGTGCACGGCACATCTTATAAAGAGGATCTGATATATGTTGAAACTTGCCTGACAAATAGGGTATTTCTGTTAGGGATTGCCCCTTTTGAAAACCGGCCGAATGGATTTCAGGTTTGCCCAAGACTTGAAGACAAACAGCGTTAATAAGAACTCTTTGAAAATATAAAATTAGCATTTGTCCTGACCGCTTTCCCATCGGCTTCTGGACTGCTAATTAAATACTTCCGAAGACAATCACATGTTGGAAAGTCTTACATAATCCATGCGTGCGCATGTTTCCTTTACGTCTACTGGTATTATTTGTCTCTGGAATGTGAATGAGTAAAACAATAAATCAACCTTGAAGCAGAATATAAATCCCATGATCCATCAAGTGCTACATAGCTCGCGAGAGAGGGACTGCAGAACAGATGTAATACGGTATCCTCTTGTTATTTGCAAGGGATACGTTCCAAAGATGCTCGTGAATATCACATTTTGCAGATGATGGTATTGGCCTATGAAAGCCTTGAAATAAATACGTAAATAATCTTTGTTTCTCATCACTTTATTTCATCACATTCTCTCTTCACTTTCTCTCAATGCAGATTCGCGGATAGCCAAAATCGCAGATAGCAAGTTCGTGAATAACGAGGGAATACTGTACAGTGTGTTCTTCTATAACGCATGTTTTCATAATGAAAATTGGATATAACACGATTAATATATTAGGGAACACATTTTTAATAACGCGGATGCCAATTGGATATAACGATTTTGAGTCAACAACTACGTCCCTTTAGTAGGAATAAGTGGACGCACCTCCACCTTGACGAAGCATCACACAAGGCGGGATGCTGCTGGATGCGTCTCGATGCAACTCAAACTTTGTTCAGCCTAAATACGCATCTCACATGTTCTCGTGGACTGTGATTTACCCTGATATTTATTATAACACGATTTTTTCAAAAGTGGTGTTTTTCAGGAACACAACTACCGCTGCATTTTAGGAGAACGGACTCTGAGCTTGTGAACATTACGATGGGGAAGCAGAAGGCTTTATGGTGCGTGTGTGCGCGCGCAGGCGGTGGTGAACGAGGACACGCGGGGGGACCTCTCTCAGCTGCAGGCTGAGATCAAGCGCCTGCGAGAGCAGCTCTCGCTCCACCAGGAGGGCTTGTCCAGCGGTAAACCTCGCGGGAACTGCTCCTGTTTTGTTTAAATTTTATTGATATTTTCAACAGAATGTAAAACCATAACCTACCTACAAAGGGTCAATGTGATGGATATAGGAGCATCGATCTAGACCAAAATAACAAGAATAGACATTTTTATTGAAATTAGTCAAAATAAATAATATTTCAAGAGCCGCAATGCTTGTGAAATACGAGATGGTGGTCCTTAATAACGTCACGAAGCAGTCCTTAAAGAGATGCATGCGGCTCCAAAGCCGCAGATTATAGACCACTGATCTAGGAATCCAATTTTTAATTCAAGGTAAGAAATATAAGCAAAGGAGACTGAGAAGAGAGAGAGTGATGGGCAGCAATGACATGACCAGGTAAAATTATTAAGCCATCAATGGGTCCACACAAGGGGAGCACTTTCCTGTAGACAGCGGGCTCTGCGAGGGATACACTCGATGTTTAAGTACAGACACCTCATGCGTCAGAATCAACCAATGTTCAGGACTGGTCCTGTTTACACCCCATGAGTAACGACGCCCAGTGGAATTCAGTGGAAATGTTTAAAGCTCCGAGAGCCAAGCTTAACACAGGTGTACCACTTAATTTACATTGGTTGTGATGCTGACAAATTCATGGAATTTTGCTTGTAACAATTAATTGTTTCAAAATTCTAATACTGCGAGTCCATCACTGTACAGTAGGTGCCATAGATACTTGCACTTACACCACAAGGGTGCAACAAATGATGTATTCATGAATTCATATTATACCCCTAAATTGTGACAATTGTGGGAAAGAATTAAGTGTTACATCCCTACAAAATAGCCAAGTAATGATCTTTGTCATTTGTGCCCCAGTGTACTCGGATAACCTCATGAATTGTGTGTATTGACCATTGAGGGGAGCGATAGTGTGGCGGTTAGCGTGCTGCGATACAAACCCTGCGAATTCGATCACCAATAACAATGATCTCAACCCGCCATGGGCCACCCCTAGGTCGACTCGGCCTCAAATGAGTACCTGGTGCGGTGTGTTAATATATTCACTGGGGAGACAAAGGCGGCTAGGCATGGTGCTGGCCACCCCACCCCCTCGTGTGCTGTGTGCCATCCTTCATAGGTTTGCTGGCGGACAGCACTTGCCCAAAAGGTCCTGCTTAAGCTTTCCGGGGGATCTTTGTCTTTTATTGACCATTGCAGCGCCATCGTACAATCCAACACCAGCGCCCGAGGGCTACGAGCTACCGCGCGACAGTTGGAGGCAGCACTTCCTGGAGGCCATGCAGTTCCGACAGAGCAGCGAGACCGAAATGAAGGCGAGTGCAAGAAATTCGCAGCACTACTACACCACATTGGGAAGAAATGATGATTCCTTGAATTGTAATTCAAGATAATGTCTATTCATTACACTTATTATGATTCGCTTTATCATAATTCTTCGTTTTATTGGAATTTTGAGATTTTCATTCATATTGCTATTATAAGCCTTCTATTTTGCTTAGATTTATTCTATATTTGTAAGTGTAGTTTTATTTTTATGTAAAGCACTTTGAGATACTTGAATATGAAATGCGCTTTATAAAATAGAGGTTATTATTATTTGATGGAAAATTACTTTTCACTTTGAGGAATTTAAATACACAAAGCTGACCGCATAGGATTATGGGAAAACCTAAAATACCATGCAAGCCGACCATTTGTCCACCCACACACTGTTAACCATAGGTCTTCATAGGTTAATATGCATTTAACTATATATTGATACGTCAATTAAAACAAATTATTAGGATTAGAATACATGCTTGGATGTGTGCATGTGAGAATCGATTATTTGACTATTATGCAACTCATAAACTAATGTTACATTTAAATGAACGATTAACAGAGCAGACAAAACTGAACAAACTAGACAGAGAAAAAACTGCAAAGATCAGAAAAAAATATATTATTAAATTGAATTATTCGTAATCATGGCAATTGATTGATTATTACTGTCAATTTTTTATTTGAACCAGGATGCTTTCCAATTTCTCCCTTGTGAACCCAGGCTCTTCAGGGAAAAATTAAGCACCTGGAGGATCTCTGCGAAAGGAAGGAACGCCGCCTGCAGTCCAACAAGATGATCATTAAGTTCCGCGAGTCCCTCATCGCCCAACTAGAGCGTACGGTCAAAGGGAGCGGCGTCGAGGCAGAGGGCTGCATCAAGTGTCAGAATGAGAACATCGCCAACATCAAGCAAGAGCTGGCACTGTTCAAGGAAATGGTAAGAGGTTATGGGGGTAGTGCATAAGAGGGGCGGCACAGTTGAGGGAATGGCGTTGCCGGGTGAACCAACAATTCAGGACCAGTTTAGATGAAGATGCTCTTAAAATATTCTCAGACCACGCATGAACGAACTTGGTTTTGGGTTTAACACTATACAACGGTGACTGTGTCATTGGTCACAACAGCCTTACTTCAGCGGTTATGGAAACCTCCCCTATTTCAACGTCCGTCTCGCAGGTCGAGCACCACCCGGAGGTCTCCAAGTTTTCTCAGGAAAACCACAACCTGCGAGCCGAGCTGAAGCAGCTGCGGGAGCTGGCGGCGGTACGCACAGGCCAGGAGCTGTCTGAGCGAATTGCCCTGCAGCTCGACCGCGCCTTCGCCGACGCGATGGCACAGCGCAAGAGTGCCGGTAACCGCTGCTGCGTTCACCCCACAGTTTGGCACGCATGAGGTTTGCGCATTTGGTTGAGTTTGATTTTAAAATTTCTGTCGGTTGTTGTCGAAGATTAAACCACGCACAAGAGGTTGTTTTTTTTTTAAAGCACTAAAAATGTCGTGTTTTTCCCAACTGCTTCGGTGGTTGCAGGGCCTACGGATAATCTGCAGCCGACGCCCATCTGCACGGATACCGTAACCTCCGCTGGAATGGACCGCATGAAGGTGGAGCTGCAGAAGATGCAAAACGATGTGGCCTCTGCCCGGCAGGAACTGGAAGAGAACAAGGAGCTCAGCCGGTCGGTGCTGCTTTCCCCACCTACTCATACCCCTTTTGCCTATGGTGCTGTCGTGGTGTATTGGCTAGCACACTGAAGTTTAAATCCAGAGGTCGTCGGTTCGACTTTATTTTCCTATGCGGCAGTTGAAACAGTTGGCGAAGTTTCTCAAATTTCCCGAATTTATGTCCACCGAAAAGGTGTAAACGAGTCTTGATTTGCGTCTTGCCAAATGTTCCTTTCCTTCTGGTTTTAGATTTTAAAAAAATGTGCTCGTATGTCCATTTCTAACCGTAGGTAATATATCAGCACATTTGATAATCCTTTTATTTCATATGAGATGTGAACCTGGCCCATAGTCTAGAAGAAGGAAGAGGTATTGCAACGATAATCTAAAGATAGAGTACTATTCTTCTACATGAATCACCTGATTTAAGTTGCCACATCATGTCCTGTTCTGCTTACATGTTGCTGATTAATTTGGGAACATATTTTCTAATAGTATAATGTTTCGTCTATACGTTTAAAAAAAAAAATCTGCAAAGATTTGTTGCACAATTTTTTTAACAAGAAACGCACGCGGTCTAAATAGACTTTTGTGATGTAAACACCATATTGTATGCGCATAGCGCGTACACACGAATGTCCCTCCACCACGTGCTCAGCGTTCGTCTGCCAGCCTGCCATTTTGCGTGATCGCGTTAGGTGATAGGCTTTTAAAAAAGTAAGAAGGGTTTAGAAATGAGTGTAAAACGCCCCATAAATAATAATGGTGCTTCTGGCAAGAAAAAGCAAAGGGAGAGTGTTCATCTAGAGGTTAAATTCGAACTTTTAAATAGTTTTGAAGCAGGGGAAAGGCAGTCGATATTACCAGAATACTTGGCCTACTCATGATCTCTGAGAACTATTCGAGTTAATGCGGGGAAAACATTTCTTTGGTGTACCCAAGCACAAAGGTGTTTGTGTGTCGTCCATTAGGAAGAAGCAGGGAGAGATGGAGGTTGAACTGCAGTCTCTACGGAAGCAGAACCAGCAGCTGGAGACATTCATTAAGGCCACGCAGACCAGCAAGCTGCAGGAGGTCACCCTCCTCAACAGGGTCCATGCAGAGGCCATTAAGGTACCACCCTTATCTTTGTGCCCTTCTCTTTTTTTGTTTTCATTTCTCCCAATTACATCCCATTTATTATATCTGCGCCGTGTCATGCGACACAGACATTACCATTTGTAACTTGCAGTGCTCCACCTTCTATTGGAGAGTGTCCCTGGGAAGATGATATCACATCTGAAGTGGATGATTAGCGCTGCATGCTTGCCACATTTGCAAATGTGATTTGTAACTTTGATCCTACCCATGTATCAATAGTTCACTTTTTTGTTAATTAGTTGTTTTGTTCCAACGATAGCATTGTGTGGTATGTGTGTCGGATTCCTTTTTTTCAGGGAAGGGAGGGGGAGAGTTAACTTTTAATGTACGATTTCATTAAGGAACTGTGTGTTGTCTTGGTGTGGTCTAGGACTGTTTTCGCAGTTGTTTTATTGCCTTTTTCCCAAGCTTGTGCTAACAATTTGAACTTGTATACCGTACTTTATTTGTATGTATTTATTTAAGGGTTGCCGCTGTGGCATGATGTTATCTTCCCCGCCTGGTTTGCAGGAGATCTGGGGTTCGATCCCAACCCTGACACCTGTATATTTGCAGTATGCATGCCTCTCTCCATGTGGTCGTGTCGATTTTTTCTCTGGGTCCTTCAGTTTTTCCCACCACATTTAGAAACATGCATTCAGATTATTTGGCTGCTATAAATTTACACATGATAAGTCACTTCGTTGAGCTCTCATTTGTGGCCAAGTCGCTTCTGGAAAAGAAGCCAACAGCTCAGTGAGCTGTACCTGGTAAAAAAGTAGTTTAGTTTTATTTGTAAACATTTTTTGTGATTCGCTTATCTTTCCTGTACTTTACACTGCTATAATTGTTTTATATTGTTTGTTGTTGTAACGTTCTGACCCACCCCTACTTTTGAAAAAAAGCTTTATATCTTATCGGATTCTTCCGGTATAAATAAATATTCTGATTTTGATTCTGATTCAACGAAAAGGTCATACGTGGACAACTTTTTTTAATAACGTGAATGGGATCTTTAAGGTCCACCGTGAAGCTCGCATACTTTATGGCTAATGAACTCGCATTGTTAAACAGGGCAGCCACTGGCCTCAAGCTGCGTACCTCTTCAGCAAGCAGCCTACCGCTTAGCCGTGTCATCACCCCCTAAACATTGTATAATCTCACTCTTCAGGTGTTTCTCAGAACTACCGAACAGAACACCGCTGTCACGTTTTTTTTCCCGGATGCTAAACGAAGTGCGTGGGTTGTCGGTGACCTCGCACAGAACCTGACGACGCCGGTGCGAATGGCACTGGCGCGGCGGCTGGACAACTTGTCACGCACCAGCGTGGACGGGAGCCCAGCACTGATGCAGAGAGCCGAAGTGACGGATGACTTCATCTTCAACGAGGTTGAGCCCGAGCAGGTGACGGCGCAGGCGTATGAGGCGATCGCGGATGAGCTGCGCACAATTCAGGTACGTGTATGTATGTGTGTGTGTATGTTCAACTTCTTTCACACCGTACGTAACCAGCTGTGCTGACTGGGGGGGGTGTGTGTTGGCACACTGGCACGCAGATACACAAACGTGCATGTGAACCGTGTGTCTTATTGGAGATGTTTTGAGAGCAATGCCTCGATGTGACCTAAATTGTTACTAATAAGAAAAATGTTGATGTTGTGGAAATCCGCGTCGATGTTGTGGAAATCCGCGTCGATGTTGTGGATGCCATTTTTGAATCGTTTAATCGGTGACATGCTGCTATATGAACAACTAAAATTTGCAAAGGGATTTTGTGATTTTTCAGAGTCTTTCATGTTCAGTTTCACTTGTTTGGAATAAAATAGTGGCTTTTTAGCATGTGGAGTTGTACACTGGGAGCACTGCGAATTTTTGCATTTGTGAATAAGAAGAGTGCGGATTTTCTGAATTTCACCGTTATATAATTGGTATCATTGTGCGAATGGTAAAAAAAAAACACACCTTAATAATATGTTTATGCGCACAGGAGCAGTCGACTCGGCTTCAGCAGCAGCTGATTGAGGAGGAGACGCGGGTCCTGGGGCTTCAGCAGAATCTGGACAAGGCGGATTTGCAGCGGGCGCAGCACGAGCAGGCAAGGGGGGGCGACACAGCGTCAAGCAGCACGACATCGCACGGCACTAACAACAACAAAACTTTGGAGAATATGCCTCCTTAATATTTAATTCTCAAAACCCATGGAGCTGTGAAATGACAGCATCACAGTCTATGATCCCATCAGAGTGGACCCTAAAGTGTTGTCCCTTCTTGTGGTCGGGTGTTTCCTTGGGAACTGGAGTTTCTTCCCCCATGTTTTCCTGGGATAAATACGGTGGCGTTTGTCTATGCGATCTGAAAAGTGAATTGAACAAAACAAAATGTGGATGGAAACGTAGGCGACTGTCGCACGACACAACAACAACAATATGACAATGTGTTACACAATGCACCGGGTCTTTGTGCAACACAAGGAGATGCTACCCGGCACCCTGTGACCGCTTGCTCCTAATTCTTGCACTCTGTGTCCCTTGTACCCTGTAGCTGCTATTGAATGAGCGGAATAGCTGGGCCCAACGGGAGAAATCCCTCTCCGAGTCTGTCGCGGTCATGGAGAGGAAGATGCAGGAGACCGAGAGCACCAACAGCGGTAAATCTTGCTTCGGAGATGGCGCCTGGATGAGGTTGGAGGATGTATGTATGTTGACTTCTTTGGCAGCGTACGTAGCCAACCATGCTAATCAGCGGTGCGAGGGAAGGACAACAAACTAAACGCACAAAATTATCTGCACGAACAACACTCGCAGAGCAGCCCTTACATTCATTAAATCATGTTCAGGCACTCGCTTGTATCAGAGATGTCACATGAGTTCCTGCTCAAATGAGCTCTTCTCCTGTTTACAATTTATTCCACGTTCTTATGGCGGAGGTTAGTCTATCCATAGTACAACCACTGTTGCCTTTCCCAAAAAGTGGTACGATTTTTATCGACCCCAACAGGATGATGGGCCGAGGCAACACCCAACCAGGATTTGAACTTGCAGGCTTTTCAATTGCGAGCCTGCTTGCTTCTACCACTGATCCATCAGGCCAGTTAGAGATTGTCAGCAGCAAGCCAACCGACTGATCGGATTTTGTCTGCATCCTATCCTCGCCTGCCTGCATGGGGCACATGCAGTGCTGCAGAGCGAGGTGCACGACCTGCGTGTGGTGCTCAAGTCGGCCGATCGTGACCTGGCAGAGGCACGCAAGGAGGTGGCTGAGATTCGGTGCTGGCGTGACGGCGAGGCGGCGCGGCTCGCCAACCAGCTGCTCGACCTGCAGCTGCAGACGGACGTGGCGAGGTAAGTCCCGGAGCAACATCATCATCCTCGTCTTGATTAAAAGGAATCCCAGAAATACAAGTGATACAGTAGATCGTGACTTCAAGCTTTCGTGACTGCAGGAATTCATATTCTTTGGGTCTTTCGGTAAAGTCACGTAGATAGAAAAAATAGCAACAATGAAATAATAAAAATGAAGTGAACGAAAAATATATTTTTTTAAATATCACGACGTTTCGATCGCAACACAAGCAATCGTCATCAGGAGAAAAAAGAGGGGGAAAGCTGCTGAGGCAGGCTGTTTTAAAAGTTTTAAATGGGTGTGGCCCAAGGGTCATTAATGCAGTGGGCGGGGCTAGTGATGTTAAAGTGAAAAATTTGCATGTAAATGTAAGATCGGAGAGATTAGCATGCTAATGTAAGATCGCAGCGCCGCCGTCACATCGAGGACACGAGCAACGGCGGCTTTGTAAGTGTGAGACAATTAACCTGTTCGAAAACAACTGTCAACATCGGAAGGTAGGATGGAAACATCAAAGCCAGTTATGACTGGTAAATAACGTCTTTCCAATGATTGCTCCGTTTATACCCATCTTCTCAGTTGAAATTGTGTCTGTGTCTATATATCTGGATGGCTTCATGAACAAATCTTTGCTTATAGCCAGTGGGTTTGCAAAGTACCTTCGTTTTGGAGAAATCTATTTTGTGTGAGCCCACCGCATTAAAACAATGATCAGCCACGGCTGAGGTATTGGTCCTACCGTGTTTCAGATCTGCCTTATGTTCACGAACACGGTCCGAGACATGTCGCTTAGATTCCCCAATGTAACTACTGCCGCAGACACAGCTTTGTTTGTAGACGTCGGGGTATTGCATGTCAGGGATCACATCCTTCACAGATGGGATCAGATCACGAATTGTATGTACTGTGTTAAATTGAACCTGGATCTTGTGTTTGCTCATGATTTTGGAAATATTTTTGGTGACCCCTGCTATGTATGACAAGGTGATGGTTTTGATTGGGTCCTCAAATGGTTCTTTCCCAACGGTTGGGGTGATAGCTTTACGAATTGTGTAGTGTGAATATCCATTCATCTTGAGGGCTTGGTGTACGTGTTCCAGTTCACTGGCTAGGTGGTGATGGTTGGAAATACATCATCGAGCTCTATGGTGTAGAGTTTTGATGAGGAAATTCTTCTGGGATGGATGGTGGTGGGAGGCAGGTTTTAGGTCGGCATCCGTATGGGTGGCTTTCCTGTAGACAGTGTCCCATTGAGCCATCAGGTCTCTTTTCGATTAAAACATCCAAGATGGTAACTTGCCATTCTTTTCCACCTCCATGGTGAATTTGATGGCTTGATGTATGGAATTGATGTAGTTGAGGAATTGGCCCAGACCTGGTAGGCCATGTGGCCAGATGACGAACGTGTCAGCTAAGGCCACAATACACAGATTGATCACATGTCCATGCCTGTAGGCAACGCAGTGTTAATCAGGCATTTGTTTCATGTGTATTTGTATGAGCGCTCCGGTGGCGAGATGTTTTATCTGCCTTGCCTGGTATACAAGAGGTCGTGGGTTTGATCCCAACTCTTGACGCCTGTATGTTTCGAGTTTGCATATTCTGCCCGTGGTCGCGTAGATTTTCTCCCGGTCCTCCGGTTTTTCCCTCTAAAATTAGAAACATGCGTTCAGAGTATTTGGCTGCTAGATATTTCCACTTCATTGAACTATCATTTGTGGCCAGGTCGCTTCTGAAAAAGAGCTATATAACTCAGTGGGCCTTACCTGGTAAAATACAAATAGTTGGGTATAGTTTAGTTTCGTCGCATCATGCTATACAACGGGATCCTCCTTGTACACTTTTTCAAAAATTTCCCTTGCACGGCATCCATGCTGCGGCTCGCGCCCCAACTGGTAAGGCTTTGACGCGACCCACAAAGGTTGAGAGCGACCACCCTTCTGTGCTTTGTGTGCACGGCTGCTGCCTTCAGGCGCGAGCAACAGAGAGCGCAGGAGGAGAAGATCGCTCTTCAGGACAGCTTGGAGACGCTGCAGGAGGAGCTGCGCTTCAACGAGTACTCCATCGCCGAGTTGCGCGAGAGCCTGCGCCAGGAGCGCGAGCGCAGCGCCCAACTGGACTCCGACGCCGCCGTGAGAATCGCGTGCACACCACACGAGTGCGCGTGTGGACCTCGTAACGATTCATTAATTTAGATCCATCGTTTGCGCTTGCGATAGTGCATCCATTTGCGTGTGTGACGATGGATTACGTCCGGTGTTTCCCTAAAAAACCTCCTACGTCGCCACATTCTCGGAAATTGTTTTGAAGGTGACTGATTGGCAGTGGGAAGGTCGGAAACTTAAATCCCAATTGGGAACGCTGCTGCGGTCCTAGAATAACCGCGCGTGTGCGTGGGCTTGTAACGATGGCGCACTGAGATTCCTGGATGAATGGCGTGGAATTTCCACTTGTGGCTCGGGAGGCTTCAGTAGCGATGAACGCTCCGCATTATAGCTTTGTTTGGATCGAGAAATATGTTATTTTCTATTTATGATTCATATATTGCCCGTTCCAAGTGACGTAAATCACTTGTTGCTTTCTGACGCCGTGCCTCTTCGTACAGAAACTCATGAAGACGTTGGAATGTCAAGCAGAAAAGAGTAAAAGCCTTTCCCTTCAACTTGAGGACAAGGAGAGCACCCAAAAGTAATGTCCTTCTCTTTCGCAAGTTTATGCTATGTCTGTTCAGAATACTGAACATTTATTTCACCCCACGTGCACCTGTATGCTTGCAGACAATTTATTTTACTTCCATCTCCGTCATGACCTTGAATAAACTTTACAAACATGTACATCCTTTTATCAGTCTAATGCTGGAAAAGAGTGCCAGTCATGGGGGGGGGGGTTATTTGACCATCCTTCAACACGCTAGTCATTTGAAGTTGGTGAAAGGATGATCCAGGACTGATTCATGTCACTCGACACCAATGTTAGCCATGGTTAGGAATCAAACCATGGTTGTCAAGCTAAAAGCAGAGTGCTCTAACCACCACCACCACTCCTGTAGAATATGGATATTTAATAAGCACCAGCTTTTCAGTTTGTTATTTTCAAATCAATTATAAGTAGAATTACTCTTCTTGGTTCTTTCGGTAAAGTCACGTAGATGGAAAACAAAAAGCAAAATTAAAAGCAAAAGTACTGTTCACGTGTTTAACATTAGTTTCCCTGCAGAAACCAACGTGTTAAATTTTAAGTCACATTAGGCACCTCTTTACACAATAGTCATCGTACACTGCTTTGGTTTCACCAGTGTTAATGGTGCGCCAATGGTGGCTTGTATGTACATTTGCATTTGGCAGAACCGAAACACCCCTTAAGATTGGCGGCCCGTGTTTGAAAGTGCCGGTATTTGAGAATGTGGTCACTTGAACGGATTTGTTTTTTTTTACAGGGAGCTCCTCAAAGTTATTGACGACAACTTCCTTCTAAAGCAGCAGTACTCCGAACTGCTGTCTCAGATGGAGCAGCAGGTCAGAGTAATGACTCGTCAAGCACGTGTGTTTTACATCCTTGTGATGCGCTTACTTTGTCCAGCACGTGCACAACACTGACTAGCACACACACACATCCGTGTTGATACCACTGCCTTGGATTACTCACCGTCTGTCACCCCTTGGTATATGAAATGTTCTTTAATGAGAGCTTAGCAGCAGCACATATGTATGTTGAACTTCTTTTGCACTGTACATAGCCAGCTGTGCTAAACATAGGTGCGGGGAAAGCTTCGCGACATGGGATATAACGATTAATCGATTTCTCGATTAAAATTCATTAATCAGCAATGCATTTATCTGAGATTCAATTGAGTCCGATTCATATATGTTGATTTATGGTCATTGGTGAACAGGATAAATAAAACCATCACCTGTTTTAAAACTCCATAAATGGCTGAAACCAAGATGGGAGGCGGTCTCTGGTGCTTGCTCCATGCGCTGACACAACATTTTCCCTCTTCGCAGCACCTGACAATCTCTAATTTCCC
The DNA here is from genome assembly GCF_048934315.1 of Petromyzon marinus. Classification (NCBI taxonomy): domain Eukaryota; kingdom Metazoa; phylum Chordata; class Hyperoartia; order Petromyzontiformes; family Petromyzontidae; genus Petromyzon; species Petromyzon marinus. The sequence continues at coordinate 10,717,409 of NC_133720.1, forward strand.
AGAGTTTGGACAGTTGATGAAATTGGTGAAAAATTACATCCTTGTTTCCCTACTGCTGGCCACGGATGGCCGAAGGGGGATAGCTATTTTAATAAACCCTACCTCCTCTGGTCACTTACCCGCCTGCCGTTGAAGGCAACAGCTGTATAATTACCATGGATTATCTCCCCTTCACAGAAACTGGAACTCCACAAAGCAGAAGAAGCTCTGAGAGCGAGTACAGCACAAGTGGAGGACGTCCAGCGCAGCAACAAAGCCTACCAGGTTTGCGAAGCCTGCGCGATGACCCACGAACTTGACGTCTTCAACACTCACTCCACAGCAGTTGACGCGCTTTGGTTTATACTATCCTCCAGGTTGTGGGCTTGTTCAGGAGTTCGGTTAGAACCCCTAAAGGTGCGCGCGGCAGTACGTGGCGAATGCTTCGCAGAAGACGTGCCGAACACGCAGCTCGTGCCGGAACAAAAACGACCCGACCGCGGGCACAACATGGTGCAATTGTCCCTTTTACCGCGGTGTGACCTTTAGGATTCGACGGACCAGCTGATCATCCGTGTGCAGGAAGAGAGGAGCGCCTCAAATGGGCATGCGCAGCGAGTCGCTGAGCTGGAGAACGAGCTGTGTGAGCTGAAGGCACGTTCCGCCACCGCCTGCACTGCGCGCCTAGGAATGTCTGCCCCCTATCGTCCCCCGTATTCTTATATCTTTTGAGGCTGCCTTGTAGTTGGATGCTTTTGCAGGGCCTTGCCTTGAACATCGTTTAACATATTCTTGGTTCTTTCGGTAAAGTCACGTAGAAGGGAAACAATAAAATAATAAAAATATAAAAAAACAATAAAATTCTCACGACGTTTCGACTGCAACACAAGCAATCATCAGGTGTGCTGTGGTTTTCACACCTGATGATGATTGCTTGTGTTGCAGTCGAAACGTCGTGAGAATTTTATTGTTTTTTATATTTTTATTGCTTCCCTTCCTTGTGACTTTACCGAAAGAACCAAGAATATGAATCCCTGCAGTCACGAAAGCTTTAAATCAAAATCCTTTAACATCTTCAAAAATGTTGATTCTTGGAGGCGTTTCCATTCATAATCACACCAGCTGACCTACTTTATATCCATGGTGGTGAGTTGTTAACTACCTCGTCTGTTACGCAGGAGGTTCTGGGTTCCATCTCAACCCTGACGCCTGTATATTTGGAATTTGCATGTTCTCTCCATGGTAGTGTGGATTTTTCTCCGAGTTTTCCCTCCACGTTTAGAAACGTGTTTAGATTATTTTAATGCATTAAATTTCCACATAAGCCACTTCGTTGAGCTATCATTTGTGATAGACAGGCACATCTGAAAAAGCGACATTGCTCAGTGGCACTTACCTGATAAATTTAAAAAAATGGTTTCTTTTAGTAACTGGTCACATTGTGTTTACTTGTTCGGGCGTGTTTCATTGTGTAATTTTGTCGTGGCAAGTTATTGCTGTGCTGTGGTTGGGGGGGGGGGCCCTTGAGTTCACGCTCGTTGTGACGTTTGTTGTATTTTGTGCAGGCGACACTGTTGCGCGTGGAGACTTCCCATGTTCAAAGTGTGGAGGCCGAGGCCAAGCTAAAACAGTCCCTGCTTGAGCTAAATGGATGCATGGAGATGAAGAGTACCGCCTATGAAGTAACGGTTCGTAATAATACAGTACACAATCAGAATATTTATTCATCCTGGAGGAATCCGATGAGCTATGAAGCTCTTTCGCAGATGTCCAGTAGACGCGGGTATGAACGTTGCAACGACGGTACAAAAACACGATAGGAGTGCAAAGTGCAAGAAAAGTAAACATATCACCCAAACACATACAAATACAACTAAACCATTCCCATCCTACCAGACAAAGCCCATTGAGGTATTAACGTATTGTTCAAAAGCGACATGGCCACAAATGATACCTTAACAAAGTGGCTCATCATTTGGATAATAACATCTTCTGCATGTCTGTGCAGTGGCTTTGCACGTTTTTTAATTGTGTGTGGGCCTGTGTGGTGGGGAGCGGTGGTGTAGCGGTCAGCGCTATGCTGCGCTACAAATCCGGCTACCCGAGTTCGATTCCCGCTCACAGCCAACACCAGTGACGATAATCTGAACCGGTCCTGGGCCTCTCCTAGGTCGACTCGGCCTCAAATGAGTACCTGGTGCCGTGTGTAAACATCGCCACTAGGGTGACGAAGGCGGCTCGGCGTGGTGTTGGCCGCTCACCCCCTCGTGTGCCTTTCCGGCCTTTATAGGTGCTCGCTAACAGCACTTGTCCCGAAAGTCTATTGCAGGCTATAAGGGGGATCTTTGTTTTTGTGAACGCCATGCGCACAGGGGAGAATGGTGGCACTGCGCTCTGTACCCGGCGACCCAAGTTAAATTCCCCATCACTGGCAATAACAGTGGCGAACTTTAAACCGGTCTTGGGCTTCCCCTTAAATGAATACCTAGTGCAGTGTAAATATCAGCCCTGGGGAGACATGCAGCCAAGCATGGTGTTGGCTACCCACCTCCTTGTGTGCCGGCCCTCATAGGTGCTCGCTCACGGCACTTGCCCCAACAGTCTTTTGAAGGATATATGGGGGATCTTTGTCTGGATGCCAACTACTGGCAGCACACAGGTGGCAACATCTGCCATTCGTCTCGGTTAATCCAAAACACCTGGGTCTGTCCTGTGAACCCCTGCCAGCTAGTATTCGACGCTTAATATGGCCTCGGTGTATATCTCGTCTAATGCAAGCGTTGTGTGGCGATGTCGGCGTCGCTAAGTGGTGAATCGTGGTTGTCGTATTTTGGATTGGTTTTTATCCACGCAGTTGGAGATGCTGAGGGACGACCAAGAATCCGTGAAGAACGAGATGAAGAGTCTGACGAAGAACTTTGAGACGCAATCCTGTCTGCTCAGCTCCATTCAGCAGGAGGCGGACGATGCGCGCAAAAACGTGGAGAACTTGCAGGCACAGGTATATGCATGCATGTGATTGAGACGTACTCGGGGTGAAAGCCAAAACCGACCGGACGACTGGCAAGATGAGCGCTCCACTTGCAGTCGGAAGGTGTTGTGACTTCAAATCCCCATCGGGAGTTTACTCAAGAAATTAATCGATCGCTGCTTGGTGGAGAGTCTATATTCTTAATAGCGCAGTGTATCAATAATATTAATGTTACTTCACTGAGTTTAGAGACGCAGGCGGGATCCTCCATTTGGATGTTTGGCCAAATGCAAGTTAAGGGGGAGTGTATTGTGTGTTTTGGAGAAAACTGGGGTACCTGAAGAGAAATCCACACATTTGAGGGATGATGGTCAAAAAGTCCTAAAAGACTGGTTTATGAACCCACTTTAGTATACTGCCCTCTTCTGGCCACCTCACTGCCATGGTTTGTTGAGTTTCACAAATGTATGCTTTCACCAAGCCTTGCTTCAAAAGTGCTGGATTACTCGGGTATCGTTTCTTGCACATTAATTTCTCCCTCCCCCGCACCCCTGCTTAGCACGGTTGACTACATACGGTATGAAAGAAACTCAACATACGTACAAGTGTAAAGACGACGTCGACGGACCTATCTTAAGATGGTTTCTTTATTTAAGGAGCCACGTGCTCGCACTCGAACAGGCGGAGACCCTACTGCAACAACCCCGAGTCTCGCGTGCATCTCCCCTAAATACGGTCCGAGGCCACGCCCCCATTCCCGAACCTTCTCGCTGGCTCGAGACGCTCTCTCAGTCCACGCATTCTGCAAGCTGACTTCCCCTGTCATTACCTCCCCTAGCCACTAGTCCATTCGCACTGTAGATTGACGCTACTGTCATTACACAAGTGTACTGTGTTTCCCCACTGGTTTAGTTTGCTCTGGCTATGACTTGGCTAAGTGTTTGATCCTTGCTCCAGTTTAACACTCGCAGGTGCTTCTTAATATTTATAGAAACGTGTTAACAACATGCATTCATATCACATTCATGTGATTGCAGTATGACTCTTTGATCATCAAGATCCTCCATGCGCTTGCTCTGACCAACCTCTCACCTCTCGTTTTGTGCCACACCCCCTCCATGCCCCCAATAAACCTTCATCCAATGGGGAGGTTGCTGCTCTAATGCCTGAAATTATCCACCCACTACATTTTTGTCTGACGGTGAATGCTCATCTTTACTTTTCGTCGCGAGCCTTCGTCAGCACAACCAATCATTCATGTGAACTTTGGTCATTCTCGCAGCGGCTTTTGGCCAGCCATTGAACACCGTATTGCGTGCTTTCAGGTGCGCTTCTGCGGCCGTCTGGAACACTCTTGCTTCCGATATTAGGAAGCCAGTGGAGCTGTGCACTTTTACATCATCTAGATTGAAAAGGAATTTCTTTAGAGCTGATTTTTACAGTTAGTTTGTTGTCCTTCCCTGCGCCACTGATTAGCACGGTTGGTTACGTACGGTGCGAAAGAAGTTCAACATACAAACATGCAATGTGTCAGACTATGTTGTAGAACAGCGGGGTCCCAACCTATGGGCTGCGGCCTACTAATTAATGCCTCCGCAAGGCTGTGGGGAAGAGGTCCGTGGAACTGTTAGCAGATAATACCATCTTTTGGTAGTGTCTGCCCGTTGCACAACTATATATATTATCAATAAAAATTAATGTTAATAACTTTTTTGGCTTTTAAATTCACATTTTACAGCACTTTCAGAGTAATGTTAATTTTTTAAAATATGTTAGTAGTGTGTGGCAATACACACAATGTCTGAGGATTGATAGGTCTGGGTGCCCAGCTAGGTCAAGCACCACTATCAACTAAACTATAAGAAAAACTACTTTTTTATTTTACCAGGTAAGGCCCACTGAGCTATATCGTGCTCTTTCAGCAGTGACCTGGCCACAAATGATAGCTCAAAGAAGTGGCTTATCGTTTGGACGTTTAAAGCAGGCAAATACTCTAAACGCACGTTGATTATAAATGTGGAGGGAAAAACCCGAGGACCCAGAGAGCAATCCACGCCACCATGGGGGACCATACAAACTCCAAATATACAGGCGTCATGTTCGGGTGTCGAATCCACGACCTCCTGTGTACCAGTCAAGGTAGTTAACATCTCGCCACCATGACATTTCGCCACTGTCCATAGAGCAGGTGAAGTTGGATGCTTTTCCACTGTAGATTGCATCGCGTTGCATGTTATTGTTCTCTGATTAAATCTGATATATTAATGACGAGTTGCGTTCCTGTGATTTAATTATTGCATTTTTGAACAGCTCTCGCACAAGGATGCAGAACTGGCACGACTGCAGGCAGAGCTGGAGGAGAAACTCCAATCCGTCTATCACCCTTCTGATCAGAGCTCACCGGTGCCTCTGGCTTCAGATTCGCAGGTGACGCGCTGTTTTATATTTATCCTCTAATGTGCCCCGACATGCCATGAAACGACTCGCCATGACGGCTAAAAACACACAACACCTGTGTGTGTATGTATGTATGCTGAACTTCTTTCGCACCGTACGTTGCCAACCCTGCTAATCGGAGGTGTGAAACTTGCCCCATCGTGACGTGTCAGAAATGCAACACCCTATGTATACTCGCTGCTGTTAGGATGTGACCACATTTTCCACCAGTTTGAGTTGGTGGTCTCAACAACGATATGGCCACACGTTCAGTTCTTGACCCAGTGGTGTGGATAAGGCTGAGAACATTGTACATTAAATGTGACAATCGTGTGGCATGATGGGAGTTGTGCCTTCTTGTCGCTTGTGAGCAGCAAACCTTATGGTTGTATATTTTTGAGTCCAGCCTACTCACATTCGCCCGTTGACACGATTTGTATCATATTTACAGATACATAGTCTTGGATTTGAATTATAATGTACCACGTCGTACAAACTAGACTGCAGACGAGACAGAAGAAGGAATAAAATAAACAATTAATCGGATTATGACAATTGATGTTGTCGCGGGAAAAAAGGTGACTCCGTTGCATGCCCTAGCATCGACTTTCCTGTGACCCGCGACCCTCTGATTGCATTTCATTGTCAGATGACGCCATGCTGGAGAAAAACCATGTCGGCGGGATGTCCCGTGCAGAGCCCGGAGCTGGAGGAGTTACACAGCCGCCAGGCCATGCTGTCCGCGCTGGTGCAAGACCTGCAGGCGTCTCACCTCGAGAGCGTTGCCGAGATCGCTCTTCTCAAGGTCTTGCGCTAGATCTCGATCGACATCTCGCTACGGACAGCCCTAAAGCTGGCGGGTATATCGAAGTGCGGACCCGGAAGGCACGTTCGCTGCCACCGTCACGAACAAGCACACGAAAGTGGCCGCTCGAAGGATTTTTTTTTTTAGGAGCTCTATGAAAGATCTCTTCTGACGCCCACGGGTTTGCACTGTTCTGAGAGGTTTCCGAATTGATTAATCGTTTTGTCACATGAAGCTGATTGTACAATTTGAGTCAATTGGGGGGGGGGATTTAAAGTAAATGAGCCATTTATATTCTTGGTTCTTTCGGTAAAGTCACGTAGAAGGGAAACAATAAAATAATAAAAATATAAAACAATAAAATTCTCATGACGTTTCGACTGCAACACAAAGCAATCATCATCAGGTGTGAAAACCACAGCAAGAAAATTTGACTAAATATGAGCCATTGTTTGACCAAAAACCATTCTTATACCAATGACAGGAAAGCAATCAGCCTCTACTAAAACTGTCTTTATGAATAAATATATGTAATGCACGGCCCTTTTGTCAATCCGCTGCCGGATGAAGGGCTCCCTGTGCCATGTTTGTTGAAGGCGTTGTTTTTGGCTACTTCACCATGCAAAGGGCTCCGAATAAATGAATATAGTACTTTGTCGAGACCGCTGCTGATTTACTCATCTCCGCAAAGGCTTGGCTAATAAGGGAGAAATGTCACGTGGACAAGTCATTTGTGCAGATCAATTTGTAGGGATACTTTATTGCTCGGTTGGCTACGTATGGTGCGAAAGAAGTTCTACATACAGTTGATCATCGATTATCTGGGGTGCAATTTTCCGGCTTGCAACATTGTCCGGCGGTCTCGGGCGTATCCTGTTGTGTTGAAACAAGAGCTTAGTGCTCGTACATCACCCCATGTAGATTTCGAGATGGGAGTGGTAAGTGCGGTACAGTAAATACAGTAACTTATCCAGTAGGATATTTATTTTTGTCTATTTGTATATGTTATTTTAAGTAAAGATGTAGTGATTATCCGACGTTTTTGAAAATCCAGCGAACCCTCCCCCCCCCCTGCTGAAGCCGCCGGATAATCGATGATCGACTGTACATACGTACCAGATGAATTCGCAGTAAAAAACACAACTCATTGATTGGATGAAGAAACTCGTGCTTTTCCAGAGGAAAACCCACTCACAGTGTTCTATGCTGACGACCGACAACAGGAGCAGCTGGCTGAGAAGGAGATCCTCCGTGAGACGCTGGATCTCAAGGAGGGGGAGTGCCGCTTGCTCGCTTCCCAGCTCGACGAGATGCGGCGCGAATACGATGCCAGGCAAGCGCGATTGGCTCGGCGTACACTGCACCCATCTCTTGACAAGCCGTTCCAAAACGCGACACCTGAATCGCGGTGTCTACACCGATGATTGCAAGTGATCGAGTGCGCATGAATCCTGTGGCCTGTTGAGCAGCGGTTCTCAGTGCGGTCCCCCGGTACCAGCGGTGGTCCGCGACGGTCCTCCAGGTGGTCCGCGGGGCTGTGATGCAAAGGCAGGTTGATCCGGACAATAATTAGAGTGTTAATACCTTTTTCTTTTGGACACTAATATCTTGCGATATTTAATTTTAAAATGAAGTTTGGTAAACTACCCTGATTAAACTACCGTAACCCTGAGATATAAATTCCCTCTCTAAAAAAAACCTAGCTGCGTAAAAAATAATATATCATATTCTGGCAATATGAATAATTTAATGACTGGTATTTAGAGAGAAGTGAATGCGTTTTGTCACCCAGGGGTGGGGGCTGGGTGGTCCGTGGAAATATTTACATTGGCTGAGGGGTCGGTGGGCCAAAAAAGTTTGAGAAACATCGATGTAGATGCACGGAGTCTGCCAGTAGAAATCCTGAACGTGAACAGCGGGGTGTTGGTGGTCTTGGCTCATTTCTCTTAATGACGTTATTAAGCGTTTGGATTATACAGCCTCGAATTACACGTAATTCGGTTATGGCGAGCTCTAAAAGCCTTATTCAGGAGATGGGTAGGTACAAAGCGAACCATTATGTCATCTCTACAGCTAATGAGGTTGTGCTATGATTAACTGTGAAAGGGCAATTAGTAACGGCTTAAATTTCTGAATTCTATGATGGTGGGGGCTCTGCTGATCAATATAAAAGTAATTTACCACAAAAACAAATTAAATCCACAAGAAACATTGTGGAAAGTCATGGGACTCGTGAAGCTTAATTCATGAAACCTTTTGGACTAGGATTTACCTAATAGTTTAAAGCGACCTTAAAAGAAGGATCTAATTTGCCTGAAAGTGGATGTGTGCTCCTACTTAATATTATTACCAGCTTCACTATATTAGAGTTTATCGGTAAAGCACAAGTCTTGTACTCTACTTGTTTGGGATTTCTTTAATAATGACAAGTGTTTGTGCGTGTGCGGCAGTTTCAATTCCTGACCAATTTTACGTCTTGTATGTATGTTGAACTTCTTTCGCACCGTACGTAACCAACCGTGTTAATCGTAGGTGCGGGGGAAGGACAACAAACTAAATTCAAAGTAGTGTTTAATTTGTCTTGGTGTGCATTGTGTTATTTTGCTTAATCTGGCACACACGTTTTACAGTGGATTGCTTGAAAAGTTGCTCTTCCAATCGGAAGGCCTGCGATCGACGTTCGGACGCTTTTGGGTTCGCGAGAAGGCTGTCAACTTCCATCCCCCCACAGTCGAGGGCGTTTGCGCACACGTTGTTTCTTAAGCGTTTGCGTCGCATCATTTTGTTGTTGTCGCGTGTGCAGCGAAGAGAAACTGAACTCGACTCTGAAGCTGCTGAGCCAACAGGCAGCGGCGTCGCGCAGGGAGGAGAGCACGGTCGCGCAGCTCGAGGTGCGTGCTGCGTCTTGCGTGTCTGACGCTAAACAAAGAAATGTCACATGGGGTGGGTTGAGCATGGGTGATCGCAGTTGAAGTCCGGCCATGCCACGCAACGCACGACAAACAAAAAATGTAAGCGACATGACATTGTGTTGCACCGGAGCAGAATGTCATTTTAATTCATGCTAATTACACATCAGAGCAGCCCCAAGCTTCATCGGGACAGTCTTCTGGGACTAATGCGCCTATCGTCGTTGGTGTAAAATTTGAGCCATCTTAATTTAGGGCACGGTTAGAACAATTGATTTGTTTTAAATTTCCACTTTAGTCCTGTATCCTGGCCAAGCGTGAGTTCGGCATGAGTGGGTATTGGGGTGACGCGCTTCCCCCTGTCTCCGCAGAATCAGGTTATGGAGAGGACACGGTACCTGCAAGCAGAGTGAGTACAGACGTCGGAATTCTACACTGAAAATAAAATTCCTCTAAAGTTCACCTAGAGCGTGTGGTATCAGGTAACCCACTTAAAGCAATGTAGAATTTCCACCACTGGCTCAGTGGTGTAAATGGATACGTGGCACTGGTCATGTTTAGCTTTGTGTGTCCGAGGCTCGTTTCACATGAAGCACTGCCACCAAACACTCTGTGATTCAAATCCAGAACTTCTGATGAGAAAAAAACCCATCGCAATGGGAGACAGTGTCGTGTAGGCTGGAAACCACTAGATGTAACAACACGCAGAGGTGTGATGCTCGCAAACAGCGGGAAGGTGCAACTCCTTGAATACCTTGCATGGATGTCATGTGATCACCACACTGCACATACAATGCTCTCAGCCTAGCATAAGCTACCAGCTCAACAGAGCTGAATGTTTAGCCGCATTATTGTTGTTTAGTCCACCTACTGCCGTTTGTTAGCACACCTTTGCTTGTCATGAAATGAACTGCTCCTTAAAAGTGAGTGGCATGTTTTCCCATTCTTACCACAGGATCGATCAGTTAAATGAGCAGCTGGTGCTTATGGAGGATACGCAATTGGAGTTGTTGCGCGTGCACGTGGCGGAAGAGCAACTTTTTCGTGAGAAGGAGGACATCCGCTCTAGGCTGGAGCAGATGCAGGAAGAGAAGGACAGGCTTGTTCAAGTACGTCATCCTGTGGGGCCTCCTGGAGCAGCGTTCTCCAGCGGCATTTGTTGAAGCTGTTAAACAGCTGGGTGGAAAAATCTCTAGGGCCCATGGGCCCGTGTACAAAGCCACGGTTGTTTCTTTTGGCCTGCAGCCTTGTGTGAGGCCCACCACTTTTTTTATTACTTAGGCAATGTGCGGGCCTGATACATCGCGTGACGCTCGGATACACTGTCAACGTAAGCCAAACCGGTTATGAAAAGCAGGGGATATAAAGATGTGTAACGGGCTTGCTCGCTACCCCAAACCATAAAGGGGAAAGGGTGAGTCCAATATACTTTTATTTAAATGGCTCGCACAAAATATATATTTATCACTTCCACCATCTTAGCCACACTAATCGTGAATGAGAGAGGAATATTTTTAACCTGGCAACTGAGGGGAGAGGGGTTTAGGAGGGTTTGGGGAGGGAGGCAGACTAATGGTTTTGACTGAGGCAGCTGGTATACCAAGGTTGAGAATGACCATTAATCATTAAAAGCAGCGACTAACCATCTAATGAATTTGTCCTACTTTCTGACCGCGAGCAGGAGGTGCAACAGCTGAAAAAGCACAACGAGGAGCTGGCGGTGGAAAATGGCAAGATCTCTGGCCACCAGAACCTGCAGCAGAAGATCCAGTACATGGTCAAGCTGAAGAAGGATTTAACGAAGATGACGGAGGTCTGATCCTCTGAACATTCAGCTGCATCCCACCAATGCCGAAGAACGTTTCACTGTTGTGTATGCAGTTTCGTTTTTAGTGTTTTATTGTTTTCAACCGGTATGGTACATGTCTGGAGAGATTCGGAGCCAACGTCTACTCTGAAACGCCACAGAAGTGACTTAATAATCGAGACTTGACTAGTTAAGTGATGTCACCAAAGTGGCAATAAAGTATTTTGTTCCATTAGTGACTCTTCGCTACGCATCTCATGAAGCCCACAACCTGTGGCAGCGCAGCGTGGTTACACGTCTGCAACTTGAGAGAGCTCTTGAATTTATTTTGGTTGCATCTTCCTCTGTGTACGCTCATCGCCGCCTCCGCTCCTCTGTGTTTCTCCGCAGGACATGTCCAAGTTGCAGGTGGAGAACACAATGTTGCGCGAGCAGCTGTTGAAGCACGGCACATGCAGGGAGGTGAGGAATGGCGGCAGGTCCATGTCCCCCATTTGAACGGCGCTCCCATGCGCATGCCGTGGGAATGCAAGGAGAGCCGAGATGGCGTCCTCTTAGCCCGGCGTTTGCACGCAAGGAGGGGGCGGCACGACCGGTGGCGGGGTCTCGAGGTTCCCAGTTTCAGGAGGCAACGGAGGCTCCCTTGCATTTTCACGGTCGGCAGTTGAAACGTGCACCTTTAAAACCTTTAAATCGACAAATGGACGAGACCTGTTACGACGGAAAAAAACCCCGGAGAACTTGAGAAAAACACTCTTAAATTCAACTTCGGCAAATGCTGCTTGAGTCGTAAAAAAGAAACCGCCATGTTGGTAGCCAGTGTGTACAGTGGAGGGGACACCGCTGCGATGTAATAAAATTGCATATGTTGAACTTCTGTCGCACTGTATTTAGCCAAACGTGTTCATCGTAGGTGCGTAATAGATCACACACCCGCATGCGACAGTTGAAACAGTAGTGCCCTTTTTTTTTTAAATCCTCTACAGGAAAAAACGAGAATCATAAAAAAGTTGAAATTTTGATTAGAAAAAAATCAGTTCACAAAAACATTATTTTAAGTCGGGTAGCACAAACGCCATAGATCCCTGATAAGTATATTTTTTACATATTAATCATTCATATTAAAAAAAAATGTTCTCACTTGATGACTATCATCTCTTTGAGTGCATGGGAATACTTTTAATATTAAATATATTTTCAATGGGTATATAATTGGGTTAATTACCACAGTAATACACGTAAGTTGTACATATTTTCTCTGCGGTTTATTTTTGATCAGATTATTTTTTTATTTGGTCTGTATAGATAATGGAATCACACTTGGGATCTTTATTTTATATTTTTGGGGGTTTTTTTCGAGCAGTATTGTCAACTTGAACATTCCAATCCACGTTGCATGTCCTTTGTGGCTGATAACAGAGATGAACACAACTGTGAACAAAATTGCCTTTACCAAAATACACTGAGAATAAAGTAAAATTTGTGATTTACTCATGGCTGTGCTTGGAACATAGGATTTGTATTTTGAACTTCTTTCGCACCGTACATAGCCATCCGTGTTAATCGGAGGTGCGGGGGAAGGACAACAAACTAGACACAAAATAAATTTTCATAATGTTATTTTCTGCCTAAAGATCGTGATTTTTTTTTTAGGCCTTTGATGCCCCAAGAGGATTTTAAATGGAGATTGATTTATGTTTTAGAACATGCATTGGCAACTAGAAATTCATGAATAAATGAGCTTGCATTTTATATACGAGATGTGTTTCCACCATTTGCTACCAAATCTGGTATTTCCTGAATAAATGACCTCCATCCTCGATACTGAACCTCTTTGATTGAACTCGGTGGTGACCGACAGATTCCCAGAAGCTTTTTGCCAGAAGAGTGGCTGCCCCCTTGGTTGTGGGAAAGCGCACAGGTCTCCAACATTTTAGAAATTTTGTTTAACAACACCACCAAACGCTTAAGAATGCTTGTCATATTATAGGCCCTTAAGAAACAATCTCCAGTTAGTGTCTGACATTGTATATACAAGTTTAAGCTGGAAGGGGGCCTGGAGTGCGCATATTTTTTGTTCTTGTATCTGTGTTTAAAAAGTTGTTTTGATTCTTCAAACGCAGCTAGTTTTTGGTTTGTTCTTTTGTAAAAAAACAACAATGTTTTCATTATTCTTATTATCCTTGTATTGTCTTTAGTACATTTCTCTTTAAATAAATTCTTGTCCTGGACTAAGGTTACTGCTGTCATCTGTTGTGACGTTACACCATTTTGATATTTGCTATTGAAGGTGTTGTACATTCTATATAGTTTCAGCCCTCTAAGCTTGGCAAAGCCCCAACACATCGAGTTATTCCTCTAGACTAGGCCTGGGACACTTCCCCCCACCCCTTCCTTACCCCACCGCTAGGTGGCTCTCTTGCATTGCTCAAGCTTTTGGTGTGGAGCTAAAAAAAACACGAGCCTTTAATCTACCCGTTGAACTGTGGCCGTGGCCAGTCTGATGTTGAAAGGTTTTGGTGGTGCTTCTGCTGCTGCTTTATTGATTTTGACAAAGAACCGGAGGGGGGTACGCATCGTGTAAGTGACCGACCCGTGTACAAAGACAAATATCCCCCGTGTAGCCCTAATAGTTGGTTAGGGCAAGTGCTGTTAGCGAATAGCACCTATGAAGGGTGGCACGGCACACGAGGGGGTGGGGTGGCCAACACCACGTGTGTACGCGATGCCCAGCCTGTGATGTTGGGGAGCAGGAAAGCCCGAGAGGAAACAAGAGTGAGAAGACGGGCGAAGCAAAAGGGAAGAAAGTTGCAGGAAGAGATTGTTCATTTCGGGTGGATGCGGTGGTGGGGGGGGGGGGGTTAATCAATCGGTCTTTATTTTCTGTGCCAATATCGCCCTCAATAAAGTAGTGCATCGGTGCACATTACAACGGGAACGGTACAAGGGGGGGGGGGGGGGTATACAGCAACAGGAATGAAAAGAGAAACCTGTCATAACCTCAGCTGCTACCACAGACCGAGCCGAGTACCACGAATTGCACAAAATTTTTAAGCAGCAAATACAGGAAAATTAAGCAAAGGAACAGTTTTAAATGTTTGATTTCATGGGATCGTGTTTTTTGGGTTCTTTGGAATTTTCCAATACCGATCCTCTGCATGCATGGGTGATTAAATGAACGATATCACACTTCATGGAGCCTCCTTTGCCAGTACTAAAATTTGAGACTAGGTTTCCCCTTTTTTCTGGCAACAAAACGGGTGTTAAGATTTTAAACACCAAACTGAGACATTTTACAAGGAACCATGTCTGTATTAACTACAATGCTTGTGGTCAGAATGCAAACTAAAAAAACATACTCTGATAATAGTGTTTTAAAGAGATGGACCCAATTTCAAAGCAGTATATTTCACGATGGCAACGTCACAATTACACAAAAAGTTACAAACGGTTTAATGAGTTGTCAAGTTTTCCTAACAATTTTATAAATACTCTATGTGCCCTCCACCTGCTGTACAGACAACATCGAGACGATAGTTGAATTCGTCCCAAACGCCTCTCAAAGTGTCTTCTTCCACTGAAGTTACCGCTTGCCGTGATTCTGTTTTTGAGGTCATCCAGATTAGTCGCTAATGGTGGCACACAAACACGGTCTTTGATGTATCCCCACAAGAGAAAGTCGCAGGGTGTGGTGATGTCTGGTGATCTTGGGGCCCAAGAGTGTAGCGCCAAGTCTTGGGGCCCCGTGCGACCTATCCAACGTTGAGGCAGTGTTGTCTTGCGAATGACTGAGGCTAGGGGCTGTTTGTGCGCTGGGAGAGGCATCGAGCGGTGATCATTTGAAACTCTATGCCCCGCCCTTTCAAGTGATGAGAGTTAAATTCATGGGCGGTTCGTGGTTGCAGAGATGCAGCGATTTCAAATCGGTTCCATCTTTTTGAAACAACTTTCTTTTTAGCCTCGTCTCAAATGCGGTTAGACCAGAGGACGCCAAAAGGCGTACAGCACAAAGACAATGCCACTATCAGAGTAATGAGAACTCTGGGGAGCAGCTACATCATGGGACCTCCTTTGCCAATACCAAAATATGATAATTGGTTTTCCCCTTTTTTGTGGTTAATGCAGACACGATGCCTTGTAAAAGGTTTCAGTTTGGTGTTTTAACATCTTAACACCTGTTTTGTTGCCAGAAAAAAGGGGAAAACCTCTTCTGATATCACACTTGTTAAAATATGTATTTATTTTGTTTTCTTCTACGTTTTGGGAAATGTTTAAAATGTGTTTACTTTGTAAAATATTTTTCGACTCTGCACCTCCCGCACCTCCGATTAGCACTGTGTTGGCTACTACGTACGATGAGAAAGAAGTTCACCATACATACGTACGGGGACGATGGGAGGTGGGGGTCCTCACGGCGCTTAGCAGGTGTGTCCCCATCTCGCTGTCGTCTTATCGTGGGCACCCACCACCCGTCTATCAGCGTTGTGTTTATGGTGGTGTCGGTGAGCATGTGACAAGAACTCTGGGCAATCCGGGCGGCACCCTCCCCGCCCATATCAGTAAATGGTTCACTTGGCGACGCTCGTAATAGGCAGCACCCGTGTGCTCTCAAGAGCACTAGGGGCTGGCAGTTCTCTACTCAATTCTAGATTTGAAGCTTTCGTGACTTTACCCAATAGAACCAACGAGTATAGTTCTCTACTCCTTGCAGAAGTGGTGGCATCGCGTTGGAAAACGGCCCAAATAAAGTCGGAGGTGGCTTGCCAAGCCGGTGGGAGGGAGGGGGCTTAATTACATTTGTTGGCTTTCCAATAAATGAATTGTTTAAGACGGTATCATAGTAACCAATGTGGGATGGTTGAACAAAACAGCCTTTTGTGCCAGTGGCAGCAATTATTGTCGAATCTGGGTGAATCCGGTTTCCTTTTTTATGCAAAAACCCACCGAGGGAGGGAGGTTCATCAAATGTCCCGAGCTGGACCAGCGGAAAGAGAGTTCTTGCGATTCGTTTAAAGCCTTTTGTTCCCATCCTGTTGAAGAATTATTATGAAATATGCACGAGAGAGTTCCTATGACAGCAACCTACTTGCGGCGTCTCGTGTCACTTGCTCTCTCTCTGCAGACGTCGCTCAGCCACGCGGTAATGGTGTTGCATTGTTTGTGTATGAGGAGAGCCACTGGAGCAATGAACTTTTAAATCTAGGTTGAAAACCCATTACTTTAGAACGGCGTTTTGTGGTTAGGGGCTGTTCATAAATGACGTCACGCGATTTTGGACGATTTTTGACTCCCCCCCCCTCTTCGTCACACGACGTCACAAAGTCAGACCCCCCCTTAAATATGACGTCACAAAGCTCTGCCCCCCCCCCCCCAAAAAAAAACATGCTTCAAATCGCTTTAAACTATTGTCATTGTAGTGCGTATTTAATGTGGCGCTGCACTCTGATGCTGTAGGAGAAAACATTTATTAAAAAGTCTATTTAATTAAGCAGAACGTGTTGTCTATATTTATTTAAAGTTGCGCATTTTGATGTGACGTCACATTTCTCAAACTCTCCCCCACCTCCCTTGTCACACATCGTCACAAATGTCTGACCCCCCCCTCCCCAGTGCGTGACGTCATTTATGGACAGCCCCTTAGTTTGTTCTTCCCCCGTACCTACGATTAGCACGGTTGGCTACGTACGGTGCGAAAGAAGTTCAACACACACACGTAATGTGACCTCCACTGTAGTGTAGGTCACATTACTCGCACGTTACTTGGAGCGAGTGTAACCTACATGGAACCACAGTCCCAATGCCCCGTGTAATATTTAATTAACTTGACCAATGTTTGTATTATCAGACTGCTGATTGAAATTGCGCAAAGGGATCCTGCTGCATTTGGATGCTGTTTTCATTCCAAATTTGCATTGTACCTGTACAATTGTATATATATTTCAAATGCATACGCTCTGCTGATTTGCCACTATACAGCTGTGTGTTATACTGGTAGGAACCTCCTGGTTACACCACCAGCCCACAGGGGATTATTGTGTCCGTCCGTCCGTCGTGCATCCAAAAATGGGAGGGGTGGGGCTGGGTGGAGAGGGTGGGGAGGGGCTGGGTGGGGAGGGAGGGAGGGGAGAGGCTGGGTGGGGTGGGGCTGGGTGGGGAGGGTGGGGCTGGGTGAGGAGGGTCTGGTCACCCCGTGGTGCCCTTATAAAACTCAACGTTTAACCTACTCACGCCGGCTTGTGCCCGTCCTCAGTCGGGCATATTTGCGGAATACACCACGTGGTGCCGCCGTTGACCTTGGCCATTGACCGAGCAACCCAACGTTCCTACCAGCTCCCTCCGCAGGAGAATGTGTTCTATAATTCTGGTGGGGGGGGGGGCGGGATCCTACGTCCTTTGCTGATTGTCCTTTAAACTGATTAACGATAAGGCAAAGATCAATCGAATCGACATCGCTGCAAGAGACTCTGGAGCGTCCGAGGGCAGGGCTCGGTCGGCAACCTGCAGCTTCGGAGCCGCATGCCCGGCGGCTCTTGGGAGGAACCGCTGCTGCTGCTGCTGCCTCGTGACCGTTCTTTATGAAGGACCGCGACCGTCTCGTGTTCCGTGTTCGCCACCACAGTGCATTGCGGCTCTTTACATATTGAGTTGGGTTGGGTTTTTTTACCGCATTCATCAACAATACGAGTAATGGCAGAACTCTACGACTCCGGGAAGTGGCCCCGAAGCTTGCCATAACGTAAGAGATCGTGGTGATTTACAGCCAACGTCAGTTTACCGTGGACAATTAGACCCAAGCCGAAACATAACATACAAAAAATTATGTTTAAATATATATTTTTTTATTTGCAATGATAGAATATAGTATTGTCATCAGTATGACATAAGTATACCAAAGTTTGCAGTCGATATCACATTGGGAAGTGGGTTAAAATTGAGTTACACGATTTGAAGATTCGACAACAACAACAGAGTGAGTTAATAGAAAGCGCGTAATTTAATAATAAAAATGCTTTGTGTCGCCTCTTGTTACGTTCTTTTCCGACCCCTCGGTTTGAGGGTTTCGACTGCGATCGCGTGGCGCCGGCATGATGCCACGGGGCACGGGCTGTGTCCTGATGTTGCAGTAGGTACACATTTGTGTAGCGATGAGGCAGACTTTAGTTTGTACACATTTGTGTAGCGATGAAAGAATGAGTGCACGTTAATCGTCGTCAGCCACGATCAATGACTGAACCGTGGGATGAGGGTGGAGATTGTGGGTTTGTTTAACATCTTTCGCACCGGACGTAGCCAACCGTGCCAATCGGAGGTAAGGGGGAAGGACAACAAACTAAACACGGAAAGCAGTTCTAAATAAATTCATGTTTTCAATCTCGATCATTTAAAAGTGCATAGCTCCGGTGGCTTCCTCGCATCGGAAGGAAGAGCGTTCCAGACGGCCGCAGACGCGCATCTCAAAGCGCCGCCGCTGCGGTGACGAGCGGAGTTCTGGAGACGATGGTTTATGTTCCGTGACGAGAGATCAGCGAGGTGGTTGTTGTCGTGGATCATTTGTGGCGAGCGCTTTTTATGTTTGATGAGCGCGAGTTTGTGCGGCGAGTTATCCCTCTGCGGTCCCCACTGATAGTGAGCGCGCCCTGTGAGTCGCCATCAACCAAGCCCTCGATGCCTACATTGCCATACCCAATCCACCTAATCCCACCCCCCCCCCCCCCCGCAAAATTGTACTCCTGAATCACGTTTTACACGACGGGCCTGGGCCAACGCCGAACAAAATGATTCAAAGTGAATGTTTCCCCGATTTGCGAGCCGTCCCGCGCCATCACCGAGCCGCCGTGGCCCAGCTCCGTAAGTAAAATAAATAGAGAGGCTCCGTCTCCACAACTTGGGTCTGCTTGCCCAGGGGGAGCCCGGCGGAGTGAGCGTGCCTTGTGAGTGCCAACCAACCAACCCCTCAATGCCAAACATCGCCATTCCCCGGTGGTGGTGGTGGCCAAGGCCCCCCCGGCATTCAAAAACAACGAAGGGGTGAACCCCATATCGAGCTGGAATTCATGATTCTAACAAACGTTAAACAACATGGGGGTGACCTTTCTGCAAGTGTCAAAGTATGAAAAATAAGAATACGTGTCGACCGATCAGTTTCAAAGGCAACGCGTATATTATTATTTTTTATCAAAGAATGTATGTTTTTGCGTGTTCACCACAATTACTGTGTGTGGTTAATGCAGGCATGAGTCCTTGCAACAGGGGTTCCATTTGGTGTTCGAACATCTTAACGCCTCCTGTTTTATAGCCAGAAAGAGTAAACCCTATTCTTATATATTGTTTTTTTAAACCAAATAAAATTAACATAAAATGCAAATTAACATTTCTTAAGTCTGCATTGTTCCTGAACCGTTCTCTCATCTCGCCACGATCACCTCTACACCAGAAGACCACGCGCTCGGGGACGTTGGGTTGGAAAGCGTGGACCGTGGTCAGAATTGCCCTGCGACCCCCCCCCCCCTCCACCCCCCGTAGAAGATGTAGATCATTAAAATGTGCTTGGAATAACACGTTCTCCTGCGGAGGGAGCTGGTAGGAACGTTGGGTTGCTCGGTCAATGGCCAGGGTCAACGGCGGCACCACGTGGTGTATTCCGCAAATATACCCGACTGTGAGGGCGGGCATAAGCCGGCGTGAGTAGGTTAAACGTTGAGTTTATAAGGGCACCACGGGGTGACCAGCCCCTCCCCACCCAGCCCCACCCCCCCACCCAGCCCCACCCAACCCCTCCCTCCCCACTCAGCCCCTCCCCACCCTCCCCTCTCCACCCAGCCCCACCCATTTTTGGACGCACGACGGACGGACGGACACAATAATCCCCTGTGGGCTGGTGGTGTAACCAGGAGGTTCCTACACAGTATAACACGGCCCTTGTGTATGCGGCACAAAAGCCAACAGCGACGATTTTGCATTGGCTCCATCGTTGGGGTGAGACGGAGAGGCATTTGAGTATTGCACAGTGTACAACATCGGCCATGCTCTTTGATTATTTCGGTAAAGTCAATTCTGCATATTTATACCTACTACGTGACTTTACCGAAAGAACCAAAGAGTATGGATTCCTGCAGTCACGAAAGCTTAAAATCAACATAGCCCAGCAAGAAGCGCAGGGGTGAACTATTAAAAAGGGCACAGATACAGGAGTTGTTAAGGTGTTCAAATACCAAGTAGACATCCCTATTAGAAGGCATTACGTTTGGAATAGCCACGTGGACTGATGGTGAAAGAGAATGCTGTTTCGTCTCCTCCACACTGTTCAACGACCACACTGCAGGTCACAACAACACACTGACTCACCACACTGCAGGTCACAACAACTCACTCACCACACTGCAGGTCACAACAACACACTGACTCACCACACTGCAGGTCACAACAACTCACTCACCACACTACAGGTCACAACAGCACTCTCACTCACCACACTGCAAGTCACAACAACACACTGACTCACCACACTGCAGGTCACAACAACTCACTCACCACACTGCAGGTCACAACAACTCACTCACCACACTACAGGTCACAACAGCACTCTCACTCACCACACTGCAGATCACAAAAACACACTCACTCACCACACTGCACGTCACAACAACACACCCACTCACCACACTACAGGTCACAACAACACACTCACCACACTGCAGGTCACAACAGCACACTCACTCAGCACACTGCAGGTCACCCAACACACCCACTCACCACACTGCAGATCACAACAACACACTCACCCACCACACTGCAGGTCACAACAACACACTCACCCACCACACTGCAGGTCACAACAACACACTCACCACACTGCAGGTCACAACAGCACACTCACTCAGCACACTGCAGGTCACCCAACACACCCACTCACCACACTGCAGATCACAACAACACACTCACCCACCACACTGCAGGTCACAACAACACACTCACCCACCACACTGCAGGTCACAACAACACACTCACCACACTGCAGGTCACAACAGGACACTCACTCAGCACAGTGCAGGTCACCCAACACACCCACTCACCACACTGCAGGTCACAACAACACACTCACTCACCACACTACAGGTCACAACAACACACTCACCCACCACACTGCAGGTCACCCAACACACTCACTCACCACACTGCAGGTCACAACAACACACTCACCCACCACACTGCAGGTAACAACAACACACTCACTCACCACACTACAGGTCACAACAACACACTCACCCACCACACTGCAGGTCACCCAACACACTCACTCACCACACTGCAGGTCACAACAACACTCACCCACCACACTGTAGGTCACAACAACACACTCACTCACCCACTCACTCACTCACCACACTACAGGTCACAACAACACTCACCCACCACACTGTAGGTCACAACAACACACTTACTCACCCACTCACTCACTCACCACACTACAGGTCACAACAGCATACTCACTCACCACACTGCAGGTCACAACAGCACACTCACCACACTGCAGATCACAACAACACACTCACCATGCTGCAGGTCACAACAACACACTCACTCACCACACTGCAACATGTCAAAACCAATCCAGAGCTCAACTCAACAAACAATAGTTTGTGTCGTACACCCTCTGCCACCCGACACGGCCAATTAACAAAGTTGTCGCGTGATGAAACTAAACGCGACACTCGTTTGACCTGCACGAAGTGACCCGAACATTTATTTTACGAATCAACGCAGGGTTTTGTCGCTGTATCGAACGGAGCTTGACGACGATGATGAAGACGACGATGACGACGACGATGATGACGACCCATATTGGGTTTGTGGGGTTCGGCCACGCAGTTACGCTGCCCGACGGTCATTGCCGTTGGCATCAGACTTCCACGTGGTGAAAGCCAAGAACAAGCATATGGGTCATTGTATTGGCTCCGTAAACCCGCACGTTTCAAGTTGCCCGCTTGACGATGTTGGTCTGGAAAAGCCACTCGGCTTGGTGGACTAAATATTTGTTGATATGTTTAGGGGCCGTCCATAAATGACGTCACGCGATTTTGGACGATTTTTGACCCCCCCCCCCCCTCCCCCATCGTCACACGGCGTCACAAAAAGTCAGACCCCCCATCAAATATGACGTCACAAAGCTCTGCCTCCCCCCCCCCCCAAAAATAAAACATGCTTCAAATCTCGATTTAAAGCTTTCGTGACTGCAGGGATTAATGTTCTTGGTTCTTTAGGTAAAGTCACGTAGAATGGAAATAAAATAATAATAAAAAACATAATAAAATAAAATTCTCACGACGTTTCGGCCACAACACAAGTAGCCTTCCTCAGGTGAAGAAACAGGACTGTCCAGAAGACAGTGCTTGAGTGAACACTGCCAAGCTTGACAGCGTCTTTTAAGCTGTGTGGGAGGAACAGAGCGCCTTGACAAAGGAGTTAACATATAAATTAGCATGTAACTGGGGGATTAGCATGATGTTGGTGTGAGGGATTAGCACCACGGAGAGCGACGAGCTATGTTCAGACGGACGAGGGGAGGAGGGCGAGGAGTTTACATGTAAATTAGCATGTAACTGGGGGACTAGCATAATGTTGGTGTGAGGGATTAGCAGCAGTTTACATATCAACAGTAAATTAGCATGTAACTGGGGGATTAGCATGATGTTGGTGTGAGGGATTAACACCACGGAGAGCGACGAGCTTGTGTTCAGACGGACGAGTCCATCTATGTTCGGAACGGAGGAGGGGGGGGGGGGAAAGAGGAGGAAGCAGCCAAGGTGCACTGCTCTGTCCTGTGTTGCGTTATAACTATCCTATAAACCAGACTACTATACAATACAATATTATACCTTCCGATCTAAACTACATTGTATAAGATCGTATCCATAGACAAATCCCACCCTTGAATTATACAATGCGTTACTATACACTACCCTATACTTTAGACTATAAAATATTAGACTTGTAGTATTACACTATGTATTAACTATTAACCCTACTGTATACCACACTGCTGTATATTCACTATAGAATTATGGTACAATATATTGCCTTATGAATTATGTTAAACATTACACTGTTATACTATTTATTATTATACAAATGCTATAAACTATACTATTGACCGTTCTATGATAGGTACTAATAGGCAGTGCTAGCGAATGGACTGCGGTCTGAAGGTCACCGTAAAATACAATCAATCAAGAACCGAAATGGTTTATAACGTCTTTCCAATGGTTACTAACCCAGAATCCATCTTCTCGGTTGAAATTGTCTCTGTGTTTGTATATGTGGATACCCTCATGAACGAATCTCTCATGGTAGCCGGATGTCTTGCAGAGAACCTCCGTCTTGGAGAAGTCAATGTCATGTTGGCCCACTGAATTATAAAAGTGATCTGCCACGGCAGAGGAGTTCGTTCTACCGTGTTTCAAGTTTGCTTTATGTTCGCGGATGCGGTCCGAGATATGTCGTTTGGTTTATCCAATGTAGCTGCTACTACAGATGCAACTTCGTTTGTAGACGCCCGGGTACTGTATGTCTGGAACCACATCTTTTACAGACGGAACCAGATCACGGATTTTATGTACTGTGTTGAATCGGACCTGGATCTTGTGTTTATTCAGGATTTTGGAGATATTTTTAGTGATCCCTGCAATGTAGGGTAAGGTGATGGTTTTGAATGGCTCCTCAAGAGGATCCTTCTTCATGGTTGGAGTGATGGCTTTGCGAATTGTGTAGTCGGAGTAACCTTTAGCCTTGAGAGCTTGGTGTACGTGCTTGAGTTCACTAGCAATGTGTTCCTGGTTGGAAATACACTGGGCTCTATGGTATAGAGTCTTGATGAGGGAATTTTTCTGGGATGGATGGTGGTGGGAATCCGGTTTTAAGTAAGCATCCGTATGGGTAGCTTTCCTGCAGACAGTGTCTCATTGAACCATCAGGTTTCCTTTTAATTAGGACATCCAAAAAGGGTAGCTTGCCATCTTTTTTGACTTCCATGGTAAAGCTTATGGCTGGGTGTATGGAATTGATGTGGTCGAGGAATTGGTCTAGAGCAGGCCAGCCATGTGGCCAGATGACAAAAGTGTCATCCATGTACCTCTTCCATAAGGTTGGGCGCAGAGTGGCAGTCTGGATGGCGTCAGTCTCAAATTTTTCCATGAAAACGTTGGCTACAACCGGCGATAGGGGGGAGCCCATTGGGGTGCCCTCAGTTTGTTTGTAGAAAGTTCCATTCCAGGTGAAGTATGTGTTGGTTAAGCAGTGTCTCACCAGGGGGGGTACATCAGTATGCAGTCCTTGATGAACCAAGTCTTCAATGATTGCGATGGTGTCAGGTACAAGAACTTTGGTGAATAGGGAAACCACATCAAAACTGACAAGCAGGTCGTCTGGGGACAGGGAAATACCCTTGATTGTCGAAACCAGGTGAGTAGAGTTTAGAACCGCAGAGGTGTTTTTTTCCAGTAAAAGGCCGCATGATTTCAGACATAAAACGAGCCAGTTTGTAGGTGGGGGAGTTGATAGTAGAGACGATGGGACGAAGAGGTGTATCTTCTTTATGTATCTTTGGAATGTCATATAATCTTGGTGGCCTGGCCGCAGAAGGTTTCAATGAGAACTGTTTGGTTTGATCAATTAATGCTGTTGAATCAGAAATGATTTTGTTGGTTTTAGTAACGAGGCTGTTGGTGGGGTCTCTACTTATTTTTGTGTAGCTGCCATCGTTGAGTAGTTCCTGAATTTTGTTGTTATATTCTATTTTGTCCATGATGACAGTGGTATTGCCCTTGTCAGCTGAGAGAATGACAATGTCATCCCTCTTTTTTAATTGAGATAATTCAAACGTTCATCTTTGCTGATGTTCCTAGCTGGCATCTTAGCGTTTTTAGGGTTGCAGCGATTTCAGATCTTGCTACATCTGCAGCAATGTGACCCAGGCCCTTGAGTGGCCGAAACGTCGTGAGAATTTTATTTTATTGTTTTATTTTTATTATTTTATTTCCATTCTACGTGACTTTACCGAAAGAACCAAGAAGATGCTTCAAATCGCTTTAAACTATTGTCATTGTAGTGCGTATTTAATGTGGCGCTGCACTCTGATGTTGTAGGAGAAAACATTTATTTAAAAAGTCTATTTCATTAAGTAGAACGTGTTGTCTATATTTATTTAAAGTTGCGCATTTTGATGTGACGTCACGTTTCTTAACCCCCCCCCCCCCTCGTCACACATCGTCACAAATGTCTGACCCCCCCCCCCCTAGTGCGTGACGTCATTTATGGACGGCCCCTTATAAAGTGATGTTTACCTTTCCTAAACGTTGCACTGCTATCATGTTGTTGTCTTGTTCGTTGTAACGTTCTGACCCCGTGCCCCCGAATGGACATCTGTAGAAAAAAAGAGCTTTATAGCTCATCGGATTCCTGCCGCAGTATATAAAATAATAAATTCTGACGCTGGGTCTGCAACGTCAGCTGGGTTTGGTCTCGCGCAGAGTAAAAGTGGTGTTAATGTATAGCACGCAATAATAATAATGATAAACATTGCCCTGCCTGCACGGATTAAGGGTCACAGAGCTGACCGAAGGTCGCTGCTGAGCATCTGTGCACTACGAGAGGACGGCCGGGGTCACTGGAGTGAAGGTCACTGGAGTGACGGTCACTGGAGTCAAGGTCACTGGAGTGAAGGTCACTGGAGTGAAGGTCACTGGAGTGACGGTCACTGGAGTGACGGTCACTGGAGTGAAGGTCACTGGAGTGACGGTCACTGGAGTCAAGGTCACTGGAGTGAAGGTCACTGGAGTGAAGGTCACTGGAGTGAAGGTCACTGGAGTGACGGTCACTGGAGTGAAGGTCACTGGAGTGAAGGTCCCAGGGGAATGGCCGTGAACAAGCCGCAGTCTTTATTCAGTTTATTGCATCGTGACCGCGAGTGAACCCGCGGGTGTTGAAGCGCAATAATCCCTGGGGCCGTCCATAAATGACGTCACGCACCTAGGGGGGGGGGTCAGACATTTGTGACGAGGGGGGTGGGGTGGGGGGGGGTTTGAAAAATGTGACGTCACATCAAAATGCGCAACTTTAAATCAATATAGACAACACGTTCTACTTAATTATATAGACTTTTTAATAAATGTTTTCTACCTACAACATCAGAGTGCAGCGGCATATTAAATATGCACTACAATGACAATAGTTTAAAGCCATTTGAAGCATGTTTTATATATATTTGGGGGGGGGGGGGGGGCAGAGCTTTGTGACGTCATATTTAAGGTGGGGTCTGACTTTTTGTGACGTCGTGTGACGAGGGAAGGGGGGGTCAAAAATCGTCAAAAATCGCGTGACGTCATTTATGGACGGCCCCTTGCATCAATCACGTCTCGTTGAAATAATTCCAATATCCAGCTGTCGTCTTTTTCTCTCGCTTAGCCAAAGAGGACCTTGTAGTATCGTGTCGATTAATAATAGTACAGCGATACTCTTGTTGAATTGTCACTTCCGTTGCAATACCTGTGAACATTCACACATAACAGGGACAATATTTGAGTCCTCTAATGTAAAATTTTGATTTAAAGCTTTCGTGACTGCAGTCATTCATATTCTTAGCTCTTTCGGTAAAGTCACGTTGTTATTTTATTGTTTCCCTTCAACGTGACTTTACTCTAATGTTGCTTAAAGCAGGCGCGATGTTGCTTACCCTGCCTGTAATGCTGCCGATAATCCCAGTTTAACATGTCGGCTTTCGAGAGCAATGCTATCCATGATAACGTATCTTTGGGGGATTAGATCGCGTGATTATGAACGCGCCCTTAAACCCCGCAAGCACCCGACACGGCCAATCAGTGAGGTTTGTCACGTGAACGAAAACGTGCCAACCTGTTACTACTTCTGCCGTGATATAACAAATACTCAACACCAAGGCCCCCGGCATTCTTAGTCCCGGCTCGGCTCAGACTTGGCTCAAGGGTCGTGCTCAGCTTGAGCCGGCCTCTGAACAACCGATCCCAGGACTGAGCCGAGCCGTTCACGCGACTTTTAAAACCGAGCGGCTCGCGTCTATGGGGGTCCCAAGCCGTGTCGGAGCCAAGCCAAAATGGCCCGCATGGAGTAGATCCCTTTAATTTTTCCCAAAATTTATATTCCCCTTTGGCTGGGCGTCCGTCCCACCAGGGCGTCCGCTATCTCAACACCTCCCTCGAACGACCTCCACCCCCCCCTCGCACCTCCGTTCGACCTTCGGCCGCACTTTCGATCGTAAATCGGCACTCGCAAAAAGTCGCACGTCCAAAGAGCGCTCTTTCTCAAAGCACCTCCCTCCCCTCTCCACCCGCACATGAAGCTCACGAAGGGCACCGAGATCTCTTCTCTTTGCCGTCCAAGGAACGCTCATTCATCACCGACGGTAGAACCACGCACGATTCCGTCGCCTCCGATGAGCACGGCTGGCTACGTACGGTGTGAAAGAAGTACGTGCATCCTCCAGCAACCTCATCCAACGGTTCATTCATTGATCCCATTGATCTCCTGTCCTTAGCTTTCATCGGCGGCGCTAGGCTCCAGAGAGTAACGCAGACTGAACATCAAAAAGGGTTACCTTATTGGCATGGCTATCCTTGAGTCAAGCGACTGGCTCTTATGGGAGAGGGTTTGTTTCAATTTTGTTGAAAAGATAATTTCGGCAACGCGTACCTCCTGTTCAGCCAGCGGTGGAAAATTCCACACACGCTTGGGACAACCACCTTCGACCCCAAAGGGATGGGCTCGGTCCACCGCCACCGAGGAGGATTCGACCCTCGCAACGTTCCGAACGCCGAGCCACCGGGCCGGTCCAGTACATATTTTTATGCTAATTCCTTTGTCAAGGCGTTTTTTTGTTTCCTCACACACAGCTTAAAGGACGCGACCTGGGCTTGCTGTCTTCACTCCAACGCTGTCCTCTGGACAGTCCAGTCCCTTAAACCTGATGAAGGCCACTTGTGTTGTGGCCGAAACGTCGTGATTTTTTGTTATTTTATTTTTACCTACGTGACTTTAGCGAATAGAACCAAAGAGTAAGGTCGTGAGTCGCTCGTGTGGAACCGGACCGAGCACGTGGCACCGCGTGCGTGGACGTGTGGGAAATAAAGAGCTTCACAGCTCATCGGCTTCCTCCTGTGGTCTAAATAAAAAATATATCATTCTGATTCTTCATTGTTCCATAGATTGTTCTCTCAATGGCCATCGTAAACGCCAACGTGGTGTTGAGCCGACTAACGAGCGACGGTCATTTTAGGGACCTATCAATGGATTGATTAAAAAAATAAAATTGATAAAACTTACCGTTGTCAAATCCCAACAGGGATGCTGTCGTGGTGCAGCAAGTTATCACAGTGGAGTTGCAATCCAGAGGTCTCTGGTGGGACTTGATGACCCATTTGAAACGATGAGACACGTTTCTTAAATCACACTGGGCCTCTGTCCAACCAGCGGTATAAATATGTACAGTGAGGGAAAAAAATATTTGATCCCCTGCTGATTTTGTACGTTTGCCCACTGACAAAGAAATGATCAGTCTATAATTTTAATGGTCGGTTTATTTGAAGTGAGAGACAGAATAACAACAATAAAATCCAGAAAAACGCATGTCAAAATTTTTATAAATTGATTTGCATTTTAATGAGGGAAATAAGTATTTGACCTCCTCTCAATCAGAAAGATTTCTGGCTCCCAGGTGTCTTTTATACAGGTAACGAGCTCAGATTAGGAGCACACTCTTAAAGGGAGTGCTCCTAATCTCAGCTTGTTACCTGTATAAAAGACACCTGTCCACAGAAGCAATCAATCAATCAGATTCCAAATTCTCCACCATGGCCAAGACCAAAGAGCTCTCCAAGGATGTCAGGGACAAGATTGTAGACCTACACAAGGCTGGAATGGGCTACAAGACCATTGCCAAGCAGCTTGGTGAGAAGGTGACAACAGTTGGTGCGATTATTCGCAAATGGAAGAAACACAAAAGAACTGTCAATCTCCCTCGGCCTGGGGCTCCATGCAAGATCTCACTTCGTGGAGTTGCAATGATCATGAGAACGGTGAGGAATCAGCCCAGAACTACACGGGAGGATCTTGCCAATGATCTCAAGGCAGCTGGGACCATAGTCACCAAGAAAACAATTGGTAACACACTACGTCGTGAAGGACTGAAATCCTGCAGCGCCCGCAAGGCCCCCCTGCTCAAGAAAGCACATATACATGCCCGTCTGAAGTTCCCCAATGAACATCTGAATGATTCAGAGGACAACTGGGTGAAAGTGTTGTGGTCAGATGAGACCAAAATGGAGCTCTTTGGCATCAACTAAACTCGCCGTGTTTGGAGGATGAGGAATGCTGCCTATGACCCCGAGAACACCATCCCCACCGTCAAATATGGAGGTGGAAACATTATGCTTTGGGGGTGTTTTTCTGCTTAGGGAACAGGACAACTTCACCGCATCAAAGGGAGGATGGACGGGGCCATGTACCGTCAAATCTTGGGTGAGAACCTCCTTCCCTTAGCCAGGGCATTGAAAATGGGTCGTGGATGGGTATTCCAGCATGACAATGACCCAAAACACACGGCCAAGGCAACAAAGGAGTGGCTCAAGAAGAAGCACATTAAGGTCCTGGAGTGGCCTAGCCAGTCTCCAGACCTTAATCCCATAGAAAATCTGTGGAGGGAGCTGAAGGTTCGAGTTGCCAAACGTCAGCCTCAAAACCTTAATGACTTGGAGAAGGTCTGCATAGAGGAGTGGGACAAAATCCCTCCTGAGATGTGTGCAAACCTGGTGGCCAACTACAAGAAACGTCTGACCTATGTGATTGCCAACAAGGGTTTTGCCACCAAGTACCAAGTCATGTTTTGCAGAGGGGTCAAATACTTATTTCCCTCATTAAAATGCAAATCAATTTATAACATTTTTGACATGCGTTTTTCTGGATTTTTGTTGTTATTCTGTCTCTCACTGTTCAAATAAACCTACCATTAAAATTATGGACTGATCATTTATTTGTCAGTGGGCAAACGTACAAAATCAGCAGGGGATCAAATACTTTTTTCCCTCACTGTACATCAGTGAGAGGATGTCGTAAACTGCTTCAAAGCATCGCGGTGAACACGATTACGACACTAAACAAACTTTAATGTTACTTTCATTCCACACGCGCACAAAGCTTTAAAAAAGTTAATATTGACCACTTAAAGACTGCACCGTCGCACTCCACACGTTACACTTCTCAATTATTGGCAATTTAAATTACCTTCTGATTTTAAACGTGTCAACCGAGGGTTATATTCTTGTGCTCTTAGCGACGCACAAACATCGAATTAACTTTGCAGCTAGATCAGTTATGTATGGACGATGCAATCTTATTTTGTGGCGGTGATATTCAAAGTGAAATTAACCGCATTTCCATGCCGCTCGAATTACCAAATAATCTATGCAACATAATCCTACACTTAAAATCACATTCTAGATCGTGGATAATAACAGCCTGTATCCTCTTTGTGAGTGTCGGAAACTGCCAACTCTTTTTTTTTAAATGAGCCAATGCACGCCTCCATCCCATATCTGTCCATCCACGTGGCCTTGGAGTGCACCTAGTCTGGCACAAGCGCCGTGGTGACGTCAGCGCCATTTAAGTGTTTTTTTTTCAGCGCCATGGGTTTAATGCAAAGCAATCTCTGCAGTCGTCGTTATTTAAGCTGAGAATTGGGTTTTTATTGCTATCCGCACGATGCCACAAATCGGTCTTCTATCACTCGGTGGTAAAATGTCGACCACTGGCCACCAAAGGAGCCCGAACTCTGCGTGCCGATTAAGGTCAAGGTTGACTTGTACCAAACCAACGCCGATGAAACAACGCACTCCCAGAATGCCGCATGGTTAACCGGATGTGTCGTAGTAAAAAATAACCCCCACTTGTTATTTTAAATCACTGAGTGACAGACATAGGAAGGGAGGTCATATCGTCTGCCCATTCACAATGGACACAAACATCGCTCAGCACTCGTCTGCCGTTAAAACGTGGGTTGCAGAGAGAGTGGGGAGAGGAGGGGGAAGAGAGAGTCAAACTATAAACTATTTTTTTTATTTTACCAGGTAAAGCCCAACGAGCTACAGGGCTCTTTTTCAGAAGCTATCTGGCTATCGCAAATGATAGCTCATCGAAAAGTGGCTTAGCTCGTGGAAATTTATAGTAGCCAAATACTCTAAACGCATTTAGATTTTTAAATGTGGAAGGGACAAATCCACGCAATTACGGGGAAAACATGCAAACTCCAAATATACAGGTGTCAGGGTTGGAATCGAACCCACAACCTCCTTCATACCAGGGGAGGTAATTAATAAGAATTAAGGTAATTAAAGAAGACCACACGAGACCAATGAACACTCGCCGGCACGAACACGAGCCGGCACGAACACGACTGCACCGTTGCGTGTAGATATCACGTTGTGTGTGATGTCACGTTGCGTGTTGATTTCACGTTGATGTCACGTGTGTGATGTCACGTTGCGTGTTGATGTCACGTTGATGTCACGTGTGTGATGTCACGTTGCGTGTTGATGTCACGTTGCGTGTGATATCACGTTGCATATTGATGTCACGTTGCGTGTTGATGCCACGTTGCGTGTTGATGCCACGTTGCGTGTGATATCACGTTGCATGTTGATGTCATGCGAAAATAAAATTTACCGCTCAAAAAAGCCCATCACGTTACATGTGGTTCTGCGCTTAATCGGGCTGAATTCCAGCACTGATAAGTAATAAACTCCTTCAAAAAAGTTTTTTTTAAACAACGGTTTTATTAACAACTTCGTTTCCACAGTTTAGGGACTGCGGCGTTTTTGACCTACACAAAATCTATAATTAATAAGCCGTCCATACAAAAATTGTAATTGCTTGAAAGGAGGCAATTAATTGATGAATTGAGGCCGATTTTGATACAGGCATGCATTGTCACCGGATCTGAGTATGTGTAGCAAAAAATTGGAATTGATTGGAATACAGGAAGAAGTCTAACTTTTGATTACAAGATTTGACCACGACAAACACAAGTGAAGTTAAATAAAACCGTTGAATACAACCGGAGGAGCAATGATTTGGTCCGGAAAAATATTAGAAGTTGTTGCCTTTTGCTATTCCAAAATGTTTGGTTGTCAACGAGTAAAAACTTCTGTTTAACCGCCATGCGACGAACACTACTCTCATACGCAAAGTGGTGGGGAAAGTGTCGTTCCCCGCTGTGCTGACCAGGGCTCACTTGAAGGGACCTTGACAATAGCTCTGTGATATCCGCTTCCACGGACTGTCCTCTAAATTCAAAGGGGTACACACACAACTGCTTCGATTAAATACCCGAATGGGATTTCGTCTCATTTCACGGTGCCGACGGCACACCTGGGATATACATTGGTGGAGGATAACGCGCGACACAATTTAGACTTGGGACGACCTCCGGGGGCGGCGTAATTAAGCGCACGCGCGATAGACCGATCGTCGTAGCGGAAAGGGCTCGCGAGAAGCGCAGCCGCAGCCGCAGCCGCCGCCGGCGACAACCCTGAACGACGACGCGGGGAGCGCGATCAGACGTGCAGGCCGAAGACGCGATCGGTGAGCACGCAGGGCAGCAGCGACACCAAGAAGGCGCGGATCTTCCAGTGCAGGTCGGCCGGGTGGTAGTGCGAGTAGGGCCAGCGGGACACCAGCGCGTCCTTCACGGCCCACAGCGCCGGCTCCACGCCCGTGGCGCCGCCGGCTCGGAGCGAGCGCGCGACGAGCGCCAGGCGGTCGCGTTGGCCGGGCCTCAACGCGTCGGCCATCGCGGACAGCGTGGAGTCGAGGCGGGCGGGGCTCAGCAGCTCCGTGGCTCCCGTCAGGTTTCCGGGCTCCACCTCGCAGACCGTCACGCCCGCCTAGGGCGCGCGCGCGCAGACAAAAGGCACCCACCCCGCGCGGCCTTGCAAACTGTTTTTTGGGGCGGGTGAGCCAAACTAAACTGCTCTTGTTATTTTACCAGGTGAGGACCCACTCAGTTACAGGGCTCTCTTTCAGAAGCGACCTGGCTATCACAAATGATAACTCGGCGAAGTGGCTTATCAAGTGGAAATTTATAGCAGCCAAATACTCCAAATAGGGTCTCTTTAGGCTGCCTGCGAATCGAATTTGAAACTCGACACGACTGCATCGAGAGAGAGATAAAGTGATGAGAGATAAAGTGACGAGAGATAAAGTGATGAGAGATAAAGTGACGAGAGATAAAGTGATGAGAGATAAAGTGATGAGAGATAAAGTGACGAGAGATAAAGTGATGAGAGATAAAGTGACGAGAGATAAAGTGACGAGAGATAAAGTGACGAGAGATAAAGTGACGAGAGATAAAGCGACGGGAGATAAAGTGACGAGAGATAAAGTGATGAGAGAGATAAAGCGATGAGAGATAAAGCGATGGCTACGTACGCAAGGCGCCCAGCCTCAGCTCACCGAGCGCAGCTTAATGCGGAGGCAGTCGCTGAAGGCGGCGGCCGCTGCCTTTGAGACGCACTCGGACGCCCAGGAGGCCACGGGCATGCGCGCCAGCATGCTGGTCACGTTCACCACGCGGCCTGCACGGTCACACGCACGATCACACACACGCACAACAACAACGACAATAACCGCCATTCACCACTAAGTGACGGTGACGCCACCACAGCGCTTGTGCCAAGCCAGGTGCACTTTAAGGCCACGTGAAGTGTCGAACGCCCGCTGACAGGTCACGGGACAGGCCCAGGTGTCATGGGTTGGCTGACTGAAGATGACTGGCTGATGCACCACCTGTGCCCCCTACTATGCTAACTTGCTGTGCTTTAGCCACCCGGTGTTATGCTGGTTGTTGTGAGCGTCGCTCCTCCGCCCTCCGTTGTTGCTGGAGGGTCGACTACCTCCAAATGCCCAGTAGCGTCCTTCACGAGCCTCCTCCACAGAGGCCGATCTTGACACCGCTGGTACCAGTCAATGGCAAGTCCACTCAGCTCCACGTTTTCTAGTACCATATCACT
Source organism: Petromyzon marinus (assembly GCF_048934315.1). NCBI lineage: Eukaryota > Metazoa > Chordata > Hyperoartia > Petromyzontiformes > Petromyzontidae > Petromyzon > Petromyzon marinus. Next base: position 10,751,403 of record NC_133720.1, read on the forward strand.
CCATCTCTTCTCTAGCCCTTGCCGCGCTCGTTTTGCCCCCTTTGTCCGGCCGAACAAAAGCTGTTTTGGGATGCAGTGGCTGAGCATGCGGGCTACATGACCCAGCCAATGCAGCCTTGCCTGTCGGAAGAGCTCACCGATGGGACTTCCCCAGATCTTTCGAGGATTTGTGAACTCCTCACACAATCCAGCCTGGTTAAACCCAGGATGGATGTAGGCAGGCCAGCCTAAATGTTTCTAACTGGCTAAGATATTCAATTACGGGGGTATAGAGAGGGGTGGGCATGACTGTGGCTGAGAAGACCCGAAGCTTCGTGTGGAGCGACAGACCGGGTAGCTGCCACACAGCGTTACGCAGCTGATGAAAATATATTCCCGCTTCGGAGTGAGACCTCTGCTGTCACACCGGAGGTGGTCACAGGCACATGCACAAGGACGCACAAAGAGACAAAGATCCCCCGTATAGCCTGAAGAGACTGTTGGGGCAAGTGCTGTTAGCGAGCGCCTATGAAGGCCGGCACGGCACACGAGGGGGTGGGCGGCCAGCACCACGCCCGTCCGCCTTCGTCTCCCAAGTGGCGATGTTTACTACACCGCACAAGGTACTCATTTGAGGCCGAGTCGCACACACACACCAAGAATCCAACTCGGGTGGCCAGGGTTACTCTGTGACAATTAAAATGGGCCAACGAAATTGTTGGTCACTCCCCGAGTTTCAGGCAGCGCGATTCCAAAGTCCGGCTCAGATAACAAAATGGCCTGCACAGGACAGCCTCCATTCAGATTCTTGACCACGTCGACATTATTTATTTTACACAAACCCTGCGAGCGTTGTATTCCGACCGTGGCTGCACTGTGGGCAGTGCAGCAAAGCGCTTTGTCGTACAAGCCCCTCTACGGCATCCCTGCCGTCACCGTCCTGCACCACCCCGCGCGATGAGGTACGGGTCAAAAGGCCCCCGCGACCCGGTACGGTGCGGGGAGGGCCCTCGTCCGGCAGCGGAGTGACAGAGAGAGCCGTGCGTGCACACGTGTTGGCGCGCACGTACGCGCCGACACGTGTGCACGCGTGCCATGCGCGCGAGTGTGTGTGTGTGCAATGCAGCGGTCAGCGCTACGCTGCCCTGCATACCGCGCCACCCGAGTTTCGATTCCCGCTCACGGCCAACGCCAGTGACGGATATCTGACCCGGTCCTGGGCCCTCCCCTAGGTCGACTCGGCCTCAAATGAGCACCCGGCCCGGTGTGCAAAATCGCGTGCCGTTCTGTCCGTCGTTAGGCTCTACACGCTAGCGGCACTCCGGGAGGGGGGGTGGGGGTTCGCACGCTCACCCTTGGCCTCGCGCACGAGCGGCAGGAACGCCTGCGTGACGCGCACGGTGCCCCACACGTTGACGTCCGTGACGTCGCGGTAGAGGTCCACTGGCACCTGCTCGGCGTCGCCCAGCGCCGTCACGCCGGCGTTGTTCACCACTCCCCACAGGCCTGCGGCGCGTACGTGGAGACAGGGCGACGTCGCTTCCCGTTGGCGGGCAATCGATGTTCGATTTGCGCACAATGCAATCGATGCAAAAGTCCCAAAAGCACGCTAAATTGAACATCTATCATTGGGGGAAGTGCTGCGAGCGAGCACCTATTGACCCTTTTGCGTTCCGAGACGTCTGCAAGTTGGAGGGTGGTGGGCGTGCCGTTCACCGCCGAATCTCGGAACGCGCGAGCGGTTCGGTGTTCATTTTATTTAGAGAGGCGTAGCGCCGATGTCTTTAAAGGCACTGCACTCACCGCAGAGAGAGCCGTAGTGACACGACCGCAGTCTACGATAGCTGGCGCCAAACTCTGCCACTCACTCTCCTACACGGCCTTTTACTCCCGATTCCATTCGGGATCGATTCCGTTCCGATGACGTACACGTACGTCATCATAACGGAATCGGAAGAAAAAGACATACGTACGGATACGTGATGACGTAGCCGTACGGCATCGGAACGGGAAAGGGTTAAGTCCGGAAACGGCGCGCTGGGTGCTTGGCGTGGCCAGCACCAATGCCGTTGTCTTCACACCGCGCCAGGTGGTCAGTTTAAGTCTGAGTCGACCTAGAATGGCCTTGTTTTTTTATGGTTTCAATGGAGCCTTTATTAACCATTTTTGTTTACACGTCCATTTCTATTTAATTCTAATGTGTTTCAAAAGCACCGTAAATACCACAACGTAAGCCGCAAACGGGACTAATTGTTATCTTAATTGAAATAACGGGATCTTGATACAAATAAAGTGGATATAGCGGGGGAATCCCACCCCTGAATTAGCCTGGTAACTAAATCACACGCTGCACGCAAACCTTTATCTCCTCGCGGCCGGCCGGGGAGAGACTTTGAACCACCTGCGCCAGTCCGTTCGGTGCACCCAACTGATCGCATGCCCTCCCCTTGCCGGTCCAAGGCTATGAACTCGGTCAAGAGCGTGGCACCCCCTCTGCTCGTGGCAAGGCCGCGCTTACGGCCGGCCCCCACAACACCCGCGCCCACCGAGCTCCCCAATGGGATGGGGCAGCCTGCGTAAAGCTTCCAGCCGCGGAGGCAGCAACGGCAGCGGCAGCGAGAGAATTGGCGATTTGCTGCGCTGTTATAAACAGGTTCGGGATATGACTCGAGACGGCTCGAGGTACGGATAGCCGGTGCGGCGGTGGTGGCTGTGCACGTGGCTGCCTGTAATCCGGCACTGTAGAGGCAGCGGCGAGAATTGGTGGCTCACACACACAAATGTTGTGGTAACAACTCCCTTCCCGTAGGCGTCGAGGTGCCGTACCCCTGGCTCTTGCCAGAAGGCGGTACGACGAAAATGTGGACACCATCTGTTACGTCGGTATGGGATCGAGTGCTTCTCCCTCGCACGCGCGGTTTTTCTCCAAGTGCCTCCGGTTTCCTCCCACGTGTACAAACACCAATTAATCGCCCAATAACACCTTCATATATAGAGGACCGCTGAGCTTGGGCAGTTGCTGGCGCCGGCACACCGCCGCATTGCTGCTGCTGCCATCCCGCTCATCCGTGGTTCCTCACCTCACGCCTCCGAGTCGTCCCCTCTCTCTTCGAGAATACTGTGGCGGCGCGTTGCAAGTTGAATACACTTTTTTCGTCATTGCTAGCACTGCCCACGCATTTGCGCGGGACACAAGGCCCGAGTGGAGGGTGGGTGTGTGGGGAGGCGTGACGCCATCGCGCAGACGCGCGCGAGGCGAGAGCGCGAGAGCCAGCCAAAACGATTTTTTCCCGAATCCACTACGATTGCCTCAATCAACAAGACTTTCTTTTTACAACAAGCCCACAAATGCGCGCGCGCGTCCACCCGGTTGCGCTCGTGTCCACGCGCCCGCCCCGTTGCACGGCGCGTCCCGACGTGCGCGCGCACACGCACCCTGCATGTGCTGCTGCTGCAGGTACTGCTGCACGAGCTCCTTGGCGCGCGCCACCTGCTCGTCGCTGCGCACGTCCATCTGCAGCACGCGCAGCCGCTCCGAGGCCTGGCTCTCCAGCGCCCGTGCACCCTCCCCGCCGTCGTCCTGCACGCACGCGCGCAAGCAAGCAAGCAAGCAAGCGAGAAATACTAAAATTCACACAAGCGCGCACGCACGCACGCACACAGGCGTAGGCTTTAGTAGGCTCTGCGAGTGCAGGCGAGACGAGGGGCAGCCGCCCCAGCGCCGAGTCGGAGCCCGTCACCGGCACCGCCTCGCCGCTCGCCTGCACCACAAGGCAAAAGATCCCACCCCTGTTTGGCCTTAACAGACTGTCGGGGCAAGTGCTGTTAGCGAGCACTTATGAAGGCCGGCACGACACACACGAGGGGGTGCGTGGCCGGCACGACGCCCAGCCGCTTTTGTCTCCCCAGTGGCGATGTTTTACACACCGCACCAGGTACTCATTTGAGGCTGAGTCGACCTAGGGGAGGGGCCCAGGACCGATTCAAAATAATCGTCACCGGTGTTGGTGGCCGTGAGCGGGAATCGAAGTCGGGTGGTGGGATTTGTAGCGCAGCTCGCTGACCGCTACACCACCGCTACCCACACACTCCTCAACGCACTGACACACTGTACGCGCGCGTGCGCGGGTACAGTTTGCTAGCCAGTGCACCTCACCAGCACCCTGAGCTAATCACACCGCCACCACCACCGCCGACCACATCCTGGGCACGATGGCAGCCTACACTCAGCAATACTTTCAGGCAACATTTCACAACGGATTAGGTTCGGCGCCGAGAGTTTGTGAATTTATTTTGCGATTTGGCAGAAATGTTGCGTCACATTTTATCAGCGAGGAGACGTCTCTTGAGTTGGACGGGGCACGTGTCGTGTGCTCAGGCAGCGGGAGGCGGGTGAGGAAGTTCTTAGACAGCGGGAACAGCAAAGTAAGGAGCGGCGACTTCCCGCTGATCAGAGGCCGATTGAGAGGAGCGAGGAAGCAGCGGTCACCAGAGCTGAGCAGAGAGGAAAAGGCGATAGGGTCAGAAAAAAGTCGGCCGAGTTAAAAAGAGGATCTTCAAAACGACCGCAGGCCCTGAAACAAAAGACCGCAGCGGACAACACGTCTCCTTCGACTCTCCGCATAAAAAAAATACTTAATATTCGTTACGCATCACGTCGGCCGAACGGCCTTCCTTCTGGGAGTGCATAACTTCCGCAGGATTGACGGAACAAAAGCGAAACCCTTGGACCCGTTTCGACGTTCAGCGTCGTCTAATCGGCAGAGCCAGGCAGGCTCGCATGAACCAATGCCGGTGAAAACGGCAGGTTTGTTCGTCGGCGAGGAACCCTCCCTCACCGTTATACACCTTGCGAGCAAACACACACACGCACACACCTTGCGAGCACACACACCTTGTGAGCACACACACGCACACACACCTTGTGAGCACACACACGCACACACACCTTGTGAGCACACACCCGCACATACCTTGCGAGCACACACACACACGCACACACCTTGTGAGCACACACACGCACACACACACACCTTGTGAGCACACACACACACCCGCACACACACGTATGCACACACACGCACACACACCTTGTGAGCACACACACACCTTACGAGCACACACACGAACGCGCACACACACACACACACGCACACACCTTGTGAGCACACACACGCACACACACCTTGTGAGCACACACGCGCACACACACGTACGCACACACACGCACACACACCTTGTGAGCACACACACGCACACACACCTTGCGAGCACACACACGCACACACACCTTGTGAGCACACACACACACGCGCACACACACATACGCACACACACACGCACCTTGTGCAGACACGCGGCGAGCACGGAGAAGCCGTGCGAGTGCAGGCGAGTCGCGAGCAGCCGGCCCAGCCCCGAGTCGCAGCCCGTCACCAGCACCGCCTTGCCACTCGCCTGCACCACAAGGCAAAGACAAAAGATACCCCCACCCCCGTGTAGCCTTAACAGACTGTTGGGGCAAGTGCTGTTAGGGAGCATCTGCGAAGGCCGGCACGGCACACGAGGGGCGCGAGTGGGCAGCCAGCACCACGCCCGACCGCCTTTGTCTCCCCAGTGGCACCGTATTTACACACCGCACCAGGAATTCATTTGAGGCCGAGTCGACCTAGGGGAAGGGCACAGGACTGGTTTAGATAACAGTCACCGGTGTTGGCCGTGAGCGGAAATCGAACGCGGGTCGCCGGGTTTGTAGCGCGGCGCGCTAACCGCTACACCACCGCTCCCCGCTTGCACCACACACACACACATGCACGTGTACACATGCGAGACACAGATAAAGGTGCAGCCCTGCAATTGCCCGCTCGCGCTACTGCTGTTTTCTCATGCCGCGCCACTAGACGGAGCCCTTTGGGCCCCCTCCTAGTGGAAGACACTTTTGGGCCTCCTCTTTCACCCTGGCTACACGCCTTGGATAGAGATAGGGAGTACTGCACCCACACGTTACCTACACCACATCAGACGTCCTGCAGTGTACCCATTTACACGGCTGCGTGGACAGAGGCAGGATGAGGCCGTTAGGAATCTTGGGGGCTGTCCATAAATGACGTCACGCGATTTTGGACGATTTTTTACCCCCCCCCCCCTCGTCACACGGCGTCACAAAAAGTCAGACCCCCCCCTCAAATGACGTCACAAAGCTCTGCCTCCCCCCCCCCAAAAATATATAAAACATGCTTCAAATCGCTTTAAACTATTGTAGTGCGTTTTTAATGTGGCGCTGCACTCTGATGTTGTAGGAGAAAACATTTATTAAAAAGTCTATTTAATTTAGTAGAACGTGTTGTCTATATTTATCTAAAGTTGTGCATTTTGATGTGACGTCACATTTCTCAAACCCCCCCCCCCTCGTCACACATCGTCACAAATGTCTGACCCCACCCCCCCCAGGTGCGTGACGTCATTTATGGACAGCCCTTTGCCCGCCATCCACCGCCACATCCACCGACCCATCGGTCCACCCTTCTCCCCAACCACGACTCAACCCCACCACTCCATCCTCCTCGTCCCACTATGACCAGGGCACCATCTCGCATCCCCAATCCATCACCGTGTCTGCTATCATCACCAACCACCACCACCACCACATGCCCATCCACCATCTCACATCCCTCACCACCATGTCCAGCACAACATTTGCCATCATCACCACAACCACCACAACCACCACGTTCCCCATCCACCTTCTCACATCACCTCCATTCCACCACATGGGCACATCCAGGGCCGGATCAAGGCGTGGGGGGCTTCAGGGGCTGCAGCCCAGGGGGCCTCCACCAGCTGGAGGGCCTCCAGAGATGAAGCGAAACGTTATTTCGTTTGTGAATGCTGAATTTTATTTGTTGTTAGCCTTGTAAAAATATTTTTTTATTTAACTTTTTTTTTCTGAAAATATTGCTGGGGGGAGGGGGCCTCACAGCACCTGTAGCCCAGGGGCCTCACAGTTCCTGTAGCCCAGGGGCCTCACAGTTCCTGTAGCCCAGGGGCCTCACAGTAGCTGTAGCCAAGGGGCCTCACAGTTCCTGTAGCCCAGGGGCCTCACAGTAGCTGTAGCCCAGGGGCCTCACAGTACCTGTAGCCCAGGGGCCTCACAGTTCCTGTAGCCCAGGGCCCTCACAGTACCTGTAGCCCAGGGGCCTCACAGAACCTGTAGCCCAGGGGCCTCACAGTAGCTGTAGCCCAGGGCCCTCACAGTTCCTGTAGCCCAGGGGCCTCACAGTACCTGTAGCCCAGGGGCCTCACAGTACCTGTAGCCCAGGGGCCTCACAGTACCTGTAGGCCAGGGGCCTCACAGTACCTGTAGCCCAGGGGCCTCACAGTACCTGTAGCCCAGGGGCCTCACAGTAGCTGTAGCCCAGGGGCCTCACAGTACCTGTAGCCCAGGGGCCTCACAGTACCTGTAGCCCAGAGGCCTCACAGTACCCGTAGCCCAGGGGCCTCACAGTACCTGTAGCCCAGGGCCCTCACAGTACCTGTAGCCCAGGGGCCTAACAAAATGTTAATCCGGCCCTGGGCACATTCCATCATCCCCGTCTACCCACCACATCCACCACCCTTATCCATCATCACCATCATAATCACTACCACCATCACCACCATCATCATCTCCACCATCATCACCATCATCATCACCCCCACCACCACCACCATCATCACCCCCACCATCACCACCACCACCACCCCCATCACCATCATCACCCCCACCACCCCCACCACCACCACCATCATCACCCCCACCACCACCATCATCACCACCACCACCATCACCACCATCATCACCACCACCATCATCATCACCATCACCACCATCATCACCGCCACCACCACCATCACCACCATCATCATCACCACCACCATCATCACCACCACCCCCACCACCACCATCATCACCACCCCCACCACCATCACCCCCACCACCATCATCACCACCATCACCACCACCATCATCACCCCCACCACCACCATCATCCTCACCCCCACCATCACCACCCCCCCCGCCCCGTGCTGCTCACCGCGAGGCTGCCCCGCGGCACGGCCGGCTTGCTGAGCGTGAGGGCGAAGGCGCCGTAGGCGGCCACGATGGCGAGCGCCGTGCGGCTGCCCAGCAGCGCCTGGAGCAGCGCGGGCAGCCAGAGGCCGAGCGCGGCGGTGAGCAGCAGCGACAGGAGCAGCATGGAGAGCGCCGAGCACAGGGACACGCGGCCCGGCGAGGAGGAGGAGGTGGTGGTGGTGGTGGACGAGGACATGGCGAGAGAGTTGGAGGAGATATTCACTTGTAAACCACTTTTATTGCCGACAGCAGCAACAGCGCTGGAGTCGATTTCGATACGAAACACACAAAGTCACAAGCAGCAGCAGCAACAACACAAACACAAAAGTATAGAAACACACACACACGCCACCACGCACAACACCAAAAACACGAGGGAGGGGGGCGAGATGAAGAGGAGCGAGCAGCAAAGGAGACGGAGAGACACTGAGACACAGAGAGACACAGAGAGAGAGACACAGAGAGACACTGAGACAGACACTGAGACACAGAGAGAGACACAGAGAGAGACGAAGAGACAGAGAGAGAGACAGACAGAGACAGAGAGAGACACAGAGAGAGACACTGAGACACAGACAGAGAGACAGACAGGGAGACAGAGAGACACTGAGAGACGCGAAGGCACACAGAGAGAGAGACACTGAGACACAGACAGAGAGACACAGAGAGACACTGAGACACAGAGAGACACAGAGACACACGAAGACACAGAGAGAGACAGACAGAGAGAGACACTGAGAGACACAGACAGAGAGACACTGAGAGACACAGACAGAAAGACACTGGGAGAGACACTGAGAGACACTGAGACACAGAGAGACACTGAGACACACCGAGACACTGAGACACACGCAGACAGAACGAGAGACCCGCAGCGAGCGAGTGAGTGCACAGGTGCGGGCGAGTTTCGATTCGAATCGACTTGGCCGCACTCGTGTGCGACTTCAGCGGTCTAGATTCGATTCCTGTAAAGTCCACGCTGGGGTCGGGGAGTGGGGTCATCAGAGCGCAGCATAGGAGAGGGGGAGACCCCCCCCCCCCAACACACACCCACAGACACACACGGTCGAGGGCTGAACGATTTGGGGGAAATGTCTAATTGCGATTTTTCTGACAGATATTGCGATTTGATTTGCGATTAAAATGTTTAAAGTCAAGCTTCGGTTCAATATTCACTGTGTAATCGATTTAAAACATGTGATGGAGTATTACCAAATGATACCATCAACATATGAACTGCTCTATAAAATATGATATGGTTCTTTCGGTAAAGTCACGTAGATAGAAATAATAATAAAATAATACAAATGCAATGATGAGAACTTAAAAGATATTAATTGCTTCCAACATTTCGATTTAAAGCTTTCGTGACTGCAATGATTCATCTTCTTTGGTTCTTTCGGTAAAGTCACGTAGAATGAGAATAAAATAATAAATTGATAAAATAAAATAACAATAATATTCTCACGACGTTTCGGCCACAACACAAGCGGCCTTCATCAGGTGAAGGGACGAGACTGTCTGGTAGGACAGCGCTGGAGTGAATGAGCCACGTTCAGATCACGACCTTTAAGCTGCCGCGACTCTAAGCTTAAAGGTCGTGATCTGAACGTGGCTCTTTCACTCCAGCGCTGTCCTACCAGACAGTCTCGTCCCTTCACCTGATGAAGGCCGCTTGTGTTGTGGCCGAAACGTCGTGAGAATATTATTGTGTTATTTTATTTTATCAATTTATTATTTTATTCTCATTCTACGTGACTTTACCAAAAGAACCAAAGAAGATGCTTCCAACATGTATTTATTAAAATGTTTTAATTGAAATAGAACAATCAAACATAGAACAATTGTTAAGTTAAATAAAGAAAGTTATAATAATGCAAAATTAAACAATTCCAAGAAGAAAGTCACAGCACTTTTCAAATCGCAGCCTTTGCGATTTACTCATCGATTAATCGATTTTAATCGATCAGCACCCCCCCCCCCCCCGGGTTACAAGACACTCCGGAAAGTAAGACGCACCCCCAAGCTTTTAGACCTGTGGTCAATAAAGTTGTGCAAATGCCGTCTCAACATCAACAACCTCCGTTCACCACTAAGTGGCGGTGACGGCATTAGGGGGCTTGTGCCAGGATAGGTGCACTTTGAGGCTATTGTTTGGTGGCCAAGGCTCGCTGCTAGCAAGAGTTCATGGGGCTGACCCCGGGTGGCATGAGTTGACTGACTCAGATGACTGGCAGATGCACCGCCCGTGTCCCCCACCGCGTCAGCTAGGTGCGTTTTAGCCGCCCGGCGCTCCGCTCGTTGTTGTGAGCGTTGCTCCTCTGCCCTCCGCCGTTGCTGGAGGGGCGACTGTCTCCAACTTGCCCAGTAGCAGCAGCAGCGTCCTTCACGAGCCTTCTCCGCAAGAGGCCGATCTTGACACCGCTGGTACCATCGGCAAGTCCGCTCAGCTCCACGTCCTCCCGTACCGCATCAGTTCCATCTCCTCTCCAGCCCGTGCCGTGCCCGTGTAGCCCCCTCTATGCGGACAAACAGAAGCTGCTTGTGCGTGCGGTGGCTGGGCACGCGGGCTACACGACCCAGCCGGCTACACGACCCAGCCGGCTACACGACCCAGCCGGCTACACGACCCAGCCGGCTACACGACCCAGCCAACGCAGCCTCCTCGCCTGCCGGAGTCTCACACACGCACTTTGCCTGCCGACATACGCGACCTGCTGCGCGATCGTAGACGTGTGTGTACGTGTGTGTCTGTGTGTACGTGTGTGTGTACGTGTGTGTGTATGTGCGTGTGTGTGTACGTGTGTGTGTGTACGTGTGTGTGTACGTGTGTGTGTGTGTACGTGTGTGTGTACGTGTGTGTGTGTACGTGTGTGTGTGTACGGGTGTGTGTGTGTACGTGTGTGTGTGTGTACATCCGGCAAAACAACCCCCTACCTCCTCGCGGTGCCGGACGGGCAACTCTGTCGTGGACAGCGCTGTGGGGGGAGATCCAATTTTGATTGGCTCCTCCCCTCATGGCATATGTGTCCACCACAGGGGCTAAACGGGGGCTCTGGACGGGTGCGAGGGGCTGGTAACCCCTCCACCTTCAATTAATTACCACGAAACCACGAATTAAACTGAAATATGTAACAACTAAGCTTGTGCCGGAGGCCCCGGGGGGCCAGGCGTCTATGACGTCTCCTGGCCAAACCCCAATTGGCGGAGCCAGGAGATTGAATACCTACCCTCGGGGCTACTCCAGAAACAACGAAAAGCCACTACGGGTGGCCACGTGGAATGTTCGAACGCTCACTGCAGAGGAGAGGCTGCCACTCCTCTGTCGGGAGCTGGACCGGTACCGCCTGGATCTATGCGGCATTCAGGAGGTCCGGTGGACCGGCTCTGGCTCCTGCCACCATGAGGGGTGGACAGTCCTCTACTCGGGGCAGCAGACTGCCAAACAACAGGGTGTGGGTCTTCTTTTGAACAAAAGAATGAAGGGGGTGTGGGAGCGTGGCGGTGAGGTGTGGGAAGCTGTAAGCCCCAGGCTACTTTGGGCTCGCCTTCCCATCAACCGGAGGCGAGGAATGGTGGTCGTGGTTACTTATGCCCCCACCGAAGATGAACATCCGTGGAGGGATGCAGGCAAAGCCGATGAGTCAGATGCCTTCTATGACATCCTGTCACAGGTGCTGGCTAAAGTGGCCCCTCGGGATAGAGTCATGTTGGGTGACTTCAATGCCCGAGTTGGTCATGATACTGGCAACTGGTCTGGAGTGATTGGAGGGCATGGGCCAGATCAGCTCAATAACAACGGTAGGAGGCTGCTAGATTTGTGTGCAGCCCATGGGCTTGTAATTACCAACACGCTGTTCCGGCATCGGCGCATCCACACAACATCATGGATGCATGCCGGGTCCAAGCAAGAACATCTGCTGGACTACACAGTGACGGACCAGCGAATGCGAGCCCATGTCCTTGACACCAGGACCTACCGTGGAGCTGATCTGCCCTCTGACCATCGACTAGTCATCTGTAAGATGTGCCTGCCATTCTTCCACTCCGGTGGTGGGTGTACACCCAGTACCCCATTCCAACATAAAGTGGCCTGGTCTCAGTTATCTGATGAAAGTTGCAAACGAGAATTTCATCATCGCTTGCGGCTGGGATTGGCATCGTCCCCGACTCCTCCTGATGTCGAGGGTAAATGGGTGAGGTTTAGGACTGTGACTCATGCAGCTGCAATGGCTGCTTTGGGTACACGGTCCAGACCTCCGCAGAGACCCTGGCTGACAGAGGAGGTGTTCAGGATGGTTGAGAAAAAGCGACAGGCCCACTGTCATCGGCTACAGAATCCCACGTCAGAGAATGAGGAGGCTTACCGCAGCCTTCGCTCGGAGGTTCGGAGAGCCGTGAGGCGCTGCAAGGATTGGTGGTGGTCGCGGGTTGCTGAGGAGATGGAGTCTTCCTCAGTGGCCCGTGATCACAAATCTATATTTAACTCCATCAAAAAAGTAACCTGCAGCGCCACACCTATTACCATCATTAGGGGAAAAAACGGTGATCCAATCTCCGACCCCCAGGAACAGGTTCGCAGATTTGCTGAGCATTTCTGTGAGGTCCTGGGGGAGGAAAAATCCCTCAGCCAGGAAAACATCGTGGCACAAAGTGAGGATGACCCTGCTGAGGCTGCGGTGCCTCAAATATTGGAAGAAGTCACCCCCTGTGAGTGGCTGGCTGAGGTGCCATCTGCTGAGGACATATTGAAGGCGATCCGGAGTCTGAGACCAGGAAATGCAGCGGGTAGAGATGATCTCCCAAGCAAAATGCTGAGGGAGGGTGGCGTTGGTGCACAGACTGCCCTATATGACATCATAACAACAGTCTGGACCACTGGACGGGTTCCGCAGGATTGGAAGGATGCCCTGGTGGTCCCCCTTTTTAAGAAGGGGGACCGCACAGACTGTAACAACTATAGGGGCATCTCACTCCTCAGTGTGCCGGGAAAGGTCCTGGCAAGGATTATTCAGCATCGCCTTGCCAGGCACGCTGAGGAGAGGCTTGCGGAGCCCCAATGCGGTTTCAGGAAAGAGCGGTCCTGCACAGATGCCATATTTTCTGTCCGTCTGCTACAGCGGAGGTGTAGGGAATTCCAACAAGACCTACATCTCTGCTTTATTGACCTGGTCAAGGCCTATGATACCATCAGTAGGCCTGGGCTCTGGGTCGTTCTTCGTGCTTTTGGAGTACCTGACCCTCTGCTCACGATCATTAAGGACCTTCATGATGGTGAGCGGGCCCGGGTAAAACTACGTGGCCGGGAGTCAGAGCCATTCCCTGTACACCTTGGGGTGCGACAGGGATGTCCTCTGGCTCCCACATTATTTAACATCTATTTTGACCACGTAGTTCGGGAAGCCTTCAATAGCTGTACCGGGGGAATCTCCATATGGTACAGATATAATGGGAGGCTAATCGATGCCCGGGTGCGGTCAAGGGATGGCTCCCTATTGCTCAACCACGTTATGTATGCTGATGATTTGGTAATAGCTGCTCAGTCAGAGGAGGAGTTGGAGACGCTGCTGCTGAGACTGGAGCGTGCCACAAAGAGGTGGGGCCTTACCATCAGCCCCAACAAAACTAAGCACCTGCCTGGGTATTTTGTACCATCGGACACTCCACCCCCACAACTCCCAATCGGTGATGGGGCAGTTTTGGAGAGAGTGGAGAGTTTCCCATACCTGGGCAGTGTGCTTATGACTGGCTCCAGTTTAACAGCAGAGGTCTCACTCCGAATCAGTCGAGCGGCAATATCTTTTCATCGGTTGCGTAACGCTGTGTGGAAGCTACCTGGTCTGTCGCTCCGCACTAAGCTTCAGGTCTTCTCGGCCACCGTCATTCCCTCCCTTCTCTACGCTTGCGAAACGTGGACCCCCCTAATGGAACATCTTCGCCGGTTAGAAACATTTAGGCTGGCCTGCTTACGATCCATCCTGGGTTTAACCAGAATGGATTGTGTGAGGAGCTCACAAATCCTTGAAAGATCTGGGCAGGGTCCCATCGGTGAGCTCCTCCGGCAGGCAAGGCTGCGATGGCTGGGTCATGTAGCCCGCATGCCCAGCCACCGCATGCCGAAACAGCTTTTGTTTGGCCGGATTGAGGGGGCTAAGCGGGCGCGGCACGGGCTAGAGAAGAGATGGAGTGATGTGGTACAGGAGGACGTGGAGCTGAGTGGACTTGCCGATGACTGGTACCAGCGGTGTCAAGATCGGCCTCTGTGGAGGAGGCTCGTGAAGGATGCTACTGGGCAGTTGGAGGCAGTCGCCCTCCAACAACAACGGAGGGCGGAGGAGCGACGCTCAGAACAACGAGCGGAGCGCCGGGTGGCTAAAGCACAGCAGGTTGGCACAGTAGGGGGCACAGGTGGTGCATCAGCCAGTCATCTCAGTCAGTCGACCCGTGGCACCTGGGTCTGCCCCGTGACCTCCTGCCAGCGGGCGTTCGACACTTCACGTGGCCTCAGGGTGCACATAGCCTGGCACAAGCGTCGTGGTGACGTCACCGCCACTTAGTGGCGAATGGCGGTTGTTGTTGTGTGTACGTGTGTGTGTGTACGTGTGTGTGCGTGTACGTGTGTGTGTGTACGTGTGTGTGTGTGTACGTGTGTGTGTGTACGTGTGTGTCTGTGTGTGTACGTGTGTACGTGTGTGTGTGTACGTGTGTGTACGTGTGTGTGTGTGTACGTGTGTGTGTGTACGTGTGTGTGTGTACGTGTGTGTGTGTGTACGTGTGTGTGTGTGCGTGTGTGCGTGTGTGTGTGTACGTGCGTGTGTGTGTGTACGTGTGTGTGTACGTATGTGTGTGTGTACGTGTGTGTGTGTACGTGTGTGTGTACGTGTGTACGTGTGTGTACGTGTGTGTGTACGTGTGTGTACGTGTGTGTGTGTACGTGTGTGTGTACGTGTGTGTGTGTACGTGTGTGTGTACGTGTGTGTGTGTACGTGTGTGTGTACGTGTGTGTGTGTACCCATTTGCATCGCCACGTAGGAGTGACGCAGGCGAGGCAGTTCAACAAAACGGCACAAACATTGATTCGACTGCGGTCTGTGGCTATAAAATCGACGTGGCACAGCGGTGAGAGAAGTCTGAATCTCGACTGGCGATGTGGGGGGGGGTCACGGACAACGTCGCTGGCGCAGGACGATGGCCGAGAGGATGACGGCAATCTTGATTTCAAGTTTTCGTGACTGCAGGAATTCATACTCTGATGTGGATTCACCACACAGCAGACCCATAGAGTGGAGTGACTCATGCAAGAGTTCATGGGGCTACGTATGACTACAGGGTTTTGGTGGTACATGTTGTTTATGTCGTTTATTGTGAAATTTCGGTCACAGTTCCTATGATCACTGTTACATTGATTTTATGGCTTTATTTTGGTGATTTCGAAAAGTTTTTTTTTGGTTTGGCCATGTTTGTTTGTTGTAGTACGGAGTTAGATTGATGGCTTTAATCTAAAGTTGTCTTGTGGTTGTTGTTGTTGTTTGACTTGCATCCCACTGGGATTTTTGCACACAGCGTTGGTGTAGGGTGCTTTTCCTGGAAGATTTTGCTGTTTTTTTCCTGGATTTTTCTGTTTGCACAATCACATAGTCACTTTAAGATGTTTTCTTGTTCGTGTTTTTGTTTGTTGCGGTTGCACCCGATTCAAGAGCCGAATGGCTCACAGGGCTATACCAAATAAATGAAACTGAAAACGTAGCTAGAAATAATTATACCCACGTGACTTTACCGAAAGAACCAAAGTGTAGGTATGACGACAGTTGGAGACGGGGGGGGGGATGATGGAACGCGTCCGAGAGGAACGTCACCCGAGGGAGATGGAGCGATGGAATCAGCTCCTCGTCTGCAGCACGTGCTTGGGGTGCATTGTCGTCCTCCAGCTCCCCCCGGACCTCCGACTAGCACGGTTGACTACGTACGGTGCGAAAGAAGTTCAACATACATACATAGACTCACACAGAGAACCCATGGATTCACCACACAGCAGACCCATAGACTCACACAGAGACCCATAGAGTCACACAGAGACCCATAGACTCACCATACAGAGACCCATAGAGTCACACAGAGAACCATAGACTCACCACACAGAGACCCATAGACTCACTACACAGAGACTCATAGACTCACACAGAGACCCATAGACTCACCACACAGAGACCCAAAGAGTCACACAGAGAGCCATAGACTCACCACACAGAGACCCATAGAGTCACACAGAGACCCATAGACTCACCACACAGAGACCCATAGAGTCACACAGAGACCCATAGAGTCACACAGAGACCCATAGACTCACCACACAGAGACCCATAGACTCACCACACAGAGACCCATAGACTCACCACACAGAGACCCATAGACTCACACAGAGACCCATAGTTTGTTGTCCTTCCCCCTTCCCCTTCCGATTAGCACGGTTGGCTACGTACGGTGCGAAAGAAGTTCAACATACATCGTTGCATCGCAGGATCACTAGAGATGGCGGAAACGGCATCGTCATCCAGCAGTGGATTAACCGTGGCTGATGATGTTGATGACGACCCCCTGCTTAACTTCCAAGATCTAATACAACAAAAACTCAACACATTCGTTAATAACATTGTGGCCTTCAAAAATATACATAGGCGACGTTTCAGGCAACGGACCTTCATTCGCGCGCTCTGAAGAAACATCATTGCTCGAAACGTCGCCCATTTCTGTACGTTTTTTCTTCCTTCAATGGCACACACACACGCGCGGGCACGGCCGCGAACGGCGAACAGCGTCACCAAAGATAAGGATCGACCTCCACGGGGTCAGGGTAACACGGCTCCCTTGCTGACCCCGGTTAAACCCGGGAGAGACCTCGTCGAGCACCGGACCCCTCTATCAGCAAGATCCTTGGACACTCCGTGTCCCCACTCGTTGGCGATAATTGCGACAAGCAAATTTCACAAATGCAGGATTTTTTTTGGCCAATGCTTTTTCACTTCGGATACAGCGAGGACATGGGCGTAGGTTGTAGAGGGGGTCAACGCCCCTCCCAAACTGGACGCCTTCATTAATCCGTTTCCAGTAGTTAACAATTAAGATTAATTAGAAATTAATTCTACATACCCGCGATTCCTAATGTGAACCCCTGCCTCCACCCTCTCCCCAAAATATAGAAGTCAAACTCCGCGTATGATCAAGGGCTAAATCATAACTCCCTAGAGTACTCACTCGCCATGCTCATGTAATAACGTCAACTTGTCAGACTCGGAAGAATCCGATGAGCTACGAAGTTCTTTTCTAGCAGACGTCACAGTAAGGGGCGGGTCACTAAAGTTATAACAACAAACAATACCAATTGCACGATAGAAGTGCAAAGCGAAGGGGCCGTCCATAAATGACGTCACGCACCTGGGGGGGGGGGTCAGACATTTGTGACGATGTGTGACGAGGTGGGGGGGGGGTTTGAGGAATGTGACGTCACATCAAAATGCGCAACTTTAAATAAATATAGACAACACGTTCTACTTTATTAAATAGACGTTTTAAATGTTTTCTCCTACAACATCAGATTGCAGCGTCACATTAAATACGCACTACAATGACAATAGTTTAAAGCGATTTGAAGCATGTTTTATTTGGGCGGGGGGGGGGAGCAGAGCTTTGTGACGTCATATTTGAGGGGGGTCTGACTTTTGTGACGAAGGGGGGGGGGGGTCAAAAATCGTCAAAAATCGCGTGACGTCATTTATGGACGGCCCCTAAGCAGTTTAACGCGTAGGGTTTCGCGACCAATATTCTCCATAAGAGATGGTTGGGTTTTTTTGGGGTTATAAAGCTCAGCAAGTCACACAATATAAATAAGTATATCAGTATACACTTCATAGGTACTGTACATCAATTCCTGCCGATTTCCAACACCAAATGCAAATATTGGGGAAGTCCCAGACCACACCAAGACAACACACAGTCCCTCGATAGAATTGCACATTGAAATTGAACTATCGATAATAGGTTTTTCCCCCTTTTATCTGGCAACAAAACAGGTGTTAAGGTGTTAAGAAAACACCAAACTGAAACCTTTTACGAGGAATCATGTCAGCATTAACCACAATGTTTGTGGTCAAAATGCAAACAAAAAACATACTCTGATAATACAGTGAAACCTTGGATTGCGAGTAACTTGGTCTGCGAGTGTTTTGCAAGACGAGCAAAATTTTTAAATAAATATTAATTTGATAAACGAGCGAGGGTCTTGCAATACGAGTAGTACGTATAGACGCTTTGTCTGCCGAGCGTCACGTGATCACAACTGATATACGTTGTGCTTTGATATACGAGTGCTTTGGATTACAAACACGTTTACGGAACGAATTGTGCTCGCAATCCAAGGTTTTACTGTATATGCATTGTCCTTGAAACTGATCGGACCACACCAGAGACAGCTTTCTTTTGAGCCTCGTCTCTGCTCTAACACCGTTTGAGACGCGACTGCGGTACCAATCGATCCGAAATCAATGCCACACTCCGCGATGTCGAAACGCCAAATCACAGCATAAAATTCAACCTTGAACAGTGCATCGTGTACAGCTCGTCGAGATGAGTCGATTGCCGCATCGCCGACCATCAACAGACTATAAAAGTGACTGCATCACGGACATTATGCGAGAGCCGGGGTACTGTGGTTTCAGTTTCATTTATTAGGTATAACCCTGTGAGCCATGCGGCTCTTGCCTCGGGTGCAACCGCAACAAAACAAAAACATGAACTAGGAAACATCTTAAAGTGACTACACGCAACAGAAAAATCCCGGGGTACCGCGATCAGGTTCAAATCACCGCGCGCGTGTTGCAGCACTGCCCTCTGCTGCAATGAAACGGCATGTATGGGTCCGTCTCGGTGCGTACGATGGCAGCACGTAGCTCAGTGCAGCCAAAATGCCAGCGTCGAACTCTGGCGGTCACGCCGAGGGAGTGGGGCTTCAGGAGTTCCAGTTTAGAGTTCGTGTCGTCGTGGGATTCCTCCGTCGAATGAGCGGAGACTACGGTGGTTTACGATACAGCACGGCCCACGGTTGAGAATCCCAATACACGAGTGTGGCCCAAGATCAAGTTTGCATTGTGTTTGCTGTTGTTACTTGCTGATCCCGTGCCCCTTACTGGACATCTGCATAGCTATACTCAATCACGACGTTTCGATTGCAACACAAGCAATCATCATCAGGTGGGAAACCCACAGCAAGAAAACATGTTTTGCTGAAGTGAGAGAGAGATGCCGTGGTAAGAGGTTATATAGGTAGGAAGAGGTTATATATGTAAGAGTTTATATAGGTAAGAGGTTATATAGGTAAGAGAGGGGGCAAGAGGGGAGAGAGAGAGAGGGGGGGGATCCCACCTGATGATGATTACTTGTGTTGCAATCGAAACGCCGTGATTTATTTTATTTTCTACCTACGTGACTTTACCGAAAGAACCAAAAAGTATGGATTCCTGCAGTCACGAAAGCTTCACATCTGCACAGCTGTCAACCCATCACGGTTGACCCCGTGTTCTTGTACAGGGAAATTGAGTTTTCACGTCCATGCGGCATACAGCCGTTTCATTACGGGAATTTTTTGTTTGTGTCTATTTGCTTGTGTTTCTCCCTTGTGATGGGACTTTGTAGGATGAACGTTGAGATTTATAAGGGGGCACGGGGGTGACCAATACGGTCTGAATTGGTCTGTGATAAGGTAGGGCACTGATAAGGGGTTGACAGGTATGCTATACACTATGCACTACTATACATTATACACTACACTACTTTACACGACATTACTATATACTACACTATACCATACCTGTGAACCCATCACGGCTAACCCCCTATTCTTGTACGTGGAAATTGAGTTTTCAGGTCCATACGGTGTACATCCGTTTCAATACGGGCAAAACAATGTTTTGTCTATTTATTTGGGTTTCTCCCTTGTGATGGGACTTTGTAGGATGAACGTTGAGATGTATAAGGGCACGTGGTGACCAATACGGTCTGAATTGGTCTGTCATAAGGCAGGTATTGATACGGGGTTTACAGGTGTGCATTTGTGATTAGAAAGCTTCATAGCTCATCGGATTCATCCTGCAGTCTAAATAAACATTCTGATTCTAAAGAGTCTGAAGTTGTTAACGTGGCTACCGCCATCACCACCACCTCATTGCCAACTCGTTCCTCTCCCCTCTGCCAGATCCCGCAGCTGCTGCACAGTAGACATGCAATGAGCTCCAAGCTATGCCCTGACATTCTCCCACCATCGGCCCTTAGGTCTTCTCTTCCCTTTGATCGCCTGACTCGTGGAGACCGCTCCAATGCCTCTTTGGGACAGCGTTCTTCATTGCAAGGCGCGCGGGCCACTGGTGGCCTCTGGTGGCATTTAGTCCGGCCCCTGTGAAAACACCCCCCAGCATCATCATCATCGAGCTGCTTTCAAACCCCCAATGGTTTTTTTAAAATTTGTTGCGGCACCCTCACACACCGACGATGTCTTATCGGCGAAAGTTGCCCCCTCTGAAAAACGAGTGGAGAACGCTGCTGGACACAATCGTCTTTCACCCCATCCTGCACCACGTGTCCCAACCCAGCGCAGACGTTTTGTTGCCACCTCATAATCCACAAGCCTCACGTGCCACGTGCCGTTCTTGCTATCTTCTTCAACTTCTTCTTCTTCTTCCCTACGGCTGATGTAGATGCAGAGCATCGACTACAATGTCACATTCAGGTTGGTCAAGCCCAGACAACCGCGTCAGGATTAGCGGAGTGCATCGCCGTGATGTCTCCTTCGTATTTGTAGATCGGGGGGCAATTGCGTCGTTATTCGTTGTACGGTCTCTGTTCTGGATGACCACAGTCGCACACTGGATACTGTTAAATTTCCCATTAGTGCATCAGGTATGCAAATCTGCCAAGGTTTGTGCAGTGGATGCGGTTTAGGGTGGACCGTGAGCTTCGTGGAAAATTAAACCCCAGGGATATTCTGAGTTGGCTCTTTCACAGCAATGTGTTTGTGAGTTCTTTTGAACTCCATTCAGCTCTCCAAGCTTCATTGAGATTTAACTCGCATTGTTGAAGGCTCAGCGCATGGATCCAAAAGGGATTGCTTGACTTCAAGCAATGACGAGGGACGTTCTTGAGATCCTGGTGAATTGGAAGGCGATTTTTTTTACCCCGATTCACAGGACGTCACGGAGGGTTACAGCGTTGTGGCTGATTTGTCTTCTTGCCAAGAAAGTCCTACAATCATTGTCAGACACAAGCGTGTAGACTGTAGAGGATTTTTGCATCGCGGTATGTTCATCACACAACAAAACAAATAATAATCTTTGGTGAAGTCACGCAGATAGGTTATATTTTGTTATTTTATTTGAACCTGCCTACGTGACTTTACCGAAAGACCCAAATAATATGAAAGCTTGAAGTCAAACAAACAATGTTCTACAATTCTTTGGTTGAAGGGCTTCCCACGGTGTCGGTCATGGGGATTGTTTAACCATCCCTCACCCCGCTGGTCAGTGCAGGACCTCGTTCAGATATCACTCGCCGCTGATGTTAGCGGTGACCGTGAATCGTGTCAAATCGCCGGCTTCGTAGCGCAGTGACGATCGCGCTAGGATACTCACTTGGGAGGCCTGAGTTCGATTCCTGGCCACGGCTAACATCACCGACGAATGTCATACGATCCAGTGCTAACCTTCTCGTTCATCAACCCGCACTAGTGGGCGTGGGGAAGTATGGCCAATTAACCCCCGTGATTGACATGGCCTGGGGAGAGGATTGAGGAAGGGCTGTAAGCGGTAATTATTGTTTTCCATTATTCTGTACTGTCATTTGCAATGTAGTTATTAACGGAGTGCGTTACTTCAGACCTCGACGCGTATTCGGAAGGTTGTAAGTTCCAATCTCGGTCGAGGGCCATCGCAATGCACCATCCCTTCGAAGATGACATTTGGTACCAGTTTGTGGTGTTTGATTCCGGGCCATGGGAATGTGGAATTTTCACCACTAGACTGGCAACGCTGTTAAACTGCAAACGCGTGGGCGACCTCCACAGTGGACTGCTCCTCTCTTGCGATGCGAGTAAAACGCGTGAAATGTTGCCACAAATTATATTGCGTTTGTAAATTACTCGTTTGTATCTTTAAGACGCCTGTGGGCCATGCCGAAGTCTGGATTTGTGAGCTCTGCTGGACGAGCTGATGATGAAACCTAATTGCTGTACTGTGCAGGGTGGTCCAGATGTCTTGTGCCCCCCCCCCCCCCCCCCATGAATTGACCACCTACAATTTTTTGTTTCATTTGCATATTCATTTCTATCGTAAATCAACCTTACTATTAAAACAATGACGTTTTATAGAATTAAATGGGGGGGGGGGGGGTCACAAGATATCAGGACCACCGTGCACTGTATTTGGCGATGCTTGCTTTGTCAGTGGCGCCCAAAAGCTCAATGAACAACAAAAACAGTGGCACTAAAATACAATGAAAATAGGCGACGTTTCGGGAAATGGCCCTTCTTCATAGCACAAGTGCTAGAAATATCTTAGGGGCAAAGATTCGGGGATAACACTTCATCGCACCATAAAGAAGGAGTCTTTGGGCCGAAGCACGTGCTTTGAAGAATGTGCCATTAAGGGGCCGTCCATAAATGACGTCACGCGATTTTGGACGATTTTTGACCCCCCCCATCGTCATACGGCGTCACAAATGTCTGACCCCCCTCCCCCCAGGTGCGTGACGTCATTTATGGACGCCCCCCTAAGGGCAATGGCCCGAAACGTCGGCTATATTACATGTATCGCCGGTCATGCCACACAATGTCATTGACATGCATTTAGATTAAAGTATTTGCATTGTTCTGCTGATATAAATGTCCACATGATACGGCCACTTTGTTGAGCTACCATTTGTGGCCAGGTCGCTTCTGAAAAATTCAGCTAATAGTCCAGGTGCGCTTTACCAGGTAAGATTAAAACAGCGTTTAGTTTTATTTTAACTTTTTTTGTTAGTACATTTTTGTGTTTTAACACATTTCCTATACTTTACACTCCGTTTTTTGTATCTTTTGTTGCTGTTACTTTGCTGACCCTGTGCATCTGTGCGGGGGGTGGGGGACGGTGAAGAGCTTTAAAGCTCTTCGGATTTCCCTCTCCAGTATATATGAATACAATTATTGAGATTCTGACGAACGCGTTGAGCTTTTGTGATGAATCCCAAGAAACGCACGCGGTGGCGATGGGGGGAGGGGCGGCGGCGGGGGGAGGGGCGGCGACACGCGCCTTGGGGGGGGGGATGGGTGACGTCATTACCGCGTTGTATTTCCCAGTGCAGATGAGCGGCGTGGTACGCTCGCGCTCCTCGCACACGATTGGTCGAGAGGAGGCCGGGGGGCGCGGGGAGGGTGAGCGGGGGAGGGGCTCCCGGTGCCAAAGTTGACCAATCAGGAGGCGTCCGTGGGGATAATCATTGAGGCCTCATGTGACGGCCACATGGCCTCTCGCTGCGATAACCCCGGGCACCGTAAAAAAAATTAGCTATCAATCAAAATACAGTGCTATGATGTGTGTGTGTTTGTGATTAGTTTTATACTGCAAAATGTAAAAAAAATTTACAACCTATAATTTATGGAGCCTTGTATTGATTAGTGGTACAGTGACGTTTGGTTGATGCCACTCCATTATTTATTTTCGGCGATTAGATTCCATGCAATTAAATTAAATATCCTCTTCGGCCTTTAATTTCCATAAAATGTCAATAAGTTGGCTGATTGTGGTCACAGAATTTCAGAAAATGACGTGCAATGCCCTTTTATCTGATTATAAAAGTACTTAAAATGTCATTAACTGCCTTCAACTTCAATGCGAATTGTATTAAAATTCCATTGAGGACCTCGAGTTTGGTCAATAAATTACTTCACATTTTAAAACTAAATCTAAACTACTTTTGTTTCATATTCTTAGCTCTTTTTCAGAAGCGACCTGGCCATCACAAATGATAGCTCAACGAAGTGGTGGCTTATCACGTGGAAAAATTTCGCAGCCAAATATTCTAAACTCGCGTTTTCTAAAAGTTGAGGGACAAACCGGAGGATCCGGAGAAAAACCCACGCGACCACGGGGAGAGACACACAAGATCTAAATATACCTCCAGGATACCAGGCAAGGCAGTTACAATCTCGCCACCGCGGCACCCAATTCTATTGTTTTGTGCCATGAACAATCATTGCCTGAAACGTCGCCTATTATATATATTTTTTATTTTTAAGGCCACACTGTGTTTTATTGAGCTCTCGTGTTTGCCAACGCAGAAGCAGCCTCGCCAAGCAATGTATATGCGGTCACACAAAAGTGTCTTAAACGCTCTTCAACCCCTTAAAATGCATACACAAACTCAGCAATATGAGTCTGAAAAAAATATAGAAATGTCGAGGCTCATTGAGTGCTTCTTGGAAAAAGGATAGTATTCGAATACTGTAAATGAAATATGATGTGGGTAGAACTTGGGGTGCCTGGAGAAAAGCTATGCCTGCCAGATGAGACAGCATTTGAACACTGCAAGAAACATAAATAAGCAGGATACACACATTCCCATATCTCACCCTGCATATGAAAGTATGTTTGCCACATCCCATCAGTCACACGGCCTTCTGGGATAATATGCAGTAATTTTAATGTGCGTTATTTACCCAGGGTATCCTCACTGGGTCTGAAAGACTGTCTTTCAAAGCCCAGTCCTGCTACTTTGGGAAATCTGGCCAATCCCATTCACCTCGATCTGTACACGCACAGCCCTTTTGTCAATCCACTGCTGGATGAGGGCCTCCCCACGCCTTGCTCAGGTCGCCATAATTCACCGCGCGAAGGCGCGGAGCATCGACGTGGGGAGCTTAGAAGTGCAGTCCAACACGACTGTAGTTGTTTTGCCCCCGTCATTCGATGGGGGGGGGGGGGGGGGGTGCTGTGTAAATGATATGACGAGCCAAAGGATCAACGGACGACGAGACGGATGATCGTGACGGCAAAGGCGAGCGGAAATTATGTTTTTTTTTTTTTAAAGGGGCCAGTAGTTAAATATAAATGTCGCGACGTCGCTTGAATATTGGAACGTCAGTACTGTCGTGGCGTGAACATTTTTTGATGAGGTTTATATTTAGTCAACAAAATTTGTGAATCCGCTTGTAAATTCTTTGGGGTTATTAAATCCGACTATTCAATTTCGCCGTGATGTGATTTTGGGGCATATTCCGTGCGTGTGAATACATTTGGTTTATCTGTGCAATAGATGTACTTAGGAAAATAGGTATATGTGTGCAGTACAGTTTGTGAATAGAATTTGAAGAGGACTTTTTTTATACAATGCACGAATACATGAGAGGGAACATCTGCAATGTTGTGTGAATAGATGCTGGTACAGGTCACGAGGCTTAACCTCGATGCAATGTGCAATCAGATTCATGAACAGTTTGCGCGTGAATAGATTCCCAGTAAACCACATGCCAACAATGTTGGGCAGATGTTCGCCCAACGTTCGCGCAACGGTTTCACCCGCACGCCAACGTTGAGCCAACGTTGAGCCAACATTCGTCGTTTATCCGCGGTGCAAATTTTTTTTTTAGTTTTTACAATGGGCCGATGTGAGTGTAGGGTGCAATGGCTCACACAGCCTCCCGTTCCCTCCTGGTGTGCGCGTGTGCAGAGTTACGGACAACGAAGTCCGTGCCATCTCAAAAAAACCGGCGGGCTGCCGGCGGGGGGGGTAGGGGGGAGGTCTCCATCCTCCCTGTCCAGGTAAATTATGTTAATTGCAGACACGCATCTATATAAATAAACAAATGAAGGCTGTGCGCGCCGTACTTATCCAGGCTGTGATTTCTAACCGCGTGGGCTCAAGCACCCCCCCAACCACCACCACCACCCCGCTCCCAACCAAACAGGCAGCCGCGGCACCACGGAGTACAGGGACGCTCGCTCCATCCTCCTCCTCATCATCATCATCCCTGCCCCCCTACCTCCCTCCTCCTCCTCGTTCAAGAATAACCCCGCGACAGCCCCATCCATCCTTCTCTCGCTCGCTCGCTCTCATCTCACGCGGTCGGGGGGCAGCACCCCCCTCCCCCTAGCCGAGGTGGGAGCTTGCGAACAAGCGCGCAGGGTTTGTAAATGATAAAGTTTATTTGAAAGGGAAGGTCGCATTGCTTCTGCTCCTTCGCCTTCCTTCTCTTTGACAAAGAGGATTAAGAGCGATGCTGCTGATGATGATGATGCTGATGATGATGCTGCTGCAGATGTAAGCGGGCCCGTCCCGTTTCCTCCCCCTCCTCATCATCATCATCGTCGGTTCATCCTCCTCCCCGGTAAGGATCCGCTCCGCTCCGCTCGCTCGCCGTATGTCGTGAGAATTGAGCGGCGATCGCTCTTTGCAAGAACAAATGCAACGCCTTCGTTCGGTGTCGGCGTTTTGTAAAAGACGAAGATGGGTCTTGTCGCTACAGCCGTTCTCTCTGTGTGTGTGTGGCCAACCCGGCCGTGTGTCCATTAGCTCGTGCGCGTTGTGACTGCTCGTGACGAGACAGGCTGCTTCATGCGCTGCAGTTGCTGCGGATAACGGGGCCGCTGCTGGTGGTGGTGGTGGTGCTGCTAGTGGTGGTGGTGGTGCTGCTGGTGGTGGTGGTGATGGAGGTGGTGCTGTTGGTGGTGGACGTGATGGAGGTGTTGATGGTGATATTGGTGTTGATGGTGTTGCTGTTGATGGTGGTGTCGGTGGTGGTGTTGGTGTTGATGGTGGTGTCGGTGGTGGTGTTGGTGTTGATGGTGGTGTTGATGGTGGTGTTTGTGGTGGTGTTGGTGCTGATGGTGGTGTTGATGGTGGTGTTGGTTCTGATGGTGGTGGTGTTGATGGTGTTGACGGTGGTGTTGGTGCTGATGGTGGGGAGCGCGCTGCGTTACGAACCCGGCGATCCGAGGTCGATTCCTGCTCACACCGGTGACGATTATCTGAATCGCTTCCGGGCCTCCCCTAAGTCGACTCAACCTGAAACGAATACCTGGTACGGTGTGTTGGCCACCCATCCCCTCGTGTGCCGTGCCGGCCTTTGTAGGTGCTCCTCGCTAACAGCACTTGCCCCTACAGTCTGTTTAAGGCTATACGGGGGCATCTTTGTCTCGTGTTGATGGTGGTGAGTGTGTGTGTGTCAGCTGCCTGCTACTAATTATAAGGACACACACTAGGTGTTGTTGGGTGAAGGATGTTGATATCATTTGAACTTTGGTCTCCTGTTGGCGTTCGACGCCAAGAGGACGTACGGATGGAGTTGTAGGGTTTAGGAGAATGTGAGTTATGGGGGGGGCGGGGTGTTGGGAGTAGGGATGGAGATGACGATTGATGATTGTGGATGAACTATACAGGAGTTGCCTTTTTAAATTCAACACGTGATCTGGTGGTGATGGTGGTGGTGGAGCCGCACAAACACGATGAACACAAACACTCGACACGTTTGGCACTAACAATGCTGTGCACG
The DNA here is from genome assembly GCF_048934315.1 of Petromyzon marinus. NCBI lineage: Eukaryota > Metazoa > Chordata > Hyperoartia > Petromyzontiformes > Petromyzontidae > Petromyzon > Petromyzon marinus. The sequence goes on from NC_133720.1 coordinate 10,779,056, forward strand.
TGGTGTTGTTGTGTGTGGCGTAAAGGAACAGGCGACGTTTTGGGCATTGGCCCTTACTGATATTCCATGAAATTGAGAAGCCAGTAGTGTAGTGAAGAGATGAGTTTCATAGTTTAGTTTTCATTTATTAGGTATAGCCCTGTGAGCCATTCGACTCTTGAATCGGGTGCAACCGCAACAAACAAAAAAAAACAAAAACGAACAAGAAAACATCTTAAAGTGACTTTGTGAGAGTTGGGTGGTTAAGAGTCGGAGACTCCACGTGTTTACAGGGAGATGCGGGGGGTCCGATTAGAATTCAATGTCAAACATGTTTACGATTGAAAACGCTTGTGAATAGGCACATGAATAGTGAATACTCCGTAGCTATTGAGTTGAACGGACACACGCCTTCGGACAACGCCCTTTAAACTCGCATTTAAATGGCAGCGCTTGGTGTTAATCATCGCAAGGCTGGCGTTAGTTCGGGTGGGTTCGAGTTTGGGGTTAGGGTTAGATATATATGAATGTTCAATAATTCTCTGAAAATTAGCGTTTAAACGGCGGTGTTTGGTGTGAGTTTGTGGGATGAGTGGATGTTGATGTTGCTGCTGTTATTTTCAAACGAGGCTCTGAACCCAATTTCCATCACTGTAAGAAGCTAATCTGGTGAGGGCTATGGTGAAGGTTGCGTGTATTAGTTGATGTAGGGTTAGAGATATGGATAGGGCGAGGGGGCCTTGCGTTGACTAAATGCTTAGGGATATAGATTTGTGTAGGGCTAGCGGTAGGTTTGGGTATATATGGTTAGGAGTAGGGTTTTAGATATAGTTAAGGATAGGGTTAAGATTAGGGGATACAGTACGGCTAGGGTTAGAGCTGTGGTTATGGTTCGGGTTATAGGGCTGTGATTAGGGTTTGGCATTCGTGTTGAGGTTGGAGTTGGCTAGCGGCTGTGTTTAAGAGCTCGGGTTTGGCCTTTGCTGGGGTCCTGGCTCCTGTTAAAGTAATGTGGAATTTACATCACTGGCTCGGAGCTGACTACTTTGATCTGCACCTCGTCGCTTGTGACGCCGGGCTGTCTTTGGGTACGTGGCTAGGGTTACGTATTTTTGGGTTGGAGTTTGGCTATATGAGTAAGGTTATATGGGTAAGGTTAAGTTTGCCTATAGGGGTAAGGTTAAGTTTGCCTATATGGGTAAGGTTAAATGGGTAAGGTTAAGTTTGGTTATATGGGTAAGGTTAAGTTTGGCTATATGGGTAAGTTTAAGTTTGCCTATATGGGTAAGGTTAAGTTTGGTTATATGGGTAAGGTTAAGTTTGGCTATATGGGTAAGGTTATGGGGTTTATGGGTTAGCGTTTGAGTCGAGATTTGGGGTTTGAGTTTAGGGTTAGATATAAAGGTTTTTTTTAATATCTGAGTACATGCATCAGGTTGTGGTTTAGATTATCAGCGAGGGGCTATGGTTCACGCTCTAGGTTGGCGATTATGAGTTCTGAATGTGTGTTGTGGTTAACAGTAACGACTGTTGTGGGATATTCGGCCGAGCTGCGGTCAGCGGTAGGGTTTGAGATAGGGCCGCAGGTTCGAGTTGTTGCAGGGGGGGGGGGATAAGCCTTGGGTGTTTACCCGTGCCAAAGTGAAACGTGCTTGGATTTGGGACAAAGGCTGTGTGGGTCTGTGCTGGACTTGGGATTTGGTGAAGAATGAGCTCCAACGATGGGGGGCAGGGTGAATTCAAGGGTTCCGCAGAGTCCTTTAATCCCAACTTGAAGCCCTGTCTGGGAACTTGCGTGAACCGCCGTGGCTTCGTAGCAGGCAACAACTGCTGCAGCCGACGATTCTCTGCTGCCATTTTAGATTAGGACGTTTTTGCAAGAGGGCCTTTCTTTATTGTTTGTCGTACGGTACCGACAGAAGGGAACGTTCGTGTGTCGCGAGCCGTGGGACACCGAACAAACAACACGGGACAAAAGCTGAAAAGTGTGCAAAGAGAAAAGCGCACGCTTGGAATTGCGATGAGAGGCAGGAGAAGGAATGCAGTGGGTTGGAGAAGGGTAACGCGAGTTGGAGAGACACCACGACCCCCCCCCCCTCTGTGTTGACTGTCAGGGCGAGCGAGCGTGTCTGGAGCAGGCGGAACGCGTCGCTAGAAGGGACGACGGCCGGGGTGGTCGAGACTTAACGCCGGAGTGACGGCCGCGAGGGAAGGAGGGAATGCGCGCCCAAGAGCCGCCCACCGTGGAGATGGAGCGATTAAAATCGGCACGGGCACTGGGTGGATTGTGACACCGTCAATGGGCCGTGAGAGATGCCGACAGCTTGGGGAGGGTGGGTGGGGGGGGTAGGACTTCATCCAGCTGTGGATTGGTGATGGCTGATGGTGGCTCAAAGCAGCCCGTTGCAACGGCGTCTGTCGCCAGCAGGGATGGTCTAATCTCCCATTTCTTTTGTGTACAACGTACATTAAATAATAGATGTGGTAATGAATAAAGCACCTACCTCTGTTTGTATGACATTGGAACAAAGACGTAGGTTTTTTTTTGTATATCAATTCGGCAACAGCTTTTGTGGTGCGCGAATTTATAATTCACGAGCTGATGGAGGTGCACATCGCAGAATAACAACATCCGGTCCCATACAACTGTCGCGTTTTGTGCATCTTCCATTATTATCACAGCCTTGTTTTGTCAGTCGCAGAACATTGTGACTTGTGCGTGGCTGTGGCGCTTTCGCCAATAAAAGGTGGCAGCAGCCGTGTGTTGTGGGCCAACGCTGGCATCGCAGGCCCGCGACGTGAGAGATGTACGGATGTACATTGACTTTCTTCCGCACCGTTACATAGCCAACCGCGCCTAATCGGAGGTGCGGACTAATGGCGATGGCTTGGCGGAGGGGAGGGGGTGAGTGGACCTTCATCCAGCAATGGATTAATCTGTGGCTGATGGTGCTCGGTAAGCTCTCTAATAATCCGACGTCTTATCCGGTTTGTGCAGACGCGAGTGTGCTGGTGCAGTGCTACCTGTCCCACGCCCAGTTTTACGCACTTCCCATTATCCGGTGCATCCGGCGCGATCCACGCACGTTCCACACACGTTCCCACCATCCGTGCAGTACTCGTGGCACAGATAAGAGGAAACGGACCTGGACAGGAGGAGTTCGCTGGTTCGAGCCCGACCCTCACAATGCCTGCTGTATATTTGGAGTTTGCGTGTTCTCTCTCTCTTCCCGTGGCCGCGAAGATTCTTCCTCTGGGTTCCTTCGGTTTTTCTCTCCCATTGAGAATCATGCTTTTAGTGTACCCCCACCCACCCACGTGGCGCAGTTTGTGCTCTGGGTTGGGCTTCTATTGAAATACAATAAAAAAAATAAAAAAGGAACGTGCTTTTAGATTATTTGGCTGCGACTATAAATTCCCATATTCTTGGTTCTTTTGGTAAAGTCACGTAGAAGGGAAACAATAAAATAAAAAAATATATTGTTTCCCTTCTACGTGACTTTACCGAAAGAAGCAAGAATATTGATCCCTGTAGTCACGAAAGCTTTAAATAAAAATATTAATTCCCACTTTCGATGATGTAAGCCACTTCACTGAGCTATCATGTGTTGTTAGGTTGCTTCTGAAATGGAGCTCATAGCTCAGCGGGGTTTTACCTGGTCAAAATAAATAAATTCGTTTATTGTCAGCATATTGATATTAGTATCTGAGCCAGCAACAACTACCGCCATTTGCCACGAAGTGGCGGTGATGTAACTACGGCGCTTGTGCCAGGCTAGGTGCACTTTGAGGCCACGCGAAGTGTGAAAGTTGACTGGTTGTTAGGGGCATGTCTTAAGTAATGTCTTGAGAAAATCCCGCTCCACGGAAGAAAGGCGACGAACGTGGAACCACCGGGGGGGGAGGGGGGGGCGGCAGGCGGAGGAGGACCCGGAGAGAGGTGGTGCCAAGTGGTGAACCAGGGATGTGAAGGACCGTGGAGTGGACTTAGAGATGTTCAAGCCATCCAAGGATGATTGGAGAAGGAGGGGACCCCCCCCCCACCGCATGAGTAGGAGAAATGCAGAAAGAGGGATGGAGAATATCCGAGCCGTGGTGCGGGATAAGAGGAAGTGAAACGGAATTGATGCACGCAGACTCTCGCCGGGTGTTATTCGAGCCCTGGAACTGACGAGTAGCTCGGAAGCGGTCTCCCTAACGTGCGACGTTCTTCATAGCAACCGAGCGACGTTATCCATAACAACCGAGCGACATCATCCATAACAACCGAGCGACGTTATCCATAACCGAGCGACGTTATCCATAACCGAGCGACGTTATCCATAACCGAGCGACGTTAACCATAACAACCGAGCGACGTCATCCATAACAACCGAGCGACGTCATCCATAACAACCGAGGGACGTCATCCATAGCAACGGAGCGACGTTATCCTTAACAACCGAGCGACGTTATCCATAGCAACCGAGCGACGTCATCCATAACCGAGCGACGTCATCCATAACAACCGAGCGACGTCATCCATAAGAACCGAGCGACATCATCCATAGCAACCGAGCGACGTTATCCATAGCAACCGAGCGACGTTATCCATAGCAACCGAGCGACGTCATCCATAGCAACCGAACTGTCGCGCGGATAAGAGGCGGTGATCCACAAGCGCCGGAAAACTAACCCTATTATCAGTTACACGGATAATGTGGTTAATAGGATCTACCCCTGGGTGTGCCCCTCACTCGGCCAATATCAAATCTGTTAGTGCCTTGAGAAGAAACGTCTGTTAACAATAACATTCGGCTGTTTTAAAAAAAAAAACATTTTTCAAGGCAGCAATATTGGAGGGGCCAAATGAACGGTTAAACTAGGCCTGTTAAGGATAGTGGTCGCCATAACTAATCTGCTTGTATTTTGTTTTTTATGTTACTCTTTACATATATATTACCTGCATTGTCCAGTTTATATATAAAAAAGCAAATCATACCGCAACCCTGACGTGCAGTTTGTCATGTTTGGTGAACGAAGCCGTACCCCCGCGCACCAACGCTCGCGATCATTGCGGTGTTGTCACGTAGCAGTCTTCAAAGGGAACTCGATAGCATATTTGTAAACCATGCCAGAACGTGGCTTTTTACAAAGTCCACGGCTTTGCGTTTTAAGGCTCGTGGCACCCCGGAGTTCAACAATTCCGCGTGTTGTGAAGTTGGCCGAGTGAGAAATCACTCGGCGACTTTTCATGGCCACCTCGTGTGTTTCTGCGACTTCTCGCGACGACTCTTAATATTACCACAGGAGTACTGTAACTAGGCTCTTTGTCTGTGACTACCTCCACTAAGATAGGCCAACTCGCTGCTGAAAAGTATTACCGATCATCGTACTGCCCTTTGTCAAGCCACTGCTAGATTAGGGCCATTCCTGAATCCAGCAGTTTGAAAACTCATTTCTTTCGAGCTGCTTTTTGTGTTTTAGTTTGTCGTCCTTCCCCCGCACCTCCCATGAGCACGGTTGGTTACGTACGGTGCAAAATAATTTCAACATGCATACATAGACTCACACAGAGACCCATAGTTTGTCGTCCTTCCCCCGCACCTCCGATTAGCACGGTTGCCTACGTACGGTGCGAAAGACGTTCAACATACGTATATCTCACTCCCGTAAGCATCGTGGTGGGGGGATTATTTGACCATGCTTCACCATGCTGGTCAGTGCAGGTTGGTGATGCCGCGGGGTGCATAGACATCTCCATATATATAAAAATAAAGTTGTGAATATGTGCGTGTTCAAAATGTTTAGCGTACTTCCCGACATGCAACAAACTTGAGATTTGCCATGTGGGTATTTTCCAGACTGTACACCATGCAAACATAAAAATACACTTTTTTTTAGGGGGGGGGGGGAGCTCAATAATGCATATCTTTTTTCCACGGCAAGTGAGCTGTGACGTCAAATCGGTCACGTGACCCACGCACGTGGAAGCGGAACGCATTGGAGTGTAGTGGTTAGCGCGCCGCGCTACGAACCCGGTGACCCGAGTTCGATTCCTGCTCGCGGCCACCACCGCTGACGATTATCTTAACCGGTCCTGGGCCTCCCCTAGGTCGACTCAGCCTCAAACGAGTAACTGCTGTGGTGTGTGAACATCGCCATTGGAGAGACAAAGGCAGCCGGGCATGGTGGATCCAAGTCCCGGGCGAAGCCGGGTAGTACAGCTAGTACGGTATAAGTTTCTAAGAACATTGCAACAATGGATTTGTCTGCACTGCCCTCTGCTGTCCACCACGTAGCTCCGCAGCTGCCTGTAGCAACCGGTAAAAAAAATATTCAAACAAATTGTGGCCGCCCATCCAAGACCGATGATCCCACATTCACACCTGCCCCCCGGCATCTGAGATTTGACCTTCCGCCACTTTGTTTAAACGTCGTGCTCCGTAAGCGGCATGGTCGCTGTGCTTTTTTCCCCCCAACGTGCATTTAATAAAAAAAACAAATAGAATTTTCTATTTCGTTTGAAAAAAAATGCGCACTTCGGTTATCATCTGTGCGCCTCCGTGGCCGCAGTTTGTCTGCGCTGGGAAAAATAATTAGGTAATATAAAAACCTAGGTTTTTGAAGGACACACTTTTATTGGCACTCAGAAGTAGAAACTTAATTATTTTGACCCCAGAATTAATCACGTTTGATGTGCTCAATAAAAGTGGGGGGCTCGCATAAAGAAAATAAAACATTGCAAGGATCATTCGTGATTTAAAAATGGGGGGGGGGGGGGGGTAAAATGTACGATTAATGATTAAAATGTAGTTAAAAATGCGAATAGGACCACGATTGGTTGGGACCTAGACCGATTTTTTTAATGGAATCTTGAATTGTCACGCAAGGCGAGTCTGTCTAGAAAATATCAGCTCGTTAGGCTTCGTAGATCCGAAGATCTTCTTTGGTTCTTTCGGTAAAGTCACGTAGAATGAGAATAAAATAATAAATTGATAAAATAACACAAATAAATAAAAAATATTATTGTGTTATTTTATTTTATCAATTTATTATTTTATTCTCATTCTACGTGACTTTACCGAAAGAACCAAAAAAGATGAATCATTGCAGTCACGAAAGCTTTAAATCGAAAGATCCGAAGATATTAAGCGTCAAAGATTCCAAAGAGTATAAACGGACAACAGGGCAGGTTCAATAAAAATGCGTGTAAAAATAAAATAATGGCAGCCACGTCGACGACGAGAAACTTTGTGAACTCAAAATCATTTGGCTCGCTCTGTGCAACGTTCGGGCGGGTGGCCAGAGAGCGCGCCGCGTTAGGCGTGTCCAGCAGACGCGGCGTTTCATTTTGTTCCCATCGATCCTGTCGATGAAGTCCTGTCCATCACTTGGCGAGCTTGTATGGGACGCACTTGTAAAGCCGGAGGGACAAAAAAGCGCCTGGTAATTTCAAAAAGCGTCTTCGCTCGGCGCTCTCGCCGTGCGCCCACAAAACTTCCATTTCGCACTTCGTGGCGATGCGACCCGGGGTAGGTGGGGGGGGCGTTTCATTGCCTGCAGTGCAGCGAGGCTCCCCTTATCCGCGACCCGCTCTGTTCAAATTTTATTTTTTTCCCGCGGGTCGGATCTCTCCGCCCACCCGCGGAAATTTCACGGAAACGAAGGGGAGTGACGTGGCAGATCCCGTCCGTCGTGCGTTTTGTTCGTGGCTGTGCGTCGCCCAGAAGCGGTCTCCGGAACCGCTAAATGTCCCCTTGTCCATTATGTTTAAGGATCAAAGGGTGCACCGCTAACCATTGACATATAGCTGCTATAATCTGCATTCACCCGTGAGATTCCATCTGGATAAGGGGAGTTGACCTTCGCCCTAGTTGGGAGGTCGCTCATTCTCCTCCACAGCCCCTCCCCCATTAGGAAGCAAACGTTGTTCCCCCCCCAGCTGTCTGTGCTGTCGACTTCCTGCCCCAAGTCCAGGCTCAAGACCTTTGTTGTCTGCCTACGGCTGACTGCCTCTCTTTCGCTCTGTATATATAATCATTACGCACACTGTTTGAGTACAGTGCCTGAACATGCGGTCGTCACTCTTAGACGCTGCCGTATGAATTATATTTCCCGCCTCACTATTGCGGATGAAGATGGATAATCCATACTCTCTGGTTCTTTCGGTAAAGTCATGTAGGTATAAAATAAAATAATAGATCGCGACGTTTCGATCGCAAAACAAGCGGTCGTCCTCACGACGTCGTGATTTATTTTATTTTCTACCCACGTGACTTTACCGAAAGAACCAAAGAGTATGGATTCCTGCGGTCACGAAAGCTTCAAATCAAGATGGATAATGTAATCCTATGGGTAGTGGCCCGTCGGTAACCCTGCCGTATTTATTGACAATTGTTGCTTCACGTTGCAGTGAATTGTACAGTGCAATGTCTACACAATGCACCGAATTGTCCACGCGTTTGTCGACAAATGGATTTTGGAGAGCGAGGAGGTTGAGAGTCTGACTCGAGCGACTCCCAGAAGTAGTTCTGCCGCGTCGATATCCGGTAACCTTCCGCGGCGTGATGTTGCAATGCTGTTCTCATGAAGAGACTCTCCTTATCCTCCTGACAAGAATTCTGGCGCGTGCGCGGAGTGAGTGGCGATAAAATCGACAAGCCAAGAGACGATGATGATAATGTTGGTCCTAATAATGAAAGGCGTTGCACGAATGAGCGTCGCGGAACTAAGTTCAGAGGCGCTTCTGTCGAATGCGTCCCCCCGTTCAGCTTGTGTGCTCGTCACAGTCACAGTGGCTTCCGGCTCGCATTAGCATTGAGGCAGGCCGTGCTCTACCCCGCAGCTCTGCAGAGCCAGCCATTTGTGGAAATTCCACATTTCCATGATGGGGGGGGGGGATGGGTGCCAGTGAGCTTAACCACAACGATGGGCCGAGTGAAACCCTGAACCAGGAGCCGCTCGCTCTTCCACTGGGCCAGCAGGCCGGGCGTGTGTGTGTGCGTGGGGAGCGGTGGCGCAGAATTTCGCGTGCCGCCCTACGAAACTGGCGACCCCGGTTCGATTCCCGCTCACGGCCCCCACACCGGTGACGATTCTCTGAACCGTTCCTGGGCCTCCCCCCCCTAGGTCGACTCAGCCTTAAATGAGTACCTCGAGCGGTGTGTAAACATCACCCGCTCGGGAGACAAAGGCGGCCGGGCGCGGTGCTGGCCACCCACCCCCTCGTGTGCCGTGCCGGCCTTCATAGGGGCTACTCGCTAACAGCATTTGACCCAATAATCCGTTTGGGCTATACGGGGGATCGTAGTCTTTGCGGCCTCTGAATGCACCAATGGGGGGGGGGGGGGGGCTGGGCTGCTTTAACAACCTCTGGTGTCTGGTTCGCGCGCAGGGCCTCCGAGGAAAATGGCGGTGAGTTTGAGAGACCTCTCCGGCGTCATGCTGCTCAACGGCATGGAGACGCAAGCGGGAGCCGACTCCCCGGGACCGGCCACCCCTCGCTCCCCGCCGGCGTCCAGCCCCGGCCCGGCGTCGCCGCCGCTGCCGCCGGCGCCGCCGTCGCCGACGCCGCCGCCGCCGCCGCCTCCGCCGCTGACGCCGCCCGCCGAGACGATGAGCACCGGCGGTGGGCCCGCTTCGCCGGCGCCGCCAGAGACGCTGGCGCCCGCGTGCCGGCAGCTGCGGCAGGGCACCAGCATGACGCTCTTCCAGCAGAAGAAGTCGCAGCGTCCCGAGAGAAAGACCTTCCAGGTGGTGGGCGAGACGCGGCAGGTGGTCTGGTGGAGCCGTTCGCCGGACAAGACGGAGGGGATAGGTGAGGGGGAGCGCTTGCCGCGGCGGCGGTGGTGGCGGCGGTGGCGGTCGTCGCGCATGTCTTTTTGGGAATGACTCCCGCCGTTACGCTGCACGGCTTGCCGGTGGGATCTCGAGGTTGTTGCCGCTTGACGTTGGGAAACGATGCGTCCACTATTGGCACCAACGTGCACGGGAGCGGCTCGGGGAGTTTGTACGGCACGATTAGGAATCGGTGTACGGTTTGTGATTGCCTGCGGGAGTGCTTGGATGCGCGATCGCCCGTGGCTTGATATCAGCTGGTTAAGTGACCCCAAGTGGTAAGGCCCACTGGCTGCCACAAATAATAGCTCGACGAGAAGTGGCTTATCATTTGGTAATGTATTGTGGCCAAATGCTCTTAAATGCCTGTGTCTAATTGTGGGGGGAAAAATGCACACGACTACGGGGAGAGACACACGCAAACTCCGAATATACAGCAGGCGTCAGGGTTGGGATCGAACTCACGACCTCCTGTATACCAGGCGAGGTCGTTAACATCTCCTAGCCACCGCGGCGCCCTAAAATATTTCCGCACCCGGCACACAGCATTCTGTATGTCTCTCGCTGAGGCTGTAGCCTACTACTCTTGTGCCCGAGCCCTGGCAACCTCCGTGTAAAGACGGGCGTCCCGCTCTGCTCCTGCGAGGCCGCTTTGTGGCCAGCTCCGTTGTTGTACTGCACTATGCTTTGTAGTCTGCGCCGCCCGCCTTCACCCACCCACGCTGACCGGCGTGCGGAGAAGTACGGTCGAATGGTGTCTCCCGTGACCTGCACGGTGTGGAGAGTTGGCCCTCATCCAGCAGTGGATTGACAACATGGCTGTACGCGCGCGCAAGTAAACCTTTGTATTTTACGGGGCGTCTAAATGCGAGCACATCTCAAGACGCTATACAGCAACGGTGGGCGTATTAAATGTATTATATTTCAGCCTGTTTGGGATGGGAGCTCATTTCATATCCCCGCACATGTCAGGCCTCCTATTAGCACGGTTGGCTATGTACAGTGCTAAAGAAAATGCATCATATGTACGTGCACACATCCTCCACCCACGAGAATAACAATGGAGTGGCCAGGCCTTTGTCCGGAAGTTCATCCATTGATCTTTGCTGATGACGACGATGATTAACGTGCACTCATTCCTTCGCTGCACAAAGTCTGCAGAGATGCGGTTTGTGTCGGGGGTTGGTGGTGGTGGGGTGGGTGGGGGGAGGTTTTCTTTTACAGGGAGCGTCACCGAATCGATGGCATCAGCCGGTCTTCTTCCCCTCCCCGTGTGCTGCCACCGCGGTCGCGTGCCTATCCAGTTTCGGGGTACGCGACGATGATGACGACATAGCCACGAGCGGATAGGCCTTGGCTCGTGATGGTGATGTGGCCCCGTTCTGTAGCCCTGGCGAAGTCCCCCATGGTGCCACTGCTCCGGCGTATCAACAGACGCTCCGTGGCCGGCGTCTCACCGCAGTCGCACGCGGCGGTGCCGCTCGGGTCGCCGCACTTCCGCACGCTGCCTCGTGACCTCCCGACTCCCACTCAAAGCGTTCGAGTGATTGCGAGCCGAGTCGATGAGTGGGGTTGGCGAGTGAGGGGGTGAGGTGGGTTTCCAGAGAAGCCCCACTTCCACACGTTGACTCCTGACCTACGGAGACCCGTTGGAAGGGGATTGAATACACCCGGGTCGACCGATCATTCTCTCTGCCGGTGGAGGTAGCGGCGGCACCGGTGGCACCGGCGACGTGTCGGCACTGTCTCTGTGTGTTGCGACGATGCCCGCGGTTGCCACGTCGAGCCCGGGATTGCTGTGTAGCCGTGGGGGATTTTTCTAAGGCGGATAAAGACGCTGCTGATTTATCGCTTAAAAAAATATTGAATTTGCTGCACTCACAACACGCGTGCCAAATCTTGTGGGTGTCTGAGTTAATTATATAATTTCAGACTAAAAACGGGATGAACACCGCCAAATGTTTTTTTTTTATATCCAGGCTTGGGGTGCAGCGCATGCCACTTGTGTTTGGCCACGTGGCGGTTAAACCTGATGATGCTGGTTGTTGTTGTTGTAATCACCGGCGAAACCTCACGGACACTCAAATTGAAAATCTTGTAGTGGGTTTACTCTCCACCACACCGGTGTGCTAATTGGCACGTTTTGTTTACGTGACATAACCACAATAAAACCTCTTATGGATAATCTTGGTCGCGAAAGCCTACATGTTAAACTGAACCAGAGTGCTTGATGGAGCGGCTGAATTTTAAGTGAGGTTTCAGTTTTTTCGCCCAGCGGCCGGTAACCGTCAAACTCCGCTCTGCTTGACAGAGCCCTCGGCTTGGATGTGAACCCAGCAGCTCCAGCGGTGTTGGCTCCCGCGTTGTCTCCTCCGAGCGGCCACCCTCCGCCGCAAGTCATTCTCCGTCCACTGCTGGATGCGCGGCGAGTCCGCGGGACAGGTCTCGCTTTGTTTGTAGGGGGTGGCGTGTCGTTAATGCCCCACCCCCCCACCACCGCATCGTAAAAAACAATCGCGTCACGGAGCAGGATATCCCGGCCAAGGTGTCGCTGTGTTTTTTTTCTTTCTCATTGTAGAAGGGGAAACAAACAACAGGACTTACAAAATGGGCAAAAAAAAAGGCTTCGACTTCCAGGCATTCTCTTTGAAACAATAATAAAGCAGCGGCAGCAGCGGCAGCAGGGGCAGCGGAGACGGCAACATTCGCGGCGGCGACGGCGCTCTCGCCCTTGACGCCGAGCCTCGTCCTCGCAGAAGCGGGGGAAAAAGCGCATTTTGGTCAGTCGTTGGGGAGGCTTTTGACCATACTTCACCACTCTCGTCAGTGCCGGGGGGGGGGGGGGGTTGGTTACGGTGGGAGAGGCGGGGGAGGGGGTAATCCAGGACCGTGGCCGGGAACGGACGCCCGGGTCGCCTGTTCCGTGACGCGTTTTCGAACGTTTTGCTGTTGAGTATTTTACGGAAGGCGCCTTGAGCGGGCGCGGGCATTGAAGTGCCTCTGCTAAAATGCACCCCGTTTACCCGCGTGGTTTAGGGCCCATGGTTTGGTAACGTATAAAACGAGACTCTTTTGTTCGCGGCCGAGGGGACGGCGGCTCGCACATGGCTGGTTGTTGTGGCCGGTTGTGGTTGTTGTGGCCGGTTGTGGTTGTTGTGGCAGGGGCTGTTGGGAAGTGGCGGTCGTGTTGTGGCTGCGAGCGCTTCCTCTCTGTCGGCGATGGCGACTGCGCTCGCCTCCGGCGATCGGCGTAGCGTGCTCGGCCTGGGCCCCTGGCGCAAGGGATGGCTGTTGCAGGGCGATCCTCAATTCTATAATTAATCGTGAGAAAGTGATCGTTAGAGAAAAACGAGTGATGAAAAAATAAGAATAGGCTTTGCCCCTTTTTGGCAATTAAGCATGAGGTGTTCGGATGTTCATACACAAAATAGAAGTATCTGTTGCGAGGCATCAAGTCTGCATTAACCACACGTACTTGTGGCAAAACATGCAAACAAAACATGCTCTGATAATATCCTTGCATTGTCTTTGAAACCGATTGGCCTACACGAGAGAAAGCCGACTTCTTTATGGCTGCTTCCCACCCGTGTGAGACTAGAGAACAACGCCAAAAGGCTTATTTTTTTTCATCATTTTTATACTGGCAAAAAAAAAAGGTCCCAGAAGAGAAACCCCCCGATTGATCATCGAAGGCGGATCATGAACTCAAAGTGTGGCTTTCAAAAGCATCTTTTTGCGGTGAAGCTTTGCTCGTTCTCACCGTGTTTTGCCGCCAAATTCTGCCTTTTGCCGAAGGCGTTCGGGCGCTTCCAGCGTGTGGCTCTCGCGCGGCGGGTTTTTTCGTTTCCACACTCGGCCCGTCGATAAATCTGCACTCGGGACGGGCTCTAGATAGATAGCATAATGGGCGGGCGGGCCGGGCGGGCGCCGTGTAAGTGAAGGGTCGCGCCGGCGTCTGAGAGCGTCCGCTGAGCCGAAGGACTTTTTTTCCCTCCCCGCTTCTCGCATCGAGATTTGCGTCCCCGTCCTCCCGGCTATGACCGGATGCTCGGTCGCCCTCGTTCAGTCCACGCTCAAATGTCGGGGGGTTAATGATGGGGGAAGGCGGAAGAGGTGACCCGGATCAAATGAAAACACGGATGATGCAAACGGTTTGTAAATTAGGCCACGGGACGTGTTTATTAGTTGACCTATTGTGGAATGGGGGGGGGGGGGGTGTGACGGTGGATGCCACAGTCATTTGTTGTACTTGCTGTTTTTACATTGCCGACGTCTTTGCTGCCACGTTGCCACCGTGGCAGAGAGATGGGGGGGGGAGGGGGGAAGTAACTTGGAAGTTCGGGAAGGCGACCAGGGTTTGGCCGGGTATCGTGTCGGGATTTTTGCGCCATTGTCATCGTTCCTCCGTCCCGGATATAGACGGGGCTACCCTGAGTCTGGTGCGGGTTGGGGGGCAGTGGCAGAGAAATGTGCGAAGCCTCGTAAGTAGAAGGCGGGGGCCACGAAAGCCCAAAGCGCGATGCCACTCGCCGCCGTGCGAGGCCGGGGGGCTAGCGGCTGGGTGGGCGTGGCTGTGTGAAAGCGGGGCGGGGCTGACCCGCGGGAGAGAGAGAGAGATGGAGGGGCTTGCCAGCTGCTCCACCCGTATCCTGGTTGAGCCTCCCTGAACTTTATCAGCTGCAATAAGCAAGCTATCTAAACTCTGTTTGAGTATTGTCTTCTCCCCTGTGGGGGTTTTTTCCGGGCTTTCCGATTTTTCCTCTGACCAGCACGAGATACTCGGTAACAGAAAGTGGGCAAACAACCCCGAGGCGAATTTCTCCGTAAAAGAATTCTCGGGCTCGTTGAGACTTTTCTGCGTAAAACGGACATTGATTTTTTTCTCTCTCTCTCTCGCACATTATTGTCGAAAATATTCGCGGAAATGATTGTGCGTGTGAATACTAAACTAAAAGTAAACTATTTTATGTTTTACGAGGTTAGAAGGCCGCCCACTGAGCTGTGTAGCTCTATTTTCAGAAGCAACCTGGCTATCACAAATGATAGCAGCTTGACAAAGTGGCTTATCGTGAGGAAACTGATAGCGGCCGTACGCGTGAATTGTCCGCGTGTTTTCAGTTCTGCGTCAATCCACCCGTTACGTCGCGGACTGTCATTTCGAGCAAGAGAGTTTTTCGTCGAATTTTTAAAAATATTTTGTCGAACGGACTCCCTCAATTTACTTTCTCCCGTCCATTAAAAACACTGCGGCGGCTCGTTCGGCGCGGAGGGCGGCTGCTTCCCTGTTTAGATGTTTATTTTTTTCTCTCAATAACTTTTTCATCGTTCCTGCTTCCCCTTGCTTAATTTCTCTCCCCTGCACCGTGCCCTTGCCCACACGCCCCCCCCCCTCTACTCCCCGACCCTTCCCGCCGACCGCCCCCACGCTCCAAATCCCAAGGTGGAGATCGTATTCTATGGAACACATTAAGAATTTAGAGGCAGCGCAGGCAAATGGGTGCAGGGTGAGTGCGTCGGGTCGATTGTGGTCTCTGGCCAACATACCCCCAGCCTCGTCTTGGAAATGTCAGCCTTCATATTTTTTGTTGTTGCTGTAAGATCGTAAACGGTGATGGAAAGTTTTGTAGGCGGATGGGGGGAGTTTTTTTTTTGCGTAATATACAAAGCCTCCGCCCCGCGCGCCCCCCCTGCCCCGCTCTGTTTATAACCACGCAAATATTAATGTGCCCGCTCGCCCTGTCAATCAGAAAGCACACTTGTGCAGCTTGTTTTCAATTTGATTTCCACACGTATCGTGGGCGGCGCACGCTGGCGCGTTGCCGGCAGGTCGCGGCGCCGCCACTGCGCTTTGAACTCGGCGGCCTGAGTTTTGATTTCGGGCCTTGGCTCTCGAACGTCGTCGGCGTGCGCTGCCCAAGCCGACTGACTCTAAGCAGCCCCCCATCCACTTTCTCCTGCTGTTCGACAACCCGCGCTGACCGGCGTGTTGAAGTATGGTTGAACAATCGACACTGTGTGGTGGAGGCTTTCATCCGGCAGTTCAACAAAATAAACTCGGTGCGGGAATCAATTTTTCAACATCGCGATTTGGTCACGATTCCAAAGAAGAACGCATATTCCTGTTCCTTTCGTCTGTCTAAAAGCTCACGTTTGTGCTGTCTCTTGTCGTGTGGGGTCCGCCGTGTCAGTCTCTCTCTCCCTCTCTCGCACCGGGCCTGAAGACGACGTGTCCACGTAGTTTTGTGTAAACGTTGAATAACCCCCGCTCTTGCACGTGCAATTCGACGCGTATATCATGATCGCTATGTATGCTGAACTTCTTTCTCACCCTACGTAGGCCAACCGTGCTAATTGGAGTTGTGGGATCAATCAAGTTTAATCGATTAAATGATTAATCGTTACATTCCGACCGATCGTCACGCACGTAACGGCACTCTCTATAAAACGGCCAACCCTCCTCCAGAAGGGTCCTGAGATTTGGTGAGGCTTTCCTCGATACAGTTTTTCTTTTAATTTACATCAACACCAGGCCAAGGCCAACCCCTAGGTCAACTCGGCCTTCACCAGAGGTCGGCAATCTACGGCTCCGGAGCCTCATGCGGCTCCTTGACGATGGCTTCGTGACGATAATTATTAAGGACCGCCACTGCCTCGTGCTCACGTGCATTGCGGTTCCTGAAATATTGAGTCTTTTTTTTTACCGAATTCGCAAAAAAATGGCTCCTACTTGTTATTTTGGTTGCCGAACCCCCGGCCTAAATAAATCATCGGGTACCCCCCGACCGCGCTGCATCAACAAACACCGCTGCCGCGGATACAAAGGCAGCCACGCATTCCCGGCTCTGGCTGCGCCGCTGCAATTACCGCTGCGCTAATAGGTGCTCGCTGACAGCGCGCGCCCCGGTGGGGCAGCCAGACTAGAAAGGAGGCCAGTGTCTGCTCGCACGTGGTCTTTGCTTGCTTGCTTGTGTGCGTGTGAGTGTTTGCGCGCGTGCGCGCGTGCGCGCGTGCGCGTGGGTCTTGCGCGTGCGCGTGGGTCTTGCGCGTGCGCGTGTTCGTTCGCTTGCTGCCCAGTGTCAAACTTAATTGCTGCTCACATCCCAAGATTTTTTTTTTCCTCCAAGCCGTTCCCGGGTGTAAAGGCCCGCTTTTGTTTACGCAGCCTGCCTGCCGACACGGTGAAATATACCTCGCGCTCAGCAGGCCTGCTTATTTTTTTTGCCCTTTGCGGGGGTGCGAGAAAGGCCCCCCCTCCCCGTTAAACTTTATTTAAACTCTCGAGCGGATTTTTTTTCCCATTCAAACGGTGGGGGGGGGGGGGGGGGGAGGGGCGGTGGGGGTAGATTTTAGTTTTCAAATTTGGCGCTTATGTAGAAAAATCTATTTGGGTGGGGGAAGGGGAAAAAAGGCAAGCAACAGGGGCGGCCCTTGTGCGGCGTCCACAGTGACTTCATCTTTGTGCTTTTTTCTTTGCCCTCGACGCACCGTGCCCCAGTGAGACCCACCTTTTGGGACGCCGGCGTTTTACGAATTTGGCCGCCCCGCCGCTCGTGTCAGGAGCGGAGTGTGGGTGGTTTCTTGTTGGTTTTTTTGTTCTTTCCTGGTTGAAAGGAAAATGTATTCCACTTCACTTTTCTCTCTCTTCTTTTCGTTCCGTGCGCCTCCCCAACACACCCCCAGCAGCGGAGCCGCCGATGGACCAAGTTCCTAGTAGTGGCGGGATGTTAACTACCTCGCCTGGTATACAGGAGGTCGTGGGTTCGATCTCAACCCTGACGCCTGCTGCTGTATATTTGGAGTTTGCGTGTCTCTCTCTCCCCGTGGTTGTGTGGATTTTTCTCCGGGCGCTCCGGTTTTTCCCCCCAAATTTAGAATCAACATCACGCGTTTATAGAGTATTTGGCTGCTATAAATTTCCACGTCATGAGCCACTTTGTTGAGCTATCATTTGTGATTGCCAGGTTGCTTCTGAAAAAGAGCTATATAGCTCAGTGGGCCTTCACTGGTACAATAAAATAGAGTTTTGTTGTAAATCGTAATGCAGCAACATAAACACTTTATATAGCCCGCCGTGTGTGCGACGGCCCTTTGTCGATGCGCTGCTGGATGAAGGCCTCTCCAGTTGTCCGTGCTTCAACACAATGGTCATTGCAGGCTGGTGAAGGACGGGGCTGAGACGCCGGGAAATCGAAGACGGCACACCGGGCTTAAAACGCGGTGCGCTAACCACTTTGCCGCTGCTCCGCCATTTAAAGGAAAACATCATCCCGCGGAATCGTATTTCGGGCAGCCTGCTGTCGCCGCGCTGCCTCCCACGGGCACCGCATCGCACGCGGACGCCACGCTCCCGTCTCTCCTGCACGATCCCGTCTCTCCTGCACGATCCCGTCTCTCCTGCACGATCCCGCGGACGCATTGGGCCCGCGCTCGGGGCCGCGCTCGCTTCGCTCTCGCGTCGCCGGTACATCCTGTTCAGGGAGAAGCCGCGCCCAGGCAGCGCGCGTGCTGGCGTTGCGCACGCACACACGCACACACGCGCACACGCACACACGCGCACACGCACACACGCACGCACACCCCCGCACGTGCACACGCACACACGCGCACACGCACACACGCGCACACGCACACACGCGCACACGCACACACGCACGCACACACACGCACACACACCCGCACGTGCACGCACGCACACTCGCACACGCGCACACGCACACACGCGCACACACGCACGCACGCACACGCACACGCACACACACACACACGCGCGCGTTCCGTGCCGTGCTGTGGCGTATCGTGGCATTGCCGTGGTGTGGTGTTGCACACGATGGTTTACACGGAGGGTAAAAGTTCAGCGCTCTGTTTAGCGATCGCGCGACTCGCTGGGAAGAGTTATTCTCGTCGCATTTTTGCTATTTTTCGTGGGGTGGGGTGGGGTTGGGGGGGGGGTTTTCGCGAGCAACTTTGGATTTCTGCGGGGATTTATTTTTTTTGCAACCACCGCCCCCACCGGCCCGGCCCGGCCCGGCAATAATTTACTGGTTCTGGTCGGTGCAGTTTTTATGCGTAGTAAAAAAATTTGCGCTACCGGACGCATCGTCGTCAATGTCGTTGTCGCCGCCGCCGCCGCTGTGGAATTGACGCACCGCCGCGTGCATCCCCCTGGCCTTTGTTCGCAGCCACGAGTCTTGGTTATCGGACGGTTGCTGCGGTAGTCGCGCTCTCCCCGGTATATTCTTCGTGCGCCTTCCGCCCAAATGCGGACGCTTGCTTCCTGTTGATGGGGTACGAATGTTGAGCTGCTCTGCTGCATACGCCGTGTCCCCGGAATACCGGGTTAATTCCGGGACGGGGTGCCCCGGTGTATATCCATTCGCTTAACAAAATCAAGCCCAAAGTTTGATTTAAAGCTTTCGTGACTGCAGGGATTCATGTTCGTGGTTCTTTCGGTAAAGTCACGTATTATTTTATTTTATTGTTTCCCTTCTACGTGACTTTACCGAAAGAACCAAAATCAAGGCCGTTATTTCCACGTGGGCCTGTCAGAGGCCACTTATGGCTTGTATTGCCATTTACTTTGGTACGTTATAAATCCTGCATGAATCGGTGAAAGAAAATAAATAAAATATGGAAAAAATTTCCATCGATACCACCGAATAACACAATTCTAAAATGCACAAAGCAGTTTTATAATAATTTAAGCTTGTAACGCTTCGCCGCCACCACGCAGTATGTGTGTATGTTCAATTCCTTTTTCCATCATACGTAGCCAACCGTGCTAATTGGAGGACCACCAACTAAAAAGAAAAATCAGTTCTGAAGAAATTAGTTTAAAATCTATTTGATTTAACACTGCATGGCTGCAGTGGCTTGCTAATATCGGTAGGAAGAGCGTTCCAGATGGCCGCAGAAGCGCATCTGAAAGCGCGCGATGCGGTGACCGTCTGGTGGGGTAAATAGGAGTAGTGATGCGTTTGTGAGTAGGAGAGAGTGTACGTGTGTATGTGGAACTTCTTTCGCACCGTACATAGCCAACCGTGCTAATCGGAGGTGTGGGGGAAGGACCACAAACAGAACACAAAAAGCCGTTCTATAGCAATGAGTTTCAGTGCGCATAGCTCCAGTCGCTTCCCAATATCGGAAGGAAGAGTTCCAGGTCGCAGGCGAGTGGGAAGGCAGCAGTAGCCATGTGGTGAGCCGGCACGCGGCGAGCGGTGAGCTGGCACGCGGCGAGCTCTGCGGCCCTCGATATATTAAGACGTTTTCGGCCAATGCACGAGTGATTATTATATATACGTGTGAGGAGGCCGGAGCGCTTGAGGGAAACTAAGCTGTTTTTATTTTCCCAGTTCCGACCCGCCGAGCTGTACAGCTCTTTTTCAGAAGCGACCTGGCCACAAATGAGAGCTCAACGAAGTGGCTTATCACGTGGAAATTCATGGCAGTCAAAGACTGAACGCAAGACCCAGAGAAAAATCCACACGACCACCGAGAGAGAGACACGCAAACTCCAAATATACAGCAGGAGTCAGGGTCGGGATCGGACCCATGACCTTCTGTGTTCCAAGCGAGACTGTTAACATCTCGCCAGCGTGGCGCCCCTTGTTCGAACTTGGCAGACGTGCGTAAACACGGCGTTCGCGTGACTGTTCTTGGGTGGACGTCGGCAGAGAGATTAATGTTTCGCGGCGAGCAGGGCACTCGTGAAGAAGGGAGGCGAGGGTCGTGTCGTCGTTTACAGTCTCACCGTCCGATTCGGGATTGAGACTAACTGCGGTCAGAATGGATGGCAGGTTCCGCAGGTGAATTAAACGATCGCACCTAAACTCCGTTGTACGTAAACCCACTCAAAGCTTGCACCGGAACCAAACTACAGAATAATGGAGCGGGAAAAAAAAAACGATAGTTAAAAATTTAACGGAGAGAGGATAAATCCCATTTGCAAATTCACCGGCGTTTTTAAAATCCTTACGCAATCGATAGGATCTCCCCCAACCCCCACGGCCTTGTGGGTGGTCTGTTGACGGAAGACGTCATGTGCACGCTCGTGCGTGGCGTGCGTGGCGTGCGGGCGTGCGTGGCGTGCGTGGCGTGCGTGGCGTGCGTGGCGTGCGTGGCGTGCGTGGCGTGCGGGCGTGCGTGGCGTGCGTGGCGTGCGGGCGTGCGTGGCGTGCGGGCGTCGTCGCCACCGGGGTCCTCGGTTGGCGCGAGCAGTTGCACGTCCCCCACCAAGCCGCCCGTCCCCCCCCCCCCCCCCCCCACCGATTTCGTCACTGTTGTGGTGGTCGTCATCGTCAACATCATCCGCAGCCATGATCTGTCTATCCAATGCTGAACGAAGGCCTCTCCGTGGCTGTCTCTCGCGGCCAAGCGGCGCAGATATCCAGCTCTGTCTGTTGCTTTCCGTCTCCGCGGAGTGTGTGACCCCTCCCACTCCATCGTGCTCGCCCGTTTGTGGGCAGATACGAGGCAGTGGTGGAAATTCCTCGTTCCCACGGCAGGGGTCACGCTTTTCGCGTTGGGCGGCCGCGGTCGGTGTATTCGTCACGTGTAGACGGCACGCTGCTGCGGTTCGCCGTACACCCGTGGTGTGTGATGTGTGGCCGGCCAATGGTGTCCTGTTCGGCCCTCCGTGAGGAATTGTTTCCTTCCCCTGCTGTGCATGGCTGTTGTGAGCTGTACCGGTTGTGGCCGGTTGGTCAGTCTGCCTGTGTGTGTGTACTTCATAGGTGCTGCTCGCTAACAGCACTTGCCCCAACAGTCTGTTAAAGCTAAACGGGGGATCTTTGTATTTGTGTACTTGTGGGGATCGGCAGTGCAGCGATTCCTGGACCTCCGCTAGGTCGACTCGGCCTCAAATGAGTACCTGGTGCGGTGTGTAAACATCGCCACTGGGGAGATAAAGGCGGTCGGGCGTGGTGCCGGCCACCCACCCCCTCGTGTGCCGTGCCGGCCTTCATAGGTACTCGCTAACAGCACTTGTTCCTGCAGTTTGTTAAGCCTATGCGGGGGATCTTTGTCTTTGTACAGCCGCCATATATTCCATGATTAATTTCACACGTGTGTGTGTGTGTGCTCTGCGTTTATCTATCTCCTCCTACCCGTGCGCGTGCACAGTTGACATTCGCGAGATCAAAGAGATCAGGCCGGGGAAGAACTCCCGTGACTTTGAGCGGTACCAGGACGAGGCCCGGAAGGTGGACGCTTTGCTGTGCTTCGTCGTTCTCCATGGCACCGAGTTCCGCCTCAAGACCCTCAGCATCGTCGGTGAGCGTCGCCTCTTCCCTCTCCAGCATTTTTTTGTTTTTTAAACAACAGCCCATTACAAAGCACGAGCGGATGACAGTCAGAATCCAGAATATGTATTTATCCTGGAGGAATCCGATGAGCTGTGAAGCTCTTTTTCTCACAAATCTACAGTGAAGGGCACAAAGTATAGGAAATGTAAGAAAATCGTTTAAAAAATGTATATATATACAAATAAAACGCAACAATTTTTATTTTACCAGGTAAAGCCCGCTGAGCCAACCTTCATTTTCAGAAGCAACCTGGCCACAAATGATAGCTCAACGTTAGTGGCTCGGCATCGTGTGGACATTTACAGCAGCCACGTAATCTAAATAATGCAAACGCCCTAGGCCAGGTCGCCACGGGGCGAGGGGAGGGGAAGGCGATTGGGTTCACTGCCCCCCTACTCACGTACGGGTAGCGGTCGGGAACGTGGTCATTTTAGGGGAGGGGAAGCAGAGGGAAGGGGGGGAGATAGAGAGCACGTGCTGAGACAGAACCACAAAATAAAATAACATTGACGCGGCGAGTCAGCTTGTCGTGTTGGGAGTCTATCCCCTGTCTATGGGATGGCGTGTTGGGTGTCTATCCCCTGTCTATGGGATGGCGTGTTGGGAGTCTATCCCCTGTCTATGGGATGGTGTGTTGGGTGTCTATCCCCTGTCTATGGGATGGTGTGTTGGGTGTCTATCCCCTGTCAATGGGATGGCGTGTTGGGTGTCTATCCCCTGTCTATGGGATGGCGTGTTGGGTGTCTATCCCCTGTCTATGGGATGGTGTGTTGGGTGTCTATCCCCTGTCTATGGGATGGTGTGTTGGGTGTCTATCCCCTGTCTATGGGATGGTGTGTTGGGTGTCTATCCCCTGTCTATGGGATGGTGTGTTGGGTGTCTATCCCCTGTCTATGGGATGGCGTGTTGGGTGTCTATCCCCTGTCTATGGGATGGCGTGTTGGGTGTCTATCCCCTGTCTATGGGATGGCGTGTTGGGTGTCTATCCCCTGTCTATGGGATGGTGTGTTGGGTGTCTATCCCCTGTCTATGGGATGGCGTGTTGGGTGTCTATCCCCTGTCTATGGGATGGCGTGTTGGGTGTCTATCCCCTGTCTATGGGATGGTGTGTTGGGTGTCTATCCCCTGTCTATGGGATGGTGTGTTGGGTGTCTATCCCCTGTCTATGGGATGGTGTGTTGGGTGTCTATCCCCTGTCTATGGGATGGCGTGTTGGGTGTCTATCCCCTGTCTATGGGATGGCGTGTTGGGTGTCTATCCCCTGTCTATGGGATGGCGTGTTGGGTGTCTATCCCCTGTCTATGGGATGGTGTGTTGGGTGTCTATCCCCTGTCTATGGGATGGCGTGTTGGGTGTCTATCCCCTGTCTATGGGATGGCGTGTTGGGTGTCTATCCCCTGTCTATGGGATGGCGTGTTGGGTGTCTATCCCCTGTCTATGGGATGGCGTGTTGGGTGTCTATCCCCTGTCTAAGGGATGGCGTGTTGGGTGTCTATCGCCTGTCAATGGGATGGCGTGTTGGGTGTCTATCCCCTGTCTATGGGATGGCGTGTTGGGTGTCTATCCCCTGTCTATGGGATGGCGTGTTGGGTGTCTATCCCCTACTCTTTGGTTCTATTGGGTAAAGTCACGTAGGTAAAAAATAAAATAACAAAAATCACGACGTTTCGGCCACAACACAAGCGGCCTTCATCAGGTGAAGGGACGAGACTGTCTGGAGGACAGCGCTGGAGTGAAAAAAGCCACACTCAGATCACGACCTTTAAGCTGTGTGAGAAGAAACAAAGCGCCTTGACAAAGGAATTAGCATATAATTTAGCATTGAAATGGCTGAGTGATTAGCTTGTGACTGGTCACAGAAATAGCTATGTTAAAGTCAGAGCATATACATTCACCGAGGCACTTAGTACAAATCAAACAGGAGAATTTAGCGAAACACAACCACGCTCAGACCGTGGACCTTTAAGCTGTGTGCGAGCAAACAAGGTGTCCTGACAAAGAAATTAGCATAAAAATTAGCATTTGATTGGCCGATTTTAGAAAAGAGGTGGTGTACGTGCCGGTGGACTTGCCGTTTGGCGCGGGGGGGGGGGGGGGGAGTTTACCTATTGATGGTGTGAAAAGGGAATTTATAAGAGCTGCGAAAGTTTGGGGTACCACTACTTGAAAAATATACTGTTGAAATTAGTTTAATGTTTAGTTCGATTTAGAACATCGTTCCAATGGTTGCTTAATTTTAAACCATCTTCTCGGTTGAAATTGTGTCTGTGTTTGTAGATCTGAATTGCCTCGTGAACAAATCTCTGATAAAAACCAGTGGGTTTGCAAAGAACCTTGGTATCGGAGAAAATTATATCGTGATCACCCACAGCGTTGTAACAGTGATCAGCCACGGCAGAAGAATTCGTTTTGCCCCTGTCTATGGGATGGCGTGTTGGGTGTCTATCCCCTGTCTATGGGATGGTGTGTTGGGTGTCTATCCCCTGTCTATGGGATGGTGTGTTGGGTGTCTATCCCCTGTCTATGGGATGGCGTGTTGGGTGTTTATCTCCTGTCTATGGGATGGCGTGTTGGGTGTCTATCCCCTGTCTATGGGATGGTGTGTTGGGTGTCTATCCCCTGTCTATGGGATGGTGTGTTGGTAGTCTATCCCTGTCTAAGGGATGGTGTGTTGGGTGTCTATCCCCTGTCTATGGGATGGCGTGTTGGGAGTCTATCCCCTGTCTATGGGATGGCGTGTTGGGAGTCTATCCCCTGTCTATGGGATGGCGTGTTGGGGGTCTATCCCCTGTCTATGGGATGGCGTGTTGGGTGTCTATCCCCTGTCTATGGGATGGCGTGTTGGGTGTCTATCCACTGTCTATGGGATGGTATGTTGGGAGTCTATCCCCTGTCTATGGGATGGCGTGTTGGGAGTCTATCCCCTGTCTATTGGATGGCGTGTTGGGTGTCTATCCCCTGTCTATGGGATGGCATGTTGGGTGTCTATCTCCTGTCTATGGGATGGCGTGTTGGGAGTCTATCCCCTGTCTATGGGATGGCGTGTTGGGTGTCTATCCCCTGTCTATGGGATGGCGTGTTGGGTGTCTATCCCCTGTCTTTGGGATGGCGTGTTGAGTGTCTATCCCTTGTCTATGGGATGGCGTGTTGGGTGTCTATCTCCTGTCTATGGGATGGGGTGTTGGGAGTCTATCCCCTGTCTATGGGGTGGCGTGTTGGGTGTCTATCCCCTGTCTATGGGATGGCGTGTTGGGTGTCTATCCCCTGTCTATGGGATGGTGTGTTGGGTGTCTATCCCCTGTCTATGGGATGGTGTGTTGGGTGTCTATCCCCTGTCTATGGGATGGCGTGTTGGGTGTCTATCCCCTGTCTATGGGATGGCGTGTTGGGAGTCTATCCCCTCCCCCCGCCCCCGAACTGTGTGTACACTCACGCTGGGTTCAGTGCGAATGGGGACCACCTAGCCTCCAATTCCCGTTCCTTACCCTTGAAATTATGGCAATGAATAGTTTTATTATAAATAATCGGCAAATGTCACCCCCCCCCCCATTAATGGCCCCCCACTCCGACTGACAGTTTTATCGTGTTGCGCTGTCGGCGTCGAATCTCACCGAACAGTGCCCAGGGAAGCGGATGTCACAGAACTACCGCTGAGAGATTCCTTCACGTGACGGCCGCTCCACACACCGTGGAGGCCAGATATTTTTTGCACTCGCTCTCTCACCGAGAGCAATGCTGGAGGAATCCGATGAGCTATAAAGCTCTTTTCACACATGTCCAGCAGGGGTGGGTAAGAACGTTACAATAACAAACAATTCAAAAAACACGATAGGAGTGCAAAGTACAGGAAAGGTAAACAAATCACCCAAAACACAAACAAATAAAACTAAACCATCCCCATCCTACCAGCCAAAACCCACTGACGTATCAACTTATTTTTCAGAAGTGACCTGGCCACAAATAATAGCTCAACAAAGTGGCCTTATCATTTGGATATTTATAGCACCAAAAAAAATCTAAATAATCTCCATGCATGTTTCTAAATGTGGAGGGAAAAACCGGAGAACCCGGAGAAAAATCCACGCGACCACGGGGAGGGAGACGCACAAACTCCAAATATACAGCAGCAAGCGTCAAGGTTGGGATTGAATCCCCGACCTCCTGCATACCAGACAAGGAAGATAACGCCACCGAGATGTTAAAAATAAAGTCTATGAATTATAATTGCATCCCTGTATAGCATTCCGGCAGCTCTAGTTGCTGGAAGCCACGCCAATTTGCTTTCAGGAGGGTCCTGCATTTTTTTATTTTTAAGGCATTTGCAGCCAATTTATTTTGCACGTGGAAGGAAATTGGAGGACCTGGAGAAAACCCACGCCTTGCACAAAGGGGGCAACGCTCTATCCCCCTGTCTCGATGGAAACAGGTGGCGATTAGTCCACACTTGCTATACTGCCCTCTCCCGACGAGCAAGGGTATGGGCACCTGCTCCACGCCCGCAGGAACAACATTTGCGCGGCGATCCCCCAACCCTCTCGCAACCTCCGATTTTAGCACGGTTGGCTACGCACGGTGCGATAGAAGCCACGTGCGTGGCCACCGCCGCCCGCACCTTTGTAGGTTCACCGTCGTCGTCATCCTCCTGCTGCAGCGAGCGTCGTGGGCTGGATGCGAGAGGGACGTGGGCTGGATGCGCGAGGGACGTGCGCTGTGTGTCGTGTGTCAGCCGACAGCAAGGAGGAGGCCTCCGTTTGGGTGACGGGACTCAACTGGCTCCTGACGGACACTCTCTGGGCTCCGACCGCGCTGCAGATCGAAAGGTGTGACGATCGCTCGCTTCCCTCGGGGGTGGGGGGGGGGGCGCGGGGGGGGGGGGTGCCTCGGAACACGTGGAGGCAAATGGGGGTGGGTGGGCTGTGCTTTGCGGCTGGAAGCGTGCGTCCCGAGCGCCTTGGGCGGTGTTATTTTTTTGTCGTCCGTATCGCCGTCCGCTGGGGAGGAGTGTTGCTCAACTCGGAGCGCTTTCTGTCCCGCTTTTAGATCCCCGATTTTTGATCTGACGGCACGTGGCGGTTTGAAACCTCCTGTTCTTGCTGCGTTCGCTAACGAGAGTCAAAGTGACCCCCTCCCCCCCCCCCCGCTTTCGCGAGCACCGAGGCGGTGCTCGGCTCCACTTCACCG
Source organism: Petromyzon marinus (assembly GCF_048934315.1). Classification (NCBI taxonomy): domain Eukaryota; kingdom Metazoa; phylum Chordata; class Hyperoartia; order Petromyzontiformes; family Petromyzontidae; genus Petromyzon; species Petromyzon marinus. The sequence goes on from NC_133720.1 coordinate 10,806,334, forward strand.
CCCTAAGCCGCTGGAGGAAATTCCACGTTTCTATGGCCAGGGCGAGTCTGGCTTTCAAAACAACCACCGTTGACGTGCCCCACAAAGTGTGGCAGTAATTTTGTTCACGCCCGAGGGTTGATGGAGGCAGAGTCAACCCTCAAGCGGGATTCAAACTCTCGACCTTCCGATTGCGAGCCGCCCGCTCTCCTGCTCGGCCACCCGGCGAGGATAACGCCGCTGTCCACGCTCGTTGCGTTCCCAATGTCGGTACGGCATCTGCACGATGCCTCTCGGCTACCGTAGTCTTGCGGTCGAGAGCAGGTCCAATTAGCACGGTTGGCTGTGTACGGTGCGAAAGAAGTTCAACGTACATACGGGTCGCGGAGTGCTTTTGAAATTCTGAACTTGGAAAGCGACGCAGCAATGTCCCTAAAGAAAGTGCTGATCAGCATTGCTAATCATCCGCCTATGATATGTGTGTGTGTAATGATATCACCTGCTTATGTGTGTGTGTGTGTGTATCACCTGCCCTGCCTGTGATGAGTGTGTGTGTGTGTGTCTCACCTGCCTATGACACGTGTGTGGGTGTGTATCACATGCCCTGCCTATGGCATGTGTGTGTATCACCTGCCTCTGACATATTCTTTGCCTCTGACATGTGTGTGTTTCGCCTGCCTATGACACGTATGTATGTATTACCTGCCTATCACGTGTTTGTGTGTATCACCTGCCCTGCCTATGACGTGTGTGTGTGTGTGTGTCACCTGCCCTGCCTATGACATGTGTGTGTGTGTGTGTATCACCTGCCCTTCCTATGACGTGTGTGTCACCTGCGTGGACATTGACAAGGATAAGGGAAGTATAGACGAAGAGCCCGCGAATAAGCAAGGAGAGATGCACGTTTAGAATGAGACGCAGAGACGGCTAGAGGAGCACGTGGGTTAGAGAACGAAGAAACGAATGAGAGACGTCGTATTGACCCACGAAGAAAATTGCGTGTGTGTGTGTGCGCGAGCATGCGTCTGCGTGATCTGTGTGCGTCTGATGTCACCGAGTGGGAGCGGTAGTGTAGTGGTTAGCGACGCTTTGGTATGAACCTGGCAACCCGGGTTTGATTCCCGCTCATAGCCAACACCAGTGACGATTATCTGAACCGGTGCTGGGCCTCCCCTAGATCGACTCGGCCTCAAATGAGTACCACATGCAGTAGTGTGTAAACATCGCCACTGGGGGGACAGGCAGCCGGCGTGGTGCTGAACACTCACCCCCTCGTGTGCCGTGCCTGCCTTCATAGGTTCTCGCTAACAGCACTTGCCCCTGCAGTCTGTTAAGGCTATACGGGGGAGGGGCAGGCATTGATCTTTATCTTTGTTGTTTGATTGTCACCTTACAGGTGGCTGAGGAAGCAGTTCTACGCGATGGACCGGAACCGGGGAAACGGGTGCGTCCGCGTCACCGCGGTTCTCGCGTTATCGCCCAGGCGTGTCGGGTACCATCCGAGCGGTCGGGCGGTCAGTCGGTTGGCCCGCGGGTCGGCCGCGGGTCGGCCGTCGGTCGGTCGGTCGCGGGTCAACCGTCAGTCGGTTGGCCGATGGTCGGCCGCGGGTCGGCCGTCGGTCAGTCGGTCGGTCGGTCGGTCGCGGGCCAACCGTCAGTCGGTTGGCCGATGGTCGGCCGCGTGTCGGCGGTCGGTTGGCCGATGGTCGGCCGCGGGTCGGCTGGCCGTCGGTCAGTCGGTCAGTCGGCCGCGGGCCTGCCTCGGGCTGGCCGCGGGTCGGCCGTCAGTATGCCGGCCAGCCAGGGTGTGGCAAGTTCTGGCCTGTTTTATGTTCCCATGAAATCGCCGGTTCCGAGACCCCATAGGTTTTCTGAATATCCGACCTAAAGGGGGTGGATACGAGGTGGGGGGGGGGGGTGGGTGTACGTTTGTGTGTCACAGGCTGGCAAGGTGCCCGGCGTCTCTTCTTGAAGTGGGTTCATTCGGTTTGCTCTAATTCGTTGTCGTGGAGAGGCGGTAGTGGGGGCCAGGGGTACAGCTGGGGGAGGGGGTTTAACCATTGAACAGGAAAAGGTTTTGAGAAGCGGGCCGTGGTCGTCGGTGGGCGCTGCGCGATTGGCGGTCAGTGTGTACCCCCCCCCCCCCCCACCACTGCCGTGCGAGAGCCTCGCTTGCGTGCTGCTCCATTCCCATTGGATGGGCGTCAATTCCACGTTCCTTTGGAGGGGAGAGGTGGTGTCGAGTCTCTCCTGTCGCACGAATAAGCGCGTTGTTTCGGTCACCCGTTGTGGTAATGCGTTGCTCGCGAAGCAAAGATTGGTGGGTAGCGCGCGCGTACATTCGCGAAACGTTCAAGCCAGCTGGGGGATGCAAGTTTTGTCCGGCAGGCGGGTAGTAGTTCAGTAAGTGGCGTGGCGACGTTGAAACCCGTGCGGACCTTTTGCGTGTTAACCCCCCAGTGCACCCTGGGTTCTCTCCTGCCACTGCAGTTTCCCTCGCGCATGTGAAACGCTTTTTCATAACGTCGTACAGGGTTCCGTCAACGGGCATCTGCACAAGCCCTCCCCCCCCCCCCCCCCCCCCAAAGCCGCGTACGTGAGTCGGCGATTTTTGTGCCGGAGCGGATGTTAAGCCTGTACTAAACGAAAAACTCAACTATTTTTATTTTACCAGGTAAGGCCCACTGAGCGATGTAGCTCTTTTTCAGAAGTGACCTGGCCGCAAATGATAGCTCAGCGAAGTAGCTTATCGTGTGGAACTTTATTGCAGACAAATACTGTAAATGCGCATTGATTCTAAGTGTGGAGGGAAAAACCGGAGGACTCGGAGAAAAATCCACGTGACCATGAGGGAGAAAGACACGCAAACTCCAAATATACGGACATCAGGGTTGGGGATTTACCCACGATCTCCTGTATACCAGGCGAGGTAGTTAACATCTCGCCACCGCGTGTTTGAAGCAAAATCGGAACGGCTCGCACATCTGCACTAATTATTTGTTTTTCTCCTTTGTTCAACTCGGGCTGGAAAAGATGGAGAATAGCGGCTGGAAATGTTTCTCTCTCTCTCTCTCTTTTTTCCCCTTTCTTTCCACAATCCCAAAAATAGGACAAAGGAAATCTGTTCCTTGCTGATAACACAGCAGTGCAGGAAGGGATCTTTTTTATCATGGGACTTAAAGAGTTGAGAGAGGGGGTTTTTGTACGCATGGACAGGAAATGGCTACGCGATGATTGACCCCCCACTCCCCACGTGATTCCACGTGCGACCACGATTCTGGGGTAACGATTCAACTAAAAACTAAAGCCAGAATTTTTTATTTTACCAGCTAAGGCCCACTGAGCTACATAGCTCTTTTTCGGAAAGCGACCTGGCCACAAATGATAGCTCAATGAAGCGACTTTTCAAGTGGAAATTTATAGCAGCCAAATACTGTATGAACGCGCGATGTTGATTCTAAATGTGGAGGTAAAAACCGGAAGACCCGGAGAAAAATCCACGTGACCACGGGGAGAACACGCAAACTCCAAATAAACAGGCGTCAGGGGTCGGGATCGAACCCCCACCGCCTTCTTGTATACCAGGCGAGGTAGTTAACATCTCCCCACTGTGGCGCCCTCGTCACCGTGGTGAGTCCATGCACACTATAACTTGTGCAGTTGGATTAACAGTCAACAGTGGTTTCTGGGTTTCCGTGAGCCGTTCGTACGCACATGCACAAACGTCCACGGCAAAGGTGCAGTCCCTGCAATTGCTTGCGCGCGCGACTGCCGTCGGGAGGGCCTATTGCTAGAGATCGCTCCTCTACGGGGTATTTAGCCTACCCATTCCATGCTGGAACGGCGTTTTTGGAGTTGCCCACGCGTTTTTGCCCCGGCCTTTTCGGCCGCCTGTTGAACGTCGTTGCGTCGTTTGCAGGGTGAATCGCAAGGACCTGAAGGCCATGCTGCCGCAGCTGAACTTCAAGTTGCCGAACACGCGGCAACTCCGGGACAAGTTTGCGGTAACCCGCGACGGCCGCGCTGTCGCTTGCCTCCACCGGTTTACCGTCGGTTCGGAGTTCGGAACGTGACTTGGCGTTCATAAGCCCGGTTACGTCGCGTGACGAAATCCCACGAAGGTTAACGATCGTCCGCGTGCTTTGCTTGTTGCATAGCAACAGTTGAGGTCCCATTGTCATTCCACTGCTGGGTGACTGTCTCCACACCGTGTGACCCGCCGATTGTTTGGCCCAAGGTTTTCTATTAAACCTTCCTTTGTGTGAGCTCACAACAAGTGAGATGAACACGCAAGTAGGCTTTCGCGACCAATATTATCCATAATGGAGGTTGATGATGCTAGTGGTAATGACTGGCGAAACGTCGTACTCGAATTTAATACGCCGTGGGTTTACTCTCCAACACACCGGCGTGCTGAACACGTAACAAATCGGCACATTTTGTTAACGTGACAAACCTTACTAATTGGCCGTGTCGGGTGGTGGAGGGTTTAACGACACATTAATATTTACGCGATCTAACCCCCAAAAAAAAACCTCTTGCGGACTACAACGAGCGCTTTTTGTTCACAGCAACAACAAAAATATGCCTCGCGTACATTTATTATTTTTTCAAACGCAAACGTTTTTTTTTGTGAACGTCTCTTGCAGGAAGTGGAAGCGAGGAAGGGGGAGATTTCCTTCGCCCAGTTTGTGGCCTTTTACAAGAACCTCATGTTCGACGCGCAGAGACTGGTGAGGCTTCGCGGGAATGTCTGCGCGCGCTCGCCCGGCCTTCACGTCACGCGCGCTCGCCCACGCTTTACCGGGCGCAGTGCCCTCGACCTGTGAGCCGGCCGGCGGCGGCGGCGGTCATCGCCGTGGAGGCACACTGATGATCTTGCGAAACTCCCTTGCCGTGGTCGTCGCGCAGGCGCCGTACGGCGGTACGGCAGCAGTGTGGACTCCACCTGTTCCTTCCGTGTGGGATTGAGTGTTTCCCCCTCGCACGCGTGGGTGCCCTGGTTTCCTCCCACGTGTATGAACGCTCATTGATTGACCGATAACACCGTAATACACAGAGGACCACTGAGCTTGGGCAATTGTTGGTGCCGGCTCAACGCGTGGCTGCTGCTGCTGTCTCGCTGGTTGTCTGTGGTTCCTCCTCGCGCGCCTCCGAGTCGTCCTCTCTCTTCGAGAGCGAGCACATACTCTGCGGTGCGCTACAAGTTGGGGGTTGGTGGCTCGCGCAGACACATTTGGACGAGGTGGCTGCGATGGAGCTTGTTGACGTTGTCGTGGTCGGCCTTCGGCTTCCCACTGCTGTCCAAAAGCCTCACCTCCATTTTCTCCCATTTCTTTCGTTCCCCAGTTGCTTGTGTCACAAGTGGCGAAATGTTAATTCCCTCACGTGGTATACAGGAGGTCGTGGGTTGGATCTTGGTGCTGACGATGCCTGCTTATTTGGAGTTTGCATGTTTTCTCTCTCTCTCCGCTTGGTCGTGTTGATTTTTTCTCCGGATCCTCCGGTTTTTCCTTCCACCTTTCAGAATCAACATCACGTGTTTAGAGTATTTGGCTGATACAAATGTTCACGCGATGGTAAGCCACTTTGTTGAGCGAGAATTTGTGGCCAGGTTGCTTCTGAAAAAGAGCTACATAGCTCAGTGTGGGCCTTACCTGGTAAAATAAAAAATAGTTTAGTTTTAGTGCCTGGTCATGGCCCTCTCTTCCGCTGTCTCCCTCTGATCCTTTTCTCGGTCTCCTCCACCCATAATGCACATTTGCTTGGTCTCACCTCTCGTCAGCTGTTGCTCATGACGCCCAGTTTCCAATTGGCGCCCATTGTCCTGCCAATTCTTTCTCGATTCTTTTGTTGTTGTTGCTTACACGGGCGACTTGTCAGATGTACCTCTTGAGTCTCCAAACTTAAATACTACTTTGAATTAAGTATATTGTTTACATGTTAACATTCGTGTGCACGCTACATGCGATATAACAGATAAGTTGGTGATACTGCTGCTGCTGCATTGGCAGTAGTGCACAAACAAACATCGTGTGTGTGTGTGGCCATAAAAGTAAAATATATCGGCAACGTTTCGGTAAATTCGTGTAATGTATATTGAACGTCTTTCGCAGCAAACCACGCTGAACGGAGGTGGGCCTTTTTCACATCATGGCTAAACCTTAAATCACATCATGGCTTAACCTTAAATTGCATCATGGCAAAACCTTAAATCGCATCATGGCTAAACCTTAAATCGCATCATGGCTAAACCTTAAATCGCATCATGGCTAAACCTTAAATCACAGGATGGCTAAACCTTAAATCACAGGATGGCTAAACCCTAAATCACATCATGGCTAAACCTTAAATCACAGGATGGCTAAACCTTAAATCACAGGATGGCTAAACCTTAAATCACAGGATGGCTAAACATTAAATCGCATCATGGCTAAACCTTAAATCGCATCATGGCTAAACCTTAAATCGCATCATGGCTAAACCTTAAATCACAGGATGGCTAAACCTTAAATCACAGGATGGCTAAACCTTAAATCACAGGATGGCTAAACCTTAAATCACAGGATGGCTAAACCTTAAATCACATCATGGCTAAACCTTAAATCACAGGATGGCTAAACCTTAAATCACAGGATGGCTAAACCTTAAATCACAGGATGGCTAAATCTTAAATCATTGCCTCTTTTCCCCCCTGTCTTACAGATCGTTGAGCAGATAGACTTCTGCGTACCTCTTCGGTAAGTTCCAAATAAATCCCCCACACACCCCCGCTCCCCTCCCCCCATCCACCGCTTCATTTGTAGCCCAGCCCAGTCATCATCACAGCCATTATCATGGAGACCGAACGGATTGATTTATTTTCATTGATTTTCTCTGCGATTATATATTTTTCTCGCTATTTATGTATTCATTTTTTATTTGCTAAGTAGTGGGGTTTTGTTTTTGTATTATCTGTGTACGGAACTGGATCATTGGGATGCAATTGCATGAATAATGCTCAATAAAATTAAATAATTATTATCATTTGCAGTTAAGGCTGGATTTTGTTGTAGCATTTGCATGTGTGTATTGTCAACTTTTCGGCTATACGGGGGAGATCTTTGTCTTTGTTCTAAAACGTGTTATTTAGTTCAAACCAAGACTACTGTCCATCAAAAAGCCATAAAAATTCTAAGAACACGACAACTCCATTTTCAATGCTGGAGAGCGCAAATATAAACTCATCTGCAGTGCCCAGGGAAGTGGTCCACGTGGCCATCAAGAGTGGGAACCATGTGTGCCTGGTCAGTTGTATCCATCGTCTATAAACTAGCAATCCAAACGTTGTTAAGCATTTTTCGATTTAAAGCTTTCGTGACTGCAGGGATTCATCTTCTTGGTTCTTTCGGTAAAGTCACGTAGGAGGGAAGTAATAAAAATAAAACATAATAAAATAAAATTATCACGACGTTTCGGCCACAACACAAGTAGCCTTCTTCAGGTGAAGGAACAGAACTGTCGGGACGACAGCGCTTCAAAGCTTCAAAGCGCTGTCGTCTCGGCAGTTCTGTTCCTTCACCTGAAGTAGGCTACTTGTGTTGTGACCGAAACGTCGTGAGAATTTTATTTTATTATGTTTTATTTTTATTATTTTATTTCCATTCTACGTGACTTTACCGAAAGAACCAAGAAGTTATTAAGCATATTAAATGCTTGCCACAAATGAACCACGATACCGTGCTCGTCTCATCAAGGAGCATAAAACATCACGCCAACTCCGGTTCATCCTCGCAGCAGCGGCTTTTGGCTGCTAGCCATCAGGCCAAGACGGCCACCGCATCGCGTGCTTTCAGATGCGCTTCTGCGGCCGTCTGGAACGCTCTTCCTTCCAATATTAGGAAGCCAGTGTAGCTATGCACTTGGAAATCTAGATTAAAAACGAATTAATTTAGAACTGCTTTTCGTGTTTAGTTTACCCTTCCCCTGCACCTTCGATTAGCACGGTTGGCGACATACAGTGCTAAAGAAGTTCACCATACAGAGCATGCATAAATGTTTTAGCTGCGGTAGCACGAGTATGATTTCACCCCGTGCGGGCGTCTAAAATGACAAACGAAGCTATTTATTTTTATTTTACCACGTCAGGCTCACGGAGCTATACAGCTCTTTTTAAGAAATGGCCTGACCACACATGATAGCTCAACGAAGTGGCTTATCACGTGGAAATTTGTAGGAGCCAAATACTTGATGCTAAATGTGGCAGGAAAGACGCAACTATGGGGACAACATGCAGACTTCAAATATACGGCAGGCGTCTTGGTTGGGATCGAACCCCCGGCCTGTATACCAGGCGAGGCAGTTAACATCTCCCCACCGCGTCTCTCACTGGCATGCCGACGTCTCGCCCCGTGTGTCCGTGACCCCGTGTGTCCGTGACCCTGCGTGTCCCCAACCCCGCGTTTCCCCGACCCCGTGTGTCCGTGACCCCGTGTGTCCCGTGACCCCGTGTGTCCGTGACCCCGTGTGTCCGTGACCCCCTCGTGTCCCCGATCCCCGCGTGTCTGTAACCCCACGTGTCCCCGACCCCTGTGCGCCGTCCAGGAACTCGGAGCGGCCGGACGTCTGCTCCGTAACGCTGCACGACTTCCAGAGGTTCCTGCAAATCGAGCAGAAGGTGAGGGCGTAAACGTTTGAGCTGATGTTGTTTAGCCCGCTGTGAACTCGAGGGGCTGGGGAGATGGAGCCTCATTTGCAGGATTGACCTGGGGCCGATGATGATTTTCCCTCCATAATACAGGGTTTTTTTTGGTTAGATTGCGTAAATATAAAAAATGTGTCATGAAACCCGCCACCACCCGACGCGTAAACCGAACGTGCCAATTCGTTACTGGTGTAGCACATCGGTGTTTTGGAGAGCGAAGCCACAACCCCCCAAAAAACGCCGTGTTATGGATGATATTTGTCGCGAAAGCCTACGTGTTATAGATGATTCTCCCTGTGTGTGTGACATCCCGATTGAGTAATTCGCGGTGTGATTTTCGAACCTGGCAATTGTTGTGGGCCCTGACGCCCGCCGGCACACAGCGGCCGACTCTTGCGAATTACGTCAGGGGATCTGCACCGTCCACTGTGAAAACAGACGGCACGTATTGTCAAGGTTATTACACCAACTGCAGTATTAACCAGGGCGGCCGTAGTGCAGATACACTGCTTGGTACAGATAAGTCGTCATGATGCCAAGTCGTGATTTGGAAGATTCAAGAATAGTTTTTCATCAGGGTTATACTGTCATTTAGTCCATCTGATTTCTTCGTTTCATATAATCGGAATCTTTATTTATCCTGGAGGAATCTCAGTGGCCCTGTCTAGCTCTGCTCGTTACGTTAAGTCCAGGTGGAGTAGAATCGCATTGGTTTGCGCTATGAAACCATCAATCCGAGTTCGATGTCCGGCCATGGGCTAACATCAGCAGCAAGTGCTGTCTGAGCTGGCCTCGTGACCACATCAGTAGCAGCCTGTAATAGCAAACAATGGGAGCTGTTGCCACGCAACAGCTCCGCATCGCGGTAATGAGACGTGTCGCGCAGCAAACCAAGCATCAGCAACCGCCGTTCGGCACCAAGTGATGGTGGTGTCACCATGGCACTTGTACCAGACTAAGTGCACTTTGAGGCCATGTAAAGTGTTGAAGGCTTGCTGCTGGGCAGGAGGCCGCGGGACAGACCCAAGTGCTATGGGTTCATTGAATGAGATGACCGGCAGATGGCACCACCTGTGCTCCCCACTGTGGTGCCAACTTGCTACCGTTTTAGCCACCCGACGCTCCGCTCGTTGTTGTGAACGTCGCTCCTCTGCCCTCCGCTGTTGTTGGAGGGTGACCGCCTCCAACTGCCCAGTAGGGTCCTTCACACACAAGTGAATAACGCAAACAATAATAATCCTCTTCTTTGGTTCTTTCGGTAAAGTCACGCAGAATGAGAATAAAATATTAAATTGATAAAATAAAATAACACAATAATATTCTCATGACGTTTCGGCCACAACACAAGCGGCCTTCATCAGGTGAAGGGACGAGACTGTCTGGTAGGACAGCGCTGGAGTGAAAGAGCCACGTTCAGATCACGGCCTTTAAGCCTAAAGTTGAGGCTTAAAGGCCGTGATCTGAACGTGGCTCTTTCACTCCAGCGCTGTCCTACCAGACAGTCTCGTCCCTTCACCTGATGAAGGCCGCTTGTGTTGTGGCCGAAACGTCGTGAGAATATTATTGTGTTATTTTATTTTATCAATTTATTATTTTATTCTAATTCTATGTGACTTTACCGAAAGAACCAAAGAAGATGAATCATTGCAGTCACGAAAGCTTTAAATCGAAATAATAATCCTCCTGACTAATAACAATAAAAGCAACTGTGGGTCGCTGCAAGTTGTCCAAGTAAATACCAGACCGTGTCTCTGAATCAGAATATGTATTTATCCTGGAGGAATCTGATGAACTATGAAGGTCTCTTTCACAGATGTCCAGTTCGGGCGGGTAAGGACACAACAACACCAGTTACAAAAACACGATAGCAGTGCAAAGTACAAGAAAGATAATCATGTCACCCAAAAACATCAAAATAAAACGAAACCATCCCCATCCTACCAGCCAAAGCTCACTGACGTATTAACTTAATTTTTCAGAAGTGGCCACAAATAATAGCTCAACAAAGTGGACCATCATTTTGACATTTCATAGCACCTGAATAATCTAAATGATCTCAATGCATGTTTCTAAATGTGGAGGGAAAAACCGAAGGAACTGGACAAAAAAAATCCACGTGACCACTGGGAGAGAGAGACGCGCAAACTCCAAATATACAGCAGAAGGCGTCGGGGTCGGGATAGAACCCACGCCCTCCTCCATACCAGACGAGGAAGATAACAACGCCACACACGCTCCCGACAACCAAACTAACGCAAGCTCAGATCCACGGAAGCAAATCACGGGGAGAACCGTCCCGGGCCGTCGGCCTCCCCCACCCTCCCCAGGCGAGGCTGAATATTCCTTGGGACCATCTCTCCCACCCCTTCCCGCCCCCCCCCGCAGGAACCGTGGGCCAGCGACCTGGCGTGCGTGCGGGAGCTCATGTTCCGCATCCTGTGTGACGGCGCGCGCGAGAGCGAGGAGCCCTGCTTCTCCCTCGAGGAGGTGACGCCCGCCCGCCCGCCCGCCCGCCCGCCCGCATGCCGCGCGCCCCCCTTGCCGCGTGTTTATTATCGACGCCCCGAAGCTGTTGGGCGTGGGGTCCTCGGGGCCGAGCGAAAGCCGAATCCGGGGGCGCGAGCTTTCGGACGCCTCCCTTTTGGGAGTTTTTGTTGTTGTCGTAAATATAAAAATGTTACCGAGGCGATGTGCGGGGCCCGTTCCATCACGTTGTGACGCACGTGTGTACACACGCCGTCGACATAAGCCAAACCGCTCGTGAAAAGCAGGGGGATGGAGAAAGATGAGGGATGGGCTCGCTGCCCTGAACCACACAAGGGGGAGTGGGGGTCCCATCGAAAGGGGAGAGGGTATTTTTATTTTTGAAGCAAGGGGGACGGGATGACAGGGGGAGAGCGAGGGACACACACCTAAATTGCAGTGGTTATGCCTCTTATGCCCGGTCCCTGTCTCCCGACCCTCCATCCTGCTAACTTATTTAAGTTGTTTTGTGTGATGGGGGGGGGGACCATCTGGCCTCGAATTTCACCTCCCTTTCCCTCGAGCTTATGGCTCAGGTGTTCCACACCGTAATGCGCCGTAAGCGTACTGCACCGTTGTTTCCAGGTGGGTGGTTTCGTTTGATTCTTCCAGTTGGTCAAAATAACCTTCCTGGGCTATGATGTTGAAAGTCTGCAAGAGAGCGTGTCTGGTGCATTGAGGCCACGGGAGGCCTTTAATCCCCATGAGGTCTCCTCTAATGGTGGGGGGGGCAAGTCTGTGCCACTAAGGTCATTAATGAACCCTTGCGACCTCGCCGTAAGGCTTCTCCACATCCGGGCAGTGACGGGAAGCCATGGAGATAGTTCTGTGCTGAACCTGGAGAACGTCTGGGGCAGTCTAAAGAAATGTTAATCAATTTTGCCCTGCTCTCATTCGTTAAGTACGTCCGATGCGCAAACTTAAATTGAATGAGTTTGAGCGACGGAGCTCTTCGGCCTGCGTTATTTGGTGGGGGGGGAGGGGGGGGGAGGTTTAACGCTTTGCGATTGAGCTTCCAGGACGTAGAAACGTGTTTTTAGCTCTGTCTGTCTGTAACGAGGGGACACGGAAACTCTCGTGATGGGGGAGCCACTGGAGCTGTGGACTTTTAAATCTAGATTAAAAACTAATTTCTTTAGAACTGCTTGTTGGGTTAGGTTGTTGTCCTTTCCACCCCTGCCCATGCACCTCCGATTAGCACGCTTGGCTACGTACGGTGCGAAAGAAGCTCAAACATACATGCAGAATGATTCATTTCGAACAAAGCTTTAATAGAGAGGTGTGTTGCCTTTAGGGATTCGGCCGAGAGCCGTGATCCGAGCCCCGATGGTACTCATCATCGCAGGCCCACCGCTTCCCGCGTGCTCGGCACGATTGGCAGTTTTTTTATTTTTAATTAATAAGTAAGTCAATATTGCCATTCGAGAACCCAGACTACAAAGTCGAATTCAAAAAGAGGGGCAACAAGAAGCGCAGCTAACGTGTAACAAACTCGGCGCAACGCACCCTCGAATTTGTCGATCGATCGGAAGGCGTCCGGGCTCTCTGCCCTCCGAGACGCTCAAACGCGCGGCCCCACCCCGGAAAAGGGCGCGCGTGAATTACGAGCGGCTGCGACGAACCGGCGTGCGACGCGTAGTTGTTGGCGTCGTCGATGTGGACAATTGTTTATCCCCCCGCCCCCCCCCCCCCCCCCGCGTGGCACAGTTCCTGACGTACCTGTTCTCCCGTGAGAACTGCGTGTGGGACAGCCAGTACAACCAGGTGTGCGCCGAGCAGATGAACAACCCACTGTCGCACTACTGGATCTCATCTTCGCACAACACGTGAGTGCACACGCACGCACGACGACGACAAAGATCCCCCGTGTGGCCTGTAACAGGCTGTTGGGGCAAGTGCTGTTAGCGAGGAGCACCTGTGAAGGCCGGCACGGCACGTGAGGGGGTAGGGTTTGCCAGCACCACGTCCTGGACGCCTTTGTCTCCCCAGTGGTGATTTTTACACATCGCACCAGGTACTCATTTGAGGCTAAGTCGACTTAGGAGAGGCCCGGAACCGGTTCAGATAATCGTCACTGGTGTGAGTGGGAATCGAACTCGGGTTGCCGGGTTCGTAGCGCGGCGCGCTAACCGCTACGCCACCGCCCCCCACACGCACGCACCACACACGTACACACACGTGTGGATTTTCACACGCACGCGATTGGCTCGTCGTCAATTGGCTGAAAACATCTTACTCTACACGCGCCTCCGTGTGTTGCGGATTGCGAAGAGGTATGAGATGATGTTTGCATTAATGACGCTAAGATATAACAAAAAAACATTGATTATCATCATTAACGCTTTAAGTTGACCGTTGTGCTTGATTTGTGTGTTTAATGCGTCAAATTCCCGGCAGAACGCAGCTTATCTTGGGTGCTGTGTTCACCGATTGGTCACTCTGTCATACTAATAAGCCACCGATTGGTCGCTTCGTCATACAACTAAGCCACCGATTGGTCGCTTCGTCGTATAACAAAGCCACCGATTGGTCGCTTCGTCATACAACTAAGCCACCGATTGGTCGCTTTGTCATAAAACTAAGCCACCGATTGGTCGCTTCGTCGTACAACTAAGCCACCGATTGGTCGCTTCGTCGTACAACTAAGCCACCGATTGGTCGCTTCGTCGTACAACTAAGCCACCGATTGGTCGCTTTGTCGTAAAACTAAGCCACCGATTGGTCGCTTCGTCGTGCAACTAAGCCACCGATTGGTTGGTTCGTCATACACTTAAGCCACCGATTAGTCTCTTAATCGTACAATTAAGCCACCGATTGGTGGCTTCGTCGTACACCTAAGCCACCGATTGGTTGGTTCGTCGTACACCTAAGCCACCGATTGGTCGGTTCGTCGTACACCTAAGCCACCGATTGGTCGGTTCGTCGAGCCAGCTGCCGCACTGACCGGTGGCTGTCCGCTGCTGCTGCGGCCGTTGTTGCCGCCACAGCTATCTGACAGGGGACCAGTTCTCGAGCGAGTCGTCGCTGGAGGCCTACGCGCGCTGCCTCCGCATGGGCTGCCGCTGCATCGAACGTAAGTCCCCACGGAGCTCACGGGGCGGCCGTCGCGACGCTCTGGTCTCACGTCCCCGGCGAGGGGGGAGGGGGGGGACCCGTTGTGACGTGTTGGCTGAACGTTCGTTTTCTCCACATTTTGCCATTCATCTTCTCTTTTTCTTATTCCCTTTTATCCGTATGTATGTACGTACCTATGTACGTATGTATGTATGTACTTTGAACTTCTTTCGCACCGTACATAGCCAACTGTGCTTCATAGCTAAGTGGGCCTTACACCTGGTACAATGACAATAGTTTGTGGTTTTCTTTTTTTCTTCAACATCCCACTGGTGGACGATGTGCGTGCAACAGGGAGTGGATTGTCGTTATGAAGCAGTTCAATGTGTCTATGTTGAATTTATTTCGCACCGTACGTAGCCAACCGTGCTAATCGGGGGTGCGGAGGAAGGACCACAAACTAAACACACAAGGCACAAGCATCCGACCTCTTTATGGAGGCACCTGGGTTTGTGAACTTCTGGCAGCTACAGCGGCAGTCCGCCACGCTTAACGATCATCGTCGTCATATCAAATCCATTGCTAATGTTTCCGTGTCCTTCCTCTCTGTGCTAGTGCCTCCTCTACATTGAAAACTCATTTCTTTTTTGTGTTCAGTTTGTTGTCCTTCCCCTGTACCTCCGATTAGCACGGTCGGCTACGTACGGTGTGAAAGAAGTTCAACATACATACAGTAAAACCTTGGATTGCGAGCATAATTCGTTCCGGAAACGTGTTTGCAATCCAAAGCACTCGTACATCAAAGCACTCGTAGATCAGTTGTGATCACGTGACGCGCGGCAGTACAAAGCGTATACGTACACTACTCGTATTGCAAGACCCTCGCTCGTTTATAAAATTCATATTTATTTTAAATTTTTGCTGGTCTTGCAAAACACTTGCAGACCAAGTTACTCGCAATCCAAGGTTTTATGGAACATATATACAAATGATATTAGCTTATGAAAACCTACATAAATAAGCGATTAAATACATTAAAATTATCATCATAACACATCTCTTTATCTCTCATCACTTTATATCTCGTCATTTCAATTCATCACTTTCTCTCTCTCTCGCTCTCTCGATGCAGTCATCCAGATGTGCAGATGCGATTCGCGGATAGGGAAAATCTCAGATGGCAAGTTCGTGAATGACGGGGGGAATACCGTACACCACTCTTGCGTTCACGTGCACCTTTGGATGGAGATGCTGCTCCCCCAAGGAGTGTGTCGCGCGGGTCCAAAATGTCCGCAGAGCGCCCCCACTGTATTTCCACGTGTCCTGCCACTGTCCGCACAGTGGACTGCTGGGACGGCCCGGATGACATGCCCATCATTTACCACGGCCACACGCTCACCTCCAAGATCAAGTTCCTGGACGTCCTCAACACAATCAAGGAGCATGCCTTCGTCACGTCCGAGTGAGTGGCGGTGGCGGGCGTAGTGGCGGAGGTGTGATGAAAGTTAAACGATGAAGTGTGGCGAAAGTTAAAGGGGGGTGAGAGGTCTGCAGGTTGGCATGCTTTTTGGAAAACCGAAATTGATTAACTATGAGCAGCTCCCAATGTTTTGAATGAAGAGTTTTTCATGAGCACGTGTTAATCGAAAGTTATTCCATGGTTTCTAAATCGTGTAATGAGCCGTGTAATGGGGCGCTGCGGTGGCGTGATGTTGTCTCCCTCGCCTGGTATACAGGAAGTCGTGGGTTCAGTCCCGACCCTGACGCCTGCTGTATATTCGGAGTTTGCGGTGCCTCTCTCTCCCCGTGGTTGCGTGGATTTTTCTCCGGCTCCTCCGGTTCTTCCCTCCACATTTAGAATCAACATCACGCGAGTATTTGGCTGCTATAAATTTCCACACGATGATAAGCCACTTCGTTGAGCTATCATTTGTGGCCAGGTCGCTTCTGAAAAAGAGCTATATAGCTCAGTGGGCCTTACCTGGTAAAATACAAGTGGCATAGTTTTATTTGTGTTTCAATACGGACATTACTGAAACACGGAGAAAAGTTGACAAAAATGTGCGCTGAGATGCACGCTCGGAATTCAGAAGTGGAATGTTTAATTGATGCTGGAATTCGAAGGGCCGGCGGTTGAGAATAACGAAGGAGAGTGGTGGGGTTGGCGGTGTTGGGGAGGGGAGTTTGGCGGGTGGGCGGGCGGGCGGCTCTGTGCACCAGCTCGCCCAGCCCGGTGTGTGGCCGCGTTGCAGCCGAGCCAACGCATCATCCGGCGCGGCGTGGGGGGTTACGAGACTTGACCCCCGCGACGTCGCCCACAGCTACCCCGTGATCCTCTCCATCGAGGATCACTGCAGCATCGTGCAGCAGAGGAACATGGCGTCGTTCTTCCGCAAGGTCTTCGGCGACATGCTGCTCATCAAGCCCGTGGAGGCCCAGGCCGAGGAGCTGCCCTCGCCCACGCAGCTCAAGGGGAAGATCCTCATCAAGGTGGGGGTGGGGGGGGGGCCTGGCACGCCCGGGCATTGGCGCTGCACTAGGATGGCTTGTGTGCTGCACTAGGATGGCTTGTGTGCTGCACTACACTAGGATGGGGTGTGTGCTGCACTAGGATGGCTTGTGTGCTGCACTAGGATGGCTTGTGTGCTGCACTACGCTAGGATGGCTTGTGTGCTGCACTAGGATGGCTTGTGTGCTGCACTACGCTAGGGTGGCTTGTGTGCTGCACTACGCTAGGATGGCGTGTGTGCTGCTGCACTACGCTAGGATGGGGTGTGTGCTGCGCTACACTAGGATGGGGTGTGTGCTGCACTAGTATGGGGTGTGTGCTGCACAAGGATGGCTTGTGTGCTGCGCTAGGATGGGGTGTGTGCTGCACTACGCTAGGATGGGGTGTGTGCTGCGCTGCACTAGGATGGCTTGTGTGCTGCACTAGAATGGCTTGTGTGCTGCACTAGGATGGGGTGTGTGCTGCACTACGTTAGAGTCGGCCACCACTCGTGCCGACGGATTGGGGAGGCCCTCATGCAGTAGTGGATTTACCGTGGCTGATGATGATGATATTGCCGGTGTAATAATAACCGTAGCAATAACACTCCGCGCTGTCCGCTTTCCCAGTGGCTGTTAAAGACCCTGTGACGTGATTGACACGAGAAGGCCACCGCATGCCAGCGTGAAGGATTCAAATCTGCCACAGTCTAACAATTACACCGCAAATTACTTGATTGGGATTCTGCACGCGCACGCCAGCAATCCTGAGCCCTTGCGTGCAGCAGATGAATGCTCGTCCTGGCCTCTTGAATTTTCGCCTGCTTGAACATAATGACGTCGAATTTTGACTCAAAACCTTCGTGACTGCAGGAATTCATATTCTTTGGTTCTTTTGGTAAAGCTCCGTAGGTTGAAAATAATTATAATAAATAAAGCGAATAAAAATAATAATAATAATAATACAAATAATGACGACCGCTTGTGTTGCGATCGAAACGTCGGGGTTTTTTTTCACTTTACTTTTTCATTATCACTTTTTCTATCTACGTGACTTTACCGAAAGAGCCAAAGAAGAAAAATGATGTAGCTTGAAACCTCTGATTACGATGATGATGATGATGGAGATGGCTCGTTCACTCCACGTCGCGCAGCACAAGAAGCTCGGCGAGGGGAACTCCGACGAGGTGGCCTCCAGCGGCAGCTACTCGGAGTGCGACATCAGCAACTCCATCAAGAACGGCATCCTCTACCTGGAGGACCCCATCAACCACGTGAGTTGGTGGGAGGTCTCCGGTTGCCTCAAAGGTCCAGAGCGCCAATAGCTGGCACCACCGTCGAGATAAATCCTCGGTTTTGAATTCCGGGTGTGAATCGGGGCTTCAGCCGCCCAGCCGCGATTAAACTGGGCTCTCTGGTGCGACGAGTTGCTGGTCTGGGTCCAGGTGGCCGTGTCGCTTGGAGGTCAGAGGTCACGGGGCTGAGCTGCTGCTGAAAATCCGGGTTTTGAATTGGGGTGCAACAACTGCCAGGTTCTCAAGCGGTACTAAAACCATTTATATTTTCCCAGGTAAAGCCAACGGAGGCATATGGCTTTTTTTCAGAAGCGACCTGGCCACAAATGACAGCTCAACGAAGTGGCTATAGCAGCCAAATACTCTAAACGCACCTTTCTAATGTGGAGGGAAAAAATTGGAAGGACCCGGAGAAAAATCCACGCGACCACGGGGAGAGAGACACGCAAACTGCAAATATACAGGCGTCGGGATCTAACCCACGACATCCTGCATACCAGGCGAAGGAGTTAACATTTCGCCACCGTGGCGCCCCCATTGGTGGTGGCGCCCAAGACGGCAGGCAGGTGCTGGATGCGTGGTGCGGGCGACGCGTGACGCCCGCTCGCCCCTCCTGTGCGCGCACCCCCCCCCCTCCCCCCCTCTCGCTCCGGCGCAGGAGTGGAACCCTCACTTCTTCGTGCTGACGAGCAACAAGATCTACTACTCGGAGGAGACGACGGTCAACCAGTCCAACGATGAGGAGGAGGAGGACGACACCAAGAGCCAGGTAGGGGCCGAGCCGACGGCGTCGTCGGAAGTGCGGGTCGCCGGTCCCTCCTAAAGGCCACCGGTCCGCGATCGAATTGCCCAGAGTTGCGTCCAGCCTTGGTCAGACCTCAGAAGCCGAGCGGCAGGGGCGTGAGCCCGAATTGCGCGTGAATTTGCGGCCGCCACTTCCTCCCGCGTTAAGCTGGTTGTCGGCAGAGGGCAGTGCAGCAGCGTCGATTGTCGCACCGTGCTGTGCTCCAACGTTTATGCTGTCTGCCTTCGCCCCCCCGCACTGGCCAGCGTGGCGAAGTATGGACAAATAACCGCCATGACCCGCACGGGCGCTCGTCCAGCAGTGGATCGGCAAAAGGGCCGTGTACGCACGTACAAACGGCACTACAGAGTGGAGCACCTACCGTACCGCCACCGCCACTGCCAGCGGTGGTTGTGTTGTGGGGAGCCAGGGACGCAGTGGTTTTTGCGCTCCGCTGCGAACCCGGCGACCCGAGTTCGATTCCCGCTCACGGCCACAGTGGCGATTATCTGAACCGGTCCTGGGGCTCCCCCCGATCAACTCGGCCTGAAACTAGCACCTGGTGCGGCGTGTAAACATCGTCACTTGGCAGATAAAGGTGGCCGGACATGGTGTTGGCAACTCGCCCCCTCGTGTGATGTTGCCGGCCTTCATAGGTGCTGCTTGTTAGCAGCATTTGCCCCAACAGCCCATTAAGGCTATGTTGGGTGGTGGGGGGGGAGGTGGAATCTTTGTATTTGGTATTGGTGGTGGTGGTTGCAGTACGAGCAGTGGTGATGAGTCGTGTTAGCAGTTGGTCACATTAGTTGTAGTTGTGGTAATATCAGCGGGTGGTAGTGGTGGTTGTGGTATGTATGTTGAACTTCTTTCGCGCCATACATAGCCAACCGCGCTAATCGGAGGTGCAGGAACCGAGATAGTCGAGGCGATGGCGGAGGTTGCGGGATGTCGTCGCCGCCGTCGTGCTGGTTGTGACGACGGTGGTCGGGAAGTGAACCGCTCGATCGCATCCCGTTGCAGGAGTCCAACAACAACGAGCTGCACTTCAGCGAGAAGTGGTTCCACGGGAAGCTGGGCGGCGGGCGCGACGGGCGCCAGATCGCCGAGCGCCTGCTGCTCGACTACTGCTTGGAGAACGGCGGCAAGGACGGCACCTTCCTGGTGCGCGACAGCGAGACCTTCGTGGGCGACTACACGCTGTCCTTCTGGTAACCGCTCGCCGCCGCCACCGCCGCCATCTCTGCCACCGAACAAAGACCAAAGACGCCCCGTATAGTCGTTAACTCCTTCCCGTTCCGGCGCGGTACGTTTTCATTGCGATTATTCCGTATCCCCGCCTACCACACCCTCCACCCCCCTCCCCCGCGTGGCGGTAGGCGGTCGGGCCGCGTGCAGCACTGCCGCATCCATTCGCGGCAGGAGGCCGGCACCATCCGCTACTTCCTGACGGACAACCTGGTGTTCGACTCGCTCTACTCGCTCATCCAGCACTACCGCGAGGTGCCGCTCCGCTGCAACGAGTTCGAGATGCGCCTCTCCGACCCCGTGCCGCAGCCCAACGCCCATGAGAGCAAAGAGTGAGCGGCTGCCCCCCCCCTCGTCTCCGCCTCGCCCCCCCCTCGCACCCCCCCCTCACCCCCCCCCCTCACCCCCACGCTTCCTTCCGATATTAGGAAACCACTGGAACTGTGCCCTTTTTGTGCTTTAGTGTTGTTGTCCTTCCCCCCGCACCTCCGATTTCGCACGGTCGGCTGCATACGGCGCAAAAGAAGTCCAACACACAAGCTCCCGTGACCGCTCGTTTGCCCGTGCCGTGGCGCCGCAGGTGGTACCACAGCAGCCTGACGCGCGCCGAGGCCGAGCACTGGCTCATGCGCGTTCCCAAGGACGGCGCCTTCCTCGTGCGCAAGCGCAGCGACCCCAGCTCCTACGCCATCACCTTCCGGTGCCACGCACGCACGCACGCACACGCCGATGCACGCACGTGTCCACTCGCCAAATAAAGCTCCCAGCCACCACCACACCCACGCACCCACCCACCCACACACCCACACACCAATGCACCCACCCACGCATCCACGCAGGCACCCACACACCCTTGCATCCACCCACCGGCCTACCGACGCATACACCCACCCACTCGCGCACCATCTCACCCACCATCTCACCCACCCAATCAACCCACTCCACCCACCCACGCACCCATTCACCTATCTACGCACGCACCCGCCCATCAACCCAGGCCACTGGCCCGTGTGCCCATCCTCTCGCTATAACCCACGCTCCCCCCTCCCGTAACCCCCGGCAGGGCGGACGGGAAGATCAAGCACTGCCGCGTGCAGCAGGAGGGGCGGCTCTTCCTGCTGGGGAACTCCGCGGAGTTTGAGAGCCTCGTGGATCTCGTGTGCTACTACGAGAAGCACCCGCTCTACCGCAAGATGCGCCTGCGCTACGCCATCAACGAGGAGACGCTCGAGAAGCTGGGCACATACGTGCGTGCCTCTCGCTCGCGCACAAAGACGGATAAAGATTCCCCCCCCCCACCCATAGCCAACCGGAAATGTCACACGTTATAAATAACCTAACAAAAAACTAATTTGTTTAGAAGCTCAACATACCATGTACGTACATACTTATTGTTGTTAAACACAAAAGTCAGAGCAGGTTGGAAGCTGGGTTGGGTTGCGGGGGGGAAGTTCATGGTGCCATGGGATGGAGGAGATGTAGGGGAATCCTCTGGCTGCCTTATACGTATATATGTTGAGCTTCTTCCCCCACCGTGCGTAGCCAACCGTGTTAATCGGAGGTGCGGGGGGGGGCAAGGACAGCAAACTAAACACAAAAAAGCAGCTTTAAAGAAATTAGTTTTCAATCTAGATGATTTAAAAGTGCATCGCTCCATGGCTGACACAACAGCCGCTGCTGCTGCGATGATGATGACCGACGTGTGTGCGTGTGTGTGCATGTGTGTGTGCATGTGTGTGCGTGTGTGCGTGTGCGTGTGTGCGTGTCTGTGTGTGTGTGTGCGTGTGTGTGCGTGTGTGTGTGTGTGTGCGTGCGCGTGTGCGCGTGTGTGCGTGCGTGCGCGTGTGTGTGCGTGTGTGTGCGTGTGCGTGTGTGCGTGCGCGTGTGTGTGTGCGTGTGCGCGTGTGTCCGCAGGAGCTGGACTACGGAGCGCTGTACGAGGCACGCAACCCAGAGCTCAACTACGTGGAGGCGAACAAGATGGCCGTGTCCAAGGTGAGCGGCGGACTCCGTCTCCCGCCTCTCACTGTAGCAACCCACTGTAACAGTGACACACTGTAGCTGTAGCAGTGACACACTGTAGCTGTAGCAGTGACACACTGTAGCTGTAGCAGTGACACACTGTAGCAGTCACACACTGAAGCTGTAGCAGTCACACACTGTAGCTGTAGCAGTCACACACTGTAGCTGTAGCAGTCACACACTGTAGCTGTAGCAGTCACACACTGTAGCTGTAGCAGTCACACACTGTAGCAGTCACACACTGTAGCTGTAGCAGTCACACACTGTAGCTGTAGCAGTCACACACTGTAGCTGTAGCAGTGACACACTGTAGCAGTCACACACTGTAGCTGTAGCAGTCACACACTGTAGCTGTAGCAGTCACACACTGTAGCTGTAGCAGTCACACACTGTAGCTGTAGCAGTGACACACTGTAGCTGTAGCAGTGACACACTGTAGCTGTAGCAGTGACACACTGTAGCAGTCACACACTGTAGCTATAGCAGTCACACACTGTAGCTGTAGCAGTGACACACTGTAGCTGTAGGAGTCACACACTGTAGCTGTAGCAGTCACACACTGTAGCTGTAGCAGTGACACACTGAAGCTGTAGCAGTCACACACTGTAGCTGTAGCAGTCACACACTGTAGCTGTAGCAGTCACACACTGACGCTGTAGCAGTCACACACTGTAGCTGTAGCAGTGACACACTGTAGCTGTAGCAGTCACACACTGTAGCTGTAGCAGTGACACACTGAAGCTGTAGCAGTCACACACTGTAGCTGTAGCAGTCACACACTGTAGCTGTAGCAGTCACACACTGACGCTGTAGCAGTCACACACTGTAGCTGTAGCAGTCACACACTGACGCTGTAGCAGTCACACACTGTAGCTGTAGCAGTCACACACTGTAGCTGTAGCAGTCACACACTGTAGCAGTCACACACTGTAGCTGTAGCAGTGACACACTGTAGCAGTCACACACTGTAGCTATAGCAGTCACACACTGTAGCTGTAGCAGTGACACACTGTAGCTGTAGCAGTCACACACTGTAGCTGTAGCAGTCACACACTGTAGCTGTAGCAGTCACACACTGTAGCTGTAGCAGTCACACACTGTAGCAGTCACACACTGTAGCTGTAGCAGTGACACACTGTAGCTGTAACAGTGACACACTGTAGCTGTAACAGTGACACACTGTAGCTGTAGCAGTCACACACTGTAGCTGTCGCAGTCACACACTGTAGCTGTAGCAGTCACACACTGTAGCTGTAGCAGTGACACACTGTAGCTGTAGCAGTCACACACTGTAGCTGTAGCAGTCACACACTGTAGCTGTAGCAGTCACACACTGTAGCTGTAGCAGTCACACACTGTAGCTGTAGCAGTCACACACTGTAGCAGTCACACACTGTAGCTGTAGCAGTGACACACTGTAGCTGTAACAGTGACACACTGTAGCTGTAACAGTGACACACTGTAGCTGTAGCAGTCACACACTGTAGCTGTCGCAGTCACACACTGTAGCTGTAGCAGTCACACACTGTAGCTGTAGCAGTGACACACTGTAGCTGTAGCAGTCACACACTGTAGCTGTAGCAGTCACACACTGTAGCTGTAGCAGTCACACACTGTAGCTGTAGCAGTCACACACTGTAGCAGTCACACACTGTAGCTGTAGCAGTGACACACTGTAGCTGTAACAGTGACACACTGTAGCTGTAACAGTGACACACTGTAGCTGTAGCAGTCACACACTGTAGCTGTCGCAGTCACACACTGTAGCTGTAGCAGTCACACACTGTAGCTGTAGCAGTGACACACTGTAGCTGTAGCAGTCACACACTGTAGCTGTAGCAGTCACACACTGTAGCTGTAGCAGTCACACACTGTAGCTGTAGCAGTCACACACTGTAGCTGTAGCAGTCACACACTGTAGCAGTCACACACTGTAGCTGTAGCAGTGACACACTGTAGCTGTAACAGTGACACACTGTAGCTGTAACAGTGACACACTGTAGCTGTAGCAGTCACACACTGTAGCTGTCGCAGTCACACACTGTAGCTGTAGCAGTGACACACTGTAGCTGTAGCAGTCACACACTGTAGCTGTAGCAGTCACACACTGTAGCTGTAGCAGTCACACACTGTAGCTGTAGCAGTCACACACTGTAGCTGTAGCAGTCACACACTGTAGCAGTCACACACTGTAGCTGTAGCAGTGACACACTGTAGCTGTAACAGTGACACACTGTAGCTGTAACAGTGACACACTGTAGCTGTAGCAGTCACACACTGTAGCTGTAGCAGTCACACACTGTAGCTGTCGCAGTGACACACTGTAGCTGTAGCAGTGACACACTGACGCTGTAGCAGTCACACACTGTAGCTGTAGCAGTCACACACTGTAGCTGTAGCAGTCACACACTGTAGCTGTAGCAGTCACACACTGTAGCTGTAGCAGTCACACACTGTAGCTGTAGCAGTCACACGCTGTAGCTGTAGCAGTCACACACTGTAGCTGTAGCAGTGACACACTGTAGCTGTAGCAGTCACACACTGTAGCTGTAGCAGTCACACACTGTAGCTGTAGCAGTCACACACTGTAGCTGTAGCAGTCACACACTGTAGCTGTAGCAGTCACACACTGTAGCTGTAGCAGTCACACACTGTAGCTGTAGCAGTCACACACTGTAGCTGTAGCAGTCACACACTGTAGCTGTAGCAGTCACACACTGTAGCTGTAGCAGTCACACACTGTAGCTGTAGCAGTCACACACTGTAGCAGTCACACACTGTAGCTGTAGCAGTCACACACTGTAGCTGTAGCAGTCACACACTGTAGCTGTAGCAGTCACACACTGTAGCAGTCACACACTGTAGCTGTAGCAGTGACACACTGTAGCTGTAACAGTGACACACTGTAGCTGTAACAGTGACACACTGTAGCTGTAGCAGTCACACACTGTAGCTGTAGCAGTCACACACTGTAGCTGTCGCAGTGACACACTGTAGCTGTAGCAGTGACACACTGACGCTGTAGCAGTCACACACTGTAGCTGTAGCAGTCACACACTGTAGCTGTAGCAGTCACACACTGTAGCTGTAGCAGTCACACACTGTAGCTGTAGCAGTCACACACTGTAGCTGTAGCAGTCACACACTGTAGCTGTAGCAGTCACACACTGTAGCTGTAGCAGTCACACACTGTAGCTGTAGCAGTCACACACTGTAGCTGTAGCAGTCACACACTGTAGCTGTAGCAGTCACACACTGTAGCTGTAGCAGTCACACACTGTAGCTGTAGCAGTCACACACTGTAGCAGTCACACACTGTAGCTGTAGCAGTCACACACTGTAGCAGTCACACACTGTAGCTGTAGCAGTCACACACTGTAGCTGTAGCAGTCACACACTGTAGCTGTAGCAGTCACACACTGTAGCTGTAGCAGTCACACACTGTAGCTGTAGCAGTCACACACTGTAGCTGTAGCAGTCACACACTGTAGCAGTCACACACTGTAGCTGTAGCAGTCACACACTGTAGCAGTCACACACTGTAGCTGTAGCAGTCACACACTGTAGCTGTAGCAGTCACACACTGTAGCTGTAGCAGTGACACACTGTAGCTGTAGCAGTGACACACTGTAGCAGTGACACTGTAGCTGTAGCAGTCACACACTGTAGCTGTAGCAGTGACACACTGTAGCAGTGACACTGTAGCTGTAGCAGTCACACACTGTAGCTGTAGCAGTGACACACTGTAGCTGTAGCAGTGACACACTGTAGCTGTAACAGTGACACACTGTAGCAGTGACACACTGTAGCTGTAGCAGTGACACACTGTAGCTGTAACAGTGACACACTGTAGCTGTAGCAGTGACACACTGTAGCTGTAACAGTGACACACTGTAGCTGTAGCAGTGACACATTGTAGCTGTAGCAGTCACACACTGTAGCTGTAGCAGTCACACACTGTAGCTGTAGCAGTGACACACTGTAGCAGTGACACTGTAGCTGTAGCAGTCACACACTGTAGCTGTAGCAGTCACACACTGTAGCTGTAGCAGTGACACACTGTAGCTGTAGCAGTCACACACTGTAGCTGTAGCAGTGACACACTGTAGCTGTAGCTGTCACACACTGTAGCTGTAGCAGTGACACACTGTAGCTGTAGCAGTCACACACTGAAGCTGTAGCAGTGACACACTGTAGCTGTAGCAGTCACACACTGTAGCTGTAGCAGTCACACACTGTAGCTGTAGCAGTGACACACTGTAGCTGTAGCAGTCACACACTGTAGCTGTAGCAGTCACACACTGTAGCTGTAGCAGTCACACACTGTAGCAGTGACACTGTAGCTGTAGCAGTCACACACTGTAGCTGTAGCAGTCACACACTGTAGCAGTCACACACTGTAGCTGTAGCAGTCACACACTGTAGCTGTAGCAGTGACACACTGTAGCTGTAGCAGTCACACACTGTAGCTGTAGCAGTGACACACTGTAGCAGTCACACACTGTAGCTGTAGCAGTCACACACTGTAGCTGTAGCAGTCACACACTGTAGCTGTAGCAGTCACACACTGTAGCTGTAGCAGTGACACACTGTAGCTGTAGCAGTGACACACTGTAGCTGTAGCAGTCACACACTGTAGCTGTAGCAGTGACACACTGTAGCTGTAGCAGTGACACACTGTAGCTGTAGCAGTGACACACTGTAGCAGTCACACACTGTAGCTGTAGCAGTCACACACTGTAGCTGTAGCAGTCACACACTCTAGCTGTAACAGTGACACACTGTAGCAGTGACACTGTAGCTGTAGCAGTGACACACTGTAGCTGTAGCAGTCACACACTGTAGCTGTAGCAGTGACACACTGTAGCTGTAGCAGTGACACACTGTAGCTGTAGCAGTGACACACTGTAGCAGTCACACACTGTAGCTGTAGCAGTGACGCACTGTTGCACTCGTGTAACGCAGGGCCGTCGGCTCCCGCCCCCCGCCCCCCGCTCTGCAGTGCGTAGTGAAGGCGCTGTACGACTACCGAGCGCAGCGCGACGATGAGCTCTCCTTCTGCAAGCACGCCATCATCACCGGCGTGGACAAGCAGGATGGAGGCTGGTGAGGCCCGCTCGCCACGCGTGAAGGTCGGGGGCCGGGTGGGGGTGGGGGCGGTTAAAGAGCCACGGTTGAGACCGGTGGTTCTCGACGTCTTTTTGTCCGCTGTACCCCCCCCCCCTCCCACCCCCTTGTTGAATTTTGTTTCAACCGAGTTACCCCCCCGCGCTTGCCTGGCCCAACGTGGGTTCTGAGAAATAAATTCATGAATAATGAACGTCGATGTTCATGATTCAACGGACGCTCTGCACGCGTGGTGTACTTTGTGCTCGCTGCTTACTCTTGGAAAATGAATTGTGTACGATCAGTGAGTTTATAAAGGTATTTTATATCGTTCTAGGTTACCATATGGATTTAAATGTTACGGTAGTTTTTTTTTTATATTGGCACATTCATACGACGTGATTATTCACCAATGACTCTCACGTGCAATATAAATTCACACATTTATAAATCACCTCTCGTAACCCCTGGGACATTGCCACGAACCCCCCACCCCCCAAGGTGTACCCCACACCGGTTGAGAACCACTGGGATAGAGTGTTGCTCCCTCGCACGTGCGGGTTTTCTGCAGGTTCTTCGGTTTCTCCCCATAAGTACAAACACTCGTTAATTGGCCGACGACGCCTTCACCACTGGGCCTAGGCGACCGGGCCGCTCAGAGGGCAGGCCGGCGAGCCCAGCCCTGCCGAGATTCGGGGTTTCCAATCCGGGTGTCAGCCACCACCACCCGTGGTTAAACCCGGGTCGCCACGTGTCACGAGGTCCCGGTGGCCTTGCGCCGAAAAAGAAATCGCCACGTCAAATCACTTCTGCGCCCCGCAACGTCTTTTGAGTTAAAAAAAGATATATATAAAAAATGTGTTGTGCTCACGAGAGACGTCCAATGAAAGGCGCGTTTGAGATATTTATTATTTGTGCACAATGTGAGCAGAGTTGATGTACTTAAACAAAAGATTATACAGTAAAACCTTGGATTGCGAGCATAAATCGTTCCGGAAACTTGTTTGTAATCCAAAGCACTCGTGTATCAAAGCACAACGTATATCAGTTGTTATCACGTGACGCTCGGCAGTACAAAGCGTATACGTACACTACTCGTATTTCAAGACCTCGCTCGTTTATCAAATTAATATTTATTTAAAATTTTTGCTCGTCTTGCAAAACACTCGCAGACCAAGTTACTCACAATCCAAGGTTTTACTGTACTTTATTTATATTCATATTGCTTAACTTCCCCGTAACTTTGTACTCCTCTTGATTTTTGCATCGTTTGTTGCAAATTTCTGACGCGCCCCTAACTGGGCATCTGTGAAAAAGAGCTTCGTAGGTCATCGGATTCTTCCAGTCCAAGTAAAGATGAGCGATTCTGAATGATGCGGTTGTGTATACGATTTGTGTAACGTGGAAAAGAAAACGGTTCGATCGGCGAGCCAGAGGAGAAATGAGAAGTCGACACGAGCCGGACGGCAACAACGAGACGTTAAGATCAAGAATCAGAATCTGAATATTTATTCGTGCTGGAGGAATCCGATGAGCTATAAAGCTCTTTTTCACCGATGTCCAGTCGGGGCACGGGGTAAGAACGTTACAACAACAAACAGTACAAAAACACGACAATCGATTATTGACTCCGACTCATGACCCCCAATTGTGACCGTTCATCGGGACTGGGGGGCAGGGCTAGATGCAGGGGTGTGGGGGGGGGGGGGCAGGAGGGTGGGGGGGGGGTCAGGTGGTGCGTGGTGGTGGAACGTTTCCCCATCCCCGTGCTCACCTTGGTGCGCTGCGACGCGGCATGCGCGCCCGGTTCTTCCCGTGCGTCGTCCAGGTGGCGAGGAGACTACGGCGGCAAGAAGCAGCTGTGGTTCCCCTCCAACTACGTGGAGGAGATGACCTGCACCCTGCCGCAAGGCCTGGAGGAGGCTGTGAGTTCGGTGCACTTGAGCCACGCGCGACCGTCACGGCTCTCCCAGGTCGCGGCGCTGCTTTTTGTCCCTGAGCCATCTCCCCTGTTTATTTTAAGCAAAAGTTGTGGATGCGTCTTAGAATATTGCCAGAAAGAGTAAAACCTATACGTATTTTTCATACGGCTTGTAATCCGGTTAGGTGCATCGCGTGTGTGCGTGCCTGCGTGTGTGTGCGTGCGTGCGTGTGCTCGCCCACAGCACTTGCCCCACAAAAGTCTGTTAAGGCTATCTGGTGGATGTTTGTCTTTGTGTGCGTGTGCGCGTGTGTGCGTGTGTGGGGAGCGGTGGTGCAGCGGTTGGCGCGCTGCTTGACAGACCCGGCGACCCGCGTTCGATTCCCACTCGCGGCCAACACCAGCGACGGTTATATGATGAACCAGTCCTGGGCCCTCACCTAGGTCGGCTTGGCCTTAAATTAGTAGCTGGTGCGGTGTGTATACATCGGCACTGGGGAGTCAAAGGCGGGCGGGCGAATCGGATCCGAAATCCGACGGGGCCGGGAGCATTTCTGGGTGACTTGGTCATGGGGGTCTTTTTATCGTGAATCGCACCACCATCAATAATCGACAGCGCTTCTGTCCGCCCAGCGGAATGAATGAGTTCAGCCACAGCGAGCGGATCGGCAGGTCGCGCGCGGTGGGATAAAGTGTGGGTACTGTCACCCCATTGTGGAAGAGCAGTCCAAGTTACCCTTCTGAAAGAGGGGATCTAGTCGACTTCCCTTCAGCGGAGGCCCTTCCACCAGCAGTGACGCGAGCGTTGCGTGGCAAGGGTTGCGCCTTTGCCTTGCGCGTACGTTGAACTTCTTCCGAAAAAGCGTACGTAGCCAACCGTGCTCATTGGAGGTGGGTGGCGGGGGGGGGACGAAGGACAACGAACTAAAGGCAACGAGATGCAGTTGTAACGAAACGAGTTTTCAATGTCACTGCGTTGTCGTTCCTTGCAGGCCGCCGCCGTCGAGAACAGCCCCCTGGGCAACTTCCAGAAGGGCATGATTGACGTGACCACGTGCGCAGTGGGTAAGTGCCTCCCCCGTCCGTTGTTCGTCATCGCGTTGGTGGGGGAGGGCGCTTTAATAATCACGTTGGCGGGAGGGCGGTGGATTAATCGTCGTGTTGGTAGGAGGGTGATTTCATCGTCGCGTTGGTTGACGGGAGGGAGAGGGATTTAATCGTCGCGTTGGTAGGAGGGTGATTTAATTGTCGCGTGAGTGGGAGGGATATTACAAAGGTCCCTGGCCTGACTGAGAGAGGGATTAACTTGGCCCGGATGAAGCCGTGTCGTTTCTCTACGTGGTCCCCTTGAAGGACTTTGCTTCGTCGCTGTTCCAGGGTTTTAATTTCTGCAAGGGATGAACTCCTCGTCTCCTCTCTCAGATTGGCACTGGAAAGTTGCTTTCTGCTTGAGCGATTGTTTGACTGTTTCGTCTAATGCCTTACACCAGGGCCCGTGCCAACCACGCTAATCTGCTCGTGTCTCGACCTCCAACGTGGAAATGTATAGTGGCCAAATACTCTAAACCCATGTTGATTCTAAATGTGGAGGGAAAAACCGGAGGACCCGGAGAAAAATCCACGCGACTACGGGGAGAGAGAGAGACACGCAAACTCCAAATATACAGCAGGCCTCAGGGTTGGGCTCGAACCCACGGCCTCCTTGCATACCAGGCGAGGTAGTTAACATCTCGCCACGCCTCCAACTCGGTACATCGCAGCAGCGGCCGGCAAGTCTGCCAGTAGGCAGTAGGGGGGGGCGGGGGGGCGATGTTTGCGACGCGGCTTCACGTCTGCCTCTCTCCCCGCGCGCCTCTGCACCGCCACCACGGCGGTGGTGGTAGTCGTGCCGCGGGATGGCAAGGGAGCCCAGCGCTACGTGTTCAGCGTGCAGTCAATACACATGCACCCGCCGCTGCCCAAGCCGCTGGAGATCGCCGCGCCCTCGCTGGAGGAGCTGCACGAGTGGGTGTCGAAGGTCAAGGACGCCGCGTCGGCCGCCGACATGAAGGCACGTGCGCGCGACGACCGAGCCGTCGGACAACGACGGCGATTTCCATCGTGATTTGGTGATCGCGCCAATCTCGAGGGCGCGAGGCGTGTTTTACGGACGGGTCTGGTGTGCCAGCCGAGGGCGACGTTGCTTGTGTGGCTTTACCCAGTTGAGTAATTTGCGGCGTAAATTTTCTGATTTGGCAAATTTGGACCGGAACGCCGGCACACGTGGAATTACACCATTTCCAGTAACGTCACGGAATTTCTTTTTTTTTACTGCAAGCCAGACGGTGCGTATTATTTTGCTCAACACGCCCGCGGTATTAACCAGGGCGACCGCCAGTTCTGAACCACCAAACCTCGGCAACAAACGCCAAGCGCACCACCGCTCGACCACCTCGCTGGCGGCGGACGGCCGCTGTTTTTTTTCCCGTTACCGAAACGGCATCGATCCGTGGCGGTGCGGCGCTTTTAATGGCTTTTCTCGGAAACTCGGTCGAAAGTGGCGGTGGTGGTTTTGAGATTATGCTGAACGGATGCCTCGGCTGCCGCAGATGACGCATGGCGTAGCAGTCGCAGGTGATGAGCGGGGGTGGTGGTGGGGAGGGACAGTGTGGGCGGTGGAGTGTGATGTCGGAGGAATCCAATCGGACTCTCCTAGTGACAATCAATAATGATGTGTCTCTAGCAATGTGATACATGTGCGTAATGTGGTGCGTGCATCTGTGTGTGTGTGTTTGCGCGCGCGTGTGTACATGCCTGGGTGTGTTTGTGCGTGCCTGCATGTGCACGAGTGTGCGTGCCTGCGCGTGTCTGTGCATGCACGCGTGTATGCCTGCTTGCCTGTGCGTGTGCGTGTGTACGCACCTGCGTGTGTGCGTGCGTGCGTTCCTGCTCGTGCAGCTCAGCGAGGGCAAGCAGATGGAGCGGAGGAAGAAGATCGCCCTGGAGCTCTCCGAGCTCGTCGTTTACTGCCGTCCTGTGCCCTTCGACGAGGAGAGTGAGTGAATCGCGTGCTCTGCCAGCTCCTTAAGTGCAGGCCTCGTGATGGCGGCGTCGCTCTCGCGAGCGCGACGCGGCGTTCGTAAAAACGCGACGCCGATGTCACGCTCGCAAACGTGTGTGGTGATGCCTTCACGTTACGCAAGTTTCCTCGCGTCTCCGTCAATCCGCTGGAAGCGAGGAGTTTCCCAGTTGCGGGCCGGGCGTGGAAAAGATTCCATGACACGGGGAGAAGAGGAGAGAGATGCAAGGGAACGGACAGAGACACACGGACACAAACAGGAACGTGAGAGGATGACATCGGTTTTGGGGAGGCGGTCATCATACAGCAGTGGAGTGATCATGGCTTTGTGATTTTAAAAAATGTACAGATAGTCCCCGACTTACGATGGTCCGACTTACGATATTTCGACCTCACGATGGCGATATGACAAGATTGTAAAATATTTTTAATTTCGCGCGGCAGGCAAACGCAGCAGCGTACGAGGTACAATACTGTAACTTTTTCATCGCCATCCTCCTCTTCCGACAACTAAGTTAATGTAGCCATCAACAACCTGACATCGTTCAAGTATGCAGACGACGGACAGAATCTTGGCGAGTAATAGTAGAATATGATACGTTACGATACGTTCAATGCATGTATGATACATAGCTTTAGCGATTTCATTTTAGGGTTACCACGATACGTTACTTACGTTCAATGCATGTTAAAAGTTTTTTTTACAGCAGATAGGATTGTTTCCTGAAAAAAACTTTCTATGAAAATTGCAGTTCATATAGGTAGGCTAAGAATTTACCTTGTTTTTTACTTTACATTTTACTGTTGCAATACAGTATTGTAATTAATAAATACATACAGTATATAGTTTATACAGTACGGTACTGTAAATTGCTCTGTTTTGCTAAATTATCACCATTCTTTAAGACTGCTGGATAGGCTAGGCCATCTTCGACTTACGATATTTTCGACTCACGATGGGGTCGTCGTAACGTATCTCCATCGTAAGTCGGGGACTACCTGTATCTGCCCCCCCCCCTCCCTTTTAGCCCCCCTCCACCCCCTATCCATTCCCTGGAGGGTTATCGGAGTTAAGTAAGTCGACACCATGTAGAGTTTATTGAAACACACGGCACAGACAGGTTCGAAATATAAAACGTTGGTCGTAATCATTGTACAGTGAAATTGCGAGCATAATTCGTTCCGGAAACGTGTTTGTAATCCAAAGCACTCGTATATCAAAGCACTCGTATATCAAAGCGAATTTCCCCATAAGAAATAATGGAAACTCAGATGATTCGTTCCACAACCCAAAAATGCTGTATTCATATAAAAATGATTATTACAAAATACCTTTTTATATTTTTATTATTTAAATTTAATATAAAGTAATCAAATGTATTCATTACAATTAAACGTGGCTGGTGTGAGGGAGACGAGAGAGAGGAGAGGAGGGTTATTGTGTAGGACGACTTTCACTTGCAGTACAGTTACTAAAGAACAGTCACTACACTTAGACACAAAATAAAAAAAATGCTTTACGCACACACACGTGGTCACAACACTATACTGTAGTAAACAGTATACACGTGGTCACAACACTATAGTACTGTAGTAAACAGTATACACGTGGTCACAACACTATAGTACTATAGTAAACAGTATACACGTGGTCACAACACTATAGTACTATAGTAAACAGTATACACGTGGTCACAACACAGTACTGTAGTAAACAGTATACGCTCGCACGGATGTTGACTGTACGAGTGAGACACGCCAACCGAGACCGAGCATGGGAGATGATTACCCACAATCCCGCAGCGAGAGAGAGAAGAACCATTGGCTCAGTTGTGATCACGTGACGCTCGGCAGACAAAGCGTATACTGTACACGTACTGCTCGTATTGCAAGACCTCGCTCGTTTATAAAATTATTATTTATTTAAAAAATTTTGCTCGTCTTGCAAAACACTTGCAGACCAAGTTACTCGCAATCCAAGGTTTCACTGTACTTCGCATTGTGTCTGCTACTGGTGTCGGTGTCCCATAACACGCCCTCTGCGTGTACCGTAATCGTTTGTTCAATAAAAAATACTTTTGGGGGGGGGAAAAAAAAAAATGCGTGTCTTTTCTCATCCCCCCCACCCCCCCACCCCCGTGGCAGAAATCGGCACGGAGCGTGCGTCCTTCAAGGACATGTCGTCCTTCCCCGAGACGAAGGCCGAGAAATACGCCAACCGCAACAAGGGCCGCAAGTTCCTCCAGTACAACCGTCGCCAGCTCAGCCGCGTCTACCCCAAGGGCCAGCGCCTCGACTCCTCCAACTACGACCCGCTGCCCCTGTGGGCCTGCGGCAGCCAGCTGGTGGCGCTCAACTTCCAGACGCCCGGTACGTGAGGCGGTGGCGGTCTGATTCGGCAACATTTATTTTTACTTGAAAAAAAATTCACGATGGCCGGTGGGGCGAGGTTTGAGATGTGATGGCGATGATGATGATGATGATCGTAACTTAATGATAATAATAACTTCAATTTGTAACATATTCACTCATCTGGAGGAGAAAAAAATGACAACGACCCTGAGGTGCAAAGAACCACAGGTAAGTGGGAAGGCAACCAGGCGGAGAGCCAGCGCCAACAGTTGCCCAAGCTCTGCGGCCCTCGCTATATTAATATGTTTTTGTCACAAACTGAGGGTTTATACGTGTGGGAGGAATCCAGAGCACACAGAGAAAACCCACGTGTGCAAGGGGGCAACGCTGTATCCCATATAGAAAGTACAGATATTAAGTCCACACTATGCTGTACCGCCTTCTTCTGGTAAACCAGTTGCATGGCACCCCGACGCCCACGGGAAGGGAGTTTCGCAACATTTGTGCAGTCATCCACCAACCCTCGTCACCCCCACCGTGCTGGCCTACGGGCCAAGTTGCATCGCCACCATCGCTTGGCGAGATGAGCGGAGAGAGAAGGCAGAGAGGGTGCGGGGGGGGGCCGTGTGGAGTGTGAGCCAGACAAGCTTTGAGTAGCGCTTGGCCACACCATCCTCTCGTGTGTGTTGGTGATAACAGCTGCTCGCAAACAGCGCGCGCGTGCGTTTCTGTGCTTGTGGGGAACGGTAGTGCAGCGGCTTAGCGCGCTGCGTTACGAACCTGGCGACCCGAGTTCGATTCCCGCTCACAGCTAACACCGGTGATGATTATCTGAACTGGTCCTGGGCCTCCCCTAGATCGACTCGGCCTCCAATGAGTTCCTAGTGTGGTGTGTAAATAGGGAGACAAAGGCGGCCAGGTGTGGTGCTGGCCACCCACCCCCTCGTGTGCCGTGCCGGCCTTCATAGGAGCAACTCGCTAGCAGCACTTGCCCCAACAGTCTGTTAAATCTATACGGGGGGGGAGGGGGTGGAGAGAGATATTTGTCTTTGCCGAGCGTGTGCGCGCATTCACGTGAAGATGACAGGTGCAAGAGCGAGTCATCCATCTGATTGGTGCTCGCTAACAGCACTTGCCTCGTAAGTCTGTTAGGGCATTAACACCCGCGGCGGCCCCACGAACGCGGCGGATTGGCGCAGAGCCGGCCTACGGCCAACATCGGTTTGAGCGGGGGGGGGCGGGGAGGGAGGCGGAGATCTCTGATGCGGCGCTGCTCGCACGTGGTGTCGTGGTTGCAGACAAACCGATGCAGCTGAACCAGGCCCTGTTCCTGCTGGGCGGCCGGAGCGGCTACGTCCTGCAGCCGGAGATCATGCGCGACGACTCCTTCGACCCCTTCGACAAAACGTCGCTCAAGTCCCTCGAGCCAATCAGCATCCAGCTGACGGTGAGGACGCACCAAGGTTCGCGCGCAAGTCCGGGTTCCCTGGCAGCTCTGGGTCGACGTTGTAGGGGTGTGGGGGGCGCGGTGATGTCACCGCGGGTGGTGAGCCATCCACCGCCCCCCCCCCACCCCCGATTCGCTAAAAACGTAACACCCGATTATGTATGTTTAACTTCTTTCGCACCGTACGTAGCTAACCGTGCTAATCGGAGGTACGCACGGTTGGCTATGTACGGAGCGAAGTCTCGCTTGGAGGAGGGGAGGCCTGCATCCAGCAGCGGATCGATCGGGCCTGTTGATGCTGGCCATGATAAAGAAGCGCTGAACTAAATGTCGGGCAGCGGCGGGACACACAGCCTAGGTAGGTAACCACAAGATTAGGGCTGTTTGTTTTGTTTGGGTTGCGTCTGTTCATTTACCGAGCGTGACCCTCTTGACTGACCTCCGACGGTCCGCTTGGCACGGTGCAACGGCCGCGTGGGTTTGTACGGCGCCCGTGTTGGGAAATCTCTCTGCGCGGCGCTGTGCTGCTTGGTTCTACTCGCCCGCGTAGAGGGGGGCCGAGGTTGTCTGCTTCGGGTTGATTCTGCGGAGATGCCGCTGCAGGGCACGAAGGAGTTGAGGGAGACCGAGGGCGAGGCAGAAGGATGCAGTAGAATGAGTTAGTGGGGGGGGGGGAAGGAGAGTGGATGTGACTAAAACTAAACTAAACTATTTTTTATTTTACCAGGTAATCAGAAATGACAATATTTGTTCATACTGGAGGAACCCGATGAGCTATAAAGCTATTTTTTTTAGAAGCGACCTTGACCACAAATGACAGCTCAAAGAAGTGGCTTATTGTCACGTTGAGATGTATAGCAGCCAAATAATCTGAACGCGCGATGTTGATTCTAAATGTGGAGGGGGAAAAACTGGAGGACCCGAAGAAAAATCCACGCGACCACGGATAGAGAGACACGCAAACTCCAAATATACAGCAGGCATCATGTTCAGGATCGAACCCACGACCTCCTGCATACCAGGCGAGGTAGTTAACATCTTGTCACCGTGGGCAGAGGCACCAGAATATACGTGACTTGGAGAAACAAATTGGAGCAGCCGACCCCATGTAATAATAACCTCGCTCTTTGCCATGAAGATGGGCCCTTGCCCGAAACGTCGCCTAGTATATATTTTTCCTTTTAATGCCACACTCGCAGAGTGTTATTATTGACAAATGTGCCGAGCGCTTTTGTTAATCGTGCTTATTGCACCACTGCCGACGCAGCATCAGCACGTCGCACGTTTTTTTAAATCCGTGCAGTGATGGGATGTTTGACCAAAGAATCGGAAATCTTCATCTTTCGGGATCTTTTATTCGTGCTGCGGAAATCGGTTGAGCCTCACGGCGCACCATTTCACCGATGCCCAGAAGAATAAGATGAGGGCGGCGAATGTCTTCGTCACCTGCCTCTCTCGTGTTCGTTCGCCTGCGTTCCTTCTCGATCGCACGTCGGTTGCGTCCGTCGATACGTCGCTGTGCGCCGCCGTCACCACCGCCGCCACCCATGCGCCCCGCCTCCCCCCACCCCCACCTTGGCCGCACGGCCCCGCAGATCCTGGCGGCTCGGCACCTGCCGAAGAACGGCCGGGGCATCGCGTGTCCGTTCGTCGAGGTGGAGGTGTGCGGAGCCGACTACGACTACAGCAAGTACAAGACGGAGGTCGTGCGTGAGTAGCGCCTTTGCCGCGCAGGGAATTTTACCCACTGAACCCTTCCACGTGTATACGTCACCGTTTCTTTTTTTCTTACGATGACGTGCGCTTGACGTCATCGGAACGGAGCCAGAAGAAAAACCAAAAGTAAAATAACTTTATCGTTACCGAGGCTCCCACAAGGCCATGCGGGAGGGCGCGTGGCGCAGTTTGGCGCCGGCTATCGTAGAGTGTGGCGGTCGTGTCGCTGGGGCTCTCTGCGTTGACTACGATGTTTTTTTTAAAACGGCGGGGCTACGCCTCTCTGGGTAAAATTAACGCTGAACCGCTCGCACGCTCCGAGATTCAGCGGTGAACGGGACACCCTCTCCGCAACTTGCAGACGTCTCGGAACGGGAAAGGGTTCAGTTATTAGCGGATAATTTGGCAACTTTGGATCGTGACGTGGCGCTCTCTGTTTCGAGTAACGTCACAGGATCTGTTTACGACCAGACGGGGCACGTATTATTAGTATGGTTAATGCGCCCGCATTACCAAACACGGGCGATCGCCGGTCCTGAATCGCAAACCATCTGCAACAATCGGCAAATGCACCGCCGCTCGGCCGCGTCGCCGCTCGGCCGCGTCGCCGCTCGGCGGCGTCACCGCTCGGCCGCGTCGCCGCTCGGCGGCGTTACCGGCTCGGCGACGTCACCGGTGGCGATGGCTGCTGCTTTGTGTCGTTGCCAAATTGGCAATGGTCCGTGGCGGTTACGGCGGTTTGAACGATTGTCTCGGAAACCCGGTCTATTGAGGCTGTGGTTTCGCGTAGAGGCTGCACGCGCACGCACAAAAAACAAAAACAAAAGAGATCCCCTTTATAGCCTTCACAGACTGTTGGGGCAAGTGCTGTTAGTGAGCACCTGTGAAGGCCGGCACGGCACGGCACACAAGAGGGTGGATGGCCAGCACCACGCCCCGCCACCTTTTTCTCGCCGGTGGTGATGTTTACACACCTCGCCAAGTCCTGCTTTTTCAGGCTGAACCGACCTAGGGAGGAGGCCCATGATCATTTCAGATAATCCTCACCTGGTGTCGGTGGCCGTGAGCGGTGAATCGATCTCGGGTCACGCGCACGCGCGCGCGCGCACACAAACATGACTCTCCGTGGAGGGAGACGCAGCAGGCAAGACTGACGAGCCGGGTGACCTCTGTGACCTCCCGCAGCGGACAACGGCCTGAACCCCGTGTGGACTCCCAAGGTGGCCCCGACGGTGTTCGACGTCAACAACCCCGAGTTCTCGTTCCTGCGCTTTGTGGTGTACGAGGAGGACATGTTCAGTGATCCCAACTTCCTGGCGCAGGCGACGTTCCCCATCAAGGGGCTCAAGCCGGGTACGTTGGGGGGCGGGGGGTGGGGGGTGGGGTGGGGGTGGCGCCCAACCGAGTTTGCGCTGCTGCCCACGATGAGGCCGTAGAGGAGAGTGGTCACGTGACTTGTGTGTGGTCGTCATAAGCCCCTGTGGCATTTTAAACCGATAAACACGTTTTTATTTTATTCGACCAGGTAAGGCCCACTGAGCTATGAAGCTCTTTCTTTTTCGGATGCGACCTCGCCACAAATGATAGCTCAACAAATTGGCTATATCACGTGGAAATTTAAAGCAGCCAAATACTCCTAAGCGCATGTTCATTATAAACGTGGAGTGAAAAACCAGAGGTGCCGGAGAAAAATCCACATGACCACGGAGGTCGCGTGGACATTCAAACTCCAAATATACAGCAGGCGTCAGGGTCGATATCGAACCCACGACCTCCTGTATACCAAGCGAGGTAGTTAACATCTCCTAGCCACCGTGGCGCTATTTAAAGGCAGGAGGATGAAAACGCCCCGAGCCTGAACTGGAAGAGAGGCAGGCAGTCGACAGCACGGACGGATGGGGGAATGGAGTTTCAGACGACGGGGGCAGCAGAGGAGAATGAGCGCCCTCCCAATCGGCGAAGGTTGACTGGGTGCTTCGACACAATGCCTTGGTTGCCGGAGCGATGCGTGGAGATAAGAGGGGAGAGGTAGGAGAGTGTGTGGAGGGGAGTAAGTGAGATGAGAGGGGAAGAGGTAGGAGAGTGCATGGAGGGGAGTAGAGTGAGATGAGGAGATAGGTTGGTCGTGGGAAGTCCATGTAGGATTTTGGAAAACTGTGAGTGTGCGATCTTAACATTGTTCCAGGATCGTATCAGTAGCCATTTTCATCGATTGGAGTATGGGGTGACGTGGTTTGGGGGAGGCCGTGGAGGGGGGGGAGCTGCAGTAGCCGAGGTCGGGATGCTCTGAAGGCGACGATGAGGAGGGGGCCTCGAGCTGGGGGATGGGAAGCGGGAGATGTGGGAGATGCCGCGGAGTTTCTTGAGAAGCCTCATCGGCGACACGCGTCGAGCGACAACGCACGCCCACCGTGACGTCTAGACCGCGCAGGGCACGACCGCGGCCACAGGCTCGGTCCCTCCCGTCATGCCTTGCGCCATCGCGCGTCGTCGCCGGCCCCGCGTGTGCGCGTGCGTCCAAGTTTGTGTGCATCATGCGCTCAGTCTTGTACGGGGACCGGCCCTTAACCGCTCGCTGCGCTCCCGCTGCAGGGTACCGCTCGGTGCCGCTGAAGAACAGCTACAGCGAGGAGCTGGAGCTCGCCTCGCTGCTCATTCACATCGACGTCACCAACGCGAAGGTGACGGCTGGCTCGGCCCCGCTGGCGCCGGCGCCGGCACCGCCGCGGCTCCCGTCGGGCGGTGGGCGAGCGCGTGGCTCTCGAGCGACGGACGGACGTTCCCCACGGTCGATGGAGACCGACGGATTCCGCTTCTCCGTTCGTACGGAGAGGCGCTGATTTCCGTCCATAGTAAAGGGGTTTTCTTGGGTTGGATCGCATCGTTAAACCCGCCAATTCACTCGACACAGCCAATTGGTAAGGTTTGTCACGTACACAAAACATGCCAATTAGTTACTACTTGGGCACACCGGTGTGTCGGAGAGTAAACCCACAACATGTACAATTCGAGTATGACCAGCTTCATCACAATTTATATTCACGTGATCTAATCCAAATTTTTTTTTATTATCAATGATGTTGGTCGCGAAAGGGGTGCTAAGCTGATTTTAGAGTTTGTGTGGAGGTCGGTGAGCCAGCGAAAGGCTTCGCCAAGCAGCGTCGTGGCGAAATACCCGAAACCCTGCCAGCGAGTGATCGAAGCAGCCGGTGGGCGGTGACTGTAATGGGTCCACGCTTTGTTTCACGGAGACCGCCGTGTAGATTCGTAGGGTTGCGTAGAAATCCACAGACTCGTAGCGACACTCGTGGACTCGCGCGTGCGCACATACCTGGTGAATATCTGAAAAATGCTGCCGGCGATTGGATCGAAGCGGGTGGTAGCATTACTAAGGCAGACGATACCGGTCGGTGAAACGTGGCGAGAAGCGCCGTCGTCATAACCTTTGCGCTGGAAGATTTCCGCAAAGACGAAACGTATTTATTTTACTCATTAACTGAACTAAAACTAATATTTTTATTTTACCAGGTGAGGCCCCACTGAGCTCAAATGATAGCCTAACGAAGTGGCTTAACATCATGTGGAAATTTATAGCAGCCAAATACCTGGAGAACAATCCACGTGACCCACTGGGAGAATACACAAACTCCAAATATACAGCAGGTATCAGGGTCAGGATCAAACCCACGACCTCCTGTATACTAAGCGAGGTAGTTTACGTCTCTCCACCGTGGCACCATTTAAAGGCAGGAGGATGAAAAGGCCCCGAGCCTGAACTGGAAGAGAGGCAGGCAGTCGACAGCACGGACGGCTAGGGGAATGGAGTTTCAGACGACGGGGGCAGCAGAGGAGAATGAGCGACCTCCCAATGTGGAGGGAAAAACCGGAGGACCCGGAGATAAAGCCACGCAATCAAGGGGAGAGAGAGAGAGAGACATGCAAACAATTGGCAAAGCGTCCTGTAAACGGCGTTGGTAACAGAGCGGTTAGGAAGAGCTTAGGGGGGGCAAGTGGACGTGCTCCCGAACCGCAGCACCGCGTAGACTCTCGCCCCTCCCGCTCCGCCGCGCAGGAGGAGGGCGAGGACGACCTCTACTCGTCGATCCAGCGGCTGCGCGACCGCACCACGGAGCTGCGGGGGCAGCTGGCGGCGCTGGAGGGCGGCAGCAACGGCGGCGGCGGCGGCAGCAACGGTGGCGGCGGCGGGACTAACGGACGAGCGGCGGACTCGTCCTTTGACGCGCGCTATCGGCACTACCAGCAGCAGCTGGACGAGCTGAGAGCCACGCAGGAGCAACTGGTGCAGCTCACGGAGGAGAGGAACACTAGGTACGACCACGGCTGCGGTTGTTGTTGTTGTCGTTGCGGCTGTCGACTCAGCCGGGGTGCCTGAGCCCTGGTTTCCTTGCGGCGGGCCATGGAATAATATTGGGGGGGAGGGGGGGGGCACGTGATGCCATACGTGTTGCGATGTGACGTAGCGTTGTGACGTCACGACGCCCGTACACGTGACCGCTTCATCTCTACCTCTCGTCTCCAGCTGTCTCATCTCGATTGCTCGTTCACCTTGCGTCTCGCTAATGTAGGATAAAGACAAAAGTCAAAAACTACAGTTGGGCATTGGAGTCGATGAGATGAAAGGTGTTCCGAGTTTGTAGGCCATATGTATGTAATGATGCATGTTAAACTTCTTTCGCACCGTATGTAGCAACCGTGCTAATCGAAGGTGCACCCAGTAAATGCAAATCCTCCATTATGCTCAGAATAGGTTTTACCCTTTCTGGCAATAAAACAGTTGTGTTCCGATGTTAAAACACCAAACGGAAACCTTTTTCAAGGAATCATGTCTGCATTAACCGCATAAACTTGTGATGAACATGCAAACAAAAAACAAGCTCTGATAGTATAGTATAGTATATACATTGTCTTTGAAACTGATTGGTCCACACCAGAGACAGCTTTCTTTAGAGCCTAGTCGCAAACCTCTGGTCTAACTCGTGACGGAACCGACGCACGCCCGCGTGCGTGTGACGTTCTTCCCGGGAGCTGCCGGAGCTTTTCGCATCTTCGCTCCCCGTTATTATCTACGCAGTCAGATACAATCCCATAGCCAGGCCTAAATTAGCACGTTCCTCCCAGCTCTCCCATCTCCCCCCCCCCCCCCACGGGGAGGAAAACGCTGCCTGGTGCGATTTTTTTTTTTAACTACGTGAAACGTTTCGGACAGGCGACGCGTCACATCGCCCCCGCGGTTGTGAGTTAGCTGACGCGGGTATGGCCGTCGCTGGTCTCAAATCTCCGCTCTAACACTGTTAAAGACTAGGCTCTCAAGAAAGCCGTCTCTAGTGTGGACCAATCCGTTTCAAAGACAATGTATATATTGTCAGAGCATGTTTTTTGTTCGCATGTTCACCACAAGTATGTGTGGTGGTTGCAGACATGATTCCTTGCAAAAAGGTTTCTGTTTGGTGTTTTAACATCTTAACACAACTGTTTTGTTGCCATAAAGGGTAACACCTACTCTTATATTTCGATACTGGCAAGGGGTGGGGGGAGGTACCATTAGATGTATCTCCATTATTCCTAAATCGTTATCTCGGGCCACTCCGTGCCACCCTGGGCCAGATGTGGCCCACCACACCGCCACCTGCCTTGGTTGTTTGCGACTGTCGTCACCATGACCATCACCGGTTTGTGCTAATTCTCCGCGCAGGTTGAGAGAGAAGAAGGAAGACCGTCGGAGGCGAGAAATTACCAATCAGGCTCGCAGAGGATTCTAAACAAACAACAGCAAACAAAGGCTGGCGCGGACGTTGCTGCCGAACATCCTCCAACCAACCTTCGCGAACGCAACCTGTGAGCGCAAAGAGCTGGCGGGTGCGGCCTTTGCGCGCCGGGTGCCCGCGAAGAGAATCGGGCAAAGGAAAGAAACGGAGAGGGAGAAAGAAAACAACGGGCCGAGCGACGTCGCCGTCACCGTGGCGGCAAGCCGGGAGTTGCACGAACGCGACGAGGGCTCGGCATTCGTTTCACCACCGACCGCCTTGACCAAACGCATAGTCACCCCCCCCCTCTCCCCACGCCTGCGGGGGAAGAGGGGGTGGTGGGGAGGGAGCCGTACGGGGGGTCACATCATCATCATCGGGAGCGTCTTCACCGCCGATCGGCCTTCGGTCACCCGGCGCTCCGGGCCCGCGGCGGCTGCCGTTGTGGGCGTCCGTGCCTCTTTACTCCTCCGGTGCCTTTCCCTTACAGAAAAGAAAAATTCACACCAGGGTGCTTTCACGCTCGCCGCGGTTTGCGACGCCGCTCGGGGTTGTGGGGGCGGTGGGTGGGCAGCCAAAAAGAGCTCGGGACGGAACCGACGCACGCCCGCGTGCGTGTGACGTTCTTCCCGGGAGCTGCCGGAGCTTTTCGCATCTTCGCTTTCCGTTATTATCTACGCAGCCCGATACCATCACGTAGCCAGGCCTAAATTAGCATGTTCCTCCCAGCTCTCCCATCTCTCCCCCCCCCCCACCGCGGGGAGGAAAACGCCGCTCGGTGCAATTTTTTTACTTCGTGAAACATTTCAGGCAGGCGACGCGTCGCATCACGGGCATCACCCCCGCGGCTGTGAGTTAGCTGACGCGGTACGGCCGTCACTGGTCCCCCACGGTTGGGCACGCTCGTTCTCGCAACTGCGCGGGAGAAGACGCGCACAGCTGGGCCGGGCGCACGCCTCCTCTGAACGTTCCCCGCCCCCCTCCGAGATCGGGCGATGGGCAGCGCTTGGACCGCCCTCCCGCCTGTCCGCGTATCGGCAGCGTAGCAAAGCCGTTGTGTGCCCAACGCGCCCGCGTGCGCACGCACTGTGAGCCCTGCCGCTTCTGTCTCGTTGCCGGGAGTGGCGCGGAGAGGGGGGCGGAGACAGTTTTAGGTTTTCAGTTTTGTAAAAAGCTTGATTTGTTCAGCTTTTTTTTCTTTGCCTTTTCTTACCGTCTTACGAATGTAACGCTGGTAGCTCGGTGGTGGTGCGAGCTCGGTGGTGGTGGTGGTGGCGTTGTGAGGATGAGATCTTTC
The DNA here is from genome assembly GCF_048934315.1 of Petromyzon marinus. Lineage (NCBI taxonomy): Eukaryota > Metazoa > Chordata > Hyperoartia > Petromyzontiformes > Petromyzontidae > Petromyzon > Petromyzon marinus. The sequence continues at coordinate 10,851,068 of NC_133720.1, forward strand.
GGGACCAAAACGCGGGTCTCTTGTTCGAGGAGAAACGGAGAAGGGGGAGCGGAGGAGAGGCGGTGAGTGGATCGGGGGAGTGGGGGGGAAGGTGGCGTTCGGGACCCCCAGGAAGATGAACCTTGGCGTGACCTAACGTTACCGAACGTATTTATTCGTGCGTTGTGCAAGCGTCTGGCGAACGCTCTGGCTTTGGTTGAGCTGAGGTCGGCTTCAAACCGAGCCCCGGAGAGAAGGAAAGAAAAAATAAGGTAATAATTTTAACTTAAATTAACCTTTGCATGCTTGCCGTGCCCAAACAGCGACGCATTAAAAGGGGGGACGACAGCGCCGTGATTGGGGAGTTTTAAACATCTCTATGTGCGGTGTATTATTCCTATTATCATCATGAGGCTACGGTTATTTATTTATTTTAAATAATCGGACGACTTCAATGCAGACACAAAAAACAGGGATGAGTTCGCTACCCCTGGTAATTTCCTTTTTTATTTATGTTGTTGGCGTCTGAACCGGATCGTGGGCCGTCCGTGTGCCGAGCGCTTGACCTTCGGCGACCGCGGTGCAAACGTTCGGTGGTGGGGGGGGGGGGGGTGCGGGGGGGAATGGTGCGGGGGGGGGGCATGAATATCTCTCAGCCCAAACAGATCCAGCCCACGCACGAACCTCTTAAGGCACGGAATTGATCATTATAAACACGCGCACAATTATCTCTGACTCCGAGAGTAGAGAGCGATTCGAGGGAAACCACAAACGATGATGGCGGCCAGAACCGCCATCAATGATTGCCCGAGGTCTGCGATTCTATATTGGGATGTTTGGCCACGGTGGAAAGATGTTACCTATCTCGCCTGGTATACAGGAGGTCGTGGGTTCGATCCTGACCCTGACACCTGCTGTATATTTGGAGTTTGCGTGTCTCTCTCCCCGTGGTCACGTGTATATATCTCCGGGTCCTCTGGTATTTCCCTCCACATTGAGAATGAACGTGCGTTTAGAGTGCGTTTAGAGTCTTTGGCTGCTATGCATTTCCACGTGAAAAGTCGCTTCATTGGTCTGTCATTTGTGATAACCAGGTCACTTTAAAAAAAATTGCTATATAACTCAGTGGGCCTTACCTGGTAAAATAAAAATAGGCTTTTAAAAAATATTTAATAGAGCGCAGACCAGGCATAAATTATGCTCAACTCTGCAAACCCTAAAGTTGGGCGGGGGGGCGGCCTGATCGGCCTGGTGCATAGCTTGGGCCCCTCATAAGTGGCCGCCCGCTGATTGGTGTCTTTGTCGCAATCTAAACGCCACCGTTTTGGAGGCCTCAATGAGGAGGCCTGAATGAGGAGGCCTCAATGAGGAGTCCTCAATGAGGCCTGAATGAGGAGGCCTGAATGAGGAGGCCTCAATGAGGAGTCCTCAATGAGGCCTGAATGAGGAGGCCTGAATGAGGAGGCCTCAATGAGGAGGCCTGAATGTCACGGTTGAGGAGGCCTAAATGGGTGCCACTACTGATCGCAACACGGGGCCAACGGGCGCGTCACCGAGCAAACCGCTTTTTAAAGCAACTTTAAAAGGGTTTTTTTTAATATTCCTGTTCCGTAAAAAAAACATGGACTAAACGGCAAAGAGGAGAACCTTTTTCCATTGCACGAAGGCATCACAACGGACGCCGGCGCTCGGGCTCGCATCTCTCCTCCTAACCTCAATCTCTCGTCTTTTCTTAACGAAAAAACTGAAAAAAACATTGCAGAAGCTACGATAAAGTCTGCGTTTGTTCAACGGAGAATCTAAACGGCACTCTGTACGCACGTGCCGCTGCGCCACAATCACAGACGTGTTTTATACAAACGCGAGCAATTGCTCTCCCGTGTTTGACGACGACGACGACGAACCGCCGGCGTCGTTTCCGCGCGCGTTTTGGTGGTTGCGCTGCACGGCTCTCCGACGAGTTGGCACTTGCACGAGCTCGCGTGTCCATCGCCCGTTGTGTCGTCGTCGTCGTCGTCAATAGTTCCCGTCGTCGCAACCAAAAAGTCGCTCTGCGATTTAACGAACGCCGACCAGCACTGCCGTGCGCTCGACGATGTGCGGTGTTCAGGGACCAGGAAACTGTCCGCCGCTCGGAGTCGGTTGCAATATCACGAGTGCATCTTAAAGCATTACGAGTTTCAGATAAACAGGAGAACACTAGGAAGTACACTACAACATTGATGACGCACGAGTTGTATGTTAAAGATTCCGGGGGAAAAGGAGGCCAAGAAACGCCAACTTGGCACCGCTGATGCGACGGTGTTCGGTTTCGGTCCGCGAACATTGGACGCGCCGTGGGCCTTAAGACGTTACTTCGTTCCCCACTTTTTAATCGCCGTAAAACCGACAAAATTGTGTTCTCCTTTCCAGGTCTAGCCAGGTTGAGCCGTTCGGTTGAGCTTTGCCTCCGTGTGTGCATTCTGAAGTGGCACGGTTCGGCTACGCGGACGCTGCGTGTTTGTGAGTACCGCTTTGTGGGAAGTCGTCGGCGGTTGTGTCTACCATTTAAGGAGTGCGCTTGAGCCATAAGAAGGTGGAATTTCCCCCCCACCTGGCTGCAGACGGAGATGAGCAGTGTATTGCCCCCAAACCCGCGTGAGGAACGGGGAGACGATTTCACTGCCAACGGCGTCTTAGCAGAAAGGTGGCGGCACGTGGATAACGTTAAACGTCTCCACGAGGGTAAGGCCCCGTGTGATTGAAATGCCGCCCCCCCCCTCCTTGCAACACCCCAAGGGTAACGCGTCGCCGACGAGCGTGAGTTTACGTTTTACATTCCACAGCTGTGGTCTTGGGCAAAACTAAAAAAAAGCTAAGCACTTATCTGTTTGTAAAAAGAAAAAAAATTGTTTCGAAATGTTTGCATCGGGGCGTAAACACCTCGTTGGGAAGAGCGCACAGCCCCCCGCCCACAGTCGCGGCTGTGGGTTACCCGGCGGTCACAGAACGGCGACCCGTCTGCGGAGACTCGTGCCCGCGTGCGTGCGATCCGAACGGAGCGGCCACCGCCTCGTCGGAGACTGATGGCGTTTTAAACCCCCCGCTTCGTGCTCCACTGTCGTCACTGGACGGCTATTCGACGCGTAACGTGCGAGCGCCCACGAAATGAATACGCTCGTGCAAATTGTGGCGTTTTTGCAACCACACTTGGAGGGGTTCCATAAGAGCCCTAAAACTCCGTCAAACCAAAAACAAACTTTGGTTTTGCTTTTAATAGTTTGTGCGCGAAAGGGTCAAATATCCTTTCTGTCATGTCAGCCTCTGGAGCTATGCAGTTCTAAGATGAAGATCTCTTGGAGGAGGGGGGGGGGACAGTGAGCTACTGAGCGGAAAGGTTGTCTGACCTTGCGCCGTAGTTTTCCGACGACACGTAATTACAACTACACCCTGCGACTTTACCCCCCTTCATGAAAAACAATCGCACACCAAGCTGTGTGTGTGTGTGTTTTAGCGTACATGTATGTCATCGGTCTCCTTTCCGATTCCGTTCCGTGTAGGTACACGGTACGTCATCGGAAGAAAAAGGCCATGCGGGAAGGGCGTGTGGCACAGTTTTGCACCAGCTATCAGTTCTCTGTGGTGAGCACAATGTCTTTTAAAAAAACGGCGCTATGCCGCCTCTACATAATATTAACGCTGAACCGCTCGCGCGTTCCGAGATTCGGTGTTGAATGGGACACCCACAACCCTGCAACTTGCAGACGTCTCTGAGCGGGACGGGGTTAAGAGGTCTGTTTGATTGGTAGTGTTCAACGCTGAAACAAACGCTCGGTCCATGTGGCATGGTCGATGCCCCCGGCCACTAAGGAGTTAAGCATTGAGCAGGGTTTTCTCCTAAGCGCGCACGCGTCGAAAACTTGCTGCGTTTAATGACCCTGGTCGAGTAATTCGCGGAAGTGTCCTATAAACGGGAATTGCTTTAACGTCTCTCAGACGTCACGATGAGTTGCAAGTGAAGAGATGAGGGTAAAAAAAAGCCTCACCCCATTATCATTCAGTTGCAGTCGTAAAAATGTCATCTCTTCACGACACACGGGTACAGGTTGGAGTTTGTGTTTCGGCACGGGTAGCGTTACGATCCGGAAGGTGGCCGCCAGCTTTTATTTGCTATCGATTTCAAATGGGGAAGGTGTTTTGCGTGGACCCAGTCTTGGATGCCAGGGAGGCGTCTGTGAACCTATGACAATGTTAATTACTACTTGACGTATCCTCAACTCAGGGATCGCACTGACGCCGACTGTTGTACCGAGTGCTTGGATGCAAAATGTTTCCATCTGGGGAACTATTGATAACACCCCACCTCACCTGCGCATGCCGATAGATTTAGCTTACTGCCGTCCGGCCTTGCTCGGCGAAGGCTTACTCGCTTCCGTGTAAGTCACGAGAGTTGTTTGGCCATAGTTCGTGCTGGTTGCTAAAGGGGTAATGCCTTGGAACACTTCATACATTTACTCGCCCCTGTGATGTTAGCCGTGGCGATGGTTCGAACTCAGGTCGCCAGGTGGATGGCACGCTGCGCTAACCTCTGGGCCGCTTCACTCACACCTACATGCCGAGCGTGGGCATCCCTCAATCGCTTTGTCCACAGTGGTTTGGCAAATGCAACACCGCGGACACGTTTGTGTTGCACATGGTAGGGCACGACTTTGGTGTGCGTTTAACGTGAAATTTTATTTGAAAAACGACATGACCGTGTGTCCTGCAAGGATCTGCTCGAGTGTGTAGAATATCGAATTCAAAGAGTGAATTCTGCTGGATGGCAAGCGACACTGATGGTCGAACAACTCCACCCTGGAAAGGTACCCGCGGCAGCCATTTTGTCAATCCACTGCTGGATGAGGGCCTCCTCACACCTCGCACTGCATGGGCCGTGATGACGGTTTACCTGACCGCGATTGGCCACGCCGATCGGCGCGGTTTTTCGCGTAGACGGGCGTGGGAGCACGGACGTGTGATAGTACGATGCCCTCCACTGCATACGACCGAGGCCCACTGTGCTCAATACTGGCGGTGTAGGCCACTGTGGCGGAGGGGCGGGGGGCTACCTGTGCTACGGCCCTGGAAATGTACTCGCCAAAAAAAAAGATATAACAGTCCTGCGATGGTTGCGTTTTGCGTCCTGTTCAGACGGTGTTTCTCTATCTTGCACTTTACCTTGTCGATCCTCCTTCGAATGTTTTAGCGACACGGAGGCAGCATCGCTGTGCTCCAGTACAATCCTCGGCGCACGCGGAGAGAGACCCAGCAGTGCGGTGTCCCCAAAAAACCCCACCGACACCGAGCGCGGACATTTATATTCTCTTCACTACCCAGCCTAACCTCTTGCTGCTGTCTTTTTTGTAGCGCTCGCTTGGGAAGCTGCGGCCGCGACTCAGCCGCTCGTAAAACGGAGCTGTCGGGTAGGGGGCCGTTCACCGCTACTCGGGGTCGTGGAGCAAACGCCTCGCGACCCTGCCAGTAATAATCGCTCGTACAACCCAGGAAAACCACACGGCAGTCCGGAGCCTCTCTTTCAAAGAGGGTCCTGCCACTGGGATGTTTGTCCGACGCCAGTGACATTGAACGTTTTGAGCTGTGGGAGGCAATCGGAGAACTTGGAGGAAACCCAAGCAGAATGGGGGGGGGGGGGTTGGGGAATACAAACTCCGCACACAAGGCGCCCAAAATCGGTAATATAACCCAGCATCCTTGCTGTGCTGTGAGAGGCACCCGCACTGTGCTAGCCTGCCAATGACAGCTCAAGTTGGCACGGGAAGTCGATAACGTTCCATTGACGTGCGGGTGTGCTAGTAGCCGGTGGCAGTGAAACTGACCTCGCTGGACCTCGCCGGACGCCCCCCCACCCCCCACACACACGAAATTTTGCCTGCACTGCAGTTTGGCTCGCGATGAGGAGGTGCTTGCGCTGCTACTAATGTTAAACTACCCCCCCCCCCCCGCTCTGGAGGAGCGCTGCAACCCGTCGGTAGCCCGAACCCCATCGCCCAATTCCATCCCAATCCAGGATCCCCTTCGTCTCCACGCCCTACAGTTTATTTATGGCATGGCCGTTAACACAACCATAGTAACCACCACCCCCCACCCCCCACAGTGGGTTCTGCTTGGTCGCAGGAGTGTTTTCATTACAGGGAATCTCGGCGGCCTCCCGATTTAAGGCGGCGAACCTAGCGGAGGTCGTGAACGCAATTTACTGCCCCTCGCCACTTCATCGACGGCTTGGAATTTTTTTTGGACTGTCGCTCCGGAAGGAACCGCCATCAACGGGCAGCAGCGCCTTCCCGTAACCTTGCCTGTGTATTTTTCACTCTGTGCTGCTGCGCACGCAAGTATGGCAAGGGTGGGCCCCAGCTCTCAAGGCTAGGTGGCAGCCAGTCAAGAACAACGGTGATAGAACGAACGCACAAAATGCTTCGTAAAAAACGCCGTGCGAGGACCGACGGAAGACGTCCCGGGCTCTTGCACGGACACGCGGCTGTTAGGAGACCAAAATAAGCGACCTCTCGTGTTGAAAGGACTCGGCGTTGTTAAAGATTTTTAGGTTTTAATTTTACAGTGCGACCCGACCCTCTCCCACCACCCCCCCCCGCCCCCTGCAAGTCCATTGCAGTTACATTTTTACAGCTTTCACTGCCTTTTGATTTATTGCGTAATTTTTTAACCATGTATTTGTCAAACCGCTGCCGAGGTTCAGTTGCGTTTATTACTTTAAAACAGTCGTTAATAAACTACGTTGTGTCGCTTTTTATATTGTTTCCCACCCCCCCCTTAATTTTTTCAAGTGTCATCTTTGTAGACTACAACCTGGCTCCATGTAGGCATGTCACATTGCTCTCTGTTTATCCATATCGATGATGTAATTTCCAATAAAACATTTACTTCCAGCAGATGCCGAGTGGTCTTTATTGTGGACATACAAACACCCAAAGCCCATTGTTTTCTTTTAACAGCAATAATACAAGCCCCTCAAAATTAATTGGAATGAAATGTTTTTTTTTCACCAAGGTTTCCTGGAAATGTCCAACGATGCGGGCAAGTGGAGTCTCCATCTCGGTTCAGCATCACTCCAGATTTATCTCACTCTTAACTATTGAAACTATTTTGTTTGTATTTTAACAGGTAAGGCCCACCTTTCAGAAGCAACCTGGCCATCACAAATGATAGGGCAATGAAGTGGCTTATGTGGAAATGTATAGCAGCCGAATACTCTAAATGCATGTTTTTTTTTTAAATGGGGAGGGACAAACCGGAGGGACCTGGAGAAAAATCCACGCGACCACGGGGAGAGACACACAAACTCCAAATATACAGGTGTCAGGGTCGGGATCGAAACCACGACCAACTGTATACCAGGCGAGGTAATTAACATATCATCACCATGGCGCCCCATTAATTCAACAGCACCCACATCGTCGTCCCTTAATCATTCCCCGTCGTGCTAAAGGGCGGCGCGCAGGAGAGGAGCATTCCACTGAATCGGAGAAATGTCCACCGGAAGAGATGGCCGAGGGACGTGATTACCCAGCAGTCTCAAATTTTATATTGCGCGGTAGCAGAATGCGCCGCACTGGAATGCAAGTAACGCGAGCGTTATTCGTTTGGTGCACTGTGGGGCTACGTTGTGGGCAGCAGAGGGCAGTCCAGCACTCCCACGTCTATGCTCCCCCACCCCCACCTTTCACAAACCTGCACTGATCGGCGCTACTGAAAGTGTTGCAAAAAGTCACGTAGAGACTTTTCATTACCCGTGGATCATCCTTGCCCAAAACGTCAGCTGTCCAAAAGCGCGGTGGTGACGGTCGGAAGAAACGCCAAAACCAGCGCGGCGAAAATGGCGACGAGCACCAGGTCTCGAAGCACGGGGCCGAAGCGGCCATGCTGCCGCCGCTGCTGCTGCTGGCGCCGCCGCTTCCCGTGCCCGCGCTGCCGGAACCACTCGACCACTTCGCCGAACTCCTTCTCGGCGGGCGCGTATCCCAGCTCCCGGCGCGCTTTGCCCACGCTGAAGTGGTGCGTCACGCCCGTCTTGTACACCTCGGCGCGCGTCAGCAGCGGCTGGAAGTCGACGGCCCACCCAACGGCCGCGTGCAGCAACTCGGTGAGAAACGCGACGGCGTACACGACGAGCAGGGGCAGCCGCGCGCGCGGGAATTCGTACCCGAGCCCCTCGACGAGCGGCCGGAAGAACTCGAAGTTGTTGACGGGCCTGCCGTCCGACACGAAGTAGGCCTGCCCGCCGGCGGGGCTGCCCCTGCCGGCGCGGAGGGCGTCGGCCGCGAGCGCGTGGGCGTCCACCAGGTTGTCGACGTGCACAAAGTCGACGCGGCTGTCGGGCCGGCCGTACACGAACGCGAAGAGGCCGCGCTCGATGTAGCTCACGACGCGCGGCAGGTGGCGCCGCTCGCCGGGGCCGTAGATCCCCGCGGGCCGCAGGGCGCACGTGCGGAGCGCGCCGGGCCCGTGGGAGGCCAGGGCGCTGCCGTCGGCGCGCAGCACCGCCATCTCGGCGACGGCCTTGGTGCGCGAGTAGTTGTCCGGGTGCTTGTGCAGGGGCAGGTAGGGGAGGGACTCGTCGCCGTTCTCGATGACCTGCGCGACGACAGCAGGCGAGCAGGTGGGAGACAGCGGGTTGACCACGATCGGGTTTACTGTTTCTAATTATTTAACTTTATTTTATTTAATCCATAACAGGTTTTTTTTTTGGTTAGATCGCGTAAATGCGGGGTGGTTACTTACATGGGTCTATCGTTTTTTTATGGAAAAATAACGGATAATACACTATAACATGATACTAAATGGATTTCAATAGCTTCAAAAAGTCAGTCTCCACTTGTTCGTCATCATTGTCAATACATGCCTGGAATCTTGTCCAGGTGGTTCTCAGAGCCAAGAGTTACATTTCACGTGGTAATGTTGCAAATTCTCGGAAGTGTTAACATTTTTATGAAGCGCCCTGTATATGTTTCGTTAAACCCGCCATCACCCGACAGCCGATTAGTAAAGGTTTGTCACAAACAGAACATGCCAATTCGTTAGTAGTGTAGTGTCTTGAGATTACTCACACTGACACGGAGTAACAGGTCACCTGCTTATACTTTATTAATCCTACTCTCGCACCTATTGTAGGCACTCCTATGACTGCCTTCCACTGTCACTACACACTCTGCTTCTCCTGATACCCGCTCTCATCTACTCCGCACCTCACCCACTCTGCATCTCTCTTACTCTGCATCTCGCCTACTCTCTCCTATCTCGCCACTGCCCTCTCCCCACTCACCCGTCTGTCCCGGGCGGGGGGTTCAGCCAACATCCGCCCGGTCGACGGCGTGAGGGGGCAAGGTCCCGTTGACGGCTCAAGCGGCAGCGGCGAGATGTCTTCTCTCTTGGTCCCCGAACAACTCAACTCTGCTCACACACACTCCCGCTTATATACCCCTCCTCATTCCGAGTCCTCACGTGCTCCCCACTTAAGCTGTCGCCTCCACGGCACCTCTCGCACTCATTCATCCCTACTCATCACCCCCATCTCACGTCTCTCCGGCGCCAACCTCCTGCCCCAACGCGCACACCTGCTCGTCCTCGATTGCACCCGCTTCTCCCCTTAATTACTGCCGGCTCTCCGGCGCCAACATCATGCTCCAATGCGCACACCTGTTCGTCCTCAATTGCACCAGCTCATCTGCGCACACTGCGCACATCTGTACTCTACACTAGTACAGCATCACCGGTGTGTTGGAGAGCAAAGCCACAACATTTACAATCTGAGTGACTTTTTGCCAGTAATTACAACCAGCTTCATCAGGCGACAGCCAGATTTGTGGAGAAATCCTCCTGTTTCGTTCCAGAGGGGTGGATGTGATGACGTCACTTGTGAACCCTTCCTGAGCGAAGTGGGGGGGATTAATGAATGCATATAAATGATGATGGGTAACCATTGCCGGTTGGGTTATTTTATATAATCAACGTACATTATGCATGCGCATTATACCAGGTAAGGCCCACTGAGCTCTATGGCTGTTTTTCGGAAGCGACCTGCTATCACCAATGATAGCTCAACCAAGTGGCTTGTCGTCACGTGGAAATGTATTGCAGCCAAATAACTCTAAACGCGTGACGTTGATTTTAAATGCGGAGGGGAAAAACCGGAGGACCTGGAGAAAAATCCACACGACCACAGGGGAGAGACGTGCAAACTCCAAATATACAAGCGTCGGAGTCAGGATCGATCCCACGACCACCTATATACCAGGCGAGGCAGTTAACACTGAGGTTCACCGATCACTTCAGCTACCTCGGTGTCATCCTAGATTCAACTTTATCCTTCGACCGTCAAACCAATCATATCATCAGTTCATGTACCTTTCACCCAAAGGCTCTCAGACACCCACGTCCTCTCATCTCCACTGAAACTGCCAACACATTGGCATGTTGCATAGTTGGGTCTCACCTCGACGATTGCAACTCCGTCCTAGTCCGGTCCTCCTCTGGCAACCTAAAACAACTTCAAAGACTACAAAACAACCTGGCACGCGTCGTCATTGGCCGCACTCATCCCCGTCTCGACTCACTTGCCTCTCTCTCCGTGCCCTCCACTGGCTACCCATGGGCAGCAGGGTCACATGCAAGATCGCCTGCCACTGCCACCACGCCTTAACATCTGCCTGCCCCCCGTACCTCTCTTCATTATTGACGACTTGCAGCACAGCACACTGCAGATGCCTTCGCAGTGCGACTCACGACCTCTTTATACCAAGATCCAGGATGGTCACGTCTATGCGCCGCTTCTCGGTGGCTGTCCCAACAGTCTGGAACGCAATCCCTCTGCACATTCGCAGCATCACCTCAATCGTCTCCTTCAAGAGACACTTAAACACTCGCCTCTACAACCACGCCTCCGAGTTGCGGCCGTTACGTCCGCAAAGTTGCGCGTGTTATAAATTGCATTATTATTATGTGTTCAGTGTGCCACACCTGCCCGCCAAACACGACGTTGTAGGTGCTGGTGTACACGAGGCGCGGCACGCAGGCGCTCACGCATGCACGCAGCACGGCTTCCGTGCCGCCCACGTTCACATCCTCGATCCGGCGACGCTTCAGCTGCTCACGGCCAGACATGCCGAACGATGCCGTGTGGAACACGCAGTCCGCACCTGCGCGCGCACACATACAAAGATCCCCCGTATAGCTTCAACAGACTGTTGCGGCGAGTGCTGTTAGCGAGCACCAATGAAGGCCGGCAACGGCACATGAGGGGATGGATGGCCAACACCACGCCCAGCGGCATTGTTTACACACCGCACCGAGTACTCATTTGAGGTTGAATTGACCTAGAGGAGGCCCACGGCCGTTTCGGATAATCGTCACTGGTGTTGGCTGTCAGCGGGAATCGAACTCGGGTGGCCGGGTGCGTAGCGCAGCGCACCAACCGCTACACAACCACTTCGCCCGCATACACACACGCATATACACGGAAAGGGAGGAAATGAACTTGGGCAATGTCGTTGCTTTCCGAACAATACAACGTGAATGTGTCTTCTTACCATGCAGGTGTTCACGGTTATGTTGTACAACTCTCCGATGTGTTTGTTGGATTGTAGCACGTATCGTTAGGCGTCGTGTCCGACGTTTCACTTCACATGCTGGGAGCTTTTTCAGGAACTGATCCTCTGCTTCATGAGGCCTACCAAATTACAGACTGCCCACACGCTCTATTTCTCATTCATTGCACGCATCTTCGCTGCACCAATCGGCTCCCAGAGGGGCACATGTTCGACCTGGCAACAACACCGTTTCTAACGTTAGCGCACTCACTTGCTTCTGGCACTGCAGGGGCCTCTTGCGGGGACAGAAGTAACTGAGGCGATCGTTCAAGTGTCGTTGCCAGCCAAATTCATTCGAGAGTCCTGATCAACAACCCCAGTGATCGGAAGGTATCCCCCACTGTCGATCTATGGGATCAGTTGCCCCATAGATGTGGCTCCAAACCGTCACCGCCACATAGGGCCACCCAGAGGTTCCTGCAGGTCCCATGGCCTGGGGCCCAGATACCCCTCTTTTGTCTGCGGCCCGGGGCACCATCAGCTGTTAGAGAAGCGAGGGGGGCCGCCCCCAGTGCGGTCGACTCACCGGCGAAGGCCGATTCGAGGCAGCGCTCGTCCGTAACGTCGCCCTGGCGGAAGTCGATGCCGGGAGCGAGCGGCACGGACGGTGGCGGCGGCACGAGGTCCAGCAGCAGCACGCGGTGTCCCCGCGCCGCCAGCGCCGCGCCGAGCCTGGCACCGGCGACCCGGGTTAGAGAATCGGAATCTTTATTTATACTGGAGGAATTTGATGAGCTATGAAGAGGGGCGAGTCAGAACGTTACAACATAAAAACACGATAGGAGTGCACAGTATAGGAAAGGTAAGCAAATCATGAAAAAAATGTACAACTAAAATGTAACTTTTTTTTTCAAATAAACTTTTTATTTTACCGGATAGAGCCAACTGAGTCGTAAGCTTCTTTTCCAGAAGCGACCTCGCCACAAGTGATAGCTCAACGAAAATGGCATGACAATCATGTGGAAATGTATAGCAGTCAAATAATCTAAACAACGCATGTTTCTCAATTGCAAGCGTGGCTTCACACCTGCAATGGCCACGGTGGAAAATCCAGGTGGTTTGGCGACGTGTTACAGAGAGAGATTTATCGGAAGGGGAAATCTCTCTCTGTTCTTCCTCATGCTTAATCCACGCTGCCGCTCCTCTCTTCTCGCCCCCCTTCACTGGAACAAACTTCCCCCTCCACATTCAGCGGTCACCTTCACTCACTAGTTTCCATTCCTCACTCAAAACTCACTCATTGTTCCCGAGCTCACCCGACGACCGCCTTACTCTCCCCCTCATCACAACAACACCATTACACGGCTATCACTCATTAACCCCATTCATTCAATCCGTTCATCATCATTTACCGTCACCAATTTCGCTTTCACCGATCATCACAGATCCTCCCCCATCGCTTCCTCTCATCTATTTCATTCACCTCATCTCCACCATTACACCCACACGCGTTGTTGTTGTTGTACCGTTGTTAATTCTTTGTAAAGCGCCTCGGTTAAAGGCGCTAGATAAATTCCGAGTCTACAGGTGATGGTGATCATTGCGGTGGCGGTTGTGCGGAATGGACTAACCTGCATCCAAAATATCCACCGCCGCCCGTAATCACGAACTTCTCTCCACCGTCCACCTCGGCTGCGCCTTCGGCAATGTCCATGGTGTGGCGTGTGGCAACGGGGATGTCCTGAAATGTATCGAGGACATGCCAACACAGTCATCGCCAAGCAGAAGGTCCACTGCCCTAAACGTCGTCTACTGTTTATTTTAATTGTCGGCCGTCAACCACAGTGTTATTGATGAACGTGTTGAGGTTTAATTAAAGATTATTTATGTATGCATGATGTACGAGTTTATGTATTTCTAAATGTTTGTATGTATGCCTGCGTTAATGTATGTGTAGTGTCGGTGTGTGTAGTACACAGTGGGAGACAAGGTAGTTGCAGGAGGCACCTTTTATTTATTACACTATTCCGGGTGTTTACACTCACAGGATCGCCTCCTCTCCCGACCACGTTGCCATAAGCCCTGCCTAGAGCCCTAGACAACAACCCTAACCGCGTTGCACCGACGATGTCGAACCGAGACAACCCACAACTGTCCGGCCGCGCAATTATCGGGCGAAGGCAGCAGCGACGACGAGACGAGTCCTCTCCCAGAACCGGCAGCCCGGAGCTCCCGCTCTCCGCTGCTTTTATTCTACTCGGTGCGGCCTGGCTCTGCCCTGGCCACGCCTCCCTTCTCGAACCCACTAGCGGGGCCTCCCAATGAGGTCTTCCGTGACCCTTGCCCCAGTTACTCCGCCCTGCCGGCACACAGCCGTGTGAGCTTGCGCGAGTTGTTAAGGTGGGGGACCCGGGGTGGTTCGGGGATCAATTGTGACTTGATCATTCAAGGCGTCACAGAGGTGTGTTCCTGCAGAAGAAAGTTGAACAATCGGTACAAGAGGGCTGCGCCGCAAATTCCACAACTCTGGCTCATCGCCTGATGAGGCCGGTTGCTGTAATCTCCAGCGGAAAAATCGAACTCGAGTTGTGAATGTTGCGAGTTAACTCTCCAACGCGCACCCGTGCGATGAAGTCGTCACTACAGTAATGTCATTGCCACGTTTTGTTTACGTGACAAACCTAATTGGCTGCGTCGGGTGGTGGCGGATTTAACAACACGTTTCTATTTACTTACGCGATATAACCACACAACAAAATTACCTTTATTATGCAAAAAAAATCCATTGTACTGTTTTATGCTGCCACGTCTACAGTGCCTTCGCAACCTTTACAACAACCCCCACTGACCGGGATGGTGAAGTATGGTCAAATAAGTAATATTAAAAAAAAACTTTAAAAAAAACACGCTTTAATGAAATGTACCGTACTAGCAATGGAAGAATTCCACGACTCCAGGAAGTGGCCCCGAAGCTTGCCCACAACGTAAGGGGACCGTGATCAATTACAGCCAACGTGAGTTGTGTGGGACAATTAGACCAAAGCCGAAACAACATGTAAAAAAAGATTTGTTTAAAAATTTGTATTTGTAATGATAGACTATAGTATTGTCATCAGTATGACATAAATATACCAAGTTTACAGTCGATACCACATTGGGAAGTGGGTTAAAATTGAGTCACAAGATTTGAGGATACAACAACAACAGAGTGAGTTAATAGAAAGCGTGTAAAAATAATAAACATCACGACCCGCAGTACGTGCTAGTGGGGAGGTGGAGATCGTCATCCAGCCGTGCCACGTGCGTGCCCGTGCCCGTGCCACGTGCGTGCCCGTGCCCGTGCCACGTGCGTGCCCGTGCCCGTGCCACGTGCGTGCCCGTGCCCGTGCCACGTGCGTGCCCGTGCCCGTGCCACGTGCGTGCCCGTGCCACGTGTAAACGTTACGCAACTCGACCGGTTGAGGTGGTGGGAATCGGCCGGCGAAGTCGCTCAGGGCCCGATAAACGCGAGACGGGAGCCGGCCTCTCGCACAACGCAAAGACTCCCCCGCCGCCGTGTAGCCTTAACACACTTACACAATACAGAGAGAGGGGAGGGGGATTGGTTTTGGTTATAATAGCACGTAAATATAACTGTGGACGTTGAAACCCCGCCACCACCCGCCACCACCCGACAAGCGAGGTTTCGTCACGCAAACTTGAACGTGGCCAATTCGTGACGAGTTACAGCACCCCGGCCGTGGTGGGGGGGTGGTGGTGGGGGGGTGGTGGTGGGGGGGTGGTGGTGGGGGGGTGGTGGTGGGGGGGGCAGAGCACACGACATTGACGATGGTTCGCCGCCGGTAATTACAAACCGGCATGCTGTGAGCGAGTACGCACGAGGGGGTGGGGTGGGCCAGCAAACCACGCCAGGCCGCCTTTGTCTCCCCCCTCCCTCCCTCCCTACCGCACGCGTGGATACTCGTTTTGAGGCCGAGTCGACCTAGGGGAGGCCCGGCACAGATTCGGACGTCCCAACGGCCGCTCCCCCACGCTTGTTGTGCCGGCGTTCGGTTTTCAAAAACAACAACAGCGGTAACAACAACTACAACAAACGAGGACGAGGAGACAAAACGGCATTCGGGCAACCCCGACTCACCTGCACGCCACCCCGATTAGAATTCCCAGCGCGTATGGTGGTGGGGGAGGGGGCGCCCGGCAGGGTGCGCGTATCCGCTCTAGCAAATACACAGCGCGCTTCCGCCCACCGTGGTTTTTAAATATTTTATAACACCAGCGTGCGTGATGACGCAATGTCGCACGCGCACGCTCGCAATGACGCAATGTCTCCCGCGCGCGATGACGCAATGTCGCCCGCGCACGCTCGTGATGACGGAATGTCGCCCGCGCACGCTCGCGATGACGCAATGTCGCCCGCGCACGCTCGCGATGACGCAACGTCGCCCGCGCACGCTCGCGATGACGCAAAGTCGCCCGCGCACGCTCGCGATGACGCAACGTCGCCCGCGCACGCTCGCGATGACGCAATGTCGCCCGAGCACGATCGCGCGCGATGACGCATTGGGTTTGTCGATCGGATGATGTCACGACACAGACACACAAACCGCGCGTGAACTTAAATCAGAAATACTAATTTAAGACTGGAGGAATCCGATGAGCTATAAAGCTCTTTTTTTCACAGATGTTTCAGTAGGGGCGGGTCAGAGGCGTTACTACAAGAAACAGTACGCACACGATAGGAGTGCAAGGTATAGGAAAGATAAACAAATACAATTTTTTTAATTTAAAGCTTTCGTGACTGCAGGGATTCATCCATAATAAAGGTTTTTGGGTTAGATCGCGTTTATTTATAAATGTGTCGTAACCCTCCACCACCCGACACGGCTAATTTGTCAGTTACTCCTGAGATATATGGAATTTTTGTTGGACTCGGGCGGCGACAGCGACAACGACGATTTGCAGCCCGGCCAGATGGCCGGCAGTACTCCGGACGGTGACAGCGGTTCGGGTGGTGCTGAAGGCCCGGGATCGCCAGAGGATTGGCGAGTCCTCATGACCCAGTGGGAGGCCAGAATGGAGAAGTTGTCGGAGGAATTCCAGAACTTCTTGACGGAGAACCGCATTCAACTACCCGTACCGGGTCCACCGCCGGAGGTTGCCGCTCAGCCGGAGCGGTTGGAAGATTCTGACGACGAAGACGACCAGTCGGAGGGACCGCCACGGCGGCTACACGTACAACGATTTGAGGCCAAAGTTGGAGATTGGACGGCATTCATACGAAGATTCCTTGCGGCTTACGAGTCCCTGAAGTGGACGGAGAGTGCCGCGTTACGAGCACTGCCGACGGCATTGGATGATGAATCCTTGGCGACTTTTAACGGACTCCCTGCCGCTGTCAGAAAAATATTGGACGGTGCTATTGCGGCAATGAGGAAGGTCTACGAGCCGCGGTCGGTCGCCAAACGTCGATTTCAACAGAGAAAACGGGAGGCCACGGAGTCCCCCCTGGCATTTCGCAGCGCCTTGCTGGCCCTCGCCCAGGTTGCGTACCCGGCGATGGACGAGGAGGGCTGGGACTCCCTGCTGCAAGAGAAGATGTTACAGCTGGCGAAGGAACTGAAAGTCGTCTTGTCGCTCCCGGACAAGGATGATGACGACGACGTGTCATCGTTGCTGATCGCCAGGAACATACAAGTCAACCTTGATATACGAGACGAACCAGCGGCGGCGGTAGCGCAGCCGTCGCTGACGACCCCTGCCGGGGCTGCGAGCACGGTGGCGGTGGTGGTGGACGAGGCGCCGCCGATGGCAGCGGCGGCCGGAGTGTCGACCGGAGACCGACGGCGTCATCCCGGGGCATATGGAGACGGCGTGCATCGGACATGCTAAGAGTGCGGGCGGAGGGGTCATCTCGCCCGCAACTGCTGGAGACGAAGAGGTGGTTCTCCGTGGGCGCCGAACAACTACGGCGGGCGGTTCCCCCAAGACCAAGGATCCCGGGTGAGTCGAGATGCATTCAATACACGGCCGCCCTATCCACATCACTCATCCGCGTCATCTTAACCGTATTCATCGGGTTCGGATAGTACACATGGCCGGGATATGTGGGGCGCGTTGGTACATCGTGTGTTGGGGGCCGCGCCGGGATCGTCGGATGTGATGGCATGTATTCAAGGTGTTATGGTACGGGTTATTGTGGATACCGGGGCGTCGGCAACTTTCATTTCGTTGCAAACTTTTCGGTCGCTGCCGACGTCGCCTGGATCGTTAGCGCCAGTGGAAGGGCCATGTGTAGCGGCAAATGGGGGTAGTTTGGGCATTATGGGCTGCGTGGTTGCGACAATTCAAATTGGGGGGTTATTGTGACAGGAAGTGTTTTGGTTTCAACGGCCGTGGCGGTACCGTGTTTGTTGGGCACGGATTTTTTGCAAAAGATGCCAATTAAGATTTCAGTGGAAAAAGGTTGTTTGGAATTACCATCGGGGAAATGTATGAAATTTTTGGGGACGCCTTCGAAATTTGCGGCGGCGAACGCTGTGGAGCAGGCCGTGGTGAGCCGCACTGTGCGCGTCCCACCTGCATCGCAAATATTGGTACCGCTACGGTTAAAGAAGGAATTGCCTTGGGATGAGCTACAGGAGGGAGTGCTGTTGACACCCTCAAATGCTGTGTCGAGAATGCCCACCGTGGTAGGAGCTTTGACCATAATACCAACTTATTGTGATCCCTTCATTCAAATTGTAAACGCGGGGCACGAAGAGGTTGTTATTCAAGGGGGCACTACGTTGGCGCACGCAACGGGTGCGCCGGGTCCAGAAACAAAAACATGTTTTGCTACGGGGCAGGATGAAATGTTATCAAGGGAGGAGGACGATCCGGAATGGTTAAGGGATCTTTACGAACAAAACCCAGAGTTATCGCCTGTGCAACGGTCGAGGTTGCATGCATTGCTAGTGGAGTTTAAGGATGTGTTCAGTTCAGGGAAATACAACGTGGGTCGAACGACGTTGTTGCAGCATCGTATTGACACGGGGAACGCACCCCCGATCAGGTTAAATTCGCATCGTGTAGGTCCTCTTGAGAAAGAATGTATTCGGCGATCTGTTGATGAAATGCTAGAGCAGGATATTATCGCCCCATCGTCCAGCCCGTGGGGAGCCCCTATTGTCCTCGTTAAAAAAACGTGACGGAACCATGCGATTTTGTGTTGACTATCGGAAATTGAATAAAGTTTCAGTGGCGGAAGCGTACGCGCTTCCACGAATTGATGATTCGCTGGACGCCCTGTCCGGCGCCAGAATCTTTTCGACCCTCGATTTGTTGTCGGGCTTTTGGCAATTGCCCCTGGATAAAGAGTCAAGACCTAAAACGGCATTTCGGACACCACAAGGATTGTATGAATTTAACGTGCTCCCGATGGGACTCCACTCAGCGCCGGCGACCTTCCAGCGATTAATAGAACTCGTGTTGTCGGGCCTGCAGTGGGAGTCATGTTTGATATATTTAGATGATGTGATTGTTTTCAGTAGGAATTTCGATGAACATTTGCAACGGCTGCACGCCGTTTTTGGCAGAGTGCGGCGCGCTGGATTGAAATTTAAACCACAGAAGTGCCAATTGTTGAGAACATCGGTGAAGTATTTGGGGCACGTCGTTAGTGCGTCAGGAGTGGCCACTGATCCGGAAAAGACGAGTTGTGTGCGTACATGGCCAGTGCAGAAAACAGCAGGGGAAGTGCGTAGCTTTGTGGGCTTTGTGTCGTATTATCGGCGGTTCGTTAAGGATTTTGCCACGATTGCTCGACCATTGCATACGCTGACCGGGAAAGGTGTAAAGTTTAAATGGGGGATTGCTGAACAAAAATCGTTTGAAGCGTTGCGGGCCGCACTGGCGGACGCACCGCCGTTGGGATACCCGGATTTTGCGAAGCAGTTTATACTTGACACGGATGCCTGTGATACGGGCATAGGTGCGGTTTTGTCACAAATGGTTGATGGCGTCGAGAGAGTGGTGGCATATGGCAGCCGGGTGTTATCGCCGGCGGAGCAAAAATATTGTGTGACGCGTAGGGAATTATTGGCGATTGTCCATTTTGTGCGCCAGTACCGATCGTATCTATACGGCAGGGAATTTTTGATCCGCACTGATCACACGGCGCTACAGTACTCGCTGCGCGTGGATCAGCCATCGGGGCAAATGGCTCGCTGGATTGAGACCCTCCAGGAGTACTCTTTCACGATCCAGCATAGGAAAGGGACGCACCATGTAAACGCGGATGCTTTGTCGAGGTTGCCGCGACCAACTGAGACGTGTCGGTGCAAAGAGGGCTCGCTGCGTTGCGGCCCGCCGCTGCAGGAGGTTCCGCAAACGGTTGCTGCAGCGGGTTTGGGGGTGCCAGGGATAGTCCCTGGAGCAGAAATTGGACTGTTGGGTTTTGTCATTGAAGCAGTGGAAGCAACTGCAGGTGGAAGATTCCTCGCTGACCAGGATGAGGCTGCGTGCCTCTCGTTCAAGGGGATCGGAGGATCGCCCATTTTTGATGTTAACGGAGGGGTTGCTTGTTCGCTGGGATGTGGAAGCACAAAAATGTTGTATTGTTGTCCCGAAGGTGTTGCGGGGGAAACTGATTAACGAGGTACATGAGAAATTGCTGCATCTGGGGGAGAAGAAGACGCGTTGACGGTGGGGAGTGAATTTTACTGGCCGGGAATGTTTAACGATGTGAAACAGCATGTAAAAGCGTGCCAGGAATGTGCACGCAGGAAAGCGCCAGCACGGCCATATCGTGTCCCTTTGCAATCGATTCAAGTTTCGAAAGTGAACGAAATTGTGGCACTGGATATTTTGGGTCCGTTTCCCGTCACCCCCCGAGGGCACAGATATTTGCTCGTCGGGGTGGAATACTTAACTCGTTGGCCGATGGCATGGCCGCTAGTAGACCAGTCAGCGACGTCGATCGCTGAGGCTTTCTTGAATGGATACGTATTAGATAAGGGGGCCCCGGAACATTTGCTTACTGACCAAGGCAGAAATTTTTCATCGAAATTGATTAAGGACGTGTGTGACTCGCTGGGGACCAAAAAGATTCGGACGTCCCCATACCACCCGCAGACTGACGGGATGGTCGAGCGGCTGCATAGGACGCTGACGTCCATGCTTTGTCACCAAGTAAACACCGCTCAAGATGATTTGGATCTGCATGTTGCAGCGACGCTGGCCGCGTATAGATTGGCCCCGCATGCCTCAACGGGGTACTCGCCATTTTTTCTGATGTATGGACGGGAACCGGAAGCGCCGGCTATTGTGAAATTGGGAATTCGAAAACGGGAGAAATCTACGACGGTGCCTGCTCCGATGCAGGTGGCTTTGGACCGTCTAAGGGAAGCCCGAGAGGCTGCATTGCAAAATACGGCACGACGACAAGCCGCTAACGAAAGGTTGTTCGGCAGGCAGCGGCCACGAGAGCTGTGGAGTGTTGGAGATAAAGCCTGGTTGCACTGCCCCATGGTGCCGGTGGGAACGTCCCCGAAATTTCACCGCCCCTGGCAGGGGCCCGTTGATATTGTGGAGGTTTTACGGGATCAGAGTGTGCGAATAAAATTCGGTCGTCGGACATGGTTTGTTCACCCGTCGCGCCTGAAGAAATTTGTGTTACCATATGATGCGTCATCCCCCATCCGAGAGCGGCCTGTATTGGATGTGTCCGACGAACCTGTGGGGAGGTCACAAGTGCGTGTGTCCCAGAGATCTGCCCCCCGTGTGCCTGCAAGATCGCCCTTTTTGGGCAGGGTTACCGACCGGACGCCGATTGAACGGCCACAGATCCGGACCAATGGCCGTCCCGACCGGGAACGACGGACAGCCCCACCAGCTGAGTATCGCTGGGACAGGGATGGGCGTAGGGTTCATTGGCAAGACGAGCGAGGACCTCCCTTACCGCAGGGTATCCCGTGCAGGGGAGATGGACCGGCAGTGGGAACCCGTTCCAGGAGGAATATAATACATTGACTTTGGGGGTTGGGAATTCTGTATAAAGGTGTTGTGTGCGTGTCGTTGCGTGATTGTACAAAATGGTTGTATATTGCAAATGCGTTATGTATATATCTTGTCATCGTTCCGTCCGCTTCACTCCACTACTCCAATTCGAGTATATCGTAGCCGGGGATGGCTAGGTTCTTTCATCACGGGGGGGGGGGGGGGGTGATGTAGTGGAGTAGATAATGCGCATAGGAATTGGCCATATACAGTACATACAGACAGACAGGGAGAACGGGTCACATGAGGTCAAACAGGTGGTCGAGTCGCGAGTGGCGTAAACAACCACAAGTAATTAAGGGAGTCGTGGCACGAGGGCTGTGATTGGTCGAGAGGCTGTTAGCGTTAAGTGGTGGCGTCTGGATGTCTTATGAAGGGGACAGGTGCGGGCTGGCGGGAAACGGCCAGCGAGCCACGTGGCAATTAATTAAGGCTAATGCGAGAGGGGATAAAACGCAAGGTGGTTTGAACGGGGGGGGGGGAGTGGCTGCTGGGGAGTTATTGCTGGAGAGTTGTTGCTGGGCAGTTGTTGGCGAGAGGTGAAGAGATACGAAGGAGACAGCTGGAAATGTTAGGGAAGAATAAATAGAGCCGGACCCCAAAGACAGTAAATAGCGATAGGGAGAGTCAGCGTTAGCGGAGATAGAGTCACTGTGTGTGAATAGATGGAAGTCACTGCGTGTGAAGAGATAGCGGCGGTACTGTGTGTGAGGAGATAGAAGACGAACCCCTGTGTGTGGAGGAGATAGAAGACGAACCACTGTGTGTGGAAGGGAAGACACTGTGTGTGAAGAGATAGGCGAAGAAACACTGTGTGGAAGGGGATGCACGGACGATGCTGAAGTAAATCGGAGTGTCCGAGTTGGCGGAGCACGGAGAGAATTACTGTGTACGGAACGATGGAATAAAAGTGACGGCGGAAAAAGAGACAGTTGTTGTCCGAGTGAATTCACGACACTACAAAAGTAATGAGGGCTCGGGGTGAGCATCTACATCATTAGACCTCCTTTGCCAGTACCAAAATAACAAAACTGAAACCTTTTTACAAGGATTCATGTCTGCATTAACCACAATACCTGCAGGCAAAATGCAGAAAAAAGGGGAAAAACCCTATTATATTTTGGTACTGGCAAAGGAGGTCTAATGATGTAGATGCTCACCCCGAGCACTCGTTACTTTGATAGTGCATTGTCTTTGAGCTGTACGCTTTTTGGCGTCATCTGGTCGAGCACCAATTGGTCGAGGTCTAATGATGTAGATGCTCACCCCGAGCCCTCATTACTTTGATAGTGCATTGTCTTTGAGCTGTATGCCTTTTGGCGTCATCTGGTCGAGCACCAATTGGGTCGAGGCTCAAAAGATAGCCGTCCCTTGGTGTGGACCAATCAGTTTCAAGGACAATGCATATATTATCATAGTGTGTTTTTTGTTTGCATTTTGACTGCAGGTATTGTGGTTAATGCAGACATGAATCCTCGTAAAAAGGTTTCAGTTTTGTTGCCAGAAAAAAGGGGAAAAACCCTGATTTAAAGCTTTCGTGACTGCAGTAATTCATATTCTTAGCTCTTTCGGTAAAGTCACGTTGAAGGGAAACAATAAAATAATAAAATATATATAAAACAATAAAAATTCTCACGACGTTTCGACCATAACACAAACGGTCGTCATCAGGTGTGTCGGTTTGCATAAAGTTATTTATTTTTAAACGGCGTATTTATTTATTTATAATTAAAAAACGTCAGCGCCACGCGCAGCGATTTCGCAGTTTATTTAGAAGGACTAGTCCATCTATGTTCTGAAAGGAGGAGGGGGGAGACGAAAAATTAATGTATGCTGTCTGAAAGCCACTGTAAGCGTGAACAATCAATTAAGACCTGAAATGGTTTATCAAACCTTTCCAATGATTGCTAAGCCAGAATCCATCTTCTCGATTGAAATTGTCTCTGTGCTTGTATATGTGGATAGCCTCATGAACGAATCTCTCATGGTAGCCAGATGACTTACAAAGAACCTCTGTCTGGGAAAAGTCAATGTCATGTGAGCCTACTGAATTATAACAATGATCTGCCACGGCCAAGGTGTTGGTCCTACCGTGTTTAAGGTCTTCTTTGTGTTCACGAATGCGGTCCGAGACATGGCGTTTGGTTTCTCCAATGTAACTACTACCACAGAGGCAACTTAGTTTGTAGACACCAGGGTACTGTATGTCCGGAATCACATCTTTTACAGACGGAACCAGATCACGGATTTTATGTAATGTGTTGAAACGGACCTGGATCTTGTATTTATTCAAGATTTTGGAGATCTTTTTTGTGATCCCCGCAATGTAGGGTAAAGTGATGGTTTTCAAAGGCTCAAGAGGGTCCTTCTCCATGGTTTGAGTGATAGCTTTGCGGATTGTATAGTCGGAGTAACCATTAGCCTTAAGAGCTTGGTGTACGTGCTTGAGTTCACTACCTATGTGTTCCTGGTCGGATATGCATTGGGCTCTATGATACAGAGTCTTGATGAGAGAATTCTTCTGTGATGGATGGTGGTGGGAATCCGGTTTCAGATAAGCATCCGTATGGGTAGCTTTCCTGTAGACAGAGTGGCTCATTGAACCATCAGGCCTCTTTTTAATTAGGACATCCAAAAAAGGTAGCTTGCCATCTTTTTCGACTTCCATGGTAAATCTGATGGCTGGGTGTATGGAATTGATGTGGTCAAAGAATTGGTCTAGAGCAGGCCGGCCATGTGGCCAGATGACAAAAGTGTCATCCACGTACCTCTTCCATAAGGTTTGGCGCAGAGTGGCAGTCTGGATGGCGTCAGTCTCAAATTTCTTCATGAAAATGTTAGCTATAACCGGAGATAGGGGGGAGCCCATTGGGGTGCCCTCAGTTTGTTTGTAGAAAGTTCCATTCCAAGTGAAGTATGTATTGGTTAAACAGTGTCTCACCAGGGGGGGTACCTCAGTGTTTAGTCCTTGATGAACCAGTAGTTACATTGGAGAAACCAAACGCCATGTCTCGGACCACATTCGTGAACACAAAGCAGACCTTAAACACGGTAGGACCAACACCTCGGCCGTGGCAGATCATTGTTATAATTCAGTAGGCTCACATGACATTGACTTTTCCCAGACAGAGGTTCTTTGTAAGCCATCTGGCTACCATGAGAGATTCGTTCATGAGGCTATCCACATATACAAGCACAGAGACAATTTCAACCGAGAAGATGGATTCTGGCTTAGCAATCATTGGAAAGATTTTATAAACCATTTCAGGTCTTAATTGATTGTTCACGCTTACAGTGGCTTTCAGACAGCATACATACATTTTTCGTCTCCCCCTCCTCTTTTCAGAACATAGATGGACTCGTCCTTCTAAATAAACTGATAAATCGCTGCGCGCAGCGCTGACGTTTTTTTATAAATACGCCATTTAAAAATAAATTTATGCAAACCGACACACCTGATGACGACCGTTTGTGTTATGGTCGAAACGTCGTGAGAATTTTTATTGTTTTATATATATTTTATTATTTTATTGTTTCCCTTCAACATGACTTTACCGAAAGAGCTAAGAATATGGGAAAAACCCTGTTATTATTAATAGATACCCCCATAGAATCTCTTAAAAAACGTCTCCAGAACACAACCTTATAGCGATTAAACTAAACAGAATTTATACTGTGAAATATAATTTTCGTGTTGTTTTTTGGCATGTAGAATAGTGAAAAAGTACAAAACACATATATTTTGGGTGATAAGGAAATTTGTAGATTTATTCACACTTGTTAAGTGCAATAACATGAATCTTCTCGTAAACGTTTGGGGTACTTCATTCACTGCTACATAGGGTGGTATGATCCACCTGGGAGAGTGGCTAAGCAGTTCTGTGCAGCGATTTGAAGGCTTCCCCTAAACCCAACAAGACCCGCTTGCTTTCCATCTCTCCAAGTGATGAGGGAAACACAATTAGTCTCAACGCCATATCCATTCGTGAATAGTGGCTGTTGGTATGCATTGCTAGGTTGGGTATTGTATGTTCTTGAAACAATGTGGCCATGTTTCCCACATATTAAAAAAAATGAAAATTCCACTCTCTGAAGTTCAAAAATGTTACAGCATGCCAAGCAATGCTGAGTTATTATTAGCTGCATATCCAAGTTGTGCAGAAATATCACATCAGGTAGTCCCAGTTTAGTACTGTATTGTTCAGTAGCTACTTTCGCATTAGATTGTGCAATACAGAATTACTTTATGATTTTAGGTGGTTTCAGCGATGTTCATAACCAGTAATATTGCTTTACATATTATAAACATAAAATTAATAACATTACAAGCTGTACATGTTTTTTAATGGAAATAATGGGGTTTTGTTTGGAAATTGGATACAACTGAGGGACACCGCCTCTGAATTATCCGGATTGTAAGGACATACAATCATACTGTCAATTAATATCCAATTTCCTTTACCTTTCTCAATCGTGTCTTGACCATCTTAATACCACAGCAACACATCTCTCTCAGACAGAAACAAATATCGCACGACACATTCACTCACATTAATAAACCTCGTATTTTTTTGCGGACGAAAAACAACAAAATCTGCAGTAAACAGATTCCAGTGACATTGAAAGGAAGCACAATAGTCAATACTGTTTCCAACGACTGCCACAATACATCTGATCTCCAAGGGGGTTAGGAAGGAGCCATGGCTCTGCCCTGCAGTGATTTACTCCTTGCGTGCCATCTTGGCCTCCTCCTTATCCCGCGGTTTTTCAGGAGCAACAACGTCATCATCGTCGTCGTCGTCTCGATCGTGCACGCTCTCCTCCTGCTTGAAAACAAACGGCTGGTCGTGGCCCATTAGGTGCGCAAAGTCCAGGTAGTCGCGGAACTGCGATGGGTCAACGAGGAAGGGCCGCCCGGCCGCGGTGAAGGTGGTGAACATGCGCGCCACGCCCGGCACGGCGACGGCATCGCGGTGGAAGGAGGTGTGGCGCTCGGTCAGAAACGCGGTTAGCGTGACGGCTGTGTACTCCTCGCACTCCGGGTTGTGGTAGAGGCGGCTAACGTAGGAGCGAGTGATAAAGTGCAGCGCTGCCGGAGTCATGAACGTGAAGATGAGCCATGCCGTGCCCAGCAACGCCTGCACGTGAAGAACAAAAAAGTTACGTGCATTGTTAAAAAAATATCTGCAAGCCGAGGTGTGTGGCCATCTTTATAATACGCAATTCAAAGTGCATCAATGCGTAACCTTCAGATGTTCGTTGTAATCTAGCAAAAGTGTATCCAAAGGAGAGTTGGTAAATGTTATCTAGAGCTCATTATTGGTTACTTTGCAAAGAACATAAAAGCTATATATACCAATTATTTACAGTGATAAATATTTTGTCATGGAAAAACAATTGAAGATGATTGGTAAAAAACGCAAAGATGTGTTACATTGGAGCATGAATGAATGATTCATAAAAACGATGCTACACAGTTTTACTGGATTTTCTTAAAAGCTATGGCTGTTGCAGACATCGCCTCAGCAGAGGTTTGTAAAAAGGGTGGCAGACATACCTGGAAGGCAGTACCTGCTTCAGCGAGTCCAGTCTGAGCCATCAGAGTAGGGGCTATGGCCAGGCTCATCACACTGGATGAGTAAGATAGCACCTTCACTCCTACACATCCGACAGGCATCCATTATTACACAAAGACAAAGATCCCCCGTATAGCCCTTAACAGGCTGTCGGGGTGATGTTAGCGAGCACCTATGAAGGCAGACATGGCGCACGAGGGGTTGGGTAGTGGCGAAGTTTAAACACCGCACTCGGTACTCATTTAAAGCTGAGTCGACCTAGGAGAAGGTCAGGACAAGTTCAAGATAATAGTCACTGGTGTTGGCCATGAGCAGAAATCGAATGCGCTGCGCGCTAACCGTTACACTACCGCTCCCCACACACGTATACACTCTCCACGTAGTCCCACCAGACTTATAATGGGAATTAAGTTATCTCAGGAATGGGTTAGGCGTGTACTTTGTTGAGCTTTAAATTCAGAAATATATAGTTATTTCTTAATGGGGTGGAACAATGACACAGCGGTTAGCACATCACGCTGTAAATCCAGCAACCCGAGTTCAATTCCATCCATTGTTAAGAGTGCTCAGTGAGGGTTGGTGAAAAGTGAGTCAGCACCAGTTCAGAAAGATACTGCCACTGTGAGTCGTAACCCGAAAATCAAACTCGGATCGGTAATTTCAGAGAGCAGTATGCTACCGACTGCGCCACCACTCCACCCCACTCATTTCTTTAAAAATCCAATTCGATATTTTATAACATTTCAAATGAGTTGCGTATCACACTGACCAAAGAAATTTAGCGTGGTAATTTTTTGTTCCGGTGCTTGCGAACACTAAACTATTTTATTTTATCTTAACAGGTAAGGCCCACTCAGGGATATTGCTCTTTTTCAGAAGCGACCTGGCCATCACAAATGATAGCCCAATTAAGTGGCCTATCATAATGTGGATATTTGTAGCAGCCAAATAATCTAAATGCACGTTGATTCGAAATGCAGAGAGAAAACCCGGCGGACCCGGAGGAAAAAAAAAATCCACACGATCACGTGGAGAACTTGCAAACTCCAAATATACAACAGGCGTCAGGGGTCTGGATTGAACCCACGAGACCTCCCGCATACCAGGCGTGGTAGTGAACATCTCGCCACCGTGGCACCCAAAAGGACACAATGGAATGAGGACCATACCCTTCCGAAGAACAACCAGCAGCAGCAGCAACCACTACCCACCTCGGACTCTGCCGGTGAAGTTGCCGTCGTAGATGAGCCACCCTTGAGCAGAAGTGGCCGACCCACCGCTCACCTTGCTGCACAAGCCCCGTCTGGTCCACGGCCTCCAGCCTGACGCCTGCAGAGTAACCTGCGAGCAGGCAGTAAGGACGGCCATCGGTCACACAAGACTGTGAATGGTGAAGACATTGGCAAGAAATTGCACGAAAAAAATCATTTTAATAAAACGGGCATCTACTGCAGCACAAATTACCCAGCCAATGGTAATTCGGCACCAACTACACAGTTAGTTTAACACGTAGGCTTTCGCGACCAATATTATTCATAATAAAGGTTTTTGGGTTAGATCGCGTTTATTTATAAATGTGTCGTAACCCTCCACCACCCGACACGGCCAATCAGCAAAAAAAGTGTCACGTTGACAAAAGACAAATAATTCACTACTTTAGCCCACCGGTGTGTTGAAGAGTGAATCCACATTTACAGTTTGAGTACGACGTACTCAAACTGTAAATGTGGATTCACAAACTGTAAATGTGGATTCACTCTTCAACACACCGGTGGGCTAAAGTAGTGAATTATTTGTCTTTTGTCAACGTGACACTTTTTTGCTGATTGGCCGTGTCGGATGGTGGAGGGTTATGACACATTTATAAATAAACGCGATCTAACCCAAAAACCTTTATTATGAACTACACAGTTGTTTACAATAGTATAAATACTGTGACAGTAGCAAAGATAATACGTCACATTCCTTAATAACCCTTGCTTTATCATTACAAAACATTAAACGAATACTGCAATAGGTGTTATTGGTCAACTGGTCATTTGTCAAATGTGCGCGTTACAAATTAAAGGCAATATTTACTAAAAGTGGTTAATCCACGGTACACTGTGTACCCAGAAAAAAATCATGACATTGCCAAAATCGCAGATTAAAATACACAAACTATATATTATGTTGCGGTGTGCCAATTAAAATACAAACGCGTGTCCCGTGAAACCAAAATCCGCACCGAAAACATAAGCAATCAAAATTACCAACAAGGACGCGATCGTGTAAAGCCCACGCCGACGTTACTGTTTATTAACATTACCACTGTGCTTATTACAAAAAAACGCACTTTGTCAAACAAACCACCCTCGGTGAAGGCGCAACAAGAAGAATAAGGAGAAGTTGAAGCGAGTCGGGGCGTCGAGACCGGCTCAGGCCTTCCGTCGTGCCCGGCGATGCGGCCCCGAGCCGGGCAGAGCTTCCATCCGAGGCCGCCCCACCCCGCGGGGAGCGCGCGCAACGGGCCCAGCGACAGCGCTGCCAACATCGCCAAATGTCCACGACCTTTTTTTGTTTTTAATACACGATTCACACTTTTACAATGTCGCTTTATTTAAGGTACTCTCAGCATACAATTAGAGGGTCGGGCAACGTCCGCCGTTCCTTAAATTCGCGGCTCGGGTAAGGTTAGCCGAGGACACCGCTGGTTGAACTTCACAGCGCACGTGCTTGAAGCAGTGCAGCCCCCGCCTCTAACGTGGACTCCTATTTGCGGTTAATTATTAATTATATGTGTTGTCAGATCCGGCAGTGAGCCAATGGAATTGACAACAGAAACTAAACCGTTAACGTTGACACGAATGCATCCAGCATTGGATAGTGGCTGAGAATAATGAGCGGTGGTTCTCATCCAAGGGGACGTGGACCACTTTTGGTGGGGGGGGGGGGGTAACGTGGCAATGTCCCAGGAGGTTACGTGAAGTGATTTATAAACGTGTCAAATTATATCTTACTCGCAATAACAGACATAATACGCCACATTTTTTTTAATAACCATTGCTTTGTAATTGCGTTCTACGAATGTGCCGGTGTAAAATAACTACGATAAAAATTCAAATCCATATGGCAATCTTAGGATTATATAAAGCACCTTTCTTAAACTCGTCGATCATAAACAATGCGGTTTCCAGGCGAGCGTGAAAACTTTACCTCACCTACACAAAGCCTCCGTTGTAATTTTTTTCGCTTACAGTCACTTAGCTAGCTAGGATATATCTCACAAAATGGACAATTGCTTAAAATATCGCATACCGTGTCAACCCATACGGTTTAACCCGTATTCTTGTACCGGGAAATTTACTTTTTAGGTCCATACGGCGTACAGCCATTTCAATACGGGCAAAAAATATATATGTTTGTGTTTCTCTCTTGTGATGGGACTTTGTAGGATGAGCGTTGAGATTGAGAAGGGCACGGGGTGACCAATAAGGTCTGAATTGGTCTGTAATAAGGTAGGCACTGATAAGGGTTTGGTGTTCATTGTTCATGCTTTTTTTACCCAGAACCATTGTTGGGTCATGCAAGGGGGTGGCATGCAGTTCAAGCTAGATTCAACAAGGCGGGGTAACAGAAGCCAACCACTGCTCTATAATATACATGTGTAGTGTCCTCCTTCCTCCCGGCGTGTGTGTGCGTGTGGTGTGCAGCGCACACACCACCAACTCTGGCCTCCTCTCTCACGACCATGCTGCCGTACAACCCAGCGCAGACACGACCCTATCTGCGTTGCATCGACGGCGTCGACCGAGACAGCCAACTACTGTCCAGCCGCGCAATGATCGGTCGAAGGCGGCAGCGACGAAGGCGGTGACGACGACAGCGACGACGAGACGAGTTTACTCCCTGAACCGGCAGCCCGAAGCTCTCGCTCTCCGCTGCTTTTATTCCCCTTGGCGCGGCTTGGCTCCGCCCTCGCCGCGCCTCCCTTCTCGAACTCACCAGAGGGTTCCAGGGGCCTCCCTATAAGGTCTACCGTGACCCTTGCCCCAGTTCCTCCGCCCTGCCGGCACGCACACCGTGTATATGCTCAACGGCGTGTGCGCTAAGTGTCCACCGCTGTTGCTGCTGCTGGACAGCAGTCGGCGCTGTGTCACTACACACGTGTAGTGACGGAGTTCGGATTCAGAAATACTGGAGGCACTTCTTTATTTAACGAGCACCATCGGGATATATATAAACACCCTACGTGGGTGCACACTAGTATAATTATGACCGTCTATTGTCGGCGGTACCACTTAGTAAGAACAGTTGATAGGCTGCCTGACACCCCAGGATGGTGAAGACGGAGACAACGGCGAGGAGATGGTGATGATGACGAGATGGTGACGACGATGGTGTTGAACAGCTTTGACGGAGATTCCAGCAACAGCCCCAAGTTCCTGCTCAGGGCCCTCTCTGATGCTCCCAGCGTGACCTTGCTCTGCCCCGGCCACGCCCCCTTTCTGGAACCGACTATCGGCTTACCGGGACTTCCCGATGGGCCCCTTTTATGAACTTTCCCCTAGATACTACCTTTCAGTAATAAAACATGTTTAGCACTAAATAAACTCATTAGCATTTTAAATCTTTACTGCCACATTGCATTTATGGAAACTGGCGTGTCTCATCGGAACGGCCAATTTTGTAGCGTATATAATGTTGCGCCCGTAAGCTCGGCAGTTTCACCCAGCATCGATTCAAGAAAGCCCGAGTCTGCTGATGAGACACTGGATGTTGAAACCGGTACCAGAGGTCAACCTGCATTCGAATCAAAAGCTGCGGCAAATTTCCCACCAACAACTCCCCCGGAACGAGGCCGTGCGGCTGATGGGGGTTTTGTGCGAGGGAGCCGTCCATAAATGACGTCACGCACCTGGGGGGGGGGGTCAGACATTTGTGACGATGTGTGACAAGGGGGGGGGGTTGAGAAATGTGACGTCACATCAAAATGCGCAACTTTAAATAAATATAGACAACACGTTCTACTTAATTAAATATACTTTTTAATAAATGTTTTCTCCTACAACATCAGAGTGCAGCGTCACATTAAATACGCACTACAATAACAATAGTTTAAAGCGATTTGAAGCACGTTTTATTTTGTGGGGGGGGGGGGGGGGGCTGAGCTTTGTGACGTCATATTTGAAGGGGGGGGGGTCTGACTTTTTGTGACGCCGTGTGACGAGGGGGGGGGGGTATAAAAAATCGTCCAAAATCGCGTTACGTCATTTATGGACGGCCCCCAAATTAATTATACGATTGTTTATGTGGCGAGGAGGAGACACTGCTGAACACGCAGTAGGTTTTTGCGACAAATGTTATCCATAATAAGGAGGGGGGGGGGGAGGATTTTTGGATTAGATCACGTAAATATTAAAATGTGTCGTTAAACCCGCCACCACCCGACACAGGCAACCAGTAAGGGTTGTCACGTAAACAGAACGTGGCCAATTCGTTACTAACTCTGGGCCCGATTTTTGTTACTCTACTTTCGAACACAACATCTACAATCTGATGCTGTCGCCTGATGTAGATAGTTGTAATTACTGGCGAAACGTCGTACACAGTTTGTAAATATTGTGAATTTGTTCTCCAACAGACCGGTGTGCTGTATCAGTAACGAATTGGCCACGTTCTGTTTACGTGACAACCCTTACTAATTTGCTTTGTCGGGGTGGTTACGGGTTTAACGACACGTGTGTGTATTTACGCGATCTAACACCAAAAAGCCTCTATTATGGAGAGACACCTGCTTATTTGTGGTACTTTGAAATTGTTTCACATTCGTGAACCCGGAACCGAAAAGTCGCGGCGGAGTTTTATTTCTTTTTTCCACCCGGACCGGAACCCGCCCCCCATGCTGTGCGGACCCGGAGTGGGCGTACACTTTTTTTTGGCGGGAAGTCGCGGCGTTCTTTTAAACGCGTCCGCACTGATCACTGGTATAAGTGTTCAGTCTTAATTTTAATTTCGAGCACGGATTTTATTCGTCTGATTTCTTTTTTTAGACCTGACTTTTAGTCTGTAATTTTAAATCGTAGTGTTTTTTTTATTTTTATGGACAGGTACTTTGTGTACACTGTCGCGCTTTCGCCTGACGTGAGCGGCGATGTCGAACGTGAGTCTCGTCTGCCGTTTTTATCATTTTTTGAGCGACGTGTGCACTGCAGTAGTACTTCAATATGCGGTGACATTTCACCATTCGCTGAGGTAAAGTTTAAAGGGATCTTGCCGATGGGTTTTGAAAGAAGAACTATCGTTCGCATTGAAAGTTGTTGGACTTTAAACGTTGAGGGCAGACTGGCCGAACGAGCCTCTGTTGCTCATTCAAGCAGTGTCTTGTCAATTTACACGTAGTAGCCATGGCAATGTACGCTTATCACAGCCTACGTTGATCTGTATGTACTAGAATGTAGTGTATACTCCAATACGGCACGCATTGCACTTTAATGTAACGTTCCATTGTACAGGGTGGTCCATATGCCTTGTGACCCATAATTAATTGACCCCTAAACACTTTTTTCCTTTGCATATTCATTTCTGTTTTAAATAAACCTTACTTAAAATTATTCACTGTTTGAGAATTCAATGGGGGGGGGGGGACAAGACATCTGGACCACCTTGTACATTCCGCAATGTAGTCTATAACAGGTCACACGCTGAAGGAACGTTGATTTGACTTTTGATATGTTATCCGCTTTTTTAATAGAATTCACAACGAAACCAGTGGTACGACACATTTTCACAAGCGCGTTCCATCATATGCCAGTTGGAATGTTGTAACTAAGTGCTTCTTTCGTTGCGAATGTTGGACGAATATCAAACGTCGAACCGACTTTCCCTCGGTTTACCACACTGCTGTTTGGAATACAACCTAATTTACAATTTATATTGCTGTACATGCCACATTACATTTTATAACACAGCCCATGTAACAATTTATAATGGAGCCCACTGTGCAGTCTATCATGCGTGTATAGTACTGTAGAACAATGTTAAGTCCGATCCATATTTATATTTAGGTTAAACCACAGTGATTATATTCTTAGCTCTTTCGGTAAAGTCACGTTGAAGGGAAACAATAAAACGTGACTTTACCGAAAGAGCTAAGAATATGAATTACTGCAGTCACGAAAGCTTTAAATCACACAGTGATTAGTTTTATGCCAACATTCTTGTCCTTAACTAATGTCCAATAATTTGGCATCCAAATACTAAGTGGCCAAACCCCAAATCAAATGTGTTTTTTTTACCTACGTGACTTTACCGAATAGAACCAAAGAGTATGGATCCTTGCAGTCACGAAAGCTTCAAATCTAGAATGTGTTAACCTACTGACTACGAAAACCTACGTTTTAATTTAATGTTAAGGCTATAACCATACAGCAACTCGCATTAAAGTCTATATTTTGTGCCAGAGTTACATTACGGAATAACCCTTTTGCATCAGCATACGTGCTCCAGGTAACTGCACTGTTCTCAGCTCCGCCTCGCGGTAAATCTTCTTGCTCATGGGTATGCAAACCTCGCTAAACTTCTCTGCTCTATCTGCTCTATTCAAGGCCAACCAGAGGAGTTCACCGCAGCTGAGGAGTTCTACGCACACACCAAGGAATGTTTTGTGGAGAGCGTCAACAATAACCGAGCACGTTGCCTTTCAGGTAACAGTCCAACGTGCAGTATGTGGAGTGGGTTTCTGATGAGATGATTAATTTGAGTGAGTACTAATTTTTTTTTAAACATCGCAGAGGATTAATAGAACACACCTTGAAAAAAGTACGTTACTGAATTTAAGAATTTTTATTTTAGTGAATTAATTTAGACCACAGACAATAAGAAAAAATGTTTTGTTTCAGTAACACAAATAATGCACCCAAAAAACAGGAAAACCTTAAGGTTTTTTGTTGCATAATATTACAATTTAGTGGCTAGCACTTGACAAACGTTTGCATAATTGTGTAAAATCGCTAATCATCGTGTTGGAGCGATGTTGACTTGTTTTACATTAAGCTGTTCTTATTTTCTCACAGAATGCTCTCCACACACCGTTGCTCCTCCACGCTGGTATTTTGCTGTCCAAGTTGTGGGAAAACATTACCAGGTGCTGTAATGTTAAACATAAACAGCTATTTTATATCTATGGGACCTTTTTTGCCTGTATCCAAAATGATGGAAATTCGAATAGGTTTTACCCTTTCCATCTCTTTTACAGCTACACAAACCCAGGGTAGGCCTCTCCTGTGTGTTGAACTTCGTTCGCACCGTACGTAGCCAACTGTGCTAATCGGAGGTGCGGGGGAAGGACAACAAACTGAACACAAACAACGTATAAAAAAATTTGTTTTACATCTAGGTTTAAAAGCGCATTGCTTCAGTGGTTTCCTACTTGGCATGTCTGAACAAGATTTGGTGTCTTTGTCAATAATAATACATACTTAAATGTACAAGTGTAATGACCCAGATGGCAAAGTACTCGGAGCCACTTTATTCACGCAGAACAATCTAGGTCCGGGCTTTGTGCTTGAAGTTGAAGCTGTACTTTCCCTCGAACGTGCCCTCCCCATTTCCTCTGACCTTTTATATCGTTCCAGTCCCCTTTCTCGAATGTTCCCTCACTGTCCTTCCCCTCTAACGCATCCTAACTGTCGCCTCTGGGTTCCACTTTGTTTCCTGCCTATTCTCATTAAAACCCTTTTCTCCAATCACTTCAAAAGCCTGCCTCCCGAACAATCCCTGTGGAGGCCTCTTTCCGCCAATCGGAGACTTTGGTTTCTCTTTGAATAGCCGTTAGGCTGCACATTGGCTTTTGAGGTACGTTTTCGGTCATTACACATCAGTGCAATGTCAGTCGCATTTACAAATACAGGTGTAAAGGTGGAGCTGTGCAATTTCTTTCTCATGTCCATGCTGATAGAAGCACCTCAGCTAGGAGAAGCTGTAGAGAGCTCCTCTAGTGGGTGTTTGGCATCTTTCTCCCATGCTGGCCAGAATGTCAGGAAAGACGTGGGAGCATCCATAAAAGAGAATCGTTAAATTAATTTTAATCCAGTTTTATATGATGTCCTCATTTTGATTTAAGTTAATTGCCATGCCACGTTGACGATGCATTTCACTCACTTGACATAATACCCCAGATGTGATAATCAGTGCTGTAGCCAGGACCCATGAAATGATGATGCGGTTTTTTTTTCTCTATAAATCGCAGTTGCTGAGCACAGGCCCAAAGGCCCAAAACACCAAGTGGCCAGCAACAAACAGCACTTTTGAAGGTGCAATAATAAAAACTTAATACGTTTATTGAATTGAATAAGACCATAAGAATTTGGGAAAAGAAGCTATGGGAGGGAATTCCAAAGTCGTGCAGCACAGGGAAAGACACAGTCACAAAAGTTGTTTAAACCTGTGGTAAGGTGGTGGTTGAACGCAGGATGGATGAGGTGAAATAGTCAGTCTGCTAGATTGATTTCTCAGCATGGGTGATTGAAGTTCACAGGAACAGTAACCATGTTAATAGAAATAGAGTAATAAGCAGGTGACTGACACGCCGGTGGTCGAGTTGCTGGAGTGTATCAGTTTGTGCTGGATCATCACTAAACCTGACTACTTTGCATTGAAATTGCCACACATTTCTCAGTGTCTCTATCCACACGCCGCGCAGGTGTGCAGCCCCAAGTGGCTGGAGGTGGGCTCGGAGGCGGATGGAGCCTTGGCCGAGTGTTTGTCGGCTGTGCGTTCATATGAGGATGAGGTGGACAGCCAAGACAATGGCGAGGACAGGTGCCTCCGCTAAACCCTCTCCACTCTTTCAAAATCTATCTCCTCCAGTGTCATGTTGCTTACGAGATTTTAAAATGTGATGAATAATAGCACAAGTTTCCGTTTTGAGCTGGTGCTTGAGTACTGTTCCGCAATTTTTTTGTTAAATTGTCATTGATAATGGACTCCCAGGTCTCACTTGAGTTCTCGTCCATTCTGTGATGCAGCAGGTGTCACATTGGTGAAGCGGCCGAGTGTTTGCACCGTTTGGCAAACGATCTCCCACCGCCAGGTGATGAATCATGCAGACTTTCCTTCTATCATCCATGGGCCTAGACCAACAATTGCCTTTATCTTGTTGTAAAACAGTTATCTATTTGTCTTTTTTTTATATTTCTGCTCCGACCCCATGGTCATAATTCCTGCACGGTCTTAATTGTGCATTTGTTATTTTTCATTTCTATTTCCGCGGTGTGCGACAAGGCCGGGCGCTGTTGGACGTCACATGGGCCGTGTACCGCCTGCCCGCTCCTCTCGAGTTCCTCCCTCTGCTCGGAGCCCTGCGGCGCATGACAGAGTGGCATGCAGCACGGATCTCCGTTTTCTCGTCGGGCACCTTCACGTACGTCCGCCCCTCACTGTTATTTCCCTAATTACACTTTGCTGATGAAACGGTCTATACTTTACGGTAAATGTAACCACCTTCGGCAACGCAGATGCAGTAGTACCGAAGCAGCCAACATTACGTTTAATTGACTGTCAGTTTTTATTAGGTTAGAAGCATACTACGACCGGAGATCAGTTCCCGGCCACCACTAATATCAGTGGCTAGGAGTGATATCTGAACCAGTCTTGGGCTCCCCCGTTTCACTAACCCACACCGACGTGTGGTCCGACAACCTCCATGGTCGATACAGAGTGGCGAGGCCCTCATTGCAGAGTGGATGAAAGTACTCCACAAAAACATTTATGACGTTGCAATTTCACGTTGCAGTCTGCTTGATTTTGTTTCATATTACATAACTGGTTCCTGTACATATTGCACCAAGAGAGGCGTGATATTTAATTCAATATGATTTTCATGATGTGGATGATGGTGAGCTGCCAAGTGTTTCTCTGCTCTTGCTCAAAAGACCATTGTAGCCGCCCTTTCTTTAAATATTCTACATTCTCACTGTGGGAGACATTGTTTACGTGGGTTTACCACCATTCACTTCCCACTTTGTTGACTCCGTATAGATGATGAGCTGATTCGCGCACAGATGCTGGATTTAAACTTGTGAGCTTTCGAATGTAGGCACCCGAATCACAGTGCTAGCGAGCAGAATCCATATTGTTCTCCTGCATGTTTTGTTGTTTTTGTGGCACAGGGTGAGCCCTGGCATTGTGAGCTTCCTACAGGCCCGCACGTGGGAGCTGGGTGACGGCGCGTTGTGTCCAGCGGACGTTGCAAGGACCGTGGATGTGCACATGGTGTGGCGGGGAGATGTACGCGTATTCAACAACGAGGTGAGCGTCGCCCCCGTGGCCTGAAAGTATAATGCAATGCAAAGCAAGGAACACAAATTATGCGTATGTATGGATTCCTCAACAAAATGTATTGTGGCATGGTGTGTGGTGAGTGGTAGCAGAGCGTGTGGCGAGTGATTAACTGGTAGGAGATGTATGGTGGCAAGGAGATGTATGTATGTTAAACTTCTTTCGCACCGTATGTAGCCAACCGTGCTAATCGGCTCCACGACTCAGTGCACCGGAGTGTGGTGATGGATGGCAGGGGGTGTGTGTGTGTGTGGTCAGAGGCCACTGGCAGTAAAGCGTTGGGGTGAGTCGTTGCTGTGTTGGTGGAGTGTTATGTAGTGAGCGGTGGGTGGTGAGTGGTAGCAGGGCGCGTGGTGAGGTGTTTGTTGAGGGGTAGTTGGGTGTGAGGGGGAGGGTGTGTGCTCGAGAAGCGGTGGGCTTCAGAGTGCAACTGAACGTTTTGGTTTATCTAAAAAAAAGTCAGATTTACTATTAATCTTTGAATTTGGATCCGTCAGGACCCCGAGTTAATGTACTTTGCAGGACAATAAAACATGCTGTTCTCTGTACACTGACTTCTGCGCAGGCACCCGGTTCGGACGTGATCTTCCCAGGTGTGAAGCTGAAGACGCTGCCCAGAGATTCTCTCTCGGAGGCCCTGGACCCACCTGGGAACTCGACAGCGGAGAAAACACCGCGGAGAAGGAACGTCAGAGGGTGGAGGAGGAACGCCGTTCCAGAGGTGCTTGTTGTAGTCAATGGGTCCAGACCAGTGGCTCGTGACATGTAACACCTTAGGTTTACAGTATTTTCCCCATAAACTTATATTGCTTTACTAAATGGAAAATTTCCACCAATATCAGTTGAGAGAGAAAATGTAACTAAAGGGAAACTAATTCTATACTGCAAATAGCATAAGGTTGCAGCTTTAGTAACCTATTATGCGTAACAGCAGATTTCATTTTTAAACATTCGAAATTAGAAACACTAGGGGTGGCCAGACGGCGTGATGACACGACGTGACATCGCAACGTCTGTACACGTCACATTGCGCACCAGCTCACGGTAATTTCATTTTGTGGCCCACAGTGTTATTGCATAAAGCATATCAGGAGTGTTAAGTATACTTTATTTGTGTATTGAAAGTGGTGGGAGACATGTAGAGGCTATATAATTAGGTGTTGTGTTCTCTTTAATTTCTCCGCCATTTAAGGTGACGCAGTAGATATACAGAGCCCGGAGGCACATTTCTTGTGATATTGTTGCAAATTCTCAAAAGTGTTAAAAGATTTTGAAGCACCCTGTATATATCAAATTTTATTCTGTGAATCTGCACGTGCTTTGGACCGCGTGCTAGGTGCGCCTGTACTTTGGGCAGAGCCTCGACCTGGTCGGTTTGGTAGACGCAACGACCATCCCGGCTCACCTCATCTCGACCACTCGTCTTGAGCTGTATCCTACACCCAGCACGAGGGCCTCCGGTTGTGGTGTATGCGGCATGTTGTTATGAGCCTAGAAAAGTTGTTGTTTCTGACTCTTGCAGCTCAGTGTATGACCATGTGTTCGTATGGAGCCTGGAAGTTGATGTCACAGAATTACTTCTGAGGTCGCTCCAATTGCCTCTTAACCACCCTAAATGGTGCTCTTTCCCACATGCCCTGCATGTAATGTTGTTTGGATGATACATACCTCAGGTATGATGCATAACTCAGGCATGTATCTACAAAAATAAGATCTATGTTTGTTTGTGTTTTGCATTGGTTCCATCTTTTGAAAGTTCTTTGACTGAGTGCTGTGGACAGTGTAGCGGAGGATGAGACTGGTTCCGCTGTGCGATTCCTGGAAAAGCTTTCCGCCTTAAAGGGGACGGTACGAGATCGGCTACACACTAGGGCATTCTGGTTATAAATTTTTGATTCACGCTGCAGACCCTAAGCTTCAAGTAATCATGAAAGCAGATCCTTTGGTATATATTTTACGAAGTGTAATATATTGCATACTTTCCTCCTTGCCAACTTTCTGGTTGCGATAATATGCCTGTAAATATTCCACGGTTCAAGTCCCCCCTAGAGTCTCTATTTGTTGCCCCACACACTCTGCTTCTCACCTGTGGTGGGAGGTCAGAATATAACAAGGCACTTACAGACAACACAGATCTCGGATACAAAGACACGCACACACAGACACGTTTATCCAGACGCAGCAACGACAACAGCCTCTGTCCACCGCTAAATGATGGTGACATCTCCACAGTGCAGTGTAGGTACTCTTTGAGGTCATACGAAGTGTTGAAGGCTCACTGGCAAGAGGTCACGGGAGAGACCCAGCTGTTATGTGTTACTGACTGAGATGACTGGCACATGAACCACCTGTGCTCCTCACTGTGCCAGCTTGCTTTGTTTATACCAAAACACTACACACATTGAAGCGCGCACATTGCAATTAATTGTTTTCATCGTGGAAATAATATACCCGTGTTAACCTGTAGGTTGATGCAGAAAAAAAAACACAAAACAGATCATTTGAGACAGATGATGCAAACGAGACGTAAAATAACAAATTCTTGACTTTTGTCTTCACCCAGACTTTTCACAATTCAGCAAAGTATGGAGGTGATTTACTAATAACCTCTACTCCCCTTGCAGGTGGGAGCCTTGTTTCGCCTGGGCTGCACCATCACTGGCACTGCGGCCCCACCGCCCAGTGAGCGCAGCTACAGCAAGTGGAAGGAGCTGAAAGCTAAGAAGTCGGATCACTTTTCCGGCAAGTTGCCCTCTACAAAAAGAGCCCAGGATGTGGTGTCTGGGTGGCTCAGAGCGCTGAGCTGACACAGCTGCGATCTTGGGTTTGAATCCCAGCAGCCCACCTATGGTTAACCAGGTGTTGAAGTGTAGCAAGTTGATAGTCTCAGCTCGGTCACTGATGATTGCACAAACAAACCATTGAAATAAAATTTGGTTCTGCGCTTTGTTTCGTTCATTTCAGCTCTTGAGACTCAAAATATCTGTTAACTGTCATGTGGTGAACATTATTCTAAGCGGCAGAATGGGTTTGGAAAGCATTGCCCTCCTACTGTGTTGACGAGATGTCGGTTGAAGGGATTTCAGTAGTCGCTCTCTGATATCTGCTTTTTGTGGGCCATTCTTTAATACGAGGGATACGTGGCTCTTGAAGAAATCTGATTGGATACTTTGTCTCATGACAATACCAACGGTCTAATCATCGATACATTTGTAGGGAAAGACAACACTTTTTTAAAAGCCCATGATAAATTCATAATAAAGGTTTTTGGGTTAGATCGCGTTGTTTATAAATGTGTCGTAACCCTACACCACCCGACATGGCCAAACAGTAAAAAAATGTGTCACGTTTACAAAAGACAAATAGTTCACTACTTTAGCCCACCGGTGTGACACATTTTTTACTGTTTGGCCGTGTCGGGTGGTGGAGGGTAACGACATATTTATAAATAACGCGATCTAACCAAAAAACCTTTGTTATGAATAATATTGGTCGCGAAAGCCTACGTGTTAAGTCCATAATAAATGTTAGTGTTCATGCAGCTTCCCCTTAAAGAAGTAACCATTAGCTGAAGCGCTTGCTTCTTGTACATTATTCTCACTTGCCATCGTTATCATCAGCCGAAAGCTGTCCACTGCTGTGTGAAGACTTTCTCACATTATCACCATCCTTCACAGTCCTCTGATACCCTCACTCACGTTAGCTGATCTCATCCCTCAATCTCTGAAATACTGAAACTGTGTGTTCCAGACACTTGCATTGTCCCACCTAAGTTTAAAGTTTTGCGCATGAGAAAACACTCAAAATTGTAGTCAAACATGTTGTTGTTGTGCCCTAGTGACATTATCGTAACATCACTAAAGTATTGTAACGGTGTTCCATGCAGTATATATTTTTTATTAAGCTTGAGTCTCATGTGGGCCCACCTAGGACACACCCTAGATGTGATAAGTGTAATTTCCTTTTTAGTTTTTTTGGTTATGTATTACTTATCTCCCCATGCTGCACCATCTCTAATGATTTTGCGATGTATCAATTAATGTAGATTCTACACACGAACAGATTTCATCACTCCATCTCAGTAGTGGACATCCTTTTGGATGCGTTCCATTCCTTGACTGCCACTCCATTATTATTCTTGACCATCGGTCGTCATCCCTTCAAGCGACTTGTTCTACCGAAGCACCACAATGGCAAAATGTTAACTTCCTCGTCTGGTATGCAGGAAGTTGTGGGTTCAATCCCAACCCTGACATCTATATATTTGGAGTTTGCTTGTTCTCCCCGTGATTGCACGGATTTTTCTCCGGATCCTCCAGTTTTTCCCTCCACATTCAGAAGCATGCGTATGGAGCATTTATTTGGCTGCTTTAAATGTCCGTATGATAAGCCACTTCGTTGAGCTATCATTTGTGGCCAAGTCGCTTATAAAGGAAAGCTATATTGGTCAGTGGATCTTACCTGGTAAAATATAAAAAAAATAGTTAAAATGTCATCTAGCAGTGGAGTTATCATGGCTGGTGATGATTACTTTAGTCAACTATTGGTGATATGTATTGTGTTTTCCCGTTGTTCCCCACCAGTACCCGATGTCAAAATCAAAGGCGAAAGCAGCAGCCGCTTCCTGTTCGTCCAGGGGGGCGGCCAAAATGGCTGCCGCGCAACGCTGATACGGACGGCCGACGGGATAAACGGAGCGGCAGCAGCAACCATCGCGCAACAGCTGATCAGCACAAGCCACAAACTCCATTGCACCGGTAATGAGTGAGCCTGTTGCACTTAAGCAGTTGAAAACTTTGATAAAATGTTTAATAATTATTTCACAAATAATATTTCACAACCCTTTGTCAATTCACTGCTGGGTGAAGGACTCCCCATGCCATGGGGGTTGTTTGACCACACTTTCCTGAGCTGGTCAGTGGGGGTTGGTGAAAGGGGAGGCCCAAGACCGGTTCACATACCACTCGGCACTGCTGTTAGCCATGCCAAAAAATCAAACTCGGTTTACCGGACTCATAACGGAGTGTGCTAACAACTGCGCCTACGTCCCACCACAAAATATATTTTATAAAGCACTAGCGGGAAGTTCCCGGTGTTTCCCGGGTCTTAAAAATAATTAACAACTACTCTTAAACATCTAACAGCAGTGCGTACTGACTGTGATGGTACCTGCTATGATTACAGCAGTGCATACTGTGGTGGTACCTGCTTTCACTGCAGCAATGCATACTGTGGTGGTACCTGCTATGATTACAGCAGTGCATACCGACTTTGGTGGTACCTGCTATGATTACAGCAGTGCATACTGACTGGTGGTACCTGCTATCACTACAGTAGTACATGTTGACGCTATAGCAGTATTTATCGACTGTATAGCACAAAGTACTCACCTGACAGAGTGGCGTGGTGAGGCCTAGTCCCGTGCTGAGCCTCCGGCCTCGCGAGATTGTCCAGCTGGCCGAGGTGGCACCTTGGCAGGCTGGGGCTGGGCTGCTACCCCTGACCCCCCCCCCCCAGCCACAATCTCCCCGGCCGCTCTGCAGTAATATCTATGGCCTATAGTGGTAGCATCTAGCGACTGTATAGTAGTAATAACTGCACGCATCGGGGTGGGGGGGCCATCACACAGTGAAGAATTGACGTCAACGTTTAGTGTATTTTTATAGCATTTTTAACGCAAAAGAAAATGCCCCCCTCACTCCCACCCAAGGCGTGCGACTTGGCATGGCCCCCCCCCCCCCCCACCAAAGGTGCGCGAGTTGGTATGGCCGCGCACGTGCAATAAGT
Source organism: Petromyzon marinus (assembly GCF_048934315.1). Classification (NCBI taxonomy): domain Eukaryota; kingdom Metazoa; phylum Chordata; class Hyperoartia; order Petromyzontiformes; family Petromyzontidae; genus Petromyzon; species Petromyzon marinus. Next base: position 10,895,343 of record NC_133720.1, read on the forward strand.
AAATAAATAAATAAACAGATAAATGGGGAGCGCACAGAAATCGCACTAAATCGCTAATTAAACGAATTTGAAGTTGACGAATGTGAAAAAGGAATAGCGCTTGCTCACCACGGGACTTACGGCGTGGTACCTGGCTTTTATTTTTACGTAAACCCCACCGTTGGAGAGTCAAGTGCGCGACCACACAAACCCACACATAAACCCCGCCACAAACCCACACACAATTTTAGACTTTTTTATATATAGATAGATTTAAAATCTGAATCACTTTAAAGTCTGTGCAGAAGTTGTTCGTGTATTCGGCAAGTAACAATGGATTGATTAATCAATTTAAAATCAGCTATTGCACTCATCATACATGTGTAGTGTCCTCCTCGGTGTGTGTGTGTCGCGCACACTCGGTCGGAGACGAGGTAGTTGCAGGAGGCACCTTCTCTCTCTTTATTTCCGTTACACCACTCCGGCCGTTCACACTCGCTCGGATCGCCTCCTCTCTCGATGACGTTGCCGTACAGCCCGGCCTAGACACAACCTTGACCACGTTGCACTGACGGCGTCGACCAAGACGGCCAACTGCTGTCCGGCCGTGCAGTGATCGGGCGAAGGCGGCAGCAACGATGAGACGAGTCCACTCCCAGAACCAGCAGCCCGGAGCTCCCGCTCTCCGCTGCTTTTTTTCTACTCGGCGCGGCCTGGCTCTGCCCTGGCCGTGCCTCCCTTCGCGAACCCACTAGCGGGTTCCAGGGGCCTCCCGATGAGGTCTTCCATGTTCCATGACCCTTGCCCCAGTTCCTCTGCCCTGTCGGCACACACACCCGTGTATATACTCGATGGCGTGTGCGCTAAGTGCCCACCGCAGTTGCCGCTGCTGGACAGCAGTCGTCGCTGTGTCACTACACATGCGTTGTGCATGTGAGAATATGTAACTGGTTCGTGCAAACTCTAATCGATGATTTTAGCTCAAATAACAACTGCAAAAAGTGACAATTCATCAAATCATCCAGTTCGCGTTTGCTGTGCATTGTAACCATTGTGGATGTGGAGAGAGGGGTGGGGGGGCATGATGATTAACTAGCGGTGGTGGCGTGAGACCATTGGGAAATTATGAAGTAGGGTTAGGATGGTGGGGGGGGAAGGTGTGGTACTATTGGCATGACTTATATGCACACGGAATGCATGGGAATTGATCAGTCTGACCATGCATGGTATGCTGTGTGACATAGCTGGCAAAGCAAAAACACATGGCACGAAGTCTGGAGAGCAAATCAGCGTGAACGCTAAAGCTTCAAAATGTTAAGCGTTACCGAGATGGGGGACTGGTGGCACATTATTTAGCACACTGCCTTATGAATCCGGTGACCTACGTTTGATTCCCCGCCGTGGATAATTTCACTGGCGAGGGGTATCTGAGCTGATCTAGGCCGCCCCCTAAGCCCTTCACAAGCTTGCGCGGACTGGCGTGGTGAAGTATAGACGATCAACCTTCATGAACGAAATGGTGTGGGGAGGGAGGCCTTCATCCAGCAGTAACATGACAAAGCACTATACGTTTTTGTAAATTTTAGTAGAGTTAACAAATGAGTATGGTATTAGTGAGTTTATTCTCATTATGTAAATGTGCATATAAAAATTTTTATTTTTCACTGCCGATAAATATTTTTTCCTTGATTGTCGTGAGTGAACAAAGGAGCAGATATGGTTTCTAACAAACGTGTGCCTCCGATAGGTTTTGACGCCATGGGTTTTCTGGGTCACCTGCCTGTTTACCGCGGCAATGAACTGGTCGCCGTGGAGATGAGTGTGGCCCATCTGCAGATGCTGATGCTGCAGGAGTGGAATGGTGAGCAACACCTCGCGCTCCTTCCACACCCCTCTCCAAAAACTTCTTCACAAAAACAAAAAGACAAATGGATAAAATTAACATCGTTCCAGGTATTTTTTACGTGTAACAGAGAAATGAAATGCTAGAGAATAAAAGTCACCTAAAAAAATGCCGATGGATAAGTCAACATCATACTTGATGTACTGCCTTCTACCTGCTCGTACTACCTACTACCAACTCAGTCGTGACCTATTATTGTGGTTCTCACACTGCTATGAACCTGGTTACCTCAGTGCGATTCCTGAACACAGTTGATATAAATGACAAGTGATATCTGAACAGGTCCTGTACATCCCCCTTCACGAACCCACATTTATCAGTGTGATGAAGTATGTTCAAACATCCCCACACGACCGACATAGCACGGAAGCCTTTATCCAGTAGTGGTTTGACAAGTTCGCTCCATTGTCTTGTTATTATCATTCCTGTTGTACCAAAATCACGAGCGAGCTTCCTTTTGGCCGAACGTGTGAACGGGCGGGTGATTGATAGTAAAGTCCACCATTGGTGGTGCCGTAGGCCGGCGTGAGAAGTGTGGTTGCGGAGCGGAGGAGGCGACGAGGAAGGCGGACGACGACCTGGCGGGCGTTTTACGCGAGTGCCGCACGCGCTGCGTGGAGCGAGCAGAGCGGGAGCTGCCCCGGGGAGCCACTGCTCTCGCCCACGTCGCCCGGCGCCCGTGCCCCTCGCTCGCCCAACTCGTTGCAGCACGTGAGTCCCCTCCCTCCCCCCGACTCACAACCCATCCACGCCACCCGCTACGGAGAGAGCGGTGAGAGCGACGGTGATGGGTGACGGCTGCGGTGCCCATGAGGCTGTAGGAAAGATAGCAAGGTTGGCTATGTATGGTGAAAAATAAGTTCAACATGCATACATATGTAACGACATAGTGGCATCTACTGGTTGGAAAAGGGAAGCACGGGCAAAGGCACCACTATAAACATCATCCAATCCCAAAGGGAGAGGTATCTGGGCCAAAGGTAAAGAGCGGGGATGGCCGAGATACTCCGGGAACCGGCTAGAAGGTTCCACGAGTGGGCGTGGCCGGAGGCGGAGCCTAGCCGCGCCTGCGGAAATATAAGCGGAGGAGGACTCGTGGTCGGTGTGGGGAGCCTTGGGTCCAGATTGCGTCGCTGCTCGCCGTCATCTCTCTCCGTCGTTCGGCCACGTGGCAGATCTGCGAAGTCCCACCACCCTCGCCGGCGCGCCGTCAACCAGCGGTGAGGCCGGGAGTGGGCAGACGGAACCACGCTGTGGGATCGACCACGTGTAGCCTGTAGGGCTGCTAATATCTACGTGTGTACTCGGAGAAGGAAGAGGATTAGGTTTGCCTGTGGTGTGCCTGAATGTGAATAGAGAAGAGAGTACCCTCTACACAACGTGTCGCGGAAGTCGCTCATTACACATACATAACGACGTTGACAGGTGTGTTAGCATTATTGCTATGGTTGGTGTTGTCGCGTTAACCGAATTGGTGCCATCGTTTTCGTAACAAACGCTCAGTCGTTGTAACTACCTTATGGACGCTATCACATTCATTGCTGCCACCTCATGAACCCTCTCACCATTGTAATATTCATAATAATACAATCGTGGCACCCAGATTAAATTCTTAGCAATTATCCTGACAATGTTTAAAAGACAGTAGCCATGGTTAGGATGACAGTAGAGTTAGCGAGATGAACACGAGACAGCAAGGGTCTTAATTATATGATAACGATGATGGCGAGTGTGTCTAAAATATGGTAGTGGTCAATATGATTGTGTTTAAACCAGGTTTAAAAGATGACATCCATGATGCTGACATTGTACGTAGTTAACTTTGATGTTTACACTTAACCAAGCTATCACTCATAATGTTAACAATGGCACTGTATAACCTAGCCATCAGCCTGTCTTCCACTTGGTCTCAAAACCTAAAGTTGGAGGTTCCATTTCCATGAAAGCCGCGGAATATTTTTTGTTACGATGAAAAACGAATATTGATCATGGTGCCCTGAACTCTTGAACCGTAACCTTTGTTCCCGGGCCCAAACCACAGGTCGGAGGGCATCAACGCAGCTGGAAATCCGGGCACTGCAGCATCGCGAAGCAGCCGAGAGCTGGGCACAGGGTCGCAGGTGAGCGGAGTGAGTGAGTCTATTTATGTGAGCAGAGTGAGTGAATCAAGTCAGGTAAGCGTAGTGAGTCAGTTTTTTCAGATGAGCGGTGTGAGTAAGTTAATTTGTCCCCACACGTGCACACTGCATAATTAATTTCAGTGTGCATTAACAATCCATGTGTCCACACGTGTCTACACTGTATGTGTGTAATAATGTATATTTATCCAGGAAAGCCTTTCTGTGTCTCGAGACGTTTTTTTTAGGAGAGCCATGCTATTGGGTTGCTTGATCCTACAAGCACCGAACTCACTAACGCTCAGCCACGCCACTGACACGTGTCCGTGTTTGTCTCTTGTCCACATTGAGCAGCGCCGAGCGTCAACCGTGGGCGGCAGCCAAGGGGCCCGTCCGCGGGACCCGTCCCTCGGGCCCCTCCGGGCCCCTCTCGGCACGGGAGCTGCTGCTTCTCTTCAACAAGGACGGCACGGCCGCCGCGGGACCCACAGCCGCCACCCTGCCGGCACCCGTCCGGTAAGAGGACACGTCAGGCAAACTGTGAAGGTTATTATAGTCGGGTTCCCATTGCCTTTTGAGCAAGAGAAGGTTTGTTGAAGGCATGGAAGTTCATCCAAAGGACCACGTCAGAGCACTGAGTCCAAATCAGATAAATAAATGTTGACACTATCACAAAGCCTTGCTAGGGCCTTGCCAGCCTAGCATCGCTTTAGAAGCATCAGGTTTTTTTAGCCAAGCCGTGCCGCTGACATCACACAGAACGAACATGTATTAGCCTTGGCCCTGCTTGACCCTGAGGCAGATTCGGATTTGTTTTGAGACCAAGATATCATGGTTTGGTTCCAGCGCGGTACTGCAAATATCCAGTGGAAAACCACCCATTCTTTGAGGGCTCCATGCTGACTCTGCTTGGAGCACAGAGCCCCGAGATACCTATTTCCCAAGCTAAAAGATGTTTGTAGTTTTATCGTATATTCCTTTAAAGACATTCTGCTTGGTTGATGTTTTATAGGAAGCAGTGATGCAGTGGTTAGCGAAACCGCGTCATGAACCCTATGACCTGAGTTTGATTTCTGACCGCGATGAACATCAGTGGCAAGTGATTTCTGAACCTGTCCTGCGCCCCCTCGCACCCTCTTTACCAACCCACACTGATCACCATGGGGAAGTATGTTCCAACAAACCTTCATGACCGACATGACATGGGGAGGCCCTCATGTATGAGTGGATTGGCAAATTATTATATTTGTTATTACATTTCACTACATTTAACCTCCTCCAACACACATCCGGTCAGCGTGGAAGAGTAGGCCAAATATTCTCTTGATTTTGCTCTTGTGAAGTCACTTCCTCCAGCACTGGCGTGAGCAAGCACTTGCGTGGCTATATCTTTAACTTATTTGCGCGACATTTTGTACTGGTGCTGACAAGAGCCTTTTTCTAAACAGCAGGTGATGCTCTTGAGTTGGTTTCCATAGAATGGAAGTCTGGTAAATCTCATTAACAGTGCTGTTGTGCGTTAATAATGTGGTTCTTTAATTATGTGCGGTGAAGGAATAAGCATACAGTGAGGGAAAAAAGTATTTGATCCCCTGCTGATTTTGTACGTTTGCCCACTGACAAAGAAATTATCAGTCTATAATTTTAATGGTAGGTTTATTTGAACAGTGAGAGACAAGATAACAACAACAAAATCCAGAAAAACACATGTCAAAAATGTTATACATTGATTTGCATTTTAATGAGGGAAATAAGTATTTGACCCCCTCTCAATCAGAAAGATTTCTGGCTGCCAGGTGACTTTTATACAGGTAACGAGCTGAGATTAGGAGCACACTCTTAAAGGGAGTGCTCCTAATCTTAACTTGTTACCTGTATAAAAGACACCTGTCCACAGAAGCAATCAATCAATCAGATTCCAAACTCTCCACCATGGCCAAGACCAAAGAGCTCTCCAAGGATGTCAGGGACAAGATCGTAGACCTACATAAGGCTGGAATGGGCTACAAGACCATTGCCAAGCAACTTGGTGAGAGGGTGACAACAGTTGGTGCGATTATTCGCAAATGGAAGAAACACAAAAGAACTGTCAATCTCCCTCGGCCTGGGGCTCCATGCAAGATCTCACCTCGTGGAGTTGCAATGATCATGAGAATGGTGAGGAATCAGTCCAGAACTACACGGGAGGATCTTGTCAATGATCTCAAGGCAGCTGGGACCATAGTCACCAAGAAAACAATTGGTAACACACTACGCCGTGAAGGACTAAAATCCTGCAGCGCCCGCAAGGTCCCCCTGCTCAAGAAAGCACATATATATGCCCATCTGAAGTTTGCCAATGAACATCTGAATGATTCAGAGGACAACTGGGTGAAAGTGTTGTGGTCAGATGAGAACAAAATGGAGCTCTTTGGCATCAACTCAACTCGCCGTGTTTGGAGGAATGCTGCCTATGACCCCAAGAACACCATCCCCACCGTCAAACATGGAGGTGGAAACATTATGCTTTGGGGGTGTTTTTATGCTAAGGGGACAGGACAACTTCACTGCATCAAAGGGACGATGGACGGGGCCTTGTACCGTCAAATCTTGGGTGAGAACCTCCTTCCCTCAGCCAGGGCATTGAAAATGGGTCGTGGATGGGTATTCCAGCATGACAATGACCCAAAACACACGGCCAAGGCAACAAAGGAGTGGCTCAAGAAGAAGCACATTAAGGTCCTGGAGTGGCCTAGCCAGTCTCCAGACCTTAATCCCATGCAAAATCTGTGGAGGGAGCTGAAGGTTCGAGTTGCCAAACGTCAGCCTCGAAACATTAATGACTTGGAGAAGATCTGCAAAGAAGAGTGGGACAAAATCTCTCCTGAGATGGATGCAAACCTGGTGGCCAACTACAAGAAACGTCTGACCTCTGATTGCCAATAAGGGTTTTGCCACCAGGTACTAAGTCATGTTTTGCAGAGGGGTCAAATACTTATTTCCCTCATTGAAATGCAAATCAATGTATAACATTTTTGACATGCGTTTTTCTAGATTTTGTTGTTGTTATCTTGTCTCTCACTGTTCAAATAAACCTACCATTAAAATTATAGACTGATAATTTCTTTGTCAGTGGGCAAAAATCTTCTTAATCTCGATTCAGACAAGAAAAGGATGGCGGAGTGTTGGTCCGGGGAGGGAGGGCATTGGGGGGGGGGGGGGGTGGAGGAGGGAGCAGATGGTTTTTTTGTAAAATGAAAAGAAACGGTAACCGGGGAGGGCTTTTTGAAATGCCGTTGAGTGCAGAAGCAAGCCGGTGCGATGGTCGCAGCCTCGTCCCCGCCGCATAGAGTAATTCCGCTAAATCCTCTCGTTAGCACGACGAGTCTCGACTTGTTGACGTTTAAAGCAGCCTGTTTAAGAGGTTTGTCAAAGGAAACTGCAATTTCCGTTCTGAAGGAATTTGGTGAAGTGCATTGAAAGTAGAACATTTCTTTCAAACGTATTATTAACAAAATGGGGCTTGTTTCTGTAGCAATAACACTTGAAGGTCATTATTTTGTGTGGTTGCTCGGGAAAAGGTTTGCATGAACAATATATTGGGGTGATGTTAAGGTGGTGCTCAAGCGGCGAGCTGGCCGTGTGCTGTGGTGAGCTTTGCCAATTGGCTTTGGCAGTGCTTTTCTGTTCCTATTTTCCCTGGTGAGTGCTTGCTTTGCATTTATTAATGAAAATATATTAAAGAGGGCTCTTGAATGGATGTATGCATTTCCCGATGACTAATTAAGTGATCATTAAATCAGTAAGGCCAAAGTCGGTTCATTTTAGTGAGAATCGTTTGTGAATAAATATTCACCCATTGTTAATGCTCTTAATAATAATAATCATTATAGTTGTAGTATTTTACTTCCTCAAAAAAGTGTCAGCCGAGGCTTAGGAATATTTTTTATAGAAGGGTTTCTGTTTGGTCAAAATGCCACTGAGTTTTTTTATGCGTGTGGACGAAAGCCATTCATGCAAACCCCCGAGGTTGTCCCACAGCCAAATCCGAAAGCCAAACACTCCAGCCTACTTGCCTCCAATTGCCATGCTACATTGCATAGGTCAAGATATCATCGTGACCAGTGGTGCTTATGGGTTTTTGCATCCAAAGTTTCCCATTGGGATTCAATGGGGAAACTTTATGTGCGTATACTTTTCTTGGTCTAAACTTTAGATGGGACTCCTGTAATGAATAATACGACAGCTTGTAGTCTCTTCCTTCCATCAGATTCCTGTTGCATAGTGTACATCTGACCTCCAAGGTCTGTGTCTCTTACAGCATTCCACCATCTGGGATACTTTAAGATGGCCAATTGCCTGAAACGTCAACCTGTTATATGTTTCTCATGTAAGGCCAGTTAGTTTGATATACAACTATAAATGTCTGCCATTTTTTTCGTATCATATACAATTTACTACTATAATGAGCCAAGAATGTATGTGTGTCCCACGCGTGACGTCACTCCACATCGACCAGCCTCCCTCATTAATAATCATGAATAGGTGACGTCCTTCACATGGACACTCCCCCTCCATTAATAATAATTAAACGGGTGACATCACTCCACATGGGGGGGGCGAGGCGCCTCCTCCCCCCTCCTACTCCCTCCTCAGCGTCAACTTATAACCCTCACTACAAAGGCAGAACCCTCACGTCACGCTATCTCCGTAACGCTGTTGAGACATAGAAGTAAAAAGGACGTCGTGATGAACAAGGGATTATAACCTTTAAATGAAATAAGTCTGTGTCACCGCGGCCTTACAAAATGCACACGAATGGATGCAATGAATATCACGTCGTTGTCTGATTTTCGCTTGCAAGTTTCAGATTTACTGCAATACACCCGTCCTTGGACGGGCAAAAGGCTCGTATATAACTGTACATGTGTGGTGGGTAATTGTCAGGCATAATATGCCACCATCACTAATGGAAATATGTAACTCCAGTCAGGGCCTAACAGGGGGCAATAGCGGGTCCGGCCTGTACCAAGTAGGACTGGTGGGTTAGGCAATCTGGAGGGTGGTTAGGAATCGGAGGTGGACACCCCAGGCCCCCCAGTGGAGGCTGGGGGATTGCGCAACAATCTAGGTCCCTCCAGAAGGTTCCAGAGAGTGGGCGTGGCCAGGGGCGGAGTGACCCTGGGAGCCCCATAAAAGCCGGACCCCAGAGCGGCTCCGGCAGTCAGCGTCAAGCCGAAGACCGAAGAGCTCGCCTGAAGACGAGGACCCTGAAGATCCCCGGACCCGACGTCCTTATCAGGGCCGGCTCTGAGTGGGCCAGTGGTCGAGACCCGAGGACCTTGGCTGGGGCGGGTCAGCCTCCTCTAGGTCCCGTTAGCTGGAGGGCTAAGATTAAGTGGTCCCAGTGGCTAGGGCACGTTAGCCCAGAGGCTATACCTCTTCAGGTCGTCGGGTAGAAGGGGCCATTACCCCTTCGTGTTAGGGACCCTGTGTGTTATTGTTAATAAATACGTGTTGCCTCCTAAGAAGACTCCGTCTCCATACAACCCACTACACATGTATATATATCATTGTATGTGTAATTGTAATTATACATGTATATGAAACAAAAAAACTGCCCGACTGCCTTGACATGTTCGCCATCCTTCTGAACCTTCTTCATCCACGCATACCTACTATAATCACCCAGGAATGTCTGTCCTTAACGCTCGTGGCGTCACTTCACATCGACCAGCCCCCCTCATTAATATTCATGAGCAGGTGACATCCTCGAAATGGACACCCCCTCCATTATTACCTACTATAATGAGCCAAGAATGTCTGTGTGCAACGCTCGTGACGTCACTCCACGTCGACCAGCCCCCCTCATTAATAAGCATGAGCAGGTGACGTCACTCCACATGGAGCACCCTCCCCCCTCATTAATACTGTAATCATGAGCAGGTGACGTCACTCCACCTCGAAAAGCCCCCCTCATTAATAATCATGAAGAGGTGATGTCTTCCAAATGGACACCCCCCCTCCATTCATAATTATTAGCAGCTGTCGACACTCCGAGGTGCCCCCTCCTCGGCGTCAACTTACAACCCTCACGTCATCACGTGATCTCCGTAACGCTATTGAGACATCAAAGTAAAAAGGACGTCATGATGAACAAGAGATTATAACCTTAAAATGAAATACGTCTGTGTCACCACGCCCTTACAAATTGCACACGAGTTGATGCAATGAATATCACGTCGCGGTCTGATTTTCGCTTGCACGTTTCAGATTTACTGCAATACACCCGTCCTTGGATGGGCAAAAGGCTAGTTATAAAATAATAGGTAAATAGCCCCACCCTTTTCACCGAGGTATTACCTACAAATAATAATTTACAATTGTAAAACGCATTTAATCGGTAGATCCCACCAATGAAAATCAGGAAACAAATAGAAACTGCAGGGTTAACGGCCAGAACTAGGGGGTGAAGACCAATTTAAAGGGGTGAGTTTTCAAAACAGACTTAAAAATAAGGTTAAGTTAATTTTGAAGCTGATGGCCTCCGAATTGAAATCACAAATGCGTGTAGTTTTAAAAATGCACAATTTAAGAATTACAATTTTACACAATAGCTATCAAATTAAAATCGATTTGTTTACTTAATGGTTGTGCACAACAGCACGTCTTGTACTGCATGTGAACAATACTACTCAAAAGAAGATGAAATCCTTCACTACCAGCTTAAGAACTGCATGTCTGCAAGTTGCCCACTTCACACCAGACCATGTTTCGGATTTTAACTATGCGCTGTAGATGCTCCAATCGCATAACAAAAACAACTTCGTGCAGATCCTATGGGTAGTAGTGGGAGAATCGTTCCAAGCCATCCTGCTTGGCTGCCTCGTTGTTTAATCTCGACCGTGCTGTGATTGGCCGTGATTTATTTTGGTTTGTCTCAGTGGCGGTATGAGCAGGTGGACGGAAGGGCTGACCGTGGAGAAGCTCTCATCCATGCCCTTCAAGGAGCTTCAGCACTGCCGGTTCCACGGGCTCGAGTGAGTGCAGCAGTCGTGAAAAAAATTAAGTGACCCCTTCTCTCCTGACAAGAGTCACAGAGCCAGCTTCCTCATTAATCCTGCCAGGGCTCGTCAAGTGTCGTGTGCCAAGTGGTTGGGATCTGTCCATATTCTGGCTTCGCACATCTTATATTTTTTTGTTTAATTTAATAAACACTCGCTTTTTTCTCAGTGTTATCCCGGTTGTGCCACTGGCGGCATGTCATTAAACAAAGTTTTTCTTCATATCTCTCTTAGATCACTGCCACCCCTTCCCTGATGTGTTCGAGAATGTCCCATGGAAGCAGATATCACAGAGCTACCTTTAAGATCCCTTAAAGTGACCTTTGCTGCACACAGTAAAGGCCAGCCCTTTCCCACTAGCTCTGCCAATGAGAAAAAATATTCGTCTCATGACAGCTCAACTGATATTTTTAATCCTCAGGTGAAATGTAGCAGCATTTAAATGTAATCATTGGTGTCTGGGGTGCACTCAAAACCTCACTGCACTGAGAGCCCGTTGTGATCACAGGCAGCCACCGAGATTTGAACCCAAGATTTTAATGGTGCCAGCTTAGCACTCTGACCTCTGAGCCCCCAGACCACCCCTTGTTTAATTGTTTTGACTATATTAACCCAAAGTGTTGTTTTTTAGAATGTGCCTGAATGCACCTAATTAGCAGAGCAGTTTCACATTTTTTCGGTATTAACTAAAAAACATTGCCTGGTTGGCAGAAGTGATACACGCAATGACTTCTCGCTCAGAGTTAAACTTCTCACATGCAGTTCGGATAAAATTAAAGTAGCGCTTCAGTCATTGCTTATCCAGTTATTTTTTAAGCTTACATAGTGGTAAGGGTTACTCCGTAAAGTGCAGGAGGTATTTAAGAGGTGGTGGTCCTGTTCTAAAAAAGCCTCCTCCCATGGGGGCTTTGAAGGCGTCTGAGCAGATCGGGGTATGTATAGTCACTTCCCACCCCCATGCCTTATGACACATTTACAAAGTGTACCCACAAGGACAACTTGCTCCCTTGCCCGCGCATGCATGCAACTGAATAGTGGGCACAGACAACCATGCCCTCTGTCTCCACCTTCACGACTATAACCTGTGCATCGATAGAAGACTTTTAAAAATGAAAATGAGAATTATTAATAAAAAAAATTTAAACACGTTTACTAGGCACAGACTCAAGTGCCCAAAACTGCAGCCATCGGAAAACGGCACGATTTAAAGTTGTAAGAGATGAGAGTGGACACGTCTTTTTTTAATTGAACAAGATTATACGCGTTTGGGAGAAGAGACGATGGTAGGTAATTTCAAAGTGGAGAAGTGGGAGGGAAGAAGCAGAAATAGAAGCGTCGTGACCTGCGGTGTTGGCGGTAGTTGAACAGTGTAGTTGAGACAAAACGGTCCGTGTGGGTAGACCAAGTCCTCAACATAGGTGGTGGAATCAGGGAGTAATGTTTATGGGAACAATAGATGTGGCAGTAGTTATAGAAGAGTGATAAGGAGCTGACTGACCGTCATTGAGCGAGATGCTTGGAGAGTTTGAAATATATGGACTTTTCTGCCAGGTTATATGAAAATTTGCATTTTTAACTCTTGCAGCAAGGAGCACGCACTACCTTGTGTCAGAGGACGGCTCCAGAAGATGAGATTGCATAATGCCTTCTGAAGTCCCCACAATAATAGAGGCCTCTTTATCCACAATTGCTGAATCGTATTTTTGTCATGTCCCGTGACATTGTTTTAAAAGCCTTCTGGCTAAATATATATTTTTTACCTTCATTGAGCTTTCCTTAACGCTTTATAATAGGCGAACATAACCCGCCCATGGGCTCCATACCCATCGCCCAATTGTACTCGTGCTGGCGTAGTGTTTTTTGGCTGCACTCTGTAACCGGCCGTCCCAGTTAAAAATAAACAACGGAAAGGGTTGGCATGGTCTCACGTGCCCACTCGTACCAGCCAGGCATGCCACGCAGCCAGCGATAAAATTTCTCCGCCCAGTATCACAAAGTGAAATCTTTTTATAATTTTTTTAAACGCCAACAATCAGCAAAAATGTAGTGCCACACTCCACGTTGCCCAGTGCTCATCTTGGTAACTTTTGTCAGGATGAGAAAAGTGTTTTATACAAAAATTACTGAAACAAACTATAACACGTGTTGATGGTGAGGATTGTTTGGTGCAGTACATCCTAAACTTTGTGTAAGCCTGTGGCATTCCACAGTGTTATGATTATAACATAAGGGACGTTGAGCACATTCTTAATCCTACAACTTGTATTGTGAATGCAGTTTTACCTATCACCTATTGATAAATGGTAGTTTATTGGACCGTATACTACGCATTTTTATATCTCTTTTTTAGGGTTATGAGATACCAGGAGAAAACTTGATCTCACTTTATAAGTTAGCATGGCAATGTATACACTTTTTAATTATACAATGGTCTTAAATAAATGTTTTCATTTGAAACAAATACAACAATGAAACACACAGTCAAAGAAGGAATATCATGGATATTCCAGTTTAAAAAATAATAATAATAATAGTCCGGTAATAGGTTAGCCACAGCTGTTTCGAGTGTAGGTCGGGTTTATGTATTGAGCTTAACACTAAGCTGAGGATTGAGTTGAAGTTTTGTTTCTGCATTGGCCACCGTAGGGTGCGTGAGCCACACTTACATACAAAAGAGGAATATTTTTCCGTATAGCCTTTTACAGACTGATCGGGAAAGTACTGTTTGTGAACAACTATTCAGGCCAGCACGATATGCAACAGTGTGGTGTGGCGAGCACCACGTCCGATCGCCTTTATCTCCAATTTTCTGGTGTTGATACAATGCACTGGATACTCATTTAAGGCTGAGTTGACATAGGGGAGGCCCAGGACAAGTTCAGATATTACTCGCCATTGATGTTAGCCATGACCAGGAATTGAACTTGGGTTGCTGTGTTCCTGACAATACCGACACAAGTGTGAATTTTGTAACCAAAAATAAGACCGGTTTATTTTGCAAGGGAGACCTGTTGTGTAAAATAAGGAATGTTAAGTATATTTCAGTAGGAAGCGAGCCATACAGTGATAAAAAACACATTAACCTTTGACAACAAAGTAGATACAGTAGGCATACTGTGTTAAAGAACAATCAGAATAACACTTAAATTTATATATTTCATACAAACATACCCTATACAGTGGTACCCCGGAGATCGAACTTAACTCGTTCCAGAAGGCCATTCGAACACCGATTTGTTCGAACACCGAATTAATATTCCCTAATGACATTAATTGGTTCCAGACACAAAAGGAATCTCTCATTATAAAGCATTTTTATTCGAAGTTTACAGTAATTACATGCATAAAATCATACAAGAAACACGATAAATAAATTAATAAAATACATGGAATAAATGAAATAAATGAACATTGAACTTCACTTTACCTGTAGTAAGGAGAGTTGATGGCTTGAGTGGAAGATGGTGAGGAGGAGGTGGTGGTGGTGTTATTGTTTGTAAGGGGAGTCCCCTTTGTCTGGGCAAGCGTCATGCACGCCGGCCATACGCGTCTCAGCCGTGTACAGGTTCTTTCAAGTCGCGATTGCCTGTTCGACCTCCGTATTTCGTTCGGTTTCCGGGGCAAAAAAATGTTAGAAAATATCTTTCGAACACCGATTTGTTCGAGTTCTGGTGCGTTCGATCTCCGAGGTTCTACTGTATATTGAATTATCAGAGCTGGAGTTTACCTAAATTAAACACGGTAGCATATTTCTTACTTGCTATTATTGGCGACCAGGTTGAGTCCATCATCAACTCTGGACACTTGAGAACTTCAGTCAACTTACAACTCATTCGGTGTAATTCTATGGGACTCTTATGTGAATCGGGCTGGAACCATCAACTTGCTAAAATTGAGAACCCGTTTTAAGTACGGGCAGCTGAAACGCAAATGAGATACAAAGATCCCACTGGTGGTGCCAGCTCGGCCCTCTGACCTCTGAGCCACACGGTCACCTCATTACACCTGACCCAGTTAAGTTAAAACATCCCTTCGCTAATTGGCCGCTGGTTTCCGCATCTCCTCCACGGTTCTCCATTCCAGCTATTGCCTGGACAGCAAGCGGTCACTGCAGGTCGACCGCACACTGGCTCTGCTGCAGTCACGCTACGTCCGGCACGAGACGCGATCGCCGTGCGGCCTCGGCGGAGACATCGCTTACTCCGTCGCCGCCACTGCTGCATCGTCGCCAGCGCCGTCGCCTGCTCCGTCGCCGGCGCCCGGTGCCCCGGAAGCTGGCAGTAGCAGCAGCGTTCTGGACGGCGAGAGGTTGCGTAAGCGAGGCAGGGGGGCGGCTGAGCCGCCTGGAATCGGCAGGAGGTGAGAGCACTAGGCGTGGAGTGGCCACGTCGGTTTAATCGATTGCCCTAGGTTCTTGTGATTGAATATCGCTTGTGTGAATTTATGCGAATCTTAAGCTAATGGCCCTTGACCAAATCACCTGGAATGCACACAACCTTGACAGATCTCGGAAGCTAAGACTGTTTGAGCCTGGCTTGTGATTAAATTGAAGATTAGCGTGCCTTACTGCTATTGGAGGTTGTGTATGTATGCTGAACTTCTTTCACACCGTATGTAGTCAACTGTGTGAATCAGAGGTGCGAGGGAAGGACAGCAAACGAAACACAAAAATACGTTTTAAAGAAATGAGTTTTCAGTCTAGATTTAAAAGTGCATAGCTCTAGTGAGTTCCTAATATCGGGAAGGAAGAGCATTCCAGACAGCCACAGAAGTGCATCTGAAAGTGCGCGATGCAGTGACCATCTTTGTTTAATGGCTGGCTAAAAGCCGCTGCGAGGATGGCCGGAGTTTGTGTGATTGTTTGTTCCTTGACAAGATCAGCAAGATAATGTGGTTCATTTGTGGCAAGCAATTTGTGTGTAATGAATGCGAACATTTCATGTGGCGCTACATTGTGGGCAATACAGCAAAATACATGATTATACTGTATATATATGTCCATATCCATGATCTGCCTTCACTCATCCACACAGACCAGAATGGTGAAGTATGGTCAAAGAACCACAATGACCTTCGCGGCATTGGAAGTTCGTCATCTTTTCAAGTTGTCCTAAATACATATAAACACGTTTACCATCATCATGGGACCCACTTTGTCAGTACCAAAATATGAGAATAGGTTTTCCCCTTTTTTCTGGCAACAAACAGGTGTTAAGATATTAGAACATCAGACTGAAACCTTTTACAAGGAATCATGTCTGCATTAACCATGCCTTTTGGCGTCCTCTGGTCTAACAACGTTTTGAGACGAGGCTCAAAATGAAAGCTGTCTCTGGTGTGGACCAATCAGTTTCAAAGACAATGCATCTATATTATCAGAGTTATGTTTTTTGTTTGCATTCTGACCACAAGTATTGTGGTCAATGCAGACATGATTCCTTGTAAAAGGTTTCAGTTTGGTGTTCTAATATCTTAACACCTGTTTGTTGCCAGAAAAAAGGGGAAAACCTATTCTCACGTTTACCATCCTGCCCCCCATTCTATGCCATTGATTCTATAAAAGGAGGTTGTGCTGCTAACTGACATTCAATATGTGGTCAATGTCAGTGATGCTATTCTTGATTAGTAACATCAACATTATTACTCTTTGTAACTATTCGGTAACGTCACGTAGGTAAAAAATAAAACAACAAAAATCACGACGTTTCGGCCACAACACAAGCGGCCTTCATCAGGTGAAGGGATCGAGGACAGCGCTGGAGTGAAACACAGCCATGCTCAGACCGCGGACCTTTAAGCTGTGTGCGAGGAAACAAGGTGCTTGACAAAGGAATTAGCATAACAAATAGCATTTGATTGGCCGACTTAGCATAGAGGTGGTGTACGTGCGGGTGGACTTGCCGTTTGGTGCGGGGGGGGGGGGGGGGAGTTTACCTATTGATGGTGTGAAAAGGGAATTTATAAGAGCTGCGAAAGTTTGGGGTACCACTACTTGAAAAATATACTGTTGAAATTAGTTTAATGTTTAGTTCGATTTAGAACATCTTTCCAATGGTTGCTTAATTTGAAACCATCTTCTCGGTTGAAATTGTGTCTGTGTTTGTAGATCTGAATTGCCTCGTGAACAAATCTCTGATAAAAACCCGTGGGGTTTGCAAAGAACCTTGGTATCGGAGAAAATTATATTGTAATCACCCACAGCGTTGTAACAGTGATCAGCCACGGCAGAAGAATTCGTTTTGCCGTGTTTCAAATTTGATTTGTGCTCGCGAATTCGGTCAGAGACATGTCGCTTTGTCTCACCGATATAGCAATCACCGCAGGTACAACTCAATTTGTAAACCTCGGGGTACTGTAAGTCAGGAATGACATCCTTCACAGATGGGATCAGATCACGAATTTTGTGTACTGTATTGAACCGGACCAGAATCTTGTGTTTGTTTAGAATTTTGGAAATCTTTTTAGTAACGCCTGCTATATATGGTAGTGTGATGGTTTTGACCGGAGTATCAAGTGGTTGTTTCTGTATGGAGGGAGAAACAGCTTGGCGGATGGTACGGTCAGAGTATCCATTCCTTTTGAGGGCCAGGTGTACATGTTTTAATTCACTGGTCAGGTGGTGTTGGTCCGAAATGCAATGAGCCCTATGGTATAAAGTTTTGATGAGAGAATTCTTTTGGGCTGGATTTTCGGATGGATCCTTGCAGTCACGAAAGCTTTAAATCTAGAATCAACATTATTGTTGTTCATACTGTTTATGAAGATTACATTCTTCGTTTTCTCGCTTCAGCGGCAGGATGCTGCGCTCGGAGAGTGGTGAGTCGCTCAGCTCCTGGTCGTCCCTGCGTTACAGCGCCTCCGTCGATAGCAACAGCAGCAGTGGTGGTGGCGGCAGCATGGCCGCCCCCGTCAAGTGCCGACCCCCAGGGCCCTCGCGGGACACGCCACCTACAGACGGCACACCGTCGCTCCCACGCCACACGGTGCCACATTTCAGTTCAATAACTACTCGTATGTTGAACTTTTTTCGCACTGTACATAGCTAACTGTACTTATCAGAGGTGCAGGGGTAGGACAGCAAACTAAACAAAAAAAGCAGTTCTCAGGAAATTAGTTTTCAATCTGGATTTAAAAGTGCATGGCTCCAGTGGCTTCCTAATATCGGAAGGAAGAGCCCTCCAGATGGTCGCAGAAGCACATCTAAAAGCGTGAGATGCAGTGACCGTCTTTGTTTGATGGTTATCCAAAAGCTGCTGCGAGGATGACTAGAGTTTGCATGATGGTTTATGTTCCTTGACGAGATGAGCAAGGTACTGAGGTTCATTTGTGGCATGCCCTTTGTGTGTAATGAGTCCGGCCTTATAATGTATTGTTCAGCATCCGGTAGCCAATGCAGTTCAATGAGTCCCGGACGGACACTGTCGGATCTTGCGGGTACCCGTTATGACATGTGCCAAATTATTTTGCACAAGTTTCAGCCCTCTAATGTTTTTTTCCAGACATCCCGTAGAGTCGTGAGTTGCAATAATCGAGCCTTGTCGACACATTGCTATACGCCACCGTGTTGGCATGCAGCATATCGTCCAGATGAATTAAATATTCCACATGGCAGTGCCATTTGTTGGATGTAAAACTTAACTGGTGCCAACATGTAAGTAGTTTACATGCATATTAAATGGAGGATCGTGGGTAACGTAATTTAAACAGCAAACTGACACCGGTTTGTTTCGCTATGTAAAACGTGACAAGACAAATATTTGAGTAAACGAGTTATAGTCTTAGGATTCCTACTAACACAACTGCTGCTGAAAACATCCTTCCAAAAAGCCCATGGGTTGATGGACAAATTTTTTATTTTAAACCTCATTTGATTAACATTATTAATGAATTAAATAACTAATTTAGGATTAAATCATCTACATTAAGGTTTTCGGCTACGTGAAAATGTTATTGGAAAAGGTCGGCCAGTGCCACGTTGAACGTCTTCTCCGTTTCTAATTTTGGTCCTCCACAAATTCCAGGAACAGGTGCACGACGAGAAGCAAGCGCAAGCATCTGAGAAAGGTCAGAGGTTGCGCGACTCGAGTTCAGACGGAGCCTCCAAGAGACCCAAGGAGTCTCGCTTGCAGAAACACAACCGGGTGAGCAGCAGCAGCAGCAGCTCCTCGGCGAGCCGGAGTTCGCTCCCCCGCTTTGCCAGTATGCCACGGCGCGGACTGCGGCTCTGTCGAGCCTCGGAACACCGTGCCCCGCCTGGCTTTGTTGATGCACCCTCGCCCAAATCTAGCTTTTGTCGTTTACTTAATCTGCATATTCTCAACAACAGCTTACTTTCGGGAACATTAGATGTTGTGCGTTCACCTAACTCCTGCAGCCATAGAGGCGTCATGTAACATTTTCTTTTTTAAGAAACCACTTTTTAATAAAAGTGTGACTTTGGATCGTGACTCGTTGCAATGGGGGTGAATTGTTATACGCCTTGTGTGTCGCACTCATTGCACACAAAGTGCTTGCCACAAATGAACCACAATACCTTGCTGATCTCATCAAGGAGCATAAACCATCACGCGAACACCGGTCATCCTCGCAGCGGCTTTTGGCGAGCCATCAAACAAAGATGGTTCAGTGCATTGCGCGCTTTCAAATGCGCTTCTGTGGCCGTCTGGAATGCTCTTCCGATATTAGGAATCCACTGGACCTATGCACTTTAAAATCTTGTTGTCCTTCCCCCACACCTCTGATTAGCACGGTTGTCTATGTACAATGCGAAAGAAGTTCAACGTACATACATGAATGAATGTATGAATAAGCTGGCGTCCCAACGAACACGGCAGTTGCGTTTTTGCAACTCAGCCGCGGCAACATTAGTTGCGCAGTAATCGTGTAGCGTAACCCAAAAGAGTCTCTGCGGCCCCTCCCTCGCTCCTAGATGCTGCTTGACGTTGTCTCTCGCGCCGTCGAGGATCACGGCATCGCCCTCGGGCACCCGTGCTACAACGCTTGCAGCAAACGCCTCTTCCAGATCTCAAAATTGTACCTCAAGGTGAGTGTGAGGGCTCCACTGGATCTCCACCGTCGTAGCCATTGGTAGCGAGACGTTAATTACCTCGCCTGGTATACAGGAGGTCGCGAGTTTGATCCCAACCCTGACACCTGGACATTTGGAGGTTGCATGTCTCTGTCTCCCCACGGTCGCGTCGATTTTTTCTTCAGGTCCTCTGGTTTCCCCCCCCCCCACATTTAGAATGAACATGCGTTTTAGAGTATTTGGCTGCTAGAAATGTTCACGTCATAAGCCACTTCGTTGAGCTGTCATTTGTGATACCCAGGTTGCTTATGAAAAAAAGCTATATAGCTCAGTGGGCCTTACCTGATAAAATAAAAAATTGTTTAGTTTAGTCACTGCGCCGTGAACACAGTGGTACGAGTTCGATTCCCCGATCATACTAATATCAGGTGCGATTATTTGATCTGGCCCCGAGTAGGTTTACTCGGCCGTGAATGAGTACCTGCTGTGGTGTGTAAATGTCAGTGCTGTCGAGACAAAGGTGGCCGTGCATGGTGCTGTCCACACCACTGATTTTGATGGAATAGATCATTTCATGCCAAGCATCTACAAAAGATGTCTGTAGGGTTGCATTCTTGGGTTGCAAAATGCACTTGAGGGACAAAATGTGGCAAAGTGGGGTATCACACCGCACTATAAACCCAGCAACCCGAGTTCAATTCCCGGCCACGGCTAACAGCGGGCCAGTGATAGACATGTCATCTGCCCCTGTCACAAACCCCACACTTCCTAGCATTGTGAAGTATGGTCAAACTTTCCCCGGGACTGGCATAGCATTGGAAGATCTTACAGCAGTGGCTCAAAAAAAGGGCTGTAAATTATTATTCTTATTAAATATTTGAGAGTGAATGTGCATTGAGAGAGCTAACGAGATTGTATGAAGGTTCGTTTTGCTCCCTTCCTCCTGGGCAGGATCTGACCACGTCAAGAGGTCTACACGAAGAGATGATCAAGGCGGCCAAAAACAATGTCCAGCAGGTACGCATGTCCCTTCTCCGCCTCCTCCTTGGGGCTCCATAGGCAGGTGACATTGCATCGATTCATCATCAATTAAAATCGACTCTTACGCTCGAATTATGCTTCGTGAGAAAAGTTTTGAGTCGGCGTAGATTAACGTCTGCGACCCAAGGTAGGAAATTTGACCTTGAGAATTGGAACAAAAAGTCGAAACGTGCGCATAGAAGCGTTGAGAGATACGCACTCACACTGAGCAGTACAAAATATGAGAGAACGAACAAAAGTTAGATTCACTAAATGTTTGTAAAATCTAATTTTTACGCACGATTCGGTGCGTGTGTTATGAACGGTGGCATCCATTTTCATAAACGAATCCAATTTTTATTTTATTAACGCTGCTGCTGGACCCAGTGGCATGAACCTTTTTTACAGGCCAACTGAAGTTTAAAAAATAGCGTCCAGTAAAGGCTCGTCTGTAAGATTGACCTAAGCTTTCGCTTCGAGCACTGCTGCAGAAATAAGTGGTTGTGTGTTGTGAGCTTGTTTGTGTGCATTATGTAATGAAATCCATCTTTCATAGTTGAGCACAATTGGTCCACTGTGACTTTTACATCTGCTTCATTGGCGGCGACCAGTGGTCGATTATTGTGCAGCAACGTAGAAAAGTTTACGCTGTGCCAGATTTTCACGCGGCATACAAATACAATGTGTGGCTTCTAAATGCGACCATATGTCAAGACGCTGTGCAGAAGCAGAGGAGTTCTCAAGAGGTGGTCAGTCACGGGCAGAGGAGATCAAAAAAAGGTCTTGAGCCAAGACTTGAAGAGAGGCAGGCATTCAACAGTTGGAGGACCGGAGTTCCAGCCTTTGGAGGCAGCTGAGGAGAACAAGAAACCTCCCATAGAGCAAAAGGCTAACTGGGGACTCAGACAAAAGATCATTGCTTTACTTTAGCGGACAGTGAATGGAAGGGAGTAGAGTGAGATAAGAGGGGAGACGTGGGAGAGTGCATGCAAGGGAGTAGTGAGATGAGAGGGGAGAGGTAGGAGAGTGCATGGAGAGGAGTAGAGTGAGATGAGAGGGGAGAGGTGGGAGAGTGCATGGAGAGGAGTAGAGTGAGATGAGAGGGGAGAGGTGGGAGAGTGCATGGAGAGGAGTAGAGTGAGATGAGAGGGGAGAGGTGGGAGAGTGCGTGGAGGGGAGTGGAGTGAGATGAGGTGGGAGAGTGCATGGAGGGGAGTGGAGTGAGATAAGAGGGGAGAGGTAGGGGAGTGCATGGAGAGGAGTAGAGTGAGATGAGAGGAGAGAGGTAGGAGAGTGCATGGAGGGGAGTAGAGTGAGATGAAAGGGGAGAGGTGGGAAAGTGCATGGAGAGGAGTAGAGTGAGATGAGAGGGGAGAGATAGAAGTCTGCATGGAGTGGAGTGGAGTGAGATGAGAGGGGAGAAGTGGGAGAGTGTGTGCAGGGGAGTGGAGTGAGATGAGAGGGAGAGGTAGGAGAGTGCATGGAGGAGAGTGAGATAAGAAGTGAGAGGTTGGCTTGGACAAGTCCATGGATGATCTTGAAGATGGAGGGTGCGGTTTTGAAATAGGATCAACACATTTTTTGTTAAAACGTTGATGAAAATATCATGTTTAATATGCAATGCACTTTTGGAAATGTTTCCAATGTTACGCTATTTTAAGCTGCTCACAAATAACACAGCTGTTGGGACGTAGTGTTGAAGTGACTTGGGCGACAATGCCAAAACGGTTTGGTAATAATTTATCTCTTTCACAAACAGGTGGTGGAGTGGGTTCTGGAGAAAAATGCCAAAAAATAATGCGATTTTCGTCTGCTACTCTGAAAAAACCCATCATCAAGCCATGAAACAGCCACACCTGAATGAAGGACTTCCCAAGCCATCAAAATGAAATCCTGCCCTGCAACGTTTGACAGTCTACTTTTACAATTGACCCTGGAGGTGTTCTGAAGCTTCTAACGTCTCCTTGAGATGCTCCGTAGAATGTTCAGCGTGGTTTTACGCACTCTTATGTTTCTAAAAAGTTGGTCGCATCTGTGCTCGCGACCTTTTATAGAATTAGCGAAGCACCCGTGCCGGTCTGTGGCACCCTCGTGATATTGTAAGTTTTACTTCTTCCGTGGTAAGTTGTGAACCAGACACCCTCATCAAAGATGGGGTGTGTTGCTTATTTTTACACAGCTAGTTCCACTGTTGTTTTAACTGGCACTGTGCTACGCAACGTGGGCAAGCAGAAACGGCTTGAGATTCCTTGTGTTAACATTGTTTCGGTGTGAGCTTTTAACTGAAATCTTCGAATTTTTTTACATGTGTTTTTATTGTACTGCCGTTTTGCGGTATTGTTCAAAGAATGTTTATCCCGCTAACTTTTGTTTCTTAAACGGACTGTTTTGCCATATTTAAGCTTACATTTTGGAAATAAAGCCGCTGAAATATAATATTGAATGAGCATGTGTCTAAAAAATAGAACTTTGAAAAATATTTTTCAAATGTATTTTATTAAATCTTGACTTAAAGCTTTCGTGACTGCAGGAATTCATATTCTTTGGGTCTTTCGGTAAAGTCACGTAGATAGGTTCAAATTAATAATAAATATAAAATAAACAATAAACTACGACGTTTCGATCACAACACAAGCGATCGTCATCCTGATGATTTTATATTCATTAGTCTTTGGTTCTTTCTGGAAAATGAACGTCGGTATAAATTAAATCACAATGTTTCGGGTGCAATACAAGCATTCGTCATCAGGTGGGACAACCGCAGCAAGAAACAATTGCTGAAGTGGATGGATGCGTGTGTTGCACCCGAAACGTCGTGATTTATTTTATTTTCTACCTACGTGACTCTACCGAAAGAACCAAAGAGTATGGATCCCTGCAGTCACGAAAACTTCAAATCTAGATTTATATTTTTATTTATTTTAAATTTGTACCTATCTACGTGATTTTACCGAAAGACCCAAAGAATATGTATTTGATTAACTTTATTTGTAGCCGATTACGTGGGCCCCTTGAAAAATTCTGCCTCCAGAAGGCAGGAAAGCCCCGACAAGTTGAGCCAAGCATGATGGGGCTGATATTGCCGATGACATTGCCGACACGTGGAAACGGTGAGACTTTCCCCCTCCCTCCAAACTACATTAGTGATTCGAATGGTCGAACAACTGAACGGATTAATCGATAAACGAAGCAAATGACATCATAATCAAACAGCCGTTGGGATAACACAAATGGGCTCTTTATTTAGAAAAAAATGAGCAGGCGTTGCCATCAAAGCATTGTTCAAAGTGACAGCCCCCAACACTGATTGTGTGGCTGTTACTCTATTCAAGAACCACCAATGTCATTGCTCGCACCGTGCAGCCAAAACAAATATTTTTGAAATCGTTAGCCATAATCGTATCCACTGCTGGATGACGACCCTCCCATGCTGTCGCCATTCCCTCAGCCTTGTGGAGGAACAATTCGTTTCGTTCCTGCACACGGAGCTGATTTCATTTCTCCATAGCCACGTCAGATTGCTTCTAGGGCATGTTTGCTCCGGCCAGCATCCCCCCCAACTCCTTTCGTGCTGCAACTTGCCCTAGCACGCTCACTTTTGACTAACAGACGATTCACGCACGTCATTGACAATGAAAGTGGAGCCGTGTACGAAGAAATGTGTAGAGGTGCATGCTTGGAGACAATGGACAGGAACGTTTGTAAGTATGTATCGATATTTATTGTTTATTTATTTCCCCTTACACATTGCAGCACAGGTTAAGGCACTTTTAACACAAGCAGCGTATAATTATGGATGTTACACGTTTGACAATCATTTTTAACAACACATTTCCGATAAGTTATGGGTTGCAATTTTACGTCAGGCCTGTGGTATTTCATCAGTCACTTTCATGATTCTTCGCTAAATTTAATTTTGCTGACGGATTGGCAGCATCGTTAAGCCTCGAATGTTTTTACCCGGACGGTATTGTCATTTGAAAACCAAATCAGATTTAATTCGTGTTTTTAGATGGGTGTCAAACAAAGTTCGAGTCGCTTCCCTAGCAAATGCGTGCGATGGGACGTCGTCGCGTGTGGCCACACACCGCAGATCTGGCACATTGTGAGTGTGCTGCATCAGTGCTCCACGTAAGGTTATGCCAATTTTCTTCTTTCGTATGGCAGGAGGGAAAGGCAAGAGTTTTGAAATGTCTTTAAGGTTGAATGCTAATGTTCTTTTAACCAATCCAGTGCCAAGAAAAAGTCGTGAATACACGTTCTGCCCCCTATTATGTTTGGCAAAAGTCACTTAAGTATCCGTGCCACGCGAGACATTAAAGTATAATTTTCATACAATAGGTATTTGTAAGTAATGTGTAGGAAACGTGACTCGCTGCCTCAAATATGATCGTTATTAACAATTTACTATGAACATGCATTTACATCACAGACCGTTTCAGTATTTTGTTACGTATACCTTTTTAGTTATTAATCTTGCTATCAAAATTACTTCATTCACTTGCTTGCTTTAACGACGTTACGAATTTGTGCAAGACGTTGCGGCGGCGGTAGCAGCGTTGGAAGGGCCTCGCCAACAAGGAATTTTACTAGCAGCCACGACGGCAAAGTTGGTTCGAGCCTGCGTTTCTCCACCGCTGCCAACGCTGTCCCTGACATTTCATCTTGAGGAAGAGGCCTTGCAATTGAGTCCCCGAAGGTCTAATCGCCAAGGTCTCTGGTTCAGGCAACCCACAACGTATTTGCGCTTCACCACTTCTTAGCTGGCACGTTTTGGGCCAGGGCTTACTTTTAGCCGGGTCTGTCCGGGTCAGTGACCTTTAAAAATATTTCCACGTGCAGTGTGCCTTCTCGCCTATGGCTGTGAGTCCGCATGCTAGTCACGTGCCTACTCCAGTCTACCAAATGGCTCAGAAAATATCCATGGAGAAATGAAGCCACCATCTGGATGACTCTCACCCATATCGCAGACAGGACCTCTTTAGACTTGGGCGCCACGGTGGTGAGACGTTAACTACCTCGGCTGGCAAACAGGAGGTTGCGGATTTGATCCCGGCCCCTGACGAATATAAATTTGTAGTTTGCATGTAACTCCCCGCGGTCACATGGATTTTTCTCTGGGTCCTTAGGTTTTTCCCCTCCACATTTAGAATCATGCGCTTAGAGTATTTGGCTGCTATACATTTCCACGTGATAATAAACCACTTCGTTAAGCCATCATTTGTGGCCAGGTCGCTTCTGAAAATAACTATATAGTTCAGTGGGCCTTACCTGGTCAAATAAAAAATGTTTCACTTAAATTGGGGACAGTTTTAGGTAGTTGGTCACTGCATGGACCACTGCAGTTCACTTTTGTAATACTTGCACTTGAGCAAATAAATAAGATTGTAGTTAATTTGGCACAGACTAGGGGATACAATGAATATATATTATAATCGTTTTTAAATACATACTTTAGATATCTAAGAGGTAAAGTTAAACTTTTTTTTATTACACTGCAACCTACATTTCAGCTTAAGCTGAATTCATGCAGCTTCGGCAAATACAAGTGAAAGAAAATACGAATCATTATTCGTAAAATTTTCTCATGTAACGGATTATTATTTTATTTTCCAAAAAAATGCACTGTAAAAATTGATAACCGAGTGGATTTCTTGTCAAGTTCATGCCATTAAAAAGGAAAAATATTTGCAGCAGCAACAACAAAAATTATAACATTATCTTTCTTAATGATGTAATGTGGTAGGTTTGAACACATTTGCATAGCCCTTTTAAAAGTAAAACAATTAACAGTCATCCATCACAAACTCTAAATTGTATACTTGCGTACCTTGTAAATACCTCTACGCTACTGCCTCTTGCATAGGTATATAATTACACGTCGTTTTCTCTTTTTTTTACACAGTTTATTTACTGTGCACAACTGTGAGCATGGCATTGATGGAAGTTTCTCGTCAACAATTGTGGTCCTCGTTGCATGAATGCAGGCACACTGCTGCTGGAGCAGGCACACACACACATCATTGGATCACACAAAGGTTGAACCGACTTGAGTGAATTTGTTTTAATTTACAACGCTTCCACGTTAACACTCGGGCACCCTTCCTCCACCTTCCCCCACCCCCCCAAAACCGTGTACAATGCCGGTGTTTGCATTGACCCGTCTGGTGTAAAGCGCTAAACGCGAGGTCGCATTTACAGCCGCCACCACCCCCCCCCCCTTCTCTTTGTGCTCCTCGCAATGCATTGTGGGTGTCCCCAAGGAAGCCCAACGCCCCTGGAAATAACTTCACCGTAACGAGGGCGCCGATTCGCTCAAAATTGATACAAAGCGAGCAACTTCGTCGTCGTCGGTCGGCTTGGCGCTCGCTCACACGCGCGCGCGCGCCGTTCTCCCGGTGACCTCACGCTTCATCCCGAAAGTTCGTCGTTATCCCTGCGCGCTTCTCGAGTGCGTGCGAGGTGACGTCGCGTGCGGCTTCACGCGAACAGGCCGAGCCGCGTCACCTTGGCGGAGAGGAAGGAGTGGAGGATGAACACCACGGGCTTGGGGCACGAGCGCAGGTCCAGCTGCTGCAGTCAGGGGACAAGCGAACGGGAGCGGCGCAGTCAGCGACACGACACACTGCTGCCTCGAAGCACCCTGCGGGCTATTAGACGCTTCGAATCGTCAATTTAATACTCTTTGTTAAGCCGCTGCTGTACGAGGGCCTCCTCATGCAGTGTTGGTCAGGGGATTGTTTGACCATACTTCACCATGCTGGTCAGTGCGAGCTGGTGAATGGGGGGGGGGGGCGTGGTGCCTAGGACCTGTTCAGATATAACGCTCCACTGATCTTAGCCATGACCGGGAATCGAACCGAGGTCATCATGTTCATAGCGTCGTGCACTGATATTGCCTCACTCCCATCGATTGAATATCGATTTAATATCCATTATAAAGCTCGCTACGCAAATAGCAGGGGGGTGGGGGGTTGTCGGGAGTCAGGGGCTCACTCACCAGCTCGCCCTCGGGGCCACCGAAGTCGAGGAAGAGGGCGTGGTCCCCGTCGTCGGACGACATGCGCAGGCGCTCGAACGGGTAGCGCAGGATGGGCGTCGGCGCCGCCGCCCCCCCCACCGAGCCTCCCCCGCCATCGCGGCTCAGGCAGAACCCCTCCTCAAAGTGGATGCTCAGCGTGCAGTCGGCGTCCCGCAGCTTGCACGCTGAAGGACCAGGGGGGCGGACACGCGAATCGCTATTGATCGGCTCTCGCGCGAACGATTGGGAAACGCGCTCATTGCGAGTGTAGGAGTGTTTTTTTTTAGGATGGACGATGTTGATTCGTCGTCTGTGCGCGTACCCACGGACACCTCCTTGATGAGCTCGGCGGCAGTGTGGCAGCCTTGCACGACGAGCCGCGTCCACGCCGCCAACTCGCGGTTCGTCTCGGCGCGGAAGACGCGCGTCTCCACGCCGTGCCGCGAGCCCGTGCGAGTCGCAAACGTCAGCTCCGTGTGGGGCGGCGGAGGAGAGCCGTGCAGCGCCCCCGAGTGCACCAGCCTGCAGCCGGTGGCCGCGTTGGGGGGGGGGGGGTGGGTGGGCCGGGTTAGAATGGTGGGGCTACGGGCGCTGACACGTGCGCTGACACATGCGCGCATCTGATGGATGTATGTCCGTGGATAAGCAAGCCTTGTGCAAATACGTCTATCCTTGAAAGACCCAACACCTAAGATCTCCGGGGTAAGATCTCCGGGGTAGGATCTCCGGGGTAAGATCTCCGGGGTAAGATCTCCGGGGTAGGATCTCCGGGGTAGGATCTCCGGGGTAAGATCTTTGGGGTAAGATCTCCGGGGTAAGATCTCCGGGGTAAGATCTCTGGGGTAAGATCTCCGGGGTAGGATCTCCCACGAAGCTGCTGTTCCACCCTACAACCGCATCCATTGCACATACCATGGCAGTAGATGCAGATGGCGAGTTAAACAAAATAAAACTAATATAAAGTTAATCATGGAATGGAGCCAAACACGACTATGAAACCACCGATTTGCATGTAAATGTGGACACGTGGCTTCGGAGTGAAAACCCAGACCGTAGTAGCAGCGTCCCATATACTGGATGTGTCTCATGCCGCAAGTGTCCTGTTCCCACATGTCCTGTACTCCTAATGTCACGTCCCAGAGTTTCCTGTGTCCATGTGCCAGGTTTCAAAATCAGAACATTTTTACTGGAAGAATCCGATGAGCTATAAAGCTCTTTTTTTCACATGTCCAGTAGGGGTGGGTGAAAACGTTACGATACAACTAAACCATTCACATCCTACCAGACAAAGCCCACTGAAGTATTAACTTATTTTTCAAAAGTGACCTGGCCATAAATGATAGCTTAACAATGTGGCTTATCATTTGGACATTTTCAGCAGCAAAATAATCTAAACTCATGTTTCTAAATGTGGAGGGAATAACCGGAGGACTCTGAGAAAAAATCCACATGATCACAGGGAGAGAGAGACACGGAAACTCCAAATATACAGCAGCAGGCGTCACTGTCAGGATCGAACCCACGACCTGCATACCAGGGAAGGAAGATAACATCCTGTTACCACGTGCCCCATGTTCCATGCTACTAATGTCATGTTACCACGTGCCCCATGTCCCATGCTACTAATGTCATGTTCCCACGTGCCCCATGTCCCATGCTACTAATGTCACGTGCCCCATGTCCCATGCTACTAATGTCATGTTCCCACGTGCTCCGTGCCCCATGCTACTAATGTCATGTACCCACGTGCCCCATGCTACTAATGTCACGTTCCCACGTGCCCCATGCTACTAATGTCATGTTCCCATGGGCCTCAAGTGCAACATTTCATATTATTATTCCGCCGAGTGCCCTATTTCCTCCATGTGTCCTTTGTGTGTTTCCACGGTTGATTACGTACGGTGTAAATAATTTTAACATTCGTACCGTGTGTGCAATCTGAATTAGAAAAGTTTTTTGCTCGCTGTGTACCCCATGTCCTGTGTCATGGCCCCACCGTTATCCTGTTCCCATGCTCCACGTGTGCCCATGTATCAATAGCACAACTGGTCTTTCCCTCCACATTTAGAAACATGCATTTAGATAATTTTGCTGCTATAAATTTCCACATGATGATAAGCCACTTTGTTGAACGATGATTTGTGGCCAGGCTGCTTCTGAAAAAGCTAAAAGCTCAGTGGGCTTTTACCTGGTCAGGTAAAAAAGGTTCTTTAGGACATTTTCTTGCTCGTAAAAAAACATTTTAGTTATATTTGTATCTAATTTTTAAGTTATTTGTTTACCTTTCCTATACTTTGCACTCCTATGGTGTTTTTGTATCGTTTGTTGTTGTAACGTTCTGACCCCGTGCCCCCTACTGGACATCTGTGACAAAGAGCTTCACAGCTCATCAGATTCCTCCTCCAGCACAGATAAATATTCCGATTCTGTCAATCTCAGTTTTCCGTGTGCCCCGTCCTTACGCGTGCGCCGAATTTCATATTCTCGCGTGAACGTTACCCCCGCGGGAGGTGGGGGGGGGGTGGGGGGAATGTCCCCCCCACCCACCCCCCCCACCGTGTCTGCGTGGCCGCACCGCGTGGCGAGCAGCGGGTGGCTGACGAGGGGCGCCGCCCAGGCCTCGCGCGTCCACGGCATCGTCTGGTGCAGTGCCAGGTCTCTGTCGGTGAGCACCATGAGCACGGCCTTCCACTGCGAGTGGCCCTCTGCCGTCACCTGAGAAGGTGCGGGGGGGGGTGGGGGTAACACGGGATGCGTCGTGACGTTAGTTTCGTTTCGGGGGGGGGGGGGGTTATTGCGACAAAAGCGCGAGCCCCCCGGTACAACGCCCCGGGTAACGAACAGCAGCGAGTGTGGGTGGGGGGGGAGGGGGTGATGGAGAATCTGAAAAAAATCGACGGGGCGGAGGGTATTGGACACTCGCTGCCCCAGTCAAGTGGGGACCCCGCGTCGGGGGGGGGCAGGGGGGTGGGGGTGAAGCTTTATATGGGGGGTGGGTTGGGGGGAGGGAAAGAGGTGGGGGGGGGGAGGCAGAAATAACCAACAGACTTAGGGGAGGCACCAAGGATAGGGGGATAGGGGGGGAGGGGGGGTAAAAGGGTTAGAAGGGTTCAGGGGTACGTTATTTCACGTTCATCACCATCACCGGCGTGGTGAAGTATGGTCAAACAACGACCAACGTACCATGGAGGCCATCTAGGGGGCCGATGGCTGTAAGTTATTTCCACAGTATTTCATTTGTTCATTGTTACCCCTCGGATATTTTTTGGTGGTCCATATCTTATTGTACGCGATCATCGGGAATAATTGGGCTCGATTCCTCACTCCGGCGCCTCTCTGCGCACGTGCAGTCGGTACACCACCCCGTTGTGCATCGGTTTCCTCCGGCCCAACCGGTTACTTCCCATCGCCAAAAAACGTTACGACGTCATTAGCGTTGGCCAAACATCCAAACAATGCAGAAAGGACCCTCTCGATAAAGAGTATTCGGTTTCGGTGTGGCTTTTCCGTGTAAATACGTTCTTTCAATATCGCGTTGCCTGCCAAATACAACGCAAGGCACCGCCCGCCCCCCCTGCCCCCCCCCCCCACCACCCCCCGGACTCCACGCACCTGCTGCGCCAGCCAGCCCATGTGCTGTACGGGTCCCCAGTTGCCGCCGCCGCCGCCGCCGCCGGCGGCTTGCAGCAGCTGGTTGGCCTCTCGCACCGCGGCCTGCGTCAGGGCGGCCGCGTTGGCGTGCAGCGAGCCGAACCACGCGTGGGCACCGGCAGAGTCGCGGCAGCGCAGCACGATGGTGTGGGCGCTGTCTGGCGAGTGCAGCTCGATCAGCCTGGTCGCGGGGAGGGGGGGGGGGGGCGAGACGTGACCGAATGTACACAGATATATGTTTAACTTATTTCGCACTATTCTTAGTTTTTTCGGTAAAGTCACGTTGAAGGGAAACAACAAAATAATAAAATATATATAAAACAATAAAAAAAATTCTCACGACGTTTCGACCGTTTGAGTTATGGTCGAAACGTCGTGAGAATTTTTTATTGTTTTTTATATATTTTATTATTTTGTTGTTTCCCTTCAACGTGACTTTACCGAAAAAACTAAGAATATGAATTACTGCAGTCACGAAAGCTTTAAATCAAAATTTATTTCGCACTGTACGTAGTAAACCGGGTTAATCGGGAGGTGCGGGGTGAAGGACAACAAACTAAACACAAAAAGCAGTTCTAAGGAAATGAGTTTGTCAATCTAGATGATGATTTAAAAGTGCATAGCTCCAGTGGCTTCCTAATGCCGGAAGGAAGAGCCTTCCAGACGGCCGCAGAAGCGCATCTGAAAGCGCGCGATTGCGGTGACCACAGTCTCTGTCAGATGGCCGAGCCAAAAGCCGCTGCTGCGAGGATGATCGGAGTTCGCGCGATGGTGGTTTACGCTCCTTGACGAGATGAGCGAAGTACTGCGGTTCATTTGTGGCGAGCGCTTTGCGCGCAACGAGTGCGACCTCGTAATGTATTCGTTCAGCAGCCGGAAAGCCAATGGAGCTCGGCGAGCACTGGACGGGACACAGTCAGGTTATTGGTCAAGAATGGTAAAAAAAAAATACGGAACAAGTTTCATCGTTTCTATTTTACTGCAGTGTCATTCTTGCCGGGCACGTCTCGGAGGCGTTGCAGCGTTTGTAACGCGTGCGTCTCATTTAGCACTGCGGCGGGGAAACCACAGGCGACCGGGGAAGGCGGCCGGAACCGGCGCCAACGACTGCCCCGAGCTCTGTGAACTTACATTGGGATGATTTCACACGTAGGCTTTCGCGACCAATATCATCCATAATACCGGTTTTTTTTGGGTTAGATCGCGTAAATATATAAATGTGTCGTTAAACCCGCCAGGAGGCCTTCTCCACAAATCTGACTGTCGCCTGATGAAGCTAGTTGTAATTACTGGCGAAACGTCGTACTCAGATTGTAAATGTTGTGGCTTGGGTCTCCAACACACCTGTGTGCTGTACTAGTAACGAATTGGCATCTTCTGTTTACGTGACAAACTTTACTAATTGGCTGTGTCGGGTGGTGGCGGGTTTAACGACACATTTATATATTTACGCGATCTAACCCAAAAAATAAACCTGTATAATGGACGATATTGGGATGTCTGGCCAACTCCACTTTTGAGTGTTTATACAAGTGCGAGGACACTGCAGTGGGATGGAGCGGTGGGGCACAGGGGTTAACCGTCACGTGCTCAGGTGCGGGCCTCAATCCGAGCGATCACCAAATCAACCCGATGAAGCTTGGAGAGCTGAATGGAGTTGAAAGGAACTCGCAAACAAACACGTTGCTGTGGAAGACCCAACGCAGAAGATCCCTCATGGTCCATGAAAGGTCATGGACCATGAGCATTCACGAAGCTTTCACGAAGCTCATGGTCCACCCTAAACCGCATCCGCTGGAAAATTAAAAACTCTCCGGTGTGCGACTGTGGTCATCCGGAACAGACCATACAACGTATAACAATGCCCGATCCACAAATAGGAAGGAGAGCTGACAGCGATACACTCTGCTGCTCCGGACGCGGTTATTTGGCAGAACATAAGACTGTCGTCGTTGCTCTGCATCTGCGTCGGTAAGCCGTACGAGGGAAGAAGAACCAATGAATCCGTGTCGCCGAACCGCACGGGCTCATCCTGTCCCCCGAGCCCCCGACTCACCTGTTCTCGGGGTCCGGCTTGCTGAGGTTGCGCGTGACGAAGCACATCTTGAGCGGGATTCGCTTCTTGTCCTTGGCGGCGTCGTGGACCCCCGCGTCTGGCGAGCCGCCCGCCGCGTTGCCGGCCGCTGCCGCCACCGCGAGGCTGGGCTTGGGCGTGAGCGGAGGCGCCACCTCCCAGCCCAGCTCTCCGATGGGAGAGCCCTTCTTGAAGTAGGGCGTCACCTCACGCAGGTACTTGACTGGCGCGTGCGCGGGGAGGAAGGGAGGGCGAGAGTAGGTCAAGGTCAATAGGTCGTCACGGATGACGTCGGTGATGCCTCAATTGCCACCAAGTTGCAGTGTGCATACAATTATCTGCCGCGTCTCGTGACGGGCACTGCAAGTTCCGACCAAATCTGTCCAGTGCTCGCTGAGCTGCATTGGCTTCCGGTTGCCGATCGGATACGTTATACGGTCGCACTTATTACACACAAAGTGCTTTCCACAATTTTTGATTTAAAGCTTTTGTGACTGCAGGGATTCATATTCTTGGTTCTTTCGGTAAAGTCACGTAGAAGGGAAACAATAAAATAATAAAAATATAAAACAATAAATTCTCACGACGTTTCGACTGCAACACAAGCAATCATCATCAGGTGTGAAAACCACAGCAAGAAAATTTGAAAAAAATTTGAAAAAAAACCCGCCCCTTTTTTTTTTTCAAATTTTCTTGCTGTGGTTTTCACACTTGATGATGATTGCTTGTATTGCAGTCGAAACGTCGTGATAATTTTATTGTTTTATATTTTTATTATTTTATTGTTTCCCTTCTACGTGGTGACTTTACCGAAAGAACCAAGAATTTGCTTTCCACAAGTGAACCACAACGACCTTACTGGTCTCGTCAAGGAGCATGAACCTTCGCGTGAACTCCGGTGGGCATCCTCGCAGCAGCGACTTTTGGCTACGCCATCGAACAAAGACGGTCATCGCCTCGCGCGCTTTCAGATGCGCTTCTGCGGCCGTCTGGAACGCTCTTCCTTCCGATATTCGGGACCCACTAGGAGCTCTGCACTTTCAAATCATCATCTAGATTCAAAACTAATTTCTTTAAAACTGCTTTTTGTTGTTTAGTTTGTTGTCCTTCCCCCCACCCCCCGCACATCCGATTAACACGGTTGGCTACGTACGGTGTGAAATAAGTTCAACATACAGAGGTCACGTGGTCAACGTGTCCTCCTTCGAGGCTTGTTATTAGTCTCACCATCATCACCACCATCGGGGTGTAGGTCTTCCCCTTTGATCACTGACCTCTGGATGCTCACAACACAAGAATAATAATAAGTGCTTCTTTGGTTCTTTCGGTAAAGTCACGTAGAATGATAATAAAATAATAAATTGATAAAATAAAATAACACAATAATATAAAAATAATAGACTGTCTGGTAGGACAGCGCTGTCCTACCAGACAGTCTCGCCCCCCTTCACCTGATGAAGGCCGCTTGTGTTGTGGCCGAAACGTCGTGAGAATATTATTGTGTTATTTTATTTTATCAATTTATTATTTTATTATCATTCTACGTGACTTTACCGAAAGAACCAAAGAAGATGAATCATTGCAGTCACGAAAGCTTTAAATCGAAATAATAAGTGCGTCAAGGCATTTCCTCAGGAGGCGCCTGCATTTGAATGTTTTGGTAAATTTTCTGTTGAACTAAGTCAGGAGGTCAGCAACCAACATAACGGGAGAAGAGCCATTCTTTTCGAAATCGGTCCATTAAAAAACACTCGACAGTATTTCAAGAGCTGCGGTGCACGTTCTGAATACGAGACGGTGGGTCCTTAATAAGCGACGGGATGAAGGCGCCCTTAAAGAGCCGCGTGCGGCCCCGGAGCCGCGGGTTTCCGACCCCCCCGGTCTGGTGACGCGATGCTGGCGACCACCTGCCACTGGCGACCGCCTGCCACTGGCGACCGCCTGCCACTGGCGACCGCCTGCCATTGGCCACCAATGCATTTTACGGCGGCCGTCCAGCCCCTGAGGAAGACTGCACAGGGCTCAGCGTGCTTGCGGCAGCGGTAATGTTGAGAAACGAGGTGGCTTTGTCTGCTTCTGTTCGTGCTCAGAATATTTTAAGCGAATATTAATAATTATAATTAACTTATTTATATAGGAAAGCCACACTGAGTCATCGGAATCTTTTTCAGCTGTGTCCCCTGCATTGGGTTTTTATTTTAAGAGATTTTCAGCCAATCGGTGCCTCTGTGAAACACGTGGGAGGAAATCGGATCAACTTGGTGAAAACCTACGCGTTGCACAAGGGTGCAACGCTCTATCCCCGTACAGTTGGCGATGAGTCCACTTGCTCTGTTGCCTACACCTGGCGAGCCAAGCAGGGTTACGGCACCTAGACGCCCGCGGGGAAGGGAGTTTCACAACATCTGCGTGTGATCCACCGACCCTCGCTGCTGACTCCACAGCGCTGGGTCACAGGCAGCCGCGAGCAGCAGGGGAGCCACCGCCGCCAGGCCACGCCTAAAACGATTCTCCCAACTCCTTGTCTATTTATGACTGTCGACCAACACTGGCTGGAATAGTGGCGCAGTGGTTAGCGCACTGCACTGCGTATGTTCAGCTTCCTTTGCACCGTACGTAGCCAGACGTGCTGATTGGACGTGTGGGGGGAGGGGGGGAAGGACAACAAAATAAACACAAAGAGCAGTTCTTGGGAAATTACTTTTCAATCTAGATGATGATTTAAAAGTGCACAGCTCCCAGTGGCTTCCTAATGTCGGAAAGAAGAGCGTTCCAGACGGCCGCAGAAGCGCATCTGAAAGCGCCGCGTGATGCGGTGACCACCGTCTTTGTTGAATGGCTGGCAGCTCCTGCTGCGAGGATGACGACCGGAGTTCGTGTGATAGACCAGCCGCTTGAGCTTAATTCCTAGCCAAGGCCTACATCAGTGGTGAGTGATGTCCGAACTGGTTCCGGGGGGGGGGGGGGGGGCATACCCTGCACCCCATCCGCTTTATCACCCAGGACTAACTATCGTGGTGAAGTATGGTCAAACAACCCCCTCCCCATAATCAAACGCTGTACGGGGGGGGGGGGATGCCTTCATCCGGCATTATATAATGACAAAAGGGCTACGAGTGACTGTACACTGGATGTATGTGACGCCCACGTCAGTTTGGACACCTCGCTTGAATTGGCTGTCACACGGATTGGATTGCATCCCCCCGCCCCCCCCCCACTCCGTACGACGATTCCAATGAACCGGACCAAAACCGAGCTACGCACTCGGAGTTTTCACGCAACAATCCTCGTCGGCAAGCCAAGTAACACGAGATCAAACTTCTTTTTTTTAATGGTCACATATCCCCCCCCCTCCCCGCCACCCAACCACGCTGCCCCCCCCCCTTACCTCCAGTGCCCACTTGCGGTGCCCAAAGAACCCAACACCCGCGGGGGATATTTTAAGTAAACGGGCACCGCTCGGCTTGCCTATTTTGGGTCCGCGGCGAGCGGCTCACGGGGACAGATAACGTCCCAGGCGAGGCGGTGGCAGAGACGTTGGCAGTGGCGTCACCCCACAGACCTTGAAGCACCTTTTCCACATGGACTCGATGTTTCTTTTGCCCTCCCACCCCCCCCCCACCTCCACCTCCCTGCCTGCACAATTCCCGCCACTGTGATTGCACGTCCCGGACAAACGGAGGGTTCGTCAATTCCGCGCGGGCCTTGTTGAGTTTTCCAGTGCCTGGGCCGGAGCGGTGGGGTCGAGCGGTCAGCGCACTTCGCCACAAACCCGGCCCATCCGAGTTCAATTCCTGACCACGGCTCACATCAGCTATGCCACCCCTCTGTGTACCATCACGGCCTTCGTAGTTGCTCGCTTATCAGTCCGTGTTGGCTCCTGGGGGGATTTCCGTGTGCAAGTGCGAGCACCTATGAAAGAACGGCACGGTACACGAGGGGGGCGTCATCCTCGACCGTGATCCGCTGCTGGATGAAGGCCTCCCCACGCTGTCGCTGTCCCTCACCGTCCCACGGTGCAACAATCCGTCGAGCGCCTGCGCACGAACTAATCTCATCGCTCCGTCTCCGCGGCGTGCGGCCTGCGCCGGGCGCATTCCCTCCTTTGGCTGCCACTCCGTCCTTAGTCTCGCCCCACCCAAACCGTCCACCCACCTCCGCGAGCGACACATCCTGCCCAAGCCACCCCCCTCCCCCCCGCCCGCTAACCGCTCTCGTCGGTCGATGCGGACATCTCGAATTTTGTGTGCGTGTCTTGAATCTGCGCACGCGTGCGCGCTGACGCACGCCTGCAAGTGCGTCGAACGTTCTTCTCGCCGCCACCGCTAACCGTGACCTCAACACGGGGGGGAAGGGGGGTTTGCTCGCTAAAACGGCGTCCGCCCCCGACAAGACGCGTCGGGGGCTCCACGGGGGGAGGACGACGAGCCGGCGAGCAGAGAGAGAGAGCTGCGAAGCTGCCGTTGCACGCACGCAGACGCCAGCAAACCCTCCCGCTCCCGTCCTGGGGCCCAAGCGGCCACTCGTGGCAGGGAAATTCCTCCGATAAATTCCTGGGAGCTGCCCACTGGCCGCCCCCCCCCCCCCCCCACACCCGGCCCCTTTCGCCGGCTCCTTTAAGTAGAAGAAGAACGGGGAAAGAAAAAATAAATACAATTTAAATAAATAAAACGTGGCACAGCTGCAGGTTTTGGCTCCGTGTTTGAAGTTGAGAGCAGTTCTCTCGTATGGAGGTGGGGGAAAATGTTACAAAGCTCAGCGCCCTCAACCAAAATATGGACATGTATACAGCGATGCGATTGATGTGGTGTATTTAAACCAGGTGGGAGCCCGATGAGATCACGCGTGTGTCTTTTAGGGAGACCTCGCGGGTCCAGGAATTCATCTCCCGCAGGCACTCTACGGCAAGTGGCAGAGATTCTAAATTGTTATGGTGAGGATCCATCTCCCCTTCGAACGCCCCCCCCCCCCCAAAATCTGCCCTCCCCCCACTCGACCGAATTTTCTCACAGTGATGCGGCCCCATCAGGTGGAGCTCACTTTATTAATTACAGATGCTGGTAGTTTCATTGGGCAGACTTTAATATTAAAGTAGCGTCGGTGGTTCAAATTTTGCAAAACGGGTCGTCAATCCATCATGCGGAGCACGTGGCAAGGGTAATTGACGAGCTCGAGCGAATATAACGCATCACCACTCTGCTTCTTTTCATCGAACGGATAACCGCCGGGATCCGTTTGTTCGGAGCGTGCGCCCAACTTCCAGGGCGCGGCTACGCCCCCTGGCTCGGGGAAAACTTTGACCCCACCGACGGCCTAAATTCCAGCAGAGGCCAACGCACCCCTTTCTCGTCAAGGCAATGGAGCGGCTGTGGCCAAAACCTTTCCCTTGGAAGGGAAGGGGGCTGCAGCCGGCTCACCAGCTCGTACACACGCACTCACACACACACACGCACTCACACGCACGCACTCACACGCACACACTCACACGCACTCGCATGCTCGCACACTCACACACACACACGCACTCACACGCACGCACTCACACGCACACGCACTCACTCACTCGCACGCACTCACACGCACACGCACTCACTCACACGCACGCACTTACACGCACGCACTTACACGCACGCACTCGCATGCTCGCACACTCACACACACACTCACACGCACGCACTCACACGCGCGCACTCACACACACGCACTTTTGCACACGCACGCACTCACACGCACGCACTCGCATGCTCGCACTCACACACACGCACTCACACGCACGCACTTACACGCACGCACTCGCATGCTCGCACACTCACACACTCACACACACGCACTCACACGCGCGCACTCGCATGCTCGCACTCACACACACGCACTCACACGCACGCACTTACACGCACGCACTCGCATGCTCGCACACTCACACACACGCTCACACACACGCACTCACACGCGCGCACTCACACGCGTGCACTCACACACACGCACTCACACGCATGCACTCGCATGCTCGCACACGCGCGTGCACACACACACGCGCGCACATACATGCGCGCACTCACACACACGCACACTCACACGCACTCACACACACTCACACACACGCACACTCACACGCACTCACACACACTCACACACACGCACGCACGCCAGCTTGGGCGTTAGCACGGCGCCCGGTGTAACGCCATCGCCAATGCCGCGTAGTGCGACGGGGACAGCCGCTGCCGGATATTTTCAGTTGCTAGATCGATGCTGCCCCCCCCCCCCCGCCTTGTTCCTTTCGTTTCCTGTATCCGGTGACTCGAGGCCTCGCTCGAAAAGGCGAGGGGTGAGGTGGTGGTGGTGGTCGAGTGGCTGGGGGGGGGGTAGGGGAGGGGGAGAGTAACGTGTCGCAGCCGCTGAGCTGCCACCGCTGAAAACCTGGGTGCGAATCCAGGTTTCGACCGTGGGCAGTAAGACTTGCGGAGTGCTGCGAGTTCACGGTCGGCAGTGGCTGGGCTAAAAATTAAATCGTAAAAAACTTTGCTTTTGGGGGGGGGGGTCTGCATAAAATAACTTTTACGACCCTCGAATATGCGTGGATCCGAAACGCGGGCATGGACAAAACCTGCAATGACCAGCGTGGTGAAGTTATCAGTGGGGTAAACAACCCCCTACGGCCGACGCGACGATGGGAAGCCCTTCATCCAGCAGTGGGTCGACATAAGGGCTGTCGGTTACGCAAGCACGCTTATCCGGGTCGGGCTTCGTGTGGAGAGATCCATCTCTCAAGCTGTTGCCACGCGCGACCGCGGGGAGCTCAGGAGTCGAAGCAGGCGGTCGAACACTCGGCACACATCGCCGGATTCAACTCGTGGAGACGCCCGGCAGCAAGTGCTGTAGTGGCACCAGCTTGAGAGAAGAAACGCTCAACACGTGGCACGACTCGGCAAACCCAACCCCGGCAAACCCAACCCCGGCAAACCCAACCCCGGCAAACCCAACCCCGGCAAACTCAACTCCGGCAAACCCAACCCCGGCAAACCCAACTCGGAAAACCCAACCCAGCAAACAAAGCTTGGCAAACTCGACTCGGCTAATTCGACCCGGCAAACCCAACCCGGCAAACCCTGCCAGGCAAACCCTGCCAGGCAAACCCTGCCAGGCATAACGTCCGCCGTCGGTGACAGTTACAGCAGTTGTTACATCTGTACATGCTGCTACACGGCAAGATGCTATAGAAAGAGTCGAGAAAAGGTGGGGTGTGGGTAGCGGGGTGGATTCCCATATTTTGGGAGCAAGTCACAGAGGAAGGATTATTTTCAGATGGGAAGAGGATCGGTGTGGGGGGGTGGGGGGGGGGAAGAAGACACTTCATAGAGAGCGATGTAGTCATAGAGAGAGGAGAGGAAGGAGCTACTGAGCCTGGTGATGCACAGAGTGGAAGGCACGTGACATTGCAGAAGGCCACCTAAGCAGTTACACAAACTCCCGACGAGTCGGCAAACACGACGACGTGCGGCCCTTTTTGTCCGTCCAGTCACGGACGAAGGCCTCCCCAACGCAGCTGCCGCAGCACCCGCGCCGGGCTGCTCGTCTGTACTTGGCCGTGATGCTCGGTGCGCAATAGGCGCTCGCAAACGGCGCCCACCGGGAGGCGCGCCGAAGGTCGTGCACGTGCAGACTCCCACGAGCGAGCCCAGACCAGCTATCCCACTCGTTGGTACCCACCCCCTCCGCCCCCCCCCCGCCCAGGGGTGCCATTACCCTACCGGTTCCAATTTATTTACGCAGGCCACCGATAGCAGTGAATTATTTGCGGTAACCACGTGAAGCGAGCGGGGGTTTATCATAAACACAACATCGCACCTCATCGGCCGTACAAAACAACCGGCGCAGGCTTTTATTTCTGCCGTGGCCCACGGAGCACTTGGCGACGCGTGTCGGGCCCGTTAACGAGCGCGCCCCTCCACGTGGGCAAAAGCAGCTGCCACTCGTGGCCGCGCGCGTCCGGGTACCGAGGGTCCGGCAGCGGAGAGAGACGCACTCCACAAACGACACCGAACACGCTGCGGCCGCGAAGCCGATGGGGGCTGTCGCGCGCTCGAGCTGCCGCTGCCACCGCCTCGCCAATGTCCGACCGAGTCGCATCAGGACATTGACGAGGGCTTCGCGCGTCCCGGTTTCGGAGGGGGGACGACAATGCACCGCCGTTATATTTATGTCCCTCCACTCGATAAATAAAAGTGGTTTTCTATATTCTTAGTTTTTTCGGTAAAGTCACGTTGAAGAGAAACAACAAAATAACAAAATATATATAAAACAATAAAAAATTCTCACGACGTTTCGACCATAACTCAAACGGTCATCATCAGGTGTGTCGGTTTGCATAAATTTATTTTGAAAACGGCATATTTATTTATTTATATAAAAAATATAACGTTTGCGTCACGCGCAACGATTGGCAGTTTGCCCAGGACTAGTCCATCTATTTTTTGAAAAGAGGAGGGGGGAGACGAAATTTGTTTTTATGTATGCTGTCTGAAAGCCACTGTAAGCGTGAACAATCAATCAAGAACTGAAATGATTTATCAAATCTTTCCAATGATTGCTAAGATAGAATCCATCTTCTCGGTTGAAATTGTCTCTGTGCTTGTATATGTGGATAGCCTCATGAACGAATCTCTCATGGAAGCCAGATGGCTTACAAAGAACCTCCGTCTTGGAAAAGTCAATGGCATGTGAGCCTACTGAATTAGAACAATGATCTGCTACGGCCGAGGTGTTGGTCCTACCGTGTTTAAGGTCTGCTTTATGTTCACGAATGCGGTCCGAGATATGGCGTTTGGTTTCTCCAATGTAACTACTACCACAGAGGCAACTTAGTTTGTAGACACCAGGGTATTGTATGTCCGGAATCACATCTTTTACAGACGGAACCAGATCACGGATTTTATGTAATGTGTTGAAACGGACCTGGATCTTGTGTTTATTCAAGATTTTGGAGATCTTTTTTGTGATCCCAGCAATGTAGGGTAAAGTGATGGTTTTGAAAGGCAGATCATTGTTCTAATTCAGTAGGCTCACATGCCATTGACTTTTCCAAGACGGAGGTTCTTTGTAAGCCATCTGGCTTC
Organism: Petromyzon marinus; assembly: GCF_048934315.1. Lineage (NCBI taxonomy): Eukaryota > Metazoa > Chordata > Hyperoartia > Petromyzontiformes > Petromyzontidae > Petromyzon > Petromyzon marinus. Next base: position 10,938,292 of record NC_133720.1, read on the forward strand.
CATGAGAGATTCGTTCATGAGGCTATCCACATATACAAGCACAGAGACAATTTCAACCGAGAAGATGGATTCTATCTTAGCAATCATTGGAAAGATTTGATAAATCATTTCAGTTCTTGATTGATTGTTCACGCTTACAGTGGCTTTCAGACAGCATACATAAAAACAAATTTCGTCTCCCCCCTCCTCTTTTCAAAAAATAGATGGACTAGTCCTGGGCAAACTGCCAATCGTTGCGCGTGACGCAAACGTTATATTTTTATATATATATATAAATAAATATGCCGTTTTCAAAATAAATTTATGCAAACCGACACACCTGATGATGACCGTTTGAGTTATGGTCGAAACGTCGTGAGAATTTTTTATTGTTTTATATATATTTTGTTATTTTGTTGTTTCTCTTCAACGTGACTTTACCGAAAAAACTAAGAATATGAATTACTGCAGTCACGAAAGCTTTAAATCAAAATGGTTTTCTATAGTTTGTATTTAAAAGGAAAATAATTAATTGCACTTCCTATCAACCGTAAGACCCTCTGAGAAGTGCGTAATCTCACCAGCATTGGTTCAATACAAGCAAACCCCTGGGCCGGTTTTGACATCTCCATCATCGTCGTCATCACTCTCTGCATAAAAAAAAACTAATTTTAACCGAAACTAAAACTTGATTTGGAGCTTTCGTGACTGCAGGAATTACTCTTTGGTTCTTTTGGTAAAGTCACGTGGAAAGAAAAGAAAAGAAAAATATTTCTACGTTTAGTTTAGAAAACTAAACGAAACTGAACTTTTTGTTTACCACGTAAGGGCCCTCCACTGAGCTAAGTAGCTCTTTCTCAGAAGCGACCCGGCTATCCCAAACGATAGCTCAACGAAGTGGCTCATCGTGTGGACATTCGTAGCCAAATACTTACGTTGTTGTGGAGTACTTTGGGTCATTCTGGTGAGACCCCAAAGGTCAAAAACCGGTCCAGAGTTTGGTTGTTTTAACAAATGCCCACTGGATAAGCATCATCATCATCGTCGTCATCGTCATCATCATCAACAGCCATGATCTATCTACTGCTGGGTGAAGGCCTCCCTCCCAATGTCATCACATCTTTCACGGTCTCACGTTGCAGCAATCCATTTGGATCTCATGAACGAGCTGAATTCGTCGCTCCATCTCTGCCGTGGGTGCTAGCGAGCTAGCGGGAGTGTGAGTTAATGAGTGGGAGGGTGAGCGAGTGAATGAGTGGGAGGGTGAGCGAGTGAATGAGTGGGAGGGTGAGCCAGTGAATGAGTGGGAGGGTGAGCCAGTGAATGAGTGGGAGGGTGAGTGAGTGAATGAGTGGGAGGGTGAGCGAGTGAATGAGTGGGAGGGTGAGCGAGTGAATGAGTGGGAGGGTGAGCGAGTGAATGAGTGGGAGGGTGAGTGAGTGAGAGGGTGAGCGAGTGAATGAGTGGGAGGGTAAATGAGTGGGAGGGTAAATGAGTGAATGAGTGGGAGGGTGAGCAAGTGAATGAGTGGGAGGGTGAGCGAATGAGCGGGAGGGAGAGCGAGTGAATGAGTTTGTGGGTGAGCGAGTGAATGAGTGGGAGGGTAAGCGAGTGAATGAGTTTGAGGGTGAGCGAGTGAATTAGTGGGAGGGTGAGTGAGTGGGAGGATGAGCGAGTGAATGAGTTTGAGGGTGAGCGAGTGAATTAGTGGGAGGGTGAGTGAGTGGGAGGGTGAGCGAGTGAATGAGTGGGAGGGTGAGTGAATGAGTGGGAGGGTGAGCCATTGAATGAGCGGGAGGGTGAGTGAGTGAGTGACAGGGTGAGTGAGTGGGAGGGTGAGTGAGTGAATGAGTTTGAGGGTGAGCGAGTGAATGAGTGGGAGGGTGAGTGAGTAAGAGGGTGAGCGAGTGAATGAGTTTGTGGGTGAGCGAGTGAATGAGCAGGAGGGTGAGCGAGTGAATTAGTGGGAGGGTGAGTGAGTGAGTGGGAGGGTGAGCGAGTGAATGAGTGGGAGGGTGAGCGAGTGAATGAGTGGGAGGATGAGCGAGTGAATGAGTGGGAGGGTGAGTGAGTGGGAGGGTGAGCGAGTGAATGAGTGGGAGGGTGAGTGAGTGGGAGGGTGAGCGAGTAAATGAGTGGGAGGGTGAGTGAGTGAGAGGGTGAGCGAGTGAATGAGTGGGAGGGTAAATGAGTGGGAGGGTAAATGAGTGAATGAGTGGGAGGGTGAGCGAGTGAATGAGTGGGAGGGTGAGCGAATGAGCGGGAGGGAGAGCGAGTGAATGAGTTTGTGGGTGAGCGAGTGAATGAGTGGGAGGGTAAGCGAGTGAATGAGTTTGAGGGTGAGCGAGTGAATTAGTGGGAGGGTGAGTGAGTGGGAGGATGAGCGAGTGAATGAGTTTGAGGGTGAGCGAGTGAATTAGTGGGAGGGTGAGTGAGTGAGTGGGAGGGTGAGCGAGTGAATTAGTGGGAGGGTGAGTGAGTGAGTGGGAGGGTGAGCGAGTGAATGAGTGGGAGGGTGAGCCATTGAATGAGCGGGAGGGTGAGTGAGTGAGTGACAGGGTGAGTGAGTGGGAGGGTGAGTGAGTGAATGAGTTTGAGGGTGAGCGAGTGAATGAGTGGGAGGGTGAGTGAGTGAGAGGGTGAGCGAGTGAATGAGTTTGTGGGTGAGCGAGTGAATGAGCAGGAGGGTGAGCGAGTGAATTAGTGGGAGGGTGAGTGAGTGGGAGGGTGAGCGAGTGACTGAGCGGGAGGGTGAGTGAATGAGTGGGAGGGTGAGCCATTGAATGAGCGGGAGGGTGAGTGCGTGAGTGGCAGGGTGAGTGAGTGGGAGGGTGAGTGAGTGAGTGAATGAGTGGGAGGGTGAGTGAGTGAATGAGTTTGTGGGAGAGTGAGTGAATGAGCGGGAGGGTGAGCGAGTGACTGAGTGGGAGGGTGAGCGAGTGAATGAGTTTGCGGGTGAGTGAGTGAATGAGCGGGAGGGTGAGCGAGTGACTGAGCGGGAGGGTGAGCGAGTGAATGAGCAGGAGGGTGAGCCATTGAATGAGCGGGAGGGTGAGCGAGCGTGTGGGAGAGAGTGCGAGTTGACATGATTGGTAGAAAAGAATGAGCGTGTGGGTGAGAGGGCGAGTGAGCGGGTGTGCGAGCAGGAGGCTGAGTAAGCAAAGTAAGCGAGTGGGAGAGTGAGCGGGCAAGTGGGGGGGGTGAGCGAGCGGGCGAGCGAGCGAGCGGGAGGGTGAATGGGCGAGCGGGTGAGCATGCGGGGGGAGGGTGAGCGGGCGGGAGGAGGGTGAGCGGGCGAGCGAGTGGGAGGGTGAGCGGGCGAGCAGGCGAGAGGAGGGCGAGTGGGCGAGTGGGTGAGCGGGCTAGCGAGTGGGAGAGTGAGCGGGCGAGCAGGCGAGAGGAGGGTGAGCAGGTGGGAGGAGGGTGAGCGGGCGAGCGAGTGGGAGGGTGAGCGGGCGAGCAGGCGAGAGGAGGGCGAGCAGGTGGGAGGAGGGCGAGTGGGCGAGCGGGCTAGCGAGTGGGAGGATGAGCGGGTGAGCGCCCACACTCCCACGTCCGCTCTTTGGCCGACACACAGGGGGGGCGCAGCTGACGCTCGCGTCACATTCCACGCGTGCTCTGGAGCGGCCAAATATTTACACACTCCTCTTCTGCCTGCTGGCCGCCGGGATAAGGAGAGGGAGGGAGAGGAATTATTTCGAATGTTACCTTTTCGATTGACCTATTTATTTGTCTGCTCGACCTCTTCTTCTCTCGTTTCCCCCACTCTGCGCCGCCACCAGCCCCACGCTGGCATGTCAATCGCGGGCACGTGGCACAGGAGGAGGAGCACGTGGCACAGGAGGAGCACGTGGCACAGGAGGAGCACGTGGCACAGGAGGAGCACGTGGCACAGGAGGAGCACGTGGCACAGGAGGAGCACGTGGCACAGGAGGAGCACGTGGCACAGGAGGAGCACGTGGCACAGGAGGAGCACGTGGCACAGGAGGAGCACGTGGCACAGGAGGAGCACGTGGCACAGGAGGAGCACGTGGCACAGGAGGAGCACGTTCCCGCGGCGCCCGTTTGTTTAATCGGCTTTGTCCTTCAACCGCGCCTGCGATTAGCACCGTTGGCTACGTACGGTGAGAAAGAAGTTCGGCATACACACGTACTCACAGGCGTGCGAGTTACCTTCGTCAGCGTCAGCAGCAGCAACAGTAAACATGATCAATCCACTGCTGGATAAAGGGAGCCCCAAAGTCATTGGCATCTCACGGGCAGCAATGCAACAATCCATCCGGCGTATCTGCATGCAAGGTGGAGCAATGAGAGAGGCCCCATTTGATTACTTTCACTAAGTCCCATGCTAACCACGCTATGCTCCTGGGCTCTGTGTTAATGAGGCTCACAGGGCCACACTTAAGTCTTCCCCCTAGGGTTCGGTCAGCGGCGCCAGCTATCGAGTGTGCAGGCGGTGTAGCTGCGCCAGGGCCCGTGCCAACCGCGCCCCACCATTGCTCGTCCACGACTGCACTTTCCGTAGCTCCCAAACTTCCCGCTCTCTCCCAACCCCCGGACTCGTCAGTTCTCCTCCCGCCATCACCGTCACCGCGACCGCCGCCGACGACGCCGGCACCGATTCGCGACCGCGTAAATTTTCCACCTTCCCCGTAACGAGCCGGCGGAGCGTGACGGCCGGTCAGCGGCCGCGGGAACAGATGGGTTTTTTTTTTGCTTGATCGCAAAACGGCAAAAATGTCATCCCCGGAGCCCAACGGCACCGGCGCGGCAACGGGGTTCTTCTATTCAACGCGAACGTGCTTTGTGTTCTCAGGGGGTCCTCGCTCTCTGTTTCCCTCTCTCCCTCCTCTCTCCACAGGTGAGAAGAGGGAGAGAACAAACGCCGCTGGAAGCGTTGGGGGGGGGGGGGCGCACAGGCCACTGAAGTGCCAACGCATGCCGCACGTGTGCGGTCACATTCACGTCCGGATATAACCACAACTGTTGCCGGTGTAAACGAATATTGGTCCCACCCCCCCCCCCCCGCCCCTTCAAGAATATTTGTTCCCACCCCCCACCCCACCGGGAAGGATTGAATATTTTTCTTCGCCCCCCCCCTCACCCCCGGGGGAGGAATGATTTAAGATTTGTTACCTCTGCCCCCGCCCCCAGGGGAGGAACGAATATTCTTTCCCTGGGGCGAACGTTTCCCCCGCTCCTTCTACCGGCTGCGTGCGAAGGTCAAATCGTTTGATTATGTCCAACAGCGCCCCCGGTATTTTATTTGCACGTCTTTAACCCCCCTACCTCCCGCCCCCCCCCCCTATCACGAAAGGTCCACGGTTTATTAATATCTTGACTCAAGAGCCCCCATTCGGTCGACGTAATACCACCCGGATTAAAAAAGCCCCTCTGTGATGATGTTGTGCTCACGATTACCCAAATTAAAACGTGGACGTGCCCTCGCGAGACCAATCCCTGCCCTGCCCGCGGGCCCACGCGCTCACGGCGGCTTAAACCTCCGCGGAGACACGTCAGAGAGTAGGAGAACCGTTCTGACGAGCTCCGCTATTGGCAGCTGGCGCGTCGCTGGGATGCGCCGGCGTGGCATGCCCGGACCATCGCACACCGGCAGGCTTCCACCACCGATTACCTCGCACGCGTTGCCACCACGCGTCTGGGAGGCAACGTCCCGAAACGATGCAGATGATGGCAAATGCGGCGTTCCCTCGTTATACGCCAGGGGTACGTTCCGGAGATGCACGCGAGTAGTACATTTCGCACGTAATAACATTGGCCTACGAAAACCTCTATTTGTAATTAATTACCTTAAATAAATACGTAAATAAGCTATTAAATACATGAAAATTATCGTAATATCTCATCCCTTCATCTCCCGTCACTTTATCTCATCGCTTTTTCTTTCTCTCGATGCAGTCGTGTAGAGTTCCAGATACGATTTGCAGACAGCCAAAATCGCGGATAGCAAGCTCATGAATAACGAGGGAGTGCTGCATTGACAATGTGAGGTGGCTGGGTGCTCAGGCCACGTCGGAGACACTTGAGCCAGCACTGCCGAGAGAGCCCGGGTTCAACCCGGGTTTCGGACGCCCGGCAAAAATCCACTTCGCGACTGCAACTAACGATTCACCACCCACGTCTATAAAGCGTACGTCCGAAAGTGAGCAACTTCCCCGCAGCGGCAAGCCGTGACGTTAACCCCTGCACTCTGCCGCTCCAGCTTTGTTGCCTGACCTTCAGTGGGGGGAGGGGTCGGGGGTAAACAAAAGGGGGGAGGCACGACAGGGTCAACGTTCAATGGGCTTTAAACGAACGCGAAAACGCCGGAGGGAATGCGCGATGATACGGTCCGCTATTGTCCGTCGTGCGTTCCGCTCCTCGCCCCCCCCCCTCACCCTGCGCGGGGAACGCTGTGACGTACTTCACCACATTGTGCTCGTTCCCTGCCCGCCCTCCCCCCCACAGACAAACATCCCCCGTATAGCCTTGACAGACTGTCGGGGCAAGTGGTGTTAGCGAGTAGCACCTCTGAAGGCCGTCATGGCACACGAGGTGGGTGGGTGGCCAGCACCACGCACGGGCCGCATTTGTCTCCGCAGCGGCGATGTTAACTACACACCGCACCAGGTACTCATTTGAGGCTGCGTCGACTCTACCACAGAGATTAAAACTGCAAAGGTGCAGCCCTGCAATTGCTCGCTCACACCACCGCCGCTGGCGGAAGGGGCTCCACCAGAGCCATCTCTCTCGCGACTCACAGAGAGACCCATAGACTCGCACGGAGACCAACAGACTCACACAGAGACCCAGAGACTCACACAGAGACCAACATAATCACACAGAGACCCATAGACTCAAACAGAGACCCATAGACTCACAGAGTGACCCATAGTTTGTTGTCCTTCCCCCGCGCCTCCGATTAGCACGGTTGGTTACGTACGGTGCAAAAGAAGTTCAACATACATGCGTAGACTGACACACAGAGACCCATGGTTTGTTGTCCTTCCCCCATGATTCCGTTGAGCACAGTTGGCTACGTATGGTGGTGCGAAAGAAGTTCGTACATGCATGCACACAAGGAGACTGCAGCAGATAAAGCACCATCGGTGTGGGCATCCTGAAAATAGAATTGTCCACTTGTTAAATATTGTACCAACATTCTTGTACTCGACTATAAAACTTTAGTGGGGGGGTTGGGCCTTCTGCAGGAGTGGGGAGGGGGCTCATCCCCCTCCAGGCACCCCCCCGCCCCTCACCCCACAGGGCAGCAGCGCTGTGGGGTGGTGTAGCCGGGAAGCGACGCTTTCGTTTGTCCAGAGATTTTTTATTGTTGGGTCAGCGCCGCCGCCCGCCGCCGCTGCCAAAAGAGGAAATTGAAATTCACCGGCAGCCGCCGCGGCTTTGCGCCAATCGGCCGGGGTCACGCGAGGACAGGGGCGTCCGCATTTGCTGGTGGTTACGGTGTAAAAAAAACCGAAATAACCACTCCAGTGGCACGAATACGTCCCAGGCGCCGCGGGGCGATCGTGCAGGTGTGCTGCCTGCGGTGTGCCGTTGAGGTGCGCACGCACTTAGAACGCGCCCACGCGTCTGCGCACGCCCGTGCATCCGACGCGAATGAGAATTGTTATCTTTATTTTGTTTTCATCCAGCCTCAATATACAAGCACACGTCCGGGTGGCCACAAGATCGCAAGACAGGGCGCCGCGGTGGCTAGGAGATGTTAACTACCTCGCTCGGTACGCAGGAGGTCGTGGGTTTGATCCCGACCCTGACCGTGCCTGTTGTATATTTGGAGTTTGCGTGTCTCTCTCTCTCTCATCATCATCACGGTGGCTAGGAGATGTTAACTACCTCGCCTGGTATACAGCAGGTCGTGGGTTCGATTCCGACCCTGACCGTGCCTGTTGTATATTTGGAGTTTGCGTGTCTCTCTCTCTCATCATCATCATCATCACGGTGGCTAGGAGATGTTAACTACCTCGCTTGGTACGCAGGAGGTCGTGGGTTCGATCCCGACCCTGACCATGCCTGTTGTATATTTGGAGTTTGCGTGTCTCTCTCTCTCTCATCATCATCACGGTGGCTAGGAGATGTTAACTACCTCGCCTGGTATACAGCAGGTCGTGGGTTCGATCCCGACCCTGACGCCTGCTGTATATTTGGAGTTTGCGTGTCTCTCTCTCTCTCATCATCATCACGGTGGCTAGGAGATGTTAACTACCTCGCCTGGTATACAGCAGGTCGTGGGTTCGATCCCGACCCTGACGCCTGCTGTATACATGGAGTTTGCGTGTTCTCCGTGTGTGGCCGCGTGGATTTTTCTCCCGTACCCGGGGCGGGATCTTTACTGGTCCACCGAGCTTCTCCCACTCTATACTTAGCCGTCTCGGGTTTGACGCGGCGCCGCCTTCGACGGCGCGCCTCCTGTCGGGCTCACGACCCAACGGAGTACCAACGGCGACACGTGCTGCCACCGCCACCCTCCTAAAAAGAGCGGCCGAGGGTTTTGTGGGGTCGCGACGGAGGGTGCCGGAGCGCACGGCCTCCTGGGTGTAGAGGCCCCCCCACCCCCGCCCCCCGACTTGAAGTCATCGTCGATTGAAAGCGGTTTCACGACGCTCGCGACTAACCCACCGCATTGCGCGCATGAGAACCGACGGGTTTACCCCTCGCGAAACGCAATTGCGAACATTGCACCCTTACGCTGATGGGGTTGACGAAGCTGCTCCAAAGTAAAAAAAAGAGAAAATCGAAGGATTTGGAGGCCGACGCAAACGACGTGCTGAAAATGTTTACTCGATAAGGAACGCACAGCTGTCAACCCATACGGTTTACCCCGTATTTGTCGTGCGGGGAAATGGGGTTTTCAGGTCCATACGGCGTACAGCCATTTCAATATGGGCAAAAAAATAAATACAGTTTGTCTATTTGTTTGTGTTTCTCCCTTGTGATGGGACTTTGTAGGATGAACGTTGAGATTGATAAGGGCCCGGTCTGAATTGGTCTGAGTTGACAGGTATGTAGTAGTGTATAGTGTAGTGTATAGCAGTGTAGAGTGTAGTGTATGGTGTATTCTTTGGGTCTTTCGGTAAAGTCACGTAGATAGGTTCAAAGAATATAACAAAATAACAAAAAACTACGACGTTTCGATCGTAACACAAGCGGTCGTCATCAGGAAAAAGGGGGAAGGGGTGTAGTGTATAGTGTAGTGTATAGGATGAACGTTGATATTGATAAGGGCATCGGGTGACCAATAAGATCTAAATTGGTATGTAATAAGGTAGGCACTGATAATGGATTAACAGGTTTGCAGTAGTGTCGTGTCTAGTGTAGTGTATAGCAGTATATAGTAATGTATAGTGTGGTGTATAGTGTAGTGTATACAGGGTGTTTCAAAAAGATGGACCCGATTTGAAATCGCTATATCTCTACAACCACGAACCGCCCATGAATGAAACTCTTACCACTTGAAAGGGCGGTGCATAGAGAGGGCGGGGCATAGAGAGGGCGGGGCATAGAGTTTCCAATTATTACCGCTAGATGCCTATCCCAGCGCACAAACAGCCCCTAGCCTCAGTCATTCGCAAGACGCACTGCCTCAACGTTGGATAGGTTGCACGGGACCCCAAGACTTGGCGCTACACTCTTGGCCCCCAAGATCCCCAGACATCACCACGCCCTGCGACTTTTTCTTGTGGGGATACGTCAAAGACCGTGTTTGTGTGCCACCATTAGCGACTAATCTGGATGACCTCAAAAACAGAATCACGGCAGCGGTGACTTCAGTGGAAGAAGACACTTTGAGAGGCGTTTGGGACGAATTTAACTATCGTCTCGATGTTGTCCGTACAGCAGGTGGACGGCACATAGAGCATTTATAAAATGGTTATTAAAACTTGATAACTCATTAAACCGTTCATAACTTTTTGTGTAATTGTAACATGTTGCCATCGTGAAATATACTGTAGTGTAGTGTATAGTGGTGTATAGGATAAAAGTTGAGATTGATAAGGACACGGGGTGACCAATAAGGTCTGAATTGGTCTGTAATAAGATAGGGCACTGATAAGGGGTTGATACAGGTATGGGAACGACTGATTCTCGCCGGTGTTTGGGCTCCACATTGTTTTCAAGTGTGTGTGGCCTGCTGCTCAAATGGGCGTTGATACGGGGCTCATCAACTCTTTGCACCTCTGAGCCAGTGGTGGACATTCCACATTTCTATTGTGTGAGCAAGTCTACCCAAAGGACAACCGCTGTTAAACTTCCCCCACAAACTGGTACGGGTGCTCTCTTTACCGAACCCCGAAGGGATGATATGCCGAGAGCGGCGGTGGGCCAACGTGGTGAAGCATGGTCAAACAACCCCCGTGCCCGACGACACAGCATGGGGAGGCCTTCATCCAGCAGCGGATTGACAAAGGCCCGTAAAATGTCAGTTATTATTATCATTGATTGCTATCATTAAAATGTATTCCACTTTGCGTCGCTTCAACGGTGGTTGTCCGAAGCAAAAAAACGGCCCGTGCCATAGGAATGTGGAATTTCCACTCACCGGCTTAAGGGCAGTTTGAGCCGTGGGACAAAGTCGCTTGAGAGACGGGGAGAGGCACTTTGACCTCGTCTACCGAGCGCGTAAAATGTTTTATACTTAAAGTAACGAGCTGGGGAGAAAAATAAAATACTTTACTGGTGCCGAGAAAGTAGTAAAAGCTCTTCGAGGGCGTCTCAAAGACGCTGCTGCGCTTTATCAAAGTTACCGCCGCTACTTGCGGACGCACTCGGAGGATAGCGGAACACAAATAATATAACAAGGGGGTGGGGGGGTTGGTTTGTTTAACTGTCGCCGAGAAGGACCTCGAGATCTGGATGCGTGTCAGCTCGACGGGCCCTCGGTGACGGTGGTGGTCGGTGAAAGTGGGGGTGGTTGAAGGTAGTGGTCGGTGAAGGTGGTGGTCAGCGATGGTGGTGGTCAGTGAAAGTAGTGGTCGGTGAAGGTGGTGGTCAGTGATGGTGGTGGTCAGTGAAGGTGGTGGTCAGTGAAGGTGGTGGTGAGTGATGGTGGAGATTAAGGGTGGGGTCATGGGAATCCTTGTGGAATGCAGTTCTCTACAAAGTTAACGGTGTGTCAGTGCGGGTTAAAGACCTTGTTTTAAAAAACAGAACACAGAGACTGTCTGTGTTCTATTATCATTAAACCTTTGTGCTTTTATCATTCCCTGCATCTGAGAGCAGCTGTGTGGGAAGCACAGGCGTTGAGTTCTCGTGCAGACCCCCCTCCTTCACCGCGTCAATGCCCAGCCTCTTCTCGTAGTCCACCAGGCCCGATATCTAACCTGTCGGCTCCACGTGAGGTGGCATCCTTTCTGCGCTTTCTACTTCTCTACGTGGCCAATAAGAGTGAATGATGTGATAACCACCCGGCGCATAAACCATCACGTGAACTCCGGTCAGTCTCGCAGCGGCTTTTGGCTGCTAGCCATCGAACAAAGACGGCCACCGCATCGCGCGCTTTCAGATGAGCTTCTGCGGCCATCTGGAACGCTCTTCCTTTTGCGGCCATCTGGAACGCTCTTCCTCGCGATATTAGGAAACCACTGGAGCTACGCACTTTTAAATCTAGATTGAAAACTCGTTTCTTCAGAACTGAGTTTTGTGTTTAGTTTGTTGTCCTTCCCCCGCACCTCCGTTTAGCACGGTTGGCTACGTACGGTGCAAAAGAAGTTCGACGTACATACGTACAAAATGACTGTCAATTATGTGATAACCGCTTGAAATGAGTGGGTGGGACCGGTTTCTTCTCTGGCTTTACAGACGACGAAGCCGAATGTGTAACTGCGTGTGCACACATCACCGGAACATATCGGCGCACGTATGACTTGCAAACACGGCCGGTTGCGAGCGCATGTGGGTATATCGGACAACGCTGTTATTCTTCATGTTATTGTTGTGCTCAGCCCCACCGAGTGGCTAGCCAAATGTTGCAATGTCGAATCCCAATTGAGTCATAATTGCAGGTAGATTTCCAGCATTGGGACGTTCTGGCCAGGATTGCAGCATATCGCACCGTAGCTATGGGAATAAACCGGAGAACCCGGGAGGGAAACCCACGCAGAACACGGCGGGGAGGAAAGAAAGAAAAAAACCGTACAAAACTCCACACGCAGAAAGGCGCCCAAGTCAGGAATCGAACCCAGGCGCTTCTTGCTGTGAGGCGCGAGCGTGAACCACAGCGCTGCTACCCCGCCCGCACCTATGGTTCGTAGCGAGAGAGTCCCACCTGTATTGGTACCTGGGAGGATGGGGCGGTGTTGTTAGTGTTGTTTCAACAACAGTGCATTGTTTGCAGAGGCTAGGGTATGTGTTGGTGAGGGCTGGCCAGGTGTGGCTGGTTTCGCTGGATGTGACGGACGCTTTTATGTACTTGTTTTTTTATCTTCTATATATATCCCTCCTCTAATTAAGACCGAAACAGGAGGAGGATTTGTCTACAACTCTGTGGCTGTCACCTGATGATGCTGGTTGTTGTAATTACCGGCAAAATGTCACGGTACTCGAATTGTAAATATTGTAGTGGGTTTACTCCCCAACACAATGGTGTACTGTGCTAGTAACGAATTGGCATGTTTTGTTTACTTGAAAAATCTTACTAATTGGCTGTGCCAGGTGGCGGCAGATTTAACGACTCATTTATATTTACACGATTTAACCCAACAAAAAACCTGTATTGTGGATGTATGTACTGTATGTTGAACTTCTTTCGCACCGCCGTACGTAGCCAACCGCACTGATCAGAGGTGCGCGGGAAGGACAACAAACTAAACACAGAAAGCAGTTCTAACAGAAATTAGTTTTGATGATTTAAAAGTGCACAGCTCCCAGTGGCTTACTAATATCGGAACGGTGAGAGCGTTCCGGGCGGCCGCAGAAGCGCATCCTAAAGCGCGTGTTGTGGTGACCGTTTTTGTTCGATGGTGAGCCAAAAGCTGCTGCTGCTGCGAGGATGACCACCGGAGTGTCGTGTGATGATGGTTGATGCCCCTTGACATCACTCTCAGTGAAATTATTTGTGCTCGAGTGTTCACATTCTATAATCTTACACTTCCGATGCCCGATTAATGGAATTTTCAATAATTACATTATAAGGAGTTATAATTTACAGCGCTTTGTCAATCCAAGGCTGGATGAAGGCATATACACCATACTTCACCACGCCGGGCCTGGTCGGTACTGGTACAGCGGGGGGGCTCTGGATCGGTTCATCGCAGCCGGAACACTTTCAACGCGGGACGCTGGGCTCGTGGCGCGGTTGGGAGGTAACAGTCAAGAAATAAACCTCGTCAAGTTCACTCGACGCGTGAGCAGCCACCGCCCCTGAAGTCAAAACGGGTTCTGTGCACAGCCCTGTACTGCACAATACGAGACGACGCTGTACTGTACTCGTGTAGCGGCGTCCCACTGCGACTTGCCACATCTCACCCCGTGGGCGGCACTTCTCTTATGGTGAGAAACCTAAAACTTCAGCTATTATTTTTGTCCCATATTTATTTTACCAGGTGGTAAGGCCCACTGAGGTTCTGTAAGCTCCTTTTTCGTGGCCATCACGGGTGACAAAAAACCTCAACGAAAGTGGCTTATCATCATCGTCGCCACGTATGGAAAATGCATAGCAGCGGTAAAAAAAAAGAAATACTCTCAAGAGGCGTGTGGTGCTCATTAGAAATGTTGGAGGGAATAGAAAAAGAAATGAAGGAGGAAAAAAAATCCTCGCGAACAAATTTAAAAATAGAGAGACGCCCTTGTGCGCCGTGGACTTGAATCGGGTGTGGCAAAGAGGGGAGTCAACCGCTCGGGCGGCTGGAGGAAGGGAAGGGAAAGTTGAGGACGATGGGGGTGGTGGGGGGAATGCACGTTTCGCTCTCCACGTGCTGGATGCGAAAATGTCGGCGGGTAGTCGCGCCGCACAACCCGGAGGACACACCACCAGACGAGCAACAACCGCGAAAAGCCTGCGCGGTGGCCCCTCTCTCTCCTCTCCTTGCTCGCTGTGGCTGGACGGGAGCGGGGTGCAGGCGAACAGTCGGAGCGAGGGTGGCGCCACAGGTGGCAGCGGCACCACGGAACGGCTGTTGAAGGTCGTCGGTTTGTTTGTTCTGGAAGCCGATCGTAACGAACCGCGATGATGATGACGATGATGATGACGTGGCGGGGATACAGGGATGCACATGCATCAGCGAGTTGGGCCTCGCTGACACCGTGCCACTGACAGGGCTGGGTTCAGTGTCGCTGAGAGCTGGGATGAGTGTCACGGACAGCTGGGATCAGTGTCACCGTGTCAGCAGAGAGCTGGGATGTCACTGAGAGGGCTGAGCTCAGTGACACCATGTCACTACCAGCTGTGTTCAGTGTTACTGAGGGAGCTGGGATCGGTGTCACCGTGTCCCTGTGCCACATAATGCGAGGGTCACTGTGTCACTCCGCACCCGGGGACTGAATGTTCCCGATTCGCCATTCTATTAGTAAGGCGACCTCTGTCCGCCCGTCTGTTAACCAAACTCAATGGGGCACTACAAACATGATATTTGTCTTTTGCCCACCAAGTTCCCGAGTGTCTTGTTACAATGTTTTCGTCCACTGAAAAAACAAATACAACATTTCGGTTTGCTGCCCCACTCAGTAATCCCCAAGTCCTTGTCTCGAATTCTTGCTCAACAAGTTCACTTCTTGTTGCCACGAATAAACAAAATCCGCCAAGGTCAATGTGTCATCGCGTGACCCCGTCAGCCGAGCGGGTCTTGGCACCTGCGACGCTGCACCACAATAATCGTGCTTATCGTATCAGCTCGAGTAATTAACGTCGCACCGCTGTTTCTCTCTCTCTCGCGCGTGCGCACGCAGGCACGACCAAAGGTCACGGGTAATCGGAGTTGAACTCGGGCGGCAGAGACTCGGCAGCTCGCGGAGGAGAGCACAGACGTGCAGGAAAACGGACACCCGAGCACGCAGTTATTTTAATTTTTTCTTTTCACTTATTCAACAACGGGCGGGGGGGGGCACGAGCGCACACCCCTAACAATCGGCGAAAATTCAGAGACCCAGCGCTAGGCCGCATGAAGCCGGCTGATTTGCGGAGGGCCGTTAGCGCCGGCTGTATTTAGTCACTGGGGCCAGTGCTCGACAGCTGCCGTGACTCTCCCCCTAACTATCTCTACGGCGCTCCAACGTGTGTCTTCGTTCGGCACGATGTCCGACGTTTCTCTCCACGTGTGCTGGACGCGGAACGTCGGTGGCGGGCGTCATGCCGAACAGCCCGCGGTACAACCCGCGGTACAACCCGGAGAGACGTGCCAGATCAGCACAACCGCAAAAACCTACGCAGTGGCCTCTTGCTCTCTCTTTGTGGCTGGATGGGTGCGTGGGCGTGTGGGCAAGTGAGCATGTGAGTGTGTGCGTGCGTGTGAGCATGTGAGTGTGTGCGTGCGTGTGAGCATGTGAGTGTGTGCGTGCGTGTGAGCATGTGAGTGTGTGCGTGCGCGTGTGAGCATGTGAGTGCGTGTGTGCGCGTGAGAGTGTGAGCATGCTAGCGTACATGGGTGCGAGCGTGTGACAATGTGCGTACGTGCGAGCATGTGTGCGTACGTGCGAGCATGTGTACGTGCGAGCATGCGAGTGTGCATGTGAGCGTGTGTGCGAGCGAGCGCGTACGTGTGTACATGCCTGCATGAGGGCACGTGTGCGTGCGAGCGTCAGCATGCGTGCGTGCGTGTGAGCGTGCGAGCATGTGCGTGAGCGTACGTGCGAGCGGTCAGTGCACCCGACTTGGCCGCCCAAAAATAAAACGGTGCCACCGCCTTCACAAGCCCCCCCCCTCCCCCTGCAGAGGGCACCAGGTGGCTCAGAGGTCAGAGACGTGGAGCCAGCATCGCCGAGAACCTGGGTTCAAATCGCGGTAGCCGCCTGCGGTTAAGCCAGGTTCGACTGCCTTGCAGGTTTGGAACTTGTCACCATAAACGAACGTCTAATATTTTCCCACCATTCCTTTCCCCCTCTCATTCTGGTACAAGGAGGCTGTCGATCTACTCACGCACAGAGCTCCGCGTGTTAAACTATTTTTTATTATATAATAGGGTTTTTCCCCTTTTTTTTCTGGCAACAAAACTGAAACCTTTTTACAAGGATTCATGCCTGCATTAACCACAATACCTGCAGTCAAAATGCAAACATAAAACACACTATGATAATATATGCATTGTCCCTGAAACGGAATGGTCCACACCAAGAGACGTTCTTTCTTTTGAGCCTCGCCCCAATTGGTGCTCGACCAGATGACGCCAATTGGGTCGAGGCTCAAAAGAAAGCCGTCCCTTGGTGTGGACCAATCAGTTTCAAGGACAATGCATATATTATCATAGTATGTTTTTTGTTTGCATTTTGACTGCAGGTATTGTGGTTAATGCAGACATGAATCCTTGTAAAAAGGTTTCAGTTTTGTTGCCAGAAAAAAAAGGGGAAAAACCCTATTATTATATTTGGGTACTGGCAAAGGAGGTCTAATGATGTAGATATTTTTTTTTATTTTACCATGTAAAGCCTGCTGAGCTGTATCGCTTTTTTTCAGAAGCGACCTGGTCACAAAACGATAGCTCAACGAAGTGGCTTATCATCGTGTGGAAATTTATAGCAGCCAAAATATCCTAAATGCACGTTTCTAAATAGTGGAGGGAAAAACCGGAGAACCCGGAGAAAAATCCACGCGACTACGGGGAGAGAGAGACACGCAAATTCCAAATATACAGCAGCAAGCATCATCAGGGTCGGGATCGAACCCACGACCTCCTGCATACCAGGCGAGGTAGTTAACATCTTCTAGCCACCGTGATGACGATGAGAGAGAGAGACACGCAAACTCCAAATATACA
This sequence comes from Petromyzon marinus, assembly GCF_048934315.1. Taxonomy (NCBI): domain Eukaryota; kingdom Metazoa; phylum Chordata; class Hyperoartia; order Petromyzontiformes; family Petromyzontidae; genus Petromyzon; species Petromyzon marinus. The sequence goes on from NC_133720.1 coordinate 10,955,196, forward strand.
GCAGCAGGCATCCTCAGGGTCGGGATCGAACCCACGACCTCCTGCATACCAGGCGAGGTAGTTAACATCTCGCCATCATGGCGCGCCACTCGCATCCCCGTGGGCGTTTCATTTTTTTTCCCGCGTGCTATTTTGCCAAACTTCCCACTCAAGGCCGTCCGGTACAAGAGGCTTCCATGAGCCTCCGTGACGCTCTTCTGGATAAAGGACATGCTCGTTATTATTATTTTTATTGTTGTTGTTGCTGCTGCTGCCAGTGTTGGGAGGCGTTTTGTGGTGGCGCAGTTGTGATCTCAGACGAACCAGAAAAAGCAGCCGACTCTTCCCGTTGCAGAACGCCCGTGCATAAAGTACACTACTACACTACACGGGGGTGAAACCGGCAGCGGCACCACGCTGTGGACCTGGAGAGCCGGGCCTTTTGACTTCGAGGCCACGGCTGACATCAGGTGGCGAGTGATATCCGAACCGGGCCCTGGGTCCGCCACCGCCGCCGCAACCTCCGATGAGCACGATCGGCTACGTACGGTGCGAAAATTATTTCAACGTACATACGTACGTACACTCCACCAACGCGCATTGACCACGGCGGTGAAGTATGGTCAACCGGCAGGGTGAGGTAAAGCAGTGGATTGGCAAAGGGGGCTGCAAATTATGCTGCTTTGAATATCCGTGACATCGACTTTTTTTCTTTTCGCATTGGGGGTGGGGGCAGGGGAATCAGCCAGCTTCGTTCGCGACTCCCTCCTCCCTCCACCAATGAATGAATCCCTCGAGTCGTCACCGGTGAACTTTGTCGGAAACAAAAAAAACGATGAGCGACTTCACTAACCGCACTGGCCCTCACCTTGACCCCCCCCCATCCTGTCCCCCAACCCGTGTTTAATCTTCCCCGGGGGTAAACCCCCGACTCACTCCTCCGCAGGCCGAGCGAGCGATAACAAACTCTGCGCTTAACCCCACTCCACCCCGAGCATAGGGCGAGCGACTCGGCATCGCTACCGCATTCTCTGGAGCGTAAGTCGCTCCGGAAAGTAAAACGGAGTCTCAAAACTCTGGGGCCATTTGAACACAACGACAAATAGACGTGCGAGGAGAATATATTCGGGAGAGTACGGTAACTCCCACGGAGGGTCCCACCGTCTTGCCAGAAGGCGATCATGAGCACTCTGCTTTGAAATGGGTAGGGATGCCCTCTGGAAGATGACGCTCATGGCGTCTCTCATGTTCCCCCGTCTGCATGGTCAGGTATTGCTATGGAGGACCGTCTTCCGGGAAACGATTCTCCGGATTTAAAATACGCATCCCCCAAATTTAGCTTTTCAACACCGTGTGGGGTGGGTGGGAGGTGAATATGTGCATCTTATAATCCAGAGAATACGGTAATCGTATGTTGCAACGTTGCAACAGGCGATATCCTGTAGCCATTACTCATTTGAGTAGGGGGACGTTTGACTTGACCACTGCAATAACGAGCCTCATGCAAATCAAATCTACTCTGGATAACATCTTGAAACCCGCATGCATCATCATCATCTTCACCACCATAAGCAGAAGCAGACATTATCTATCCACTGCTGGATGAAGGCCTCCCTCATCGAGTCGTCAACATCTCCTACAGCTGCCACTCTTGTCTTCAGCCTCGACCGACGGCCGTCATCGCTTTCAACCACGAAGCGTCCATTCCCAGACGGCGAACCCTTCTCAACAGCCAACCCCCTTCCCTCGTCCACGCATTCCTCTCTTCCCTTTTTCTCTCCCTTGCGATTCCAAAGAAATGCACTACCGTGCCACGTTCGGAAACGTGACCGCGTGCAAGCACCATTGTTGTTTTTTGTAAATAGTTTAATCACGTGTTTTTTTTGTGTTGTTGTTGTTGTAGATGTCGTTGCTGCCGTGATCAGGTTTCTATCGCGGAACCCCCAGGTCCCCATCAAAAAAATGTGCATTTCTTGCCCAACGGGTGTTTCGGCCGTCCAAAAACCAACAAAAACCACCAACAAATCTCTCCGCGCTTCTTTGCGCAATTTTTGGTGCCACCCAAATCCCAAACGGCACCCCCGGGCCCTCCGTGCCAAAACGGCGCGCCGAGACGGGACCCACCCGCTCGGGGCGCACCTGTTAACCCGTGTGACCGCTGCATAGCGCGCTCGGGGGAGGCCTGGCGGAGCGACAGCCAACAGCTGACGAGGCCGGCTCGCGGCGAGTGTTTCCTTCGCTTGCTGTTCGTGTTGTGCGGAGCTGCGAGCCGAGCGGGCGTCAGGGGGCGAGGGGGGTGGGTGGCGTTTCAAAATGCACGAAGGTATCGGATTGGGGGAGGAGGGTCAGGTTGGGCTGGGGGATGACTGCCTCCTGAGTTCTTAATTTTTATCCCATCATGGATAACTCGACCCTCGATGGTGCGGGGGGGTGAGGGGGGAGTCTCCTCATGTTCCTGCGGTAACTCAGAAGAGTCGAGGTGATTTCCTGCTCCGATGAGCAGCGGCGGGCGTTGGTGCTCATCTCCTGTTCGCAACGCAGCCAGACCCGGTGGTCCAAATTCCACATTCCTGTTTTGGGGGGAGGGGAGGTACTAATTTTATTGACCCCCCCCCTCCGGAGGGAGCGACGGTGATGGGACGAGTCAACCCACAATCAGGAATTGAACTCGCAACCTTCTGACTGCGAGCCGCTGGCTGGCTGAGAGTGACGAGGAGGAGGAGGCGTGCGAGCGTTTGCCCGGCGGCCGCGAGAATCAATAAACCTTTTGTCTCATTTTCTAGCATGTGATCCGTGTTACTGACTCCTCGATTACCGTCTCGTTTGTAGAGTTTAGTTCAGGCTCTGGCACCGTAGCTTCTCTCCAGCCACTCCACTCTACTGACCACAGCAAACCGCTGCGTCCTACGGATGGAGGGCGTCTAACAACCTGCTCATCGCACTCACAGCCAGGACCTGTGTCCTGGCCGAGCGCCGTTTCGCCATAGCTGCACCAGCAGCCGTCTGAAACGCTCTTTCTTTCACACTGCTGTGCTCCCGCAGAAACATCCCTGGACCATCCATCTACCTTCAAGCAGCTGCTCAAGCATCTCACCTGGTTCAAGCCCTCGCCTCTCTCGGGCCCTCGCCTCTCTCGGGCCCTCACCTCTCTCGGGCCCTCACCTCTCTCGGGCCCTCACCTCTCGGGCCCTCACCTGTCCAGGCCCTCACCTGTCCAGGCCCTCACTAGTCCAGGCCCTCACCTGTCCAGGCCCTCACCTCGATCAAACATTGCGTCCGATCCGCGAAATATGCACGCGTTATAAAGCCTAGCTAAATTTAATGAGCCCATGATTTCAATAAAATTCCTTAAAAATAAACTTGCCAGACATTCCAATGCTGCAGGCCCCACCCCCCCCCCTTGAAAATGAGTCTTAAGACTCATTGAAACTCTTCTGGATACAATGGCTCTCCTATTACCATTGCAACATCAACATTGTTCACACACAACATCTTCTTTCATGAACATTATTTTTTTCCCAAGGCCCCCCTCAACACTCCCGACGTACGGTCACACACAGCGGGCCGTGGATGTGACATGCGCAAGGCAAATAATTCGGGCCACCGAAAACAAATCGTCCCTCTCCAAAAGCTTTACACAACCACCGACATCAACAGCATGTGGAGGATGACCACGAGCAACATTGAGGAGTTGGACACTGCTGTCCCCGGAGATGCAGGCAAAGAAACTGCTATCCCTGCACATTTGCATCCCAATGATAGACCAGACATTGGTCCACAGACCAGATTTTTAACCAATTATAGAGACTAAGATCCCCCCCGCCCCCGTATAGCCTCAACAGACTTCTAGACCAAGTGCTGTTAGCGAGGAGCACGTATGAAGGCCGGCACACACGCACATGAGGGGGGGGGGGGGCAGCATCACGCCCGAAAACCTTTATCTCCCCAATGGTGATGTTTACACGCCGCACCATGTACAGTATTCATTCGGGGCTGAGTCGACCTAGGGGAGGCCCAGGAACGGTTCAGATCATTCGAGCGGGAATCGAACAAACTCTGATCGCTGGATTCGTAGCGCAGCACGCTTTAACTGCGGCACTACCGCTCCCCACACACGGCACCAAAGACAAAGATCCCCCGTATATCCTTCACAGACTTTTGGGGGAAGTGCTGTTAGCGAGTAGCATCTATGAAGGCCGGCACGGCACATGAGTGGGTGGACGGCCAGCAACTCGCCCGGCTGCCTTTGTCTCCCTAGTTGCACCAGGTACTCATTGGAGGCCAAATCGACCGAGGAGGAAGCCCAACATCGGTTTATATAATTAGAACTCTGGACGCCGGGGTTCATAGCACGGTTGTTTACATAACGGTGTGAATGAAGTTTCAACACATGGTACAAAGAGCTGTACACACACACACACACGCAACCGTGACACAACCGCTCTCTCCTCCCGGAGCACCAATACCAACACTCTCCATTCGCCACTGACGGTGACCTCCCCAAGGCGCTTGTGCCAAGCGAGAGGCACCTTAGGGCCACGTGAAGTGTCGAAGGCTCGCTGACAGGAGGTCTCTGGACAGACCAAGGTAGTGCTTTGTGTTGGCCAACTGAGATGACTGGTAGATGCACCAGCTGTACCCCCTACTTTCCCAGAGCACCACACAGGGCTAGACTCGCACTCGCAATCCGATGGCGAACCGGGCGCGGTCCTCCACAGCAAGGGGCACGAAGCGGCCGCCCGCCCACCCGCCCCGCTCTGCTCGCCCTGCTCGGCCCGCTCACCTTCCAGCACAACCTCACGTCCGGCCCTCTTGAGCGCCTGCACGGCCTCGTCGTGAGTGGCGTCGCGCAGGTCCGCGCCGTTCACCGACAGGATGGCGTCGCCCACGTACAGGCCGCCCGTCTGCTCGGCCGCCAGCCCCTTGAAGATCTTCGAGATGAGCACGGGCATCTTGTTCTCCTTGCCACCCTTGATGCTGATGCCCAGGCCGCCGACCTCCTGCTTGAGGACGCGCACCACCCGCTTGATGTTGGCGATCGACTCGGGCACGGCCTCCTCAGGCCCCTCGTCCTCCGCCACAGGGCCGCGTCCTTGCTGCGGGGATGTCGACGACGGAGCCGGAGGGCCGTTGAGGCCGTTGAAGCTGCTCTCGACGCCCGCCCCCAGGCCAACTCCACCGCCGCCGCTGCTGTTGTTGGTGGCGGCCTCCTCAGCGCTCAGCGTGAGGCTGTCCTCGCCGAGCGTGGCTAGGACTCGGCACCAGCCGCCGTCCCGCACCAGCACCTCCAGCAGGCCGCTCCGTTGTGCCCCGCGCACGCGCCCCGTAGAGGCCATCGTGAGGCAAATTTTATTTAAATTAAAATATTTTCTGACTTTGTTTTCTTTCTCGCTCGACCAAATGTTTCTGTTTCTTTCTGAGGACACTTAATTCTTGGTCTCGAGGTGATGTTTCGTTGGTGATGTGCACGCCGATTCAGTCGTTCCGGATTTCTGAGAGGACAGACTTAGGGCAGCGTCAAATCTGATGATGGTGGTGGTGATGATGATGGTGGTCTCCTCCTGTTGTTGGGATCTCTCTAGCCTAAAGCCTTCTCTTCTCTCGTCCTTCTCGAGAACAAAGTTTTACAATCTCGCGATTAATTAATCTTCCACGGTGGGCGTTGTAATAAAAGAATAATCTACTTCGGAAAGTCTGAAATTGTCCTCTGGAGGTGGTCTCCGTTTCACCTCGCCTGGCCAAACTCGGCTGCTGTGACTTCCGTTTCCTCGCAAGGGAGCCGTGAAGCTCTGTCCCACTGCTTCACTACCTCAACAACAACAACACACAGCGACACAACAACAGCATCAATCTTGTGGTCCTTGCCCCAAGGCCTCCGATTAGCACGGTTCGCTTGGTACGGCATGAAAGAAGTTCACACATACGTCAACTCGCGGAAACCCATACACTTACACAGAGACCCATAGACTCACACAGAGACCCATAGTCTCACACAGAGACCCATAGTTTGCCGTCTTTCTCCCGCACCTCCGATTGGCACAGTTGGCTACGTACGGTGAGAAAGTTGTTCAACATACATACAATTAGAAACGCACAAACTTCACGAGCGAGTGAACTGCAAACCAAATAACTAATTGACAGATCCCCCGTGTAGCCTGTAACAGACTATTGGGGGAAGTGATTTTAGCAAGCACCTATAAAGGCCGGAACGGCACACGAGGGGGTGGGTGGCCAGCACCACGCCCGGTCGCCTTTGTCTCTCCAGTGGCGCTGTTTACACACCGCACCAGGTACTCATGTTGAGGCTGAGTCGACCTAGGGGAGGCCCAGGCCCGGTTCAGATAATCGTCACCGGTGGTGGCCGTGAGCGGAAATCGAACTCGGGTCGCCAGGTTCGTAGTGCAGCGTAGCGCTAACCGCTCCACCACCGCTCCCCACTTACACAAACTTACACGAACTTACACACACTTACACACACACACTTACACAAACTTACACACTTACACAAACTTACACATACACTTACACACACACATTTACACACTTACACACACACAAACCTACACACACACTTACACACACAAACTTACACACACACACCTACACAAACTTACACTTACACACACACTTACACACAAACTTACACACACACAAACTTACACAATCACACACACACCTACACAAACTTACACACACTTACACACACACACCTACACAAACTTACACAACAACCGCCATTCGCCACTAAGTGGCGGTGACGTCACCACAACGCTTATGCCAGGCCATGTGCACCTTGAGGCCACGTGAAGTGTCGAACACCCGCGGGCAGGTCACGGGGCAGACCCAGGTGCCACGGGTCGATTGACTGAGATGACTGGCTGGTGCACCACCTGTGCCCCCTACTGTGCCAACCTGCTGTGCTTTAGCCACCCGGCGCTCCGCTCGTTGTTGTGAGCGTCGCTCCTCCGCCCTCCGTTGTTGTTGGAGGGCGACTGCCTCCAACTGCCCAATAGCGTCCTTCACGAGCCTCCTCCACAGAGGCCGATCTTGACACCGCTGGTACCAGTCATCGGCAAGTCCACTCAGCTCCACGTCCTCCTGTACCACATCACTCCATCTCTTCTCTAGCCCGTGCCGTGCCCGTTTAGCCCCCTTGATCCGGCCAAACAAAAGCTGTTTCGGCATGCAGTGGCTGGGCATGCGGGCTACATGACCCAGCCAACGCAGCCTTGCCTGCCGGAGGAGCTCACCGATGGGACCTTGCCCAGATCTTTCAAGGATTTTTGAGCTCCTCACACAATCCAGCCTGGTTAAACCCAAGATGGATCGTAGACAGGCCAGCCTAAATGTTTCCAACCGGCGAAGATGCTCCATTAAGGGGGTCCACGTTTCGCAAGCATAGAGAAGGGAGGAAATGACCGTGGCCGAGAAGACCTGAAGCTTAGTGCGGAGCGACAGACCAGGTAGCTTCCACACAGCGTTACGCAACCGATGAAAAGATATTGCCGCTCGACTGACTCTGAGTGAGACCTCTGCTGTTAAACTGGAGCCGGTCATAAGCACACTGCCCAGGTATGGGAAACTCTCCACTCTCTCCACAACTGCCCCATCACCAATTGGGAGTTGTGGGGGTGGAGTGTCCGATGGTACAAAATACCCAGGCAGGTGCTTAGTTTTGGTGGGGCTGATGGTAAGGCCCCATCTCTTAGTGGCACGCTCCAGTCTCAGCAGCAGCGTCTCCAACTCCTCCTCTGAATGAGCAGCTATCACCAAATCATCAGCATACATAGCGTGGTTGAGCAATAGGGAGCCATCCCTTGACCGCACCCGGGCATCGATCAGGCTCCCATTATATCTGTACCAAATGGAGATTCCCCCGGTACAGCTATTGAAGGTTTCACAAACTACATGGTCAAAATAGATGTTAAATAATGTAGGAGCCAGAGGACATACCTGTCGCACCCCAAGGTGTACAGGGAATGGCTCTGACTCCCGGCCACGTAGTTTTACCCGGGCCCGCTCACCATCATGAAGGTCCTTAATGATCGTGAGCAGAGGGTCAGGGACTCCAAAAGCACGAAGAACAACCCAGAGCCCAGGCCTACTGATGGTATCATAGGCCTTGACCAGGTCAATAAAGCAGGGATGTAGGTCTTGTTGGAATTCCCTACACCTCTGCTGTAGCAGACGGACAGAAAATATGGCATCTGTGCAGGATCGCCCTTTCCTGAAACCACATTGGGGCTCCGCAAGCCTCTCCTCAGCGTGCCTGGCGAGGCGATGTTGAATAATCCTTGCCAGGACCTTTCCCGGCACACTAAGGAGTGAGATGCCCCTGTAGTTGTTAGTCTGTGCGGTCCCCCTTCTTAAAGAGGGGGACCACCAGGGCATCCTTCCAATCCTGCGGAACCCGTCCAGTGGTCCAGACTGTTGTTATGTCATATAGGGCAGTCTGTGCACAAACGCCACCCTCCCTCAGCATTTCGCTTGGGAGATCATCTCTGCCCGCTGCCTTTCCTGGTCTCAGACTCCGGATCGCCTTCAGTACTTCCTCAACAGATGGTACTTCAGCCAGTCACTCACAGGGGGTGACTTCTTCCAATATTTGAGGCACCGCAGCCTCAGCAGGGTCATCCTCACTTTGAACCATGATGTTTTCCTGGCTGAGGGATTTTCCCTCCCTCAGGAACTTACAGAAATGCTCAGCAAATCTGCAAACCTGTTCCTGGGGGTCGGAGATTGGATCACCGTTTTCTCCCCTAATGATGGTAATAGGTGTGGCACTGCAGGTTACTTTTTTGATGGAGTTAAATAGAGATTTGTGATCGCGGGCCACTGAGGCAGACTCCATCTCCTCAGCAACCCGCGACCACCACCCATCCTTGCAGCGCCTCACGGCTCTCCGAACCTCCGAGCGAAGGCTGCGGTAAGCCTCATTCTCTGACGTGGGATTCTGTAGCCGATGACAGTGGGCCTGTCGCTTTTTCTCAACCATCCTGAACACCTCCTCTATCAGCCAGGGTCTCTGGGGAGGTGTGGACCGCGTACCCAAAGCAGCCATTGCAGCTGCATGAGTCACAGTCCTAAACCTCGCCCATTTACCCTCGACATCAGGAGGAGTGGGGGACGATGCCAATCCCAGCCACAAGCGATGATGAAATTCTCGCTTGCAACTTTCATCAGATAACTGAGACATGGCCACTTTAGGTTGGAATGGGGTCCGGGGTGTACACCCACCGCCGGAGTGGAATAATGGCAGGCGCATCTTACAGATGACTAGTGGATGGTCAGAGGGCAGATCAGCTCCACGGTAGGTCCTGGTGTCAAGGACATGGGCTCGCATCCGCTGGTCCATCACTATGCAGTCCAGCAGATGTTCTTGCTTGGACCCGGCATGCATCTATGATGTTGTGTGGATGTGCCGATGCCGGAACAGCGTGTTGGTAATTACAAGCCCATGGGCTGCACAAAAATCTAGCAGCCTCCTACCGCTGTTATTGCGCTGATCTGGCCCATGCCCTCCAATCACTCCAGACCAGGTGCCAGCATCATGACCAACTCGGGCATTGAAGTCACCCAACATGATGACTCTATCCCGAGGTGCCACTTTGGCCAGCACCTGTGACAGGAGGTCATAGAAGGCATCTGACTCATCGGCTTTGCCTGCATCCCTCCACGGATGTTCGTCTTCGGTGGGGGCATAAGTAACCACGAACACCACTCTTCGCCTCCGGTTGATGGGAAGGCGAGCCCAAAGTAGCCTGGGGCTTACAGCTTCCCACACCTCACCGCCACGCTCCCACGCCCCCTTCATTCTTTTGTTCAAAAGAAGAGCCACACCCTGTTGTTTGGCAGTCTGCTGCCCCGAGTAGAGGACTGTCTACCCCTCATGGTGGCAGGAACCAGAACCGGTCCACCGGACCTCCTGAATGCCACAGAGATCCAGGCGGTACCGGTCCAGCTCCCGACAGAGGAGTGGCAGCCTCTCCTCCACAGTGAGCGTTCGAACATTCCACGTGGCCATCCGTAGTGGCTTTTCGTTGTTTCTGGAGGAGCCCCGCGGGTAGAGATTCAATCTCCTGGCTCTGCCAATTGGGGTTTGGCCAGGAGACGTCATTGACGCCTGTCCCCCCTGGGCCTCCGGCACAAGCTTATTAGTTACATATTTCAGTTTAACTCGTGGTCTAGTGGTAATTAATTGAAGGTGGAGGAGTTATCAGCCCCTCGCACCCGTCCAGAGCCCCCGTTTAGCCACTGTGGTGGACACAGACGCCATGAGAGGAGGAGCCAATCGGAATTGGCCCTCCCCCCACAGCACTGTCCACGACAGAGTTGCACACAACACTTACACACAAACTCACACACACAAACTTACACACACACACAAACTTACACACACACAAAATTACACACACACACAAATTTACACAAACTTACACACACACACTCGCACACACACACACACTTACACGCACAAACTTACACACACACAAATTTACACAAACTTACACACACACACTCGCACACACTTACACACACACTTACACGCACAAACTTACACACACACAAACTTACACACACTTAGACACACTTACACAAACTTACACACACACACAAACTTACACACACTTAGACACACTTACACACACTTAGACACACTTACACAAACTTAGACACACTTACACAAACTTACACACACTTAGACACACTTACACAAACTTACACACACAAACTTACACACTCACACACTTACACACACAAACTTACACTCACACAAATTTACACACACACACAAACTCACACAAACCTACACACACACACAAACTTACACACACATTTACACACACACACAAACTTACACAAACTTTACACACAAACTTACACACACATTTACACACTTACACACACATTTACACACAAACTTACACACACTTTACACACAAACTTACACACACATTTACACACTAACACACACACAAACTTACACACACATTTACACACTAACACACACACAAACTTACACACACACTTACACACACATTTACACACTTACACACAAACTTACACACAAACTTACACACACTTTAAACACACACTTTACACACACACTTACACACTTACACACAAACTTACACACACTTTACACACACACTTACACACGCGCTGGCACGTACCCGCAATGAATAATAATCACACCGATCCGGCCTTCATTGCTGGTTTTTACTTTTTCCCGGCCACAACAACCGAGGAGCGGACGCGTCGGAAACTTCACACGCGGGCGAATGAATCAGTCCCGTCCTCTGGGGCGTCTTCTTGTTGTTGTTGTCATTAACCAACGGAGCAGAAATTCACTTGAATGTAAAGCAGCGGCAGCGATGTCCTGAAGGCCGCCGATCCCCGCGAGTTGCGCGACTGCCTTGAGGACAACAATCCTCCCTCACGGCGGCGACCACTGCAGCTCGCTCGCTGCTGCTGCTGCTGGCGGTGGTGGCGGCGGCGGCTCAAACTTTCTCCCCCCCTCTCCCTCCTCCCCCCTCCCTCACTCTGCCTCCTCCCCTCACTCTGCCCCCGCCTCCCTCCTCCCCCAGCGCCCCACCTCTCCTCCCCCTGCTCCACTCCCCAGCTCTGCCCCCCCCCACCACCCCAACTCTGAGGCCGTCTCCCCCTACCCCCTCATCCCCCCCCACCCCCACGTCTCCCCCCACCCCCACTTCCCCCCCCACCCCCCACGTCTCCCCCCCACTTCCCCCCCACCCCCACATCTCCCCCCACCCCCCACGTCTCCCTCCCACCCCCACGTCTCCCCCCCACCCCCCACGTCTCCCCCCCACCCCCACGTCTCCCCCCACCCCCACTTCCCCCCCACCCCCACTTCCCCCCCACCCCCCACGTCTCCCCCCCACCCCCACTTCCCCCCCACCCCCACATCTCCCCCCCACCCCCCACGTCTCCCCCCCACCCCCACGTCTCCCCCCCACCCCCCACGTCTCCCCCCCACCCCCACGTCTCCCCCCCACCCCCCACGTCACCTCATTCGTGCCGGCGTCACGGGCACGCGTGGCCCGGATCGTAATCGGAAACCTAGCGCCAGGCTCGTGAGCGCTCGGCCACGGAATTCTTATTTCGTTTATTTAAAATAAAGTGAACCTTATGGCGATATCCTGGGGTCACCGTAGTACTCCGGCTCTCGTATAATGTCCGTGATGCAGTCACTATTACACGCTTTTTATTAACTCACTCTGTTGTATCCTCAAATCTTGTAACTCAATTGTAACCCACTTCCCAATGTGGTATCAATGCAAACTTGGTATGCTTATGTCATACTGATGACAATATTATATCATTACAAATATAAAATATATATTTTAAAGCATTATTTTTTATATGTTACGTTTCGGCTTGGGTCAACTCACGTTGGCTGTAAATCACCACCGGTCCCCTTACGTTGTGGGCAAGCTTCGGGCCCACTTCCTGGACTCGTGGAGTTTTTCCATTACTAGTACGGTACATTTCAGTAAAGCGTGTTTTTTAAAACTTTTTTTTATATTACTATTTTTAGTCTGTTGTGGTCTGCGATGCGGCAATCGACTCATCTCGACGAGCTGTACACGATGCACTGTTCAAAGATGGATTTTTCGATATGGTTTGGCATTTTCGACATCGCGGAGTGTGGCACTGATTTCGGATTGATTAGTTACCCCAGTCGCGGAGTTAAGTACACCCCTGGGGAAAATAGTGTCCCAGATACAAAGTATTTAATCGCCTCGGCCAGTTTGTATTATTTGGTACCCCTGGGTACCGCCAAAAGGATCAAATATTCTTCCGATGGCTGCTGTAGTTGTTGTTGGCGTAGAGCAGCCGAGTTGGTCTATCGCTGGGACGATGCCTCCTTCGTATAGATCTCCGTGTGAGTCTATGGGTATCCATGCGAGTCTCTCGGTCTCACCGACCCCGATGACGCTGAACGGAGTTCAAAAGAGCTACCAAACACGTTGCCGCGAAAGAGCCAACGCAGCAGATCCCTGATGCACACGTGGAAAAAACAATCTCTTCGGTGTACGACTGGCGGTCATCCAGAGCAGACCGTAACAACGTATAACGACGCGATGCCCCTCGATCCACAAATACTAAGGAGACATCACGGCCATACACTCCTCTGCTCCTCACTCGATTGTCCGGCTTGACCCACGTGAATGTGAAATCGTGGTCGCTGCTCTACGGCTACTTCATGCAGAGCATGCGACAGAAGAAGACTGGCCTCACTGAGAAAGACCCACGCGTGCGAGGGGGCAACGCTCTATCCCGTATAAATGGAACGGATGGAGAATAGCCCGCACTTTTTGCCGTATCCGCCTTCTCCCTCGACACCCACGGGAAGGGAGTTTGGTAACATCTGTGCGGTGATCCACCAACCCCCGCTAGCTGCCGTCCACAGTGCTGTGTCATAGGCGTTATTGAAATGCTGTGTAAAACGATGATGATGGGTAAGAGAGCGCAGTGCAGAAATATCCGCTTGAATGTACTTTGCTCTCGGCTTTATCAACCCGCACCTCCGATTTATCACGGTTGCCTGCGTACGGTGAGAAAGAAGTTCAAAATACATATGTTGTGTTGTCAAGACGACACGAAGAGCAGTCGTTGTCGGGGCTGACGCCAAAGTGTTTATGACGGGCTTTTCGCCTAGGTTTAGGGGAAGGGGTAATACAAGACTTGGCCTAAGCTAATATCCCCAGGGGAAAGCGTACCGGGAATCCCTACGCCTCCCAGGCTAACGGGCTCTTCCCACAGCGATGACTGATGGTTAAACCAACTCGGTCAGCCGGGTAAAGTAGCCCCCCCTAGCCTGGTGCGATTTCTCCCCTACCCTGGGTTCCCACTTCCCTACCGCTCACGAACCCGGCTCCTGGCGAAGACCCCGAACACATCACCGGTCCCCCCTCAAATACCTCGAGGGGACATGACGTCACTCCTCCCGAGGCGAGTGTGACATCCCGTCACCACTCTACTCCTCAACACATACATACACTCACAGACTCAAAGACTCACACAGAGACCCATAGACTCACAGAGACCCATAGACTCACACAGAGACCCATAGACTCACACAGAGACCCAAAGACTCACACAGAGACTCATAGACTCACACAGAGACCCATAGACTCACAGAGACCCATAGACTCACACAGAGACCCATAGACTCACACAGAGACCCACAGGCTCACACAGAGACCCAAAGACTCACACAGAGACCCACAGACTCACACAGAGACCCAAAGACTCACACAGAGACTCATAGACTCACACAGAGACCCATAGACTCACAGAGACCCATAGACTCACACAGAGACCCATAGACTCACACAGAGACCCACAGGCTCACACAGAGACCCAAAGACTCACACAGAGACCCAAAGACTCACACAGAAACCCAAAGACTCACACAGAGACTCAGACTCACACAGAGACCCATAGACTCACACAGAGACCCATAGACTCACAGAGACCCATAGACTCACACAGAGACCCATAGACTCACACAGAGACCCACAGGCTCACACAGAGACCCAAAGACTCACACAGAGACCCAAAGACTCACACAGAAACCCAAAGACTCACACAGAGACTCAGACTCACACAGAGACCCATAGACTCACACAGAGACCCATAGACTCACACAGAGACCCATCGACTCACACAAAGACACAGGCCCACACAGAGACCCATAGACTCACACAGAGACCCAAAGACTCACACAGAGACCCCGCAACTCCGATTAGCACGGTTGGCTGCGTACACTGAGAAAGGAGTTCAACATACATACAATTAGACACGCACAAACTTCACGAGCGAGTGAACTGCAAACCAAATGATTAATTTCATTGTTTTAAACCCAGCTTTAAACAAAGATCCCCGTATAGCCTGTAACAGACTATTGGGGCAAGTGCTCTTAGCGATTACCTATGAAGGCCAGCACGGAACATGAGGTGGTGGGTGGCCAGCACCACGCCCGACCGCACGCCCGGATGAGTGCCAATAATTGGGACTTTATTCGTCAATTGTGTAGTGTAAGAGCGCCGACTGTTGTCCAGCAACGGCAACTGCGGTGGACAAGCAGTACACACGCCGGTGAACATATACGCAGCTGTGTGCCGGCAGGGTAGAGGAACTGGGGCAAGGGTCACAGAAGACCTCATCGGGAGGCCCCTGGAACCCGTTAGTGGGTTCGAGAAGGGAGGCGTGGCCAGGGCGGAGCCAGGCCGCCCCGAGTAGAATAAAAGCAGCGGAGAGCGGGAGCTCGTGGCTGCCGGTTCTGGGAGTGGACTCGTCTCGTCGTCGCTGCCGTCTTCACTAGATATTGTGTGGCCGGATAGTTGTTGGCTGTCCCGGTCGGCGCCGTCGGTGCTACACGGTCAGGGTTGTGTTAAGGCTGGGCTAGACGACTAAGGAGAGTGCGAGTGTGAACCTGTGAACCTGAAGGCGTTAATAACGGTGCTTTAACACGTAGGCTTTCGCGACCAATATCATCCATAAGAGGGTTTTTTTGGGGGTGAGATCGTGTAAATATATAAATGTGTTATAGTCTTGGTTCTTTCGGTAAAGTCGCGTAAAGATAAAACAAAAAATCAAAAATAGAAGCAAAGAACCCACGACATTTCGATTGCAACACAAGCGGTCTTCATCTCCGCCTGATGAAGGCCGCTTGTGTTGCGATCGAAACGTCGTGGGTTCTTTGCTTCTATTTTTTGTTTTATATCTACGTGACTTTACCGAAAGAACCAAGAATATTAATTCCTGCTGTGACGAAAGTTTTAAGTCTAAATATAAACGTGTTGTTAAAACCCGCCACCACCCGACACAGCCAACTAGTAAGGGTCGTCACGTAAACAGAACGTGGCCAATTCGTCACTAGTACAGCATCACCGGTTGTGTGTTGGAGAGCCAAGCCACAACAATCTGAGTACGACGTTTTGCCAGTAATTGAAGCTCATTGTAATTACTGGTGAAACGTCGTACTCAGATTGTAAATGTTGTAGCTTGGCTCTCCAACACACAACTGGTGTGCTGTACTAGTACACTACACTATACACTACACTATACACTACACTATACACTATACAATACACTACACTACTATGTACTACACAATACACTACACTACTATACACTACACTATACACTACACTACTATACACTACACACTAGTGCTGTACTAGTGACGAATTGGCCACGTTCTGTTTACGTGACAACCCTTACTAGTTGGCTGTGTCGGGTGGTGGAGGGTTTTAACAACACATTTATACATTTACGCGATCTAACCCAAAGAAATCTCTATTATGAAAGAAGGTGCTCCTGAAAAACCTTGTCTCCCCCTCCGCTGACACTACAATTGTACAGCAAACGTAACGCCAGCTGGGCGTGTTCGTGTAAACGTGCCAGCGCTCGCCGGTCGAGTGCTTAGGTTGCCGATTACGACCCCGCGTGCCACACCCCACCAAACAGGAGGAGGATCCACGTGGAGACGCCGCGGATTTCTGCTGCACGTGCCCGTGCGCCCGTGCGTCGAGTGTTGAGTTTGCACGTCAACCACTGCCGCAGTTTACAGAGTTAGGCTCCGTATAAGTGAGTTATTGTCCGGCAAGCTCGCTAAACAAAACACGAGCGCCCTGCTCAAGACATTCGGAAAAGTTGCCCCATTGTCCAAACAAAGCCTCCGTGGCGACAGAGAGACTGTCAATGATTCATGCAGCAGAGCCCTTTGGTCAATCCACTGCTGGACGAAGGCTGTCTCTGGTGTAGGCCAATCAGTTTAAAAAACAATGCATATATTATCAGTTTGTTTGCGTGTTCACCGCAAGAAATGTGCGTGGTTAATGCAGGCATGATTCCTTGCAAAACGTATCTATTTTGTGGTTTAACATCTTAACACAACTCCTGATTTATTGGCAGAAAGGGTAAAACCTATTATTGTTCATACTTTGATACTGGCAAAAAGGCTGCATGATATAAAGGCCTCCCCACTACATGCCGACCATCGGGGTTGTTTTTACCGTACTTGTTGTGGGACCCAGGACCGGTTCAGATGTAGGTCTGGTCTTCCGGCTCAAGTTGTCACTTGCCACTGATGTTAGCCGGCGTGGGAATCGAACCTGGGTTGACAGGCTCATCGTGAAGTGTGCTAACCACCATCCTCCAAATGTCAATCATGTGACAATAAAACTGTTTGCATTGTTATTTAGACATTTCACAACCCGCCGCATACTGTCCAAAAATAATCGGCACTACATTTGTAACCCGAGTCGATCGGCAGGTGACGGGGTAAAATGTTGGTACTCCCACCTCGTTAAATTAGTCTGACCAGCGTGGAAGAATTCTATATTCTAAAATTACTCCCAGATAGACCCTACAGAGCCCCTCTCGTAGAGGGACCTACTTCTCCCGGGGCTCTACAGATCTTCCTCTAGTAGAGGAAGCTTCTGATAGAGGGGCTCTACAGATCTACCTCTAGTAGAGGAAGCATCTGATAGAGGGGCTCTACAGATCTCCCTCTAGTAGAGGAAGCTTCTGATAGAGGGGCTCTACAGATCTCCCTCTAGTAGAGGAAGCGTCTGAGAGAGGGGCTCTACAGATCTCCCTCTAGTAGAGGAAGCATCTAATAGAGGGGCTCTACAGATCTCCCTCTCGTAGAGGAAGCTTCTGATAGAGGGGCTCTACAGATCTCCCTCTAGTAGAGGAAGCGTCTGATAGAGGGGCTCTACAGATCTCCCTCTAGTAGAAGCTTCTGATAGAGGGACTCTACAGATCTCCCTCTAGTAGAGGAAGCTTCTGAAAGAGGGGCTCTACAGATCTCCCTCTAGGAGAGGAAGCGTCTGATAGAGGGACTATACAGATCTCCCTCTAGTTGAGGAAGCTTCTGAAAGAGGGGCTCTACAGATCTCCCTCTAGTAGAGGAAGCTTCTGATAGAGGGGCTCTACAGATTTCCCTCTAGTAGAGGAAGCTTCTGATAGAGGGGCTCTACAGATCTCCCTCTAGTAGAGGAAGCTTCTGATAGAGGGGCTCTACAGATCTCCCTCTAGTAGAGGAAGCTTCTGATAGAGGGGCTCTACAGATATCCCTCCAGTAGAGGAAGCGTCTGATAGAGGGGCTCTACAGATCTCCCTCTAGTAGAGGAAGCATCTGATAGAGGGGCTCTAAAGATCTCCCTCTAGTAGAGGAAGCTTCTGATAGAGGGGCTCTACAGATCTCCCTCTAGTAGAGGAAGCGTCTGATAGAGGGGCTCTACAGATCTCCCTCTAGTAGAGGAAGCATCTAATAGAGGGACTCTACCGATCTCCCTCTCGTAGAGGAAGCTTCTGATAGAGGGGCTCTACAGATCTCCCTCTAGTAGAGGAAGCGTCTGATAGAGGGGCTCTACAGATCTCCCTCTAGTAGAAGCTTCTGATAGAGGGACTCTACAGATCTCCCTCTAGTAGAGGAAGCTTCTGATAGAGGGGCTCTACAGATCTCCCTCTAGTTGAGGAAGCTTCTGAAAGAGGGGCTCTACAGATCTCCCTCTAGTAGAGGAAGCTTCTGATAGAGGGGCTCTACAGATTTCCCTCTAGTAGAGGAAGCTTCTGATAGAGGGGCTCTACAGATCTCCCTCTAGTAGAGGAAGCTTCTGATAGAGGGGCTCTACAGATCTCCCTCTAGTAGAGGAAGCTTCTGATAGAGGGGCTCTACAGATATCCCTCCAGTAGAGGAAGCGTCTGATAGAGGGGCTCTACAGATCTCCCTCTAGTAGAGGAAGTGTCTGATAGAGGGGCTCTACAGATCTCCCTCTAGTAGAGGAAGCTTCTGATAGAGGGGCTCTACAGATCTCCCTCTAGTAGAGGAAGCGTCTAATAGAGGGGCTCTACAGATCTCCCTCTAGTAGAGGAAGCATCTAATAGAGGGGCTCTACAGATCTCCCTCTCGTAGAGGAAGCTTCTGATAGAGGGACTCTACAGATCTCCCTCTAGTTGAGGAAGCTTCTGAAAGAGGGGCTCTACAGATCTCCCTCTAGTAGAGGAAGCTTCTGATAGAGGGGCTCTACAGATATCCCTCCAGTAGAGGAAGCGTCTGATAGAGGGGCTCTACAGATCTCCCTCTAGTAGAGGAAGTGTCTGATAGAGGGGCTCTACAGATCTCCCTCTAGTAGAGGAAGCTTCTGATAGAGGGGCTCTACAGATCTCCCTCTAGTAGAGGAAGCGTCTAATAGAGGGGCTCTACAGATCTCCCTCTAGTAGAGGAAGCGTCTAATAGAGGGGCTCTACAGATCTCCCTCTAGTAGAGGAAGCATCTAATAGAGGGGCTCTACAGATCTCCCTCTCGTAGAGGAAGCTTCTGATAGAGGGGCTCTACAGATCTCCCTCTAGTAGAGGAAGCGTCTGATAGAGGGGCTCTACAGATCTCCCTCTAGTAGAAGCTTCTGATAGAGGGACTCTACAGATCTCCCTCTAGTAGAGGAAGCTTCTGATAGAGGGGCTCTACAGATCTCCCTCTAGGAGAGGAAGCGTCTGATAGAGGGACTCTACAGATCTCCCTCTAGTTGAGGAAGCTTCTGAAAGAGGGGTTCTACAGATCTCCCTCTAGTAGAGGAAGCTTCTGATAGAGGGGCTCTACAGATTTCCCTCTAGTAGAGGAAGCTTCTGATAGAGGGGCTCTACAGATCTCCCTCTAGTAGAGGAAGCTTCTGATAGAGGGGCTCTACCGATCTCCCTCTAGTAGAGGAAGATTCTGATAGAGGGGCTCTACAGATCTCCCTCTAGTAGAGGAAGCTTCTGATAGAGGGGCTCTACAGATCTCCCTCTAGTAGAGGAAGCGTCTGATAGAGGGGCTCTACAGATCTCCCTCTAGTAGAGGAAGCGTCTGATAGAGGGGCTCTACAGATCTCCCTCTAGTAGAGGAAGTGTCTGATAGAGGGGCTCTACAGATCTCCCTCTAGTAGAGGAAGCTTCTGATAGAGGGGCTCTACAGATCTCCCTCTAGTAGAGGAAGCTTCTGATAGAGGGGCTCTACAGATCTCCCTCTAGTAGAGGAAGCGTCTGATAGAGGGGCTCTACAGATCTCCCTCTAGTAGAGGAAGCTTCTGATAGAGGGGCTCTACAGATCTCCCTCTAGTAGAGGAAGCTTCTGATAGAGGGGCTCTCTACAGACCTCCCTCTAGTGGAGGGACCTTCGAACAGTGGCACAAGCAAGCAATTCCAGGGCTGCACATTTGCCTTATATATTATCAAGTTGACCTCTCAGGATGCAGCACCACCACCACTAGTGTGCACACACGGACTTTCCCCCACAGCGCCAGTGAAGGGAAGAGAAGCGGCACGTTGGAAGATAAGCGAATAGTTTTTATTATCTCTTTCTCTCGAGCGAACCGACACAGGTCCCAGCGTGGCAGCGCGACCCCACGATCCCGTCTCCCCCCCCCCTCCAACGTACAAATCCCGACACAAATTCCCGAAACAAAAAAATAACCGAGCCGGACGACAATACGAATGAGGGGGACACGGGATTTACAAATCGCTCTGCCCTCGCACGCGTCTCCGTGTCGTTGTGTGCGTGCGCACGTAATGACAGAGACGCGCTGCTGTGCGGAAAGAACGCCATTTCGTGTCTCCACGTAGCAAATTAGTTTGAGTCCATCGAGCTTATTTCAGGTAATTTTAGCAAGAAAATTGTGTACTGGTTTTGACCTCTTGAGTCACATCAGCAGAGCCAGGCTTCTTACGCAAATGCTTCTCGGTTACCAGAAATTACGGACCCAGAAGATTAAAAAAACAGTCTAGAGAGTTTTGTTGCTTAACCAAACGCCGCTGCTGGATAATATTTATCTGGAAAGCCGATACGCTGATGGACTAAAACACATTTTATTTATATGTGGAGGTGCAACACGATCTGCGCTTATACAGACTCTGCTCTTGACACTCCATCAACGCTCCCGTGACGATTTACACATTATAGACGATTCGATTAACGTCATCGATTTGATGCTAAAAACCGATCGGCATGTGACCGCCTCCATTGTGCTGCTGCTCGTCATTTGTTACGCGTCTCGTTTTGAGACGCGTAAGTCCGGGGAGTGGAGGGGGGGGGGGGGAGAGCCGCACGTCAACTTGAAAACGTGCTTATTTTTTGTTATCTCAACTCGCGGGCTGATCAGATAAGACGTGCCGCAGGGCAGAGGCGGCGCGGAAACGTTATAAAAGAGCGGCTTGTCTCGTCGTACGTGGGCGGTTTTGGCAGCGTCCAATCCGCGTCGCTTGCAGAGACCTGTTGACATTCCCTCCGCTCGTTGTGTATTTCGTTTAGGTTCCAAACTTCTTTTGCCGCACGGCGGGAGGAAGGTGGGCCTGGATGAAGGTCAGAGGTCGTTCCACCACCACCAGCGAGTTTCCGCCGTGCAGCACGTCCAGGTAGAGTAGTGGCTGATGGGGACAAATGGATATGTTGAGCGGTTTACAGCATGCTAACTACAAAGGCAAAAAACCCCCGTTTAACCTTAGAGAGTTTGGGAGCAATAGACTTCAGCGAGCACCGATGACGCTCCGGGCACGGCGCGCGAGAGGGGGGGGGGGGGGTGGTGAGCGCCACACCCGGATTGTAACTTCGCACAAACGCAACGCGTTTCAAGTTTACAACGCCGCGATGATCCACGAGCAGATCACCCAGAATGGACGCAGCCTCGTCATATCTCAGCAGCCAAACAGGTTTAAGCCTGGAGAGTGCTCGTACGGGCGACCACCGCGGCTGCAGCACCCCACAGGTTGCCACCACGGGGCTGTGGCGTTATAGAGGTGGTGGGTAGCGGAGGGGCAAAGTGGGTGTTGTGGGTTTGATCATACTTCACCACACTGGTCAGGGCGGATTGGTGAAGGTGGGGAACACAGATGTTGGTATTAGAGGCCGACCGAAACTGAATTTCTGGCTTCGGCCGAAACCGAAACCAGACCGAAAGTTAAAAATTGACTTTCGGCCTGCAACCGAAGCCAAAAGTTTAACTACACCTTCGGCCTGAAACCAAAACCGAAGCTGAAAGTTTTAACGACACTTTCGGCCTGAAACCAAAACAGAAAGGTTTATGACCCGAAGTTACCGAACACCAAGATTTATGAAATATGTCATGATGCAATGCTACTTTAATTAAAAATAAATCTAGAACTAATCATTCAGAGCCTGCAGTAAGAGTCGGTAAATATCAAATCTTTAGGTGTTACTTACTTAGTAATTATATCCAAACAGACGAATGTTGAAGTTAAGAAACAACAGTTTTTCCGCATTCAGTCAGATAGGCTGCCGTCTGTTGACCGGTCATATCTACATTAGCAGACCATGGTTGCGGCGGTAACCTCGCTCCCAAGCTGCTGCTGCTGTGTGTGTGTGTACGTGTGTGCGCGTTTGCTGCCTATCGCATAGGATTGCCTAGCGCTGACTGACCGGCCGACAGGCAGAGTGATAGACGTAGCACTAGCGTTATATTCTAAAAATAGATCTTCGGTTGACGAATGACGACCGAAAGTCAATATCAGTTTCGGCTGAAACCGAAACCAGACCGAAAGTTAAAAATTGACTTTCGGACGAAACCGAAACTATGCCAAAAGAGGCCATTTGCCAACTTTCGGCGCCGAAACCGAAACCCGAATTTCGATCGGCCTCTAGTTGGAATACAGAGGTGCAGTACAACGACGGATTTTGCTGTAATGTCCACCGCTCCCTCAATGTAGCCCCTCCGCAGCCCAAGCACCCTGTTATATATGCATGGTCGCGGTCGCCAACTATCCAGGCTCGAAACTGCTTAGCTTCCGAGATTTGATTAAGTTGGGCGACTTCACGTGATTTGGTCCAGGGATCTGCCTCTCTTTATGTCAGCTAACACGCACGTTGCCACCACGTTACAGGCAGAATCACATTTAAAGTAAACTAAAACATTTTTATTTTACCAAGGTAAGGCCAACTGAGCGATACAGCTCTCTTTTCAGAAGCGACCGGGCCACAAATGATAGCTCAACGAAGTTGGCTCATCGTGTGGGAATGTATAGCAGCCAAATACTCGTCACGTACGTTTCTAAATGTGGAGGGAAAAACCGGAGAACCCGGAGAAAAATCTACGCGACCACGGGGAGGGAGAGACACGAAACTCCAAATATACAGCAGCAGGCGTCAGGGTCGTGATCGAACCCACGACCTCCTGCATACTAGACGAGGTAGTTAACATCTCCTAGCCACCGTGATGATGATGAGAGAGAGAGAGACGCAAACTCCAAATATATAGCAGGCGTCAGGGTCGGGATCGAACCCACGACCTCCTGCATACCAGGCGAGGTAGTTAACATCTCCTAGCCACTGTGATGATGAGAGAGAGAGAGAGAGACACGCAAACTCCAAATATACAGCAGGCGTCAGGTTCGGAATCAAACCCACGACCTCCTGTATACCAGGCGAGGTAGTGAACGTCTCACTACCGCAGCACAATTAAATCCAAAAGACTGCGACACTCACCTGATACTTCTTGCATTCTTTCATCGAGGCCATCGTCTGCGTGGGACAAAGGGGGAGGGGGGTGGGGGGGAAATAATAAAAATGAATCACTGACACTGTCAACCATGAAGGGACTACTGCTGTGCGTTATCTTGGTGTGGGGTCTGGGACTGTTTTGTTGTTGATTTTTGCTGCCTCGACACATCTTGATGAATCGGACTTACAGTAAAACCTTGGATTGCGAGCATAATTCGTTCCGGAAACGTGTTTGTAACCCAAAGCACTTGTATATCAAAGCACTCGTATATCAGTTGTGATCACATGACGCTCGGCAGACAAAGCGTACACGTACTGCTCGTATTGCAAGAACCTCGCTCGTTTATCAAATTAATATTTATTTACAATTTCTGCTCGTCTTGCAAAACACTCCCAGACCAAGTTACTTGCAATCCAAGGTTTTACTGTATATAATTAACTAATTAACCCCCTCATTATTTATATTTAATGACTTGTGAAAAATAGGAATAGGGTTTACCCTTTCCGGCTATAAAACAGGTGTTCAGACGTTGAAACACCAAATAAGATACCTTTCGCGAGGAATCAAGTCTGCATTAACCACACGCAGTAGTTGATCATGCAAACAAACATGCTCTGATAACATGTGATGCATTGCCTTTGAAACTGATCGGCCTCCACCAGAGACGGCCTTCTTTATGGCCAGGTCTCACCACCAGTGTCAGACCAGAGAACACCAAAGGGCAAAAAATAATTATCAGATCATTGCGGTTTTTTTGTAATGTTTGCTTTTGTAACTTGCTAACCGGCCCATACTGGACAACTTCAATAGCTCATCGGATTCCTCCAGCAGTCGAGATGAAGATTCAGATACCGATCCTGTGTTTTTAAGGATTTTTTAAAATTTCTATATAATTTCGGCAGCAAGGACTCTGTGGGCCGTTTGGCTCCGTATCGTGGGCGTCGCCCTGAGCGATGAGGACGGGTGGCTCAGGATGTCCGGGACGCCGAGATCCTGGGTTCTAATCCAGGCTACGGCCACTGCCTGTGGTTAAAACTGGGTTCTCTCAAGGGTGGCGGAGTCGATGGCCTCGCAGCAGCCTGGTCACACCGATGACTGCCGTGCCGCACAAGAGTTTACCAACACTAAGTTGGGGGCTGTCCCGCTCGAGGGAGGGTGAAAGCCAGGAGGAAAACCAGGGAGAACCGAGGGCAAAGCAAACGTGGGGGGGGGGGATAGCGAATGTGAAGCAATTGGGAAGCGAGGTAAAAGTGAGATGGGGGATTAAGGTAGGAAAAGGGGAGAGGGAAGTGAGGGTGAAGTGTGAAGCGAGGTGAGGAGCGAGCGAGCGAGCGAGGAAACAGGGGGGTCGACTTCTCACCTCCTCCGTGCTGATGACGACGAGGCGGTACGCGTCGTGCAGCAGCAGCAGCTCGGCTCGCCCGGGGTGGAAGGCGATGTGGGTGACGGGCGTGTCGCGCCGCTGCCAGTTTGCGGGCAGCCCAGCGTTCCGCTGCCGGCGACTCCACTCCGTGTACTGCTTCTCCCGCACGCCAAACTCAAACACCTAACGTCGGGGGGGGGGGGGGGGGGGAGGAGGTGGGGGGGGAGGGAGAGGGGCGGAGAAGGGTGGGTGGGGCTTAGCGAACCCAGGGTGAGAACCTGTGCTCGCGTCGCCCACCCTCCGCTTCGCCGGGCCCCCCGACGTGAATGCGCAACGAGCCCGGAAGCTTTACGCATTCCGCCATGCGTCCCAGAGGGGAGGACACGTTCACCGAGGAGACGGAGCGACGAAATTCGGTCTGTGTGCGGGCGCCAAGCGGATTCCTACATCGCAGGATCGTGAGAGATGGCGGTGGGGCTAGGCTAGAGGACTTGCTCAACCACGACCGAGTCAGTCGCCAGTCTCAACTTAAGTCTGTGTTTAAGTCGGTCTTGGTGGGAGTACCGAGGAGTCTCAGCGCTAGTACTCGGTGGGAGTTCTGGGTCTCAGCGAACGTACTTGGTCTCAGTCAGCGTACGCAGTGGGAGGTTTGGGTTTCAGTGGCATTACTGGGTCTAAGTGGGAATGCTCATTGGGAGTTATCGGTCTCGGTCAGAGTACTCGGTGGGAGTTGTGGGTCTCAGCGGGAGTAGCCGGTCTCAGTGCGAGTGCTGGGCGAGCGTGGTGGCGCGTGAGACCTGGTGGTCGGCGTGCACTGCGACGACGTTGTTGGTGCCGGGCGCGATGGCGATGGCGCACGGCTGGGAGCCGTACATCGGCAGGGTGCAGTGGTGCTGACGGGAGGCGGGGGGTGGGAGAAAAAGCAGCAGCAGCAAGTTTAATATTACAACGGAACGCACAACGCACTTGAGATCGTACAAGTAGGAGTGCGAGCGCAAGCCGTGGTCCAATGAACACCGTGGAGTTCCGAGGAACTACGACGACGAGAGCCCCGCCCCCTCTTGCGTGGCACGGGGGGGGGGGGGGGGGCTCTCGTGGCGGCGAGGATCTTGACTCTGGCAGGACAGCGGTTGGGATGGGGTGACGTCAGTGTGGCGAGGAGCGGTTGCGATGGGGTGACGTCAGTGTGGCGAGGAGCAGTTGGGATGGGGTGACGTCAGTGTGGCGAGGAGCGGTTGGGATGGGGTGACGTCAGTGTGGCGAGGAGCGGTTGCGATGGGGTGACGTCAGTGTGGCGAGGAGCGGTTGGGATGGGGTGACGTCAGTGTGGCGAGGAGCGGTTGGGATGGGGTGACGTCAGTGTGGCGAGGAGCAGTTGGGATGGGGTGACGTCAGTGTGGCGAGGAGCGGTTGGGATGGGGTGACGTCAGTGTGGCGAGGAGCGGTTGGGATGGGGTGACGTCAGTGTGACGAGGAGCGGTTGGGATGGGGTGACGTCAGTGTGACGAGGAGCGGTTGGGATGGGGTGACGTCAGTGTGGCGAGGTGCGGTTTGGGCTGTGTCAGGAGAGCGGTTGTGACGATGTGGTTGCGGTGGGGATGACGGTTGTGGTAGCAGAGTGGTTGTGGTCCCTCTCTACTCGAGTGCTGCCACCAGTCATGGGTTTCCTCCAGTGTCGAGCTCATCATATCAGCAGTGGATAGACCACGACTCGTGATACCGGTCAGCAGTGGTTAGACCAGGTGGATCCGGCAACCAAAACAACAAGAACGAGCCATTTTTTTCAAATTCGGTAGTAAGTAAAAAAAGAACAAACTCAAGAGCCGCGATGTACCATATGGTGAATACGAGAACGGCGGTGGTTCTTAATAAATAACTAAACGCCGCTGGACCGGTTCCCCGAAGAGCCGCAGGTTTGCCGACCTGCACGGTGCACACCTCTCAGCCCAACAGACGTCGCCACGGCCGGTGTGTTGCCGCGATTTACACCCGTCGGTGGCCGTGGTTGGGAATTGGTCGCGGCGTGCGGATGATGTGCTTGCGATGATGTGGTGGCAGTGTAGCGGTTTGCGCGCTGCGCTACGAACCCGGCGACCCAAGTTCGATGCACGCTCACGGCCAACACCAGCGATGATTATCTAAACCAGTCCTGGGCCTTCCCTAGGTCGACTCATCCTTAAATGAGGACCTCGTGCGGTGTGTAAAAACATCGCCACTCGGGAGACAAAGGCGGCCGGGCGTGGTGCTGGCCACCCA
Source organism: Petromyzon marinus (assembly GCF_048934315.1). NCBI lineage: Eukaryota > Metazoa > Chordata > Hyperoartia > Petromyzontiformes > Petromyzontidae > Petromyzon > Petromyzon marinus. The sequence continues at coordinate 10,982,322 of NC_133720.1, forward strand.
CCCCCTTTGTGTGTCGTGCCGGCCTTCATAGGGTGCTCGCAAACAGCACTTGCCCCAACAGTTGGTCAAGGTTATAGGGGGAACTTTGTCTTTGTGGAGGCGGCGGCGGTGGTGGTGGGGATGATGGGTGGGGCAGCAGAAGCGTGATCGTGGTTGTGGGGGCCGAAGCGGTTGTAAGGGTTGGGAGGGGGGGGGGGGAGTATTGGTGGCGTCACCGGGGGACTCACTCGGAACTTGCTCAGGCTGTAGACGTGGACGGCACGGTCGCAGGCGGCAGTCGCCACCCACTCCCCGTCCTCACTCACCGCCAGCAGCTGGATCGGCTCCGCCGAGCCTGCGTGCGTCATCATCACAGTCACGAGAATCATCAAAATCTCCAGAAGCAGTGAATTTACAACAGCCGTTTGACTCCCATGCGATGAACATTATTCCTCAGGCCCAGTGCTGCCCGTCCCTCTACTCTAAGTCCAATGGAGAGGATCTGCTTACGTGGGCCGACAGATCCGAATCAATTATTTCGTCTTGGCATGAAACCTACAGCAACTTGGGATACAACTGTGGCTACACAGCCCCCCCCCGCCCCCCGATGGTGGCTCAGCTAAAAACTTTAAAATGTTGACAAAATCCTGGCAAGCGCAAACACCGATTGGCTGGCCGAGTGAACGCGTCACGTTTGAGAGCGGTGCATCACCCCGTGTTAAGAGAAAGGCCCACAGGGAGTGCATAGCACAAAGCTCCCTGGTCCACAGAGTAGGAGGGGGGCAGCAGCACTTTCCCACCCGCCCTGCTACAGCTCGCAAATCAATACGCATCCCCAACTAACTATGGCCAGTGGACACCCATCCTGCTGCCGAGCGGTGGACACCCATCACCCTGCCGAGCAGTGGACACCCATCACGCTGCCGAGAGGTGGACACCCATCACCCTGCCGAGCAGTGGACACCCATCACACTGCCGAGCGGTGGACACCCATCACGCTGCCGAGCGGTGGACACCCATCCTGCTGCCGAGCGGTGGACACCCATCACCCTGCCGAGCAGTGGACACCCATCACGCTGCCGAGAGGTGGACACCCATCACGCTGCCGAGCAGTGGACACCCATCACGCTGCCGAGAGGTGGACACCCATCACGCGACCGAGCGGCGGGCTCTGACCGTTGGGCGGGGTGAAGGAGTGGAGGAGCTTGGGGCGATTGGCGCCGATAGCGAGCACGTGGAGGGCGCCCGTGTCCCCCGCAACAAGGAGGCGAGATGAGTCGGCCGAGAACGTCAGCTGGTGGGCCCCCCTCGCTGCGCACGGCAGCCCCCCAACCTGCACAGGTTCACAACGCATCCAAGAGAGAGTGAGTGAGCGAGCGAGCGAGCGAGCGAGCGAGCGAGCGAGTCGTACCAACGTGGAGAGCCTGAGCAGGTGGCAGCGGTCGATTTAGTTTGTGCTGAGCTCGGCGAGTCGTCTACAAACGTGGGGCGTTTCAGTTGCTTGAATATTTTAACATTATCCTTAGGAATGACATAACAAATAACTTAGAACCCTTTGTCCATCCACTGCTGGATGAAGGTATCGGCCATGCCCTGTCCGTCATGGGGATTTGTTGGTTCGGATGTCAGGCACTTGCTATCATCGCGATGATAAAGGTCATAGCAGCGATTTGGAGTAACGGATGACATGCAAGCATGTAGAACTTCTTTCGCACCGTACGTAGCCAACCGTGCTGAATTAGAGGTGCGGGGAAAGGACATCAAACTAAAAAAAGCAGCTCTGCCGTTGCTGATCATTGTTTTAACGCTGTGGGCTCACGCGAAATTGATTTTTCCAAGATGGAGGTAACTCTGCAAACCTACCGGCTACCTTCAGAGATTTGTGCATGAAGCCATCCAGATATATAAACACAGACACAACTTCAACCAAGAAGATGGATACAAACTGAGCGACCATTGGAAGGACGTTATTAACCAGGTAAAGCCTTAACTGACTGTGATGTTTCCATCCTACCTGCCTATGTCAGCTGTTATTTCCGACTCTGTGTGTCTCTCTCTCTATGCCTCTCTCTTAGATCTCTCGTGCTCACATGTCCATTGGATTACACTCTCATGCTCACATGTCCTTTGGATTGCACTCTCATGCTCACATGTCTTTGGATTGCACTCTCATGCCTTTGCATTGCACTCTCATGCTCACGTGTCCGTTGCATTGCACCCGTTGGGTTGCACTCCCTCGTCTAGGAGGCCGTTCTCCTTCTATCTTACAGTTACATGCTAATTTATCACTTTAACATCATGCTAATCTCTCACATTATCATAGCTACTTCCCTGCCCAGTTACATGCTAATTTATCACTTTAACATCATGCTAATCTCTCACATTATCATAGCTACTTCCCTGCCCAGTTACATGCTAATTTATCACTTTGACATCAGGCTAATAGCTCACATTATCATAGCTACTTCCCTGCCCAGTTACATGCTAATTTATCACTTTGACATCATGCTAATCTCTCACATTATCATAGCTACTTCCGTACCCAGTTACATGCTAATATATCACTTTAACATCATGCTAATCTCTCACATTAACATAGCTACTTCCGTACCCAGTTACATGCTAATTTATCACATTAACATCACTAGACCCAACCACTTCTTTATAACCCTTGGGCTACACCCATTTCAAACCTTTTAAAACAGTCTGCATCAGCAGCAGGCCACGCTTTCCCACCTGATGACGGACGCTTGTGTCGTGCCCGAAACGTCGCGATTTATTTTATACCCACGTGACTTTACCGAAAGAACCAAAGAGTATGGATTCCTGCAATCACGAAAGCTTCAAATCAAGATTAAGCAGCTCTAAATAAATTTGTTTTCAATTTACATTTATAAGATGCAGAAGTGCATCCAAAAGCACATGATGCAGCGAGTGCCGTTAGTCGATGGCTCGTCAAAAGCCCATGCGAGAATAACCGGAAGTATTGGTGATTAAGATCAACTCTTGCGACCACGATATCATTGATAGATTGATGATGTAATCACTGCTGTCACGACAATGGCTCCAGTTGTATCGCTGCCGAGGACGATGACGATGACAAAGACGGACGCGAAGTGGTGGCCGCCTCTCACCTTGCTGATGAGTGGGCCCTCGCCTCCGCTCTCGTGAAGCCTGTAGAGTCGCACGCGCTCCGTCGTGCCGTAGGCCAGCCACGTGCCGCACGGCGACACTGCGCTGCACCCAACGTTCTCGTTGTCCTGCAACGCAAAACCCACGGCACAAGAGCTCGTGACGATCGTAAAATCAGAGCTTGCAGCGACAGCAACAGAGCTCGCGGCGATCGTAGAGGTCTGGGGACAATTCCATAGCCGCAAAATCCCAAGACAGGAAATTCACGATCTTAATGTCTTTTGTGCGTACGCAAAAAATACTATTTCTGAGCGTCACAAAATCTGGCCACCAGGTGGCATTCGTGCGTTACTCCAGCGCTGTCGTCCAGACAGTCTCGTCCCTTCACCTGATAAAGGCCGCTTGTGTTGTGGCCGAAACGTCGTGATTTTTGTTATTTTATTTTTTACCTACGTGACTTTACCCAATAGAACCAAAGAGTATTCGTGCGTTAGTTACACAAGCCGCTGCCGCCGCCGCCACCACCACCGTCACCTCGCCCGCCCCCGCTTACCTTGCACTTGAGCTGCAGAAGCTTCACGGGCTGCTTCGTCACGGGGAGGACGTCTCCATCCTTACCCCGGGCTGCGGGACAAGAGCCACACATACACACACACGCGTCGTCGTCATCACGGGGCGGCCGCGGCGATACATTCGCCGCTTGTTGCAGGCGTCCACGGTTCAAGTACGGCAGCCACCCCGATTAATGTCTCCCCGGCGTTTGCGTGAACTGTATAAATTCACAGTTGGGACGCTACGGATCATCCCCCCCTCCGCTCATTCACAAGAATAGGCCACTTTATGAAGGTGTCGTGATAACAAAAAAATTACAACAGCAGATTACTCCCGAATTAAGAGTCATGGGACTCGGCGAGGCTTTCCTGGGTAAACAAGCGTTACAAAGAGTTACTCAAATATGCCAAAACCCGACTTCGATGGCATGCACACATCCACAGGGGCGCTCCCTTTCCACTCTGGGACCCAGCTGTTCCTGCGGCAATGGAGGACGGTGTGGCGGTTACGTCCAAGCGTGGTGGCTCACCGCCCCATCCACAAGTACGGCCGCTTTGTCCATCTACCACTGAATGAGTGTCTCACCACTCTGTGCGGGTATGAACACGCGTAGCGTGGGGGTTGCGGTGACCGTCCTGGTGAACCGGGTTGGGGGTGCACCCAGGATCGGTTCTGATACTGGCAACCGTGGCCAAGGAACAGAACGGGATTCGAACTCGGGCGCCATCGCGTTCAAAGCACAATGCGCGAGCCGCTGCACCACATTCTCTCCCAACTACAACAAAAAAAATCCCACAATCTTCAAATCATCTCAAGGTGCACGTCTGTCCCCCGCCCATCTTCCCCCCCTCTCCCCCATCTGTGGATTTTCTCCGGGTGCTCCGATTTCCTTCCACATGTAACACACACTCATTAATTGGCCGATAACACCTTAAAATATGAAGAGAAGCGCAAAGCTCGGACAGCCGCTCCGTCTGTTGATCCTCCTCACACGATACGAGTTGTCCGCCAGCGGAGCATTACGAGTTGAAATTACGTAATTACACAAAAGCGACGCTGCTTTGTGTATGTACGTTTAACTTCTTTCGCACCATACATATCCAACCCCCACCTCCCCGCACCTGTATCTGTGCAGCGTGCTTGGATGTGGACTCGGGTGCTAAGATGCTAAACAGTGCTACGTCCAACACTCCCTAAACCTCCACCCAGGCTGCAAGATAAAAAAACTAAACGACAAAGGTGCGCCGCTCACAAACAGCGCGAAAACGACAACCCCCAGCATGCCTTGCACGCATGTCACGTGACCACCACTGCAGACCACCGGCTCAAAGAGCTGAACGTGCGGCTGTGGTTGTTGTTTAGAACGGCGACTCAAACATTTTTTGGAAAAAACGACGACCGTCCCAACAGAGGACACAACCCCGTCGACTGGTTTCGCCCTCGCCAGGACTTGTCCGTACAGCGCGGCCATCGGTGTACAACCATCAATGCGGCAGAAGCACTCGCGATGGCGTGCCGCGTCGTTGCACACGGCGGGCGGCGCAGGGAGGGCGGCGCGAGTCCCAGCGTACCCGTGCGCGAGTCGGTGCCGCCCAGCGACCACAGCTCCAGCTGCCGGGGGAACTGGAAGAGGAGTCGCCCGGCCTTCTTAGCGCACGACACCAGGCGTCGCTGCGGGAGACACAATGCACGGTCGGCGACGCCGCTTTTGTGGTGACCTCGTTGAGTGGGTTCGGTGCCGGGGGGGGCGGGGGGGGTTTCCACGCGGGGAGACCGGGAGACCGGTGCAACGCCGCCGGCGACACCACACTCACGTGGGGGAAGAGCGTCCTGCGAAGCGCAGCCTCGTACGACGGGCCGTCCATCTTCTCCATGAGCGGACGCATGACTACCTGAGCGTCCAGGCCTGGCGCGTCCATCATCACATGGGGGCGGGGATCATATTTAGCAGCGACAGAGACGCGACATGTCCAACGCACATCCCTGTCCGCCCGCTCGTGCTCTCGTACAATCGTCGTCACCTAATCCATATTGATGTTTCTGCAAGGTAACGTTACCGTGGACGGTTTTGTAAAATTAATTCGTGCGAGCGCAGGAAATGGAATCCCGTTTCATATTGATTGTGCATCGCTTAGGATTATCCCCGATTTCTCTTCGGTTGTATTTTCTCTGTTTATTGCTGTGCTTTGTTTAGCGTTGTTGCTTTTGTGGTGTTCGCAAACCCAGGTTAACTCTTGCAAATGAGACTAATCCTGGTCTCTCGAATTCCCGCCCAGTTAAACAAAACACGACTAGAATAAGTTAGCCGTGGGGAACCTAAGACCCAGGGGTTAATTCCATAGGCGAGGCTTAACACTTCGAAACCGAGGCCCGCAAACCAAATCTAAATTCAGCTCCCGCAGGATAATTCAACCCGTTAAGGAGCCCACAGTAGCGTGTGGCAAAAGCTCGGGGGAAGAGAGGAAACGCTCAACGTGCGGCCCAACTTGGAGTGGGGTTAAACAAACAAACAAAAAACCCCCCCCACACTTGAGATCCAAGCCGCTTAGAAAACCTCCGTCCGCGTGTGAAGCGGCACTCATCGTCGGTCGGCCCCCAGGTGTCGTACCGGCGGAGATGACAGCGTTGCCGCTGAGCACGAGCGCGCGCACGTCGTGGGTGTGGTACTTGAAGGTCTTGGTCCGCACCCACGCGGCCGCGTCGACCCTCGACTCCAACAGCTGAAGCTGCGCCACGCGCCCGTCGCTCGTGCCCACGAACATGCTGGTCTCATCCTGTGGTGGTGGAGTCGGGGGGGGGGGGGGCGGCATGCGACGGCAAGTTAATCCTGGTACCTCCAATTAGCACGGTTGGCTGCGTATGGTGCGAATGAAGTTCAAAGTACATAAAGACGTACGTTCGTGCGGACATACAAAGACGGTCACTACATCGCACTTTTTCAGATACGCTTCTGCGGCCGACGAGAACGTTCTTTCTTCCGATATTAGGAAGCCACTGGAGCTATGCACTTTTAAATAATCTAGATTGAAACCCCATTTCTGTAGAACTGCTTTTTGTGTTTAATCTTTGCCCTTCCCCCGCATTTCTGATGAGCACAGTTGGCTACGTACTGTGCGAAAGAAGTTTTACATACATCCAATCGCACCAAAACCCCCCCCCCCCCCACACACCACGGCAGAACCGACCCATGCACCACGGCGGAACCGAAGGAGACGGGCGAAAGGGGCTACCGATTCTCCCCCCCGCACCTACGCTGTAGTAGAAAAGAGGATGCAGGATGGGGAAGGAAGAGAGGAGGAGGGAGGTCGGTCACCCAACCAGGCGTCTCGCCACACCTGCTCGACGGCGAGGGACAAGATGTCGGCTTGGCCGAGCGTGAAGCCGCGCACGAGGGTGCCGTGCTCGGCCTCCCACAGCTGCAGCCGCCCCGACGACTCGGCGCCGGCCACTGTGCCGTCCGTCAGGAACGCCACGGCCCACACCACCGTCTCCTGGTTCACCACGCTGCCGCTGCGCCGCCCCACCACCACGCGCTGCGTGCAGTGGCCTGCGATCCACGCCGGTGAAAGTCGGGAGAACGTGCGATCGTTTGCTTGCGCGCTCGGTCGAGGATTTGCGCTCTCTCAGCTCTTTGCTCGCTCGCTCGCCTGCTCGTGTGATTGCTCGCCCGATCTTCATTCAGTCAATACAATTTCGTCTTCGCTGTGCGTCACTGGCTCACTCACCAACTTGCGCTCCATTGCACGCTTGCCATCTCGTTCACTCTCCGATTCCTGCAGAATCTCGTTTACTCGCTCGCACATCCATTTGTAATGTCATTCGTTGACTCACTCGGCACACTCCCCCCCACCCCCCATCCATATAATCACTCACTCATCCATCGACTCTTGTTACTCACTCGGTCACTCAACCATTCATCTACCCGCTCCTTCACTCGCTCTCGCATATAAATCAAACACTAATCTTCAGACGCTGTACGGACGAGGCAATGGACCGACAAGGCCGGAGTGACTTTCCGCAGGGCACGACGCGAGGGGATGGAGCGAGAAACGCGGTCCCAGTGTACCAGAGTTGACGTCAAAGACCCGGATGTTGTCCAGGGAGCCGGTGGCGAGCCTTGCGCCCGACGGGTGCCACGCGATGGAGACGACGCGACCTGTGTGGGGACACAAAGACGGCGCGCTCGAGGGCAGGGCCGACGCGCCACGTCTACGGCGCTGAATCGCCACTCACAAGTACTAAAGGGATTAAGCGTTCCAAGCTTTTACACTTTGTTTAACCCAGGGGAGAAACTTAAGAGACACGGAATAGAGTCTCATCTGCAAGAATGAGCTGGGGTCACCAAAATGGCGAAAGTAAAACAAAAAGTGAAGGCCTCGCCACGTATTAGCAGAAGTGTAATTCCCAGCGTGCACCTCTCCACGCTTTTCTGTGCACAGTTCATCTAAACTCACACGGGGGCATGTTCATCGGCATTCTTATCAATTAGATTTGGTTGTAACGGCGGCGCAGTGGTTTGCACACTGCTCTTTGACTCCAGCGTCTCAAGTTCAATTCCCGGCCACGTCTAACATTAGCAGCGAGTGATATCTGAACCACCGGTCTCCGAGTGCATGCGATTCTTCACTAAACTGCACTGACCAGTGTGAAGTATTGTCAGAGAAGCCCGCGACTGACAAATTCATGGGGGGGGTGAATTGACAGTGGCACGAACCAACGATCCACCCCGATTTAAAAGTAAACGTGTTTATTGCACTGCACCATGAACCCACTCGGTCGGTCTACCAGCCATGTGCTTATGTTACGTGGGTGGGAGGGGGGCGAATACCTTTCTGAAGTTCAAGATTTTTCTCGAACTGGATGCCTTCTATGTTCACAGTGAATATCTTCACAGATCCATCTTCGCACCCGACCTGCGCGCAAAGAATGATTTCACTTCGCGGCACAATTTTTCCGCGTGCAAGCATCGTATGTTACAAGGGGTCCGGTAGGGAGCGGTGGGCGTAGAGTTTAGCGCTACAGCTGCACTATGAACCTAGCGACCCGAGTTCAATCCCCCCTCATGGCCAACGCCAGTGACGAATAGCCGAAACCAGTCCTGGGCCTTCCCTAGGTCGTCTCAACCTTAAATGAGTACCTGATGCAATGTGTAAACATCGCCAGTTGGGAGACAGGCGACCGGGTGTGATGCTGGCCACCAACCCCCTCATGTGCCATGCTGGTCTTCATAGGTGCTCGCTAACAGCACTTGCCCTAGCAATTTGTTAAGGCGATATGAAAGACCTTTGTCTTTGGTGGCTAGGAGGTCACAGCGCATCGAGCTTACACTGCCATGATCCTGGGATCACATCCTGGGATACAACCGCCTATGACAAAAGTGTAGCGGGTCGATGGTCTCATCCCTGTCACCAATGACCAGCCAGACAAAAGCCATTGGGTTAAATTGAGTTTTCCTGCTGAATGAGAAAAAAAAATACTTGTCACGTGACCATCTCATAGCAGAGTGTGTGTGGACGCGTGCGTGCACGAGTTTGCGTGTACGTACGGCGAGACGCGACCCGTTTGCGTCGGGCGCCATGCACCACACCGGTCCGCCGAAGGCGTCGACGCGCGAGCGGACGCGCAGCCTCTGGAGGTCGTACTCGAGGATGGCGCCGTCCAGCCCGGCGCCAAACAAACGCCCGGCGCCCGCCCAGCACAGCGCCTCGGGCTCCCGCCCCGAGCCCCCCGGGATCGCCTGCGGTGGCACGCAGCAGCACGCGGCATCGTCAAGGTTGCGAGACAACTGAACGACAGCAATACCCCGGTTTACGTCGGTGGGGTGGGGATGCATTCCTGAAAGGTGCGACGACGAATATCGAAATGACGCGAATCCAAGCGATTTACAGGGCAGTAGGTAGGTGGTGGAGGCGAAGGCCAAAAAAAATCCCATCGTTTCGTTCTCGTCTAAAATGTTTCACAACACCAGAAAACATTCTGTAAGAGCTTACGCTGTGAGCGCTACGCACAATCCCGTATACACTCTACGCTGCCGGTATACTTGTGTATACTTAAACAAAAATATTTAAACTATTTCTTATTTGACCAGGTACGGCCCACTGAGCTAAATGGCTCTTTTTCAGAAGCGACCTGAATGTAACTGATAGCTAAATAAAGTGGCTTATCATGTGGATATGTATAGCGGCCAAATACGCTAAACCAATGGGTCGCAATCTTTACTGCTGCCTTGCACCCCCCTTTGGTTCTCTATCGTAAAAAAAATGTTAATAAATACATAGGATTGATTACACAAAGTAGTTGTACTTACGTGCCCATGCTTAATTTGTGTTTCGATGATTTACCTTCTAAAAAAATATGGCATATCTCGCACCCCAGGTTAAGAACCACTGCCCTAAACCCATGTTTCCACATGTGAGGGGAAAACCCAGAGGACCCGGAGAAAAATCCAGGCGACCACGGGGAGAGAGAACGCACAAACTCCAAATATACCGGCGTCATAGTCGGGATCGAAACCACGACCCTCTGTATACCAGGCGAAGGAAATAACATCTCGCCACCGTGGCGCCCACACTTGTGTGCATAGCCCCCCCCACCCCCCGTTTCCGACGCCACACTTGCCCTTTCGAGGTAGAAGTTATCCGCGGCATTGTAGATCTCGATGGAGCCGTCCGCTCGCCCCACCGCGATGCGCTCCGTCACGGCACAGTAGGCGAGACAGCGCGCGGCGCTCGGCACCCAGTCAAAGAGACGCACCCGGTGCACGGAGAACTCCCCCATGTCGAGGGGAGACGCGCAACCTACCGGAGTTTTTACCTGCGCGTGAGGTCAAGTAAAAACACAATTAGTATGTGCAACTGTGATGGAGAAGAGCATTAATATAAACATATTTATTTTTCATGAGCGCTGATCTGGCACCGCTGAGATGTGGGGGCTCGAAGCTAGGCAGCTTCCTCTGATTAAACCGTGTTCTCAAGTACAGTGAGTTGATGGTCTCAGAACCCGGTCACCAACGTCTATACATAAAAACTCCCAGATGAAATTTGGTTTTACTCTCAATTCGGCCAAGAATTTGAATTATCGGTTTGTCATGCCGTGAATATTACCTATAGCGGGAATGGTGAGAGGGTGGTGCCCTCCACCGTGTGGACAAGAGGTCACTTGAAAGGACGTCAGAAATAGTTCTGTGATATCCACTTCCACAGCCGCACTCTCTAAGCATGAATAATTTGCTATGCTCTGTGGGAGTACAGAGTGGTTTCGTCATCTTAAGACATGACGGCCGATAGCACAATCGGATAATATTTAGGGGAAAGACCCAAACCAAGGTGGGTTATCTTAAGAATACAGTAAACACTTGACAAGCAAATGTGGGTTACCATTTTCTCCAGGATACCCCTTACAGTCCAACCTTTACGACCCAGTAACCGGTTAATGAAAGCCATACACCTGTTAGTTGAACGTATGGGCGCTGGCTGTGTTGGAAATGATGCAAAAGCACAATTAACACAAACTAAACACATTTACTCAATAACACCGAAAATTACCTCCGGTCTCTCTGTGCATCATTAATAAGGGCCATTGCTCGAAACGTTACCTATTGTATTTTTTTCTTTGAATGCAGTAATATTGACGAACGTGTGTAGTTTATTTTTAGAGGTACAGTTAGGCATTTAAATAAGAAAACAATCTAGTATTAACACCTGACATACTACACTTAGTTGGTATGCAGTGCTTTAAAACTATAATTCACAAACAGTGATCAATTCACTGCTAGATAGAGGCCTACCCACGCCGTTGCGGAGGTTGTATGACCATACTTCACCACGCTGGATAGTACAGTTAAGGAGGGGGCGCCCACAGGAACGGTTCATATGTAACTCGCCACTGATGTTAGCCGTGGCCTAAAATCAAACTCGGGTGAAGGGGTGTACAGCCCGCTCGCCAACAACTGCCCCACCGCTCCACAATTACAGCACAGAACATATACAATATTAACCACATGTTGGTGATACCTGCGAGGTTCCTGGCAACTCACAAGCAACTTATACACAAACCAGTGTTATATTCAACAATCTTATAACACATCCAGCGCGTGATTTAAGGCCCACTACAAAACGTTACAGGCATCAAGGACCCCGTTAAGCCTGTACCGCATACCGACCAAGCGCCGCCTTATCCGGCTACCCAACCAGGCGAGACCGGCGCGGGAAACCGCGCAAACATACAACTCCTGCGCATTCAAAAAAAAAACCCGACGACTGCCGAATGAGCGCCGCGCAAACCTGCGAAGTGATCGCGTTGGATGGACGCCGGAATACCGCGGACTTTAACTTCTATAAATACTATTTTGATTTCAGTTGGGAGCACCGCACGGGAGAACGCACCGCGACTACTCAGCTGCGGCTTGGCCAACCACGTGGCGCGAACACGTGGCGCGCAGGAGGCGGAACCGGAACTCTTAAGGAGACCGCCCTGGGGGTGGGTGGGGGAGAGGGAAGACCTCTTAAGGATGACCCGGGGAGCTCTTAAAGATGCCTAAACAAATGACTTGGTGATCCTGCTGCTGCTGCTGCGCTTGTCCGTGCTGCACAAGCGCGATCAACTTATACTCGTTGTATTTATATTTTAAACTATTCATTATTTTACAAAGGCTACGTAAGCTCGACGAAGTGGCTTATCGTTTTTATTTAAAGCTTTCGTGACTGCAGTAATTCATATTCTTAGCTCTTTCGGTAAAGTCACGTTGAAGGGAAACAATAAAATAATAAAATATATATAACAAACGTCGTGAGAATTGTTATTGTTTTATATATATTATTATTTTATTGTTTCCCTTCAACGTGACTTTACCGAAAGATCTAAGAATATGAAGTGGTTTATCGTTTGGCTTATCGTTCTGTATAGGGTAGTGTAAAGTAACGCATTGTATAATTCAAAGGTGGAATTTGTCTATGTTATACCATGTAGTTTAGATTGGAGGGTATAATATTGTATTATATAGTAGTCCCGTTTATAGCATAGTCATAATGCAACTCAGGACACAGCAGCGTACCTTGGCCGTTTCTCTTGTTTGTCTTTTGTGTTTTTTTTTATTTTTCCCCTTTTTTGTCGTTGTTCCCAGCCCCCTCCCTACTCCGCTCCGGAGTTGGGGCTGGTAACATGCTCATTCAACTCCGCCCACACAGCTTTAAAAGACGCGGTCCTTGCTTGACAGCGTTCATTCAAGCTCTGTCTGTTTCTGGATAGACCTGTTTCTTCACCTGAAGAAGGCCGCTTGTGTTGTGGCCGAAATGTCGTGAGAATTTTATTATTTTATTTTTTATTATTTGATTTCCATTCTACGTGACTTGACCGAAAGAACCTAGAAGATGAATCCCTGCAGTCACGAAAGCTTTCAATCGAAACAGGACAGTGATATTTAGAAATTTTACTATTTTCCAGAACATTCCAGATAGATTCAGTACTGAGTAAAGTTGGAGGAACTTCTAGAACATTCTAAAACTTTAATGTAATATAAATAGTAGTATAAATACAGGGGCCTTAAACCCACCAAGTCAGTTTCGTTCCAGCTGCCTAAGTGGATACATATCTGCATTTTTCTGAGATGGGATCAAGAGGCTGCAAGCATCCGGCAGACGCATTTTGCCATGTCTGCGGCCAATTTATCAAGACAAGAGCAACAAAGTTCTCTGTGGAAGCATCTGCTAAGATGTGTGAGGCCTACAAGGCATATTTCGGCATGCCTGTCGGGGATCAAGACAAACCCTGGGCACCTCATTTCACCTCCGAGTAATGCAAAAAAACTGTGGAAGGTAAGATGGACAATTGTTGCTCGGAATTTTACGTTATAAAAAAGATTTTTTTTTAAAGATTAGAATTTTTAAATGTTTAACAATTTTCAATGTTATTGAAAAAATATATCATGTATGAAATATGTTGCGAAAATCTCTTACACATTAGTCATGGGTGAAATAAATTAATTTTTGTAGGATGGTACAGAGGGGAAAAGAGAGCCATGAAGTTTGCTATCCCAAGAATTTGGCGGGAACCCACTCACCACTCAAGCAACTGCTACTTCTGCATGGTGGACCCTTCCAAACGTCGGACTGGCAAGAATGCACCTGCTATCATGTATCTGGACCTTCATCCATCGCCCCGGTGCCACACTGCCATGAGCTCCCCGTACCCACTCCTCCGGAGAGAGAGCAGCCGTCTTTAGAAGAGAGCAGCAAGTCAGAGAGCGAGGAAGACGTTGCAGATCCAGATGATAATTTCAGAGGTGGAGTTGAGAGAAACCCAAACTACCGCAACCAAAAAAAAACTTCAACGACTTGATCAGAGATCTTGGTCTCACCAAGTCCAATGCCGAGCTTTTGATGTCTGGGCTCAAGCAGTGGAACTTGTTGGATGAAAGTGTGCAAGTCGCAGATCAGAGGAAGTGTCACCAACCTTTTTGCAGCTTCTTCACCCGTCAAGATGGGCTCTACTTCTGCCACAATGTGACCAGCCTGCTCGAGGCAATTGGAATCGCCTGTAACCGGAATAAGTGGCGCCTCTTCATTGACAGCTCATCCAGGAGCCTCAAAGCCGTCCAGCTTCATAATGGTAACAAGTACTCGTCTCTTCCCCTGGCTCACTTCAAAATGGTGGCATTCCTGATGGGTCTCTAAGGCGGTTTTATCAAGTTTCCTTGCTATATTCTTAGTTTTTTCGGTAAAGTCACGTTGAAGAGAAACAACAAAATAACAAAATATATATAAAACAATAAAAAATTCTCACGACGTTTCGACCATAACTCAAACGGTCATCATCAGGTGTGTCGGTTTGCATAAATTATTTAAAAAAACGGCACATTTATTTCATTATAAAAAAACGTTGGCGTCACGCGCAGCGATTGGCAGTTTGCCCAGGACTAGTCCATCTATTTTTTTGAAAAGAGGAGGGGGGAGACGAAATTTTTTATAATGTATGCTGTCTGAAAGCCACTGTAAGCGTGAACAATCAATCAAGAACTGAAATGATTTATCAAATCTTTCCAATGATTGCTAAGATAGAATCCATCTTCTCGGTTGAAATTGTCTCTGTGCTTGTATATGTGGATAGCCTCATGAACGAATCTCTCATGGAAGCCAGATGGCTTACAAAGAACCTCCGTCTTGGAAAAGTCAATGGCATGTGAGCCTACTGAATTAGAACAATGATCTGCTACGGCCGAGGTGTTGGTCCTACCGTGTTTAAGGTCTGCTTTATGTTCACGAATGCGGTCCGAGACATGGCGTTTGGTTTCTCCAATGTAACTACTACCACAGAGGCAACTTAGTTTGTAGACACCAGGGTATTGTATGTCCGGAATCACATCTTTTACAGACGGAACCAGATCACGGATTTTATGTAATGTGTTGAAACGGACCTGGATCTTGTGTTTATTCAAGATTTTGGAGATCTTTTTTGTGATCCCAGCAATGTAGGGTAAAGTGATGGTTTTGAAAGGCTCCTCAAGAGGGTTCTTCTTCATGGTTTGAGTGATAGCTTTGCGGATTGTATAGTCGGAGTAACCATTAGCCCTAAGAGCTTGGTGTACGTGCTTGAGTTCACTGCTTATGTGTTCCTGGTCGGATATGCATTGGGCTCTATGATACAGAGTCTTGATGAGAGAATTCTTCTGTGATGGATGGTGGTGGGAATCCGGTTTCAGATAAGCATCCGTATGGGTAGCTTTCCTGTAGACAGAGTGGCTCATTGAACCATCAGGTCTCTTTTTAATTAGGACATCCAAAAAAGGTATCTTGCCATCTATTTCGACTTCCATCGTAAATCTGATGGCTGGGTGTATGGAATTGATGTGGTCGAAGAATTGGTCTAGAGCAGGCCGGCCATGTGGCCAGATGACAAAAGTGTCATCCACATACCTCTTCCATAAGGTTGGGCGCAGAGTGGCAGTCTGGATGGCGTCAGTCTCAAATTTCTCCATGAAAATGTTAGCTATAACTGGAGAAAGGGGGGAGCCCATTGGGGTGCCCTCAGTTTGTTTGTAGAAAGTTCCATTCCAAGTGAAGTATGTATTGGTTAAACAGTGTCTCACCAGGGGGGGTACCTCAGTGTTTAGTCCTTGATTAACCAAGTCTTCAATGATTGCAATGGTGTCAGGTACAGGAACCTTGGTGAATAAGGAAACTACATCAAAACTGACAAGCAGGTCGTCTGGGGACAGGGAAATACCCTTGATTGTTGATACCAGGTGAGTAGAATTTTGTACCGCAGAGGTGGTCTTTCCAGTGAAAGGACGCAGGATTTCAGACAAAAAACGAGCTAGTTTGTAGGTGGGGGAGCTGATAGTAGAGACTATGGGACAAAGAGGTGTATCAACTTTATGTATTTTTGGTAAGCCGTATAATCTTGGTGGCCTGGCAGCAGAAGGTTTCAACGAAAACTGTTTAGATTGATCAATTAATGTGGTTGAATCAGAAATTATTTTGTTGGTTTGTGTGACGAGGCTGTTGGTGGGATCTCTTTTTATTTTTGTATAACTACCATCGTCGAGTAATTCTTTAATTTTGTTGTTGTATTCTATTTTATCCATGATGACAGTAGCATTGCCTTTGTCAGCTGAGAGAACTACAATATCATTCCTCTTTTTTAATTTATATAATTCAAAACGCTCATCTTTGCTGAGGTTGCTAGCTGGCATCTTAGCGTTTTTGAGGGTTGCAGCGATTTCAGATCTTGCTACGTCTGCAGCGATGTGACCCAGGCCCCTGAGAGCAACGTCTACTTGGGCAATTATATCATTAACTGGTATGTGTTTAGGTGTGACTGCAAAGTTTAGACCTTTAGCTAAAACGGATTTCAGACCATCGGAAATAGAACTGTTACTGCGATTAATTACGACTTTATTAACGTCTAACTTTTTGGTGTGTGGGTCCGGTCTTTTGTTGAAGAGGAGGTTAAATTTGGAAATCAGGTTTTCCTTACATTTGGTCGACATAGTAGCAGCTGAAGAGGCAGTCATATTGTCTACATGTTCCCAATCCGATGTGGACATTATTGCCGTCAATGATAAGTGTGATTTGTAGAGTGTCTTGTCTAACTGATCTAGTTCTGTGCGTATAAGTCTGATTTTTTCTGAGTCGAAACGTCGTGAGAATTTTTTTATTGTTTTATATATATTTTGTTATTTTGTTGTTTCTCTTCAACGTGACTTTACCGAAAAAACTAAGAATATGAATTACTGCAGTCACGAAAGCTTTAAATCAAAATTTCCTTGCTATCTTTGCCTTTGGGACAGGAGGGACACCAAGGCACACTACCACAGATGGGACTGGCCACAGTGGACCGAGTTCTCTGTGGGGAGGAACAACGTCAAGTGGGAGCCACTGGTGGACCCCCGGAAGGTGCTAATGCCACCACTGCACATCAAATTGGGCCTTATGAAACAATTTGTTAGAGCTGTAGATAAGGAGTCGGCAGCCTTCAAGTACCTTCAAGACTTCTTCCCCTAGCTGTCTGAGGCAAAGGTCAAAGCCGGTGTCTTCGTCAGACCAGAGATAAAGAAGATCCTGGAGTGCAATGAATTCCCCAAGAAGCTCACTAGTAAGGAGAAAGCGGCTTGGGACAGCTTTGTCGCAGTGGTTTGTGGCTTCCTGGGCAATCACAAGGTCGAAAACTATATGGATCTGGTTGAGACTCTGGTGAAGAACTATGGCACAATGGGCTGTAGGATGTCCCTCAGAGTCCATATCCTTGATGCTCATCGTGATGAATTCAAGGAGAACATGGGAGCGTACTCGCAGGAGCAAGGCGAGCGCTTCCACCAGGATATACTGGGCTTTGAACGCCGCTACCAAGGACAGTATAACGAGAACATAATGGGAGACTACATTTGGGGGCTGATTCGTGAAAGTGATTTACAGTATAATCATAAATCTCGAAAAACTACTCTCTTCTAAATCTTTTGTAGTAATTTTTATATTACTCTAGTATAAATACGTGTTAATTTTGATTAATGTTTTTTTTCAGACTTTATGTGAACGAAAAGACACATATTCGCCTGTTTTCTCACTGGGGAATAATAGCCATTTTCTATACTTTTTAGGCATAAGCAATTAGGAAATAACACTTACTACCCAGGAACAAAAATTGTGTTGCATAGTGTTATTCGGCTGCTTCCAACATTATCCGGCGGGCGGTCAAGGGCCGATCCGGCTAAACCGTTCCAAAGGCTGTAACCCAGTCCGGCGAATGGTAACCACGTGTGTGACAAAGACAAAATAGCTATTGCTTGATTTAAGTGTAAAATATTAAATAGAGTACATTATACACTACGTACAACAACACGACGTAAGCAAATAAAATGCTGCACGTAAATGCATTCATCGTGACTGATAACTAATACATACATAAAGTTAACAGTAAGATCTGGCGAAAAGTTTCGTTGTGTACTTTATCATTCGCATCAGTCCGGCGATCGTCAACCACACACGTGGTTGTGTTGAGACAAAAGCGGAGTAGTACCACGCACATTAACGCCATGATGCTGCAGTCTTCGAGTTTGGAGCGATAAGTACGGTACCGTAAATACAGCAACTTCTAACAGCAGGATATTTATTTTTGTCTATTGGTATGTTTATTTACGCCATATAGTAAACAATTTTAAAACACAAAAAAACATATACCTAAAAAACGTAACGTTACGCGAGAATATGCAAAATGTATCTATTTGAATGATTACGTAGTGATTATCCGGCATTCTTTTTAATCCGGCGGCCCCTACTGTCCCCCCCAAAGCCACCGGATAATCGATGATCGACTGCCCTCTAAACGCGTGATGTTGATTCTAAATGTGGAGGAGGAAACCTGAGGGACCTGGAGAAAAATCCATGGAACCACGGGGAGAGAGACACCGCAAACTCCAAATATACAGCAGCAGGCATCAGGGTAGCGATCGAACCCACGACCTCCTGTTTACCAGGCGAGGTAGTTAACATCTCCGAGCCACCGTTCTGTCCCAACTAAACGCCTCAACGCATTTGTCACCAAGACTGTGGCCTTTAAAACGAAACAATAATAAGTGGCGTGTATCGGGCAATGGCCCTACTTATTATGTTTATTCTCTTGTAGAAAACTCACAAAATAAGGAGGGATATCATATTCTTGGTTCTTTCGGTAAAGTCATGTAGAAGGAAAATAATAAAATAATACAAATAAAACAATTAAATTATCAGGACGTTTCTATTTCCCTTCTACGTGACTTTACCGAAAGAATCAAGAATATGAATCCCTGCAGTCATATTCTTAGTAAAGTGTCGGAGCTGCATTTTTCCCGCCTTTCTTTTGGACAGTGTGGGCACCGGGAAATTGTGTTTTACAGCCCTACAGTTACTCCAAAGGTTTTTATAATTAGTGTCACTGCAACGAGACCGTCCCTTTGACTATACAAGTTAGTAACGTGCTGAAAAAGGTAATATACAACCCTATGAAGAAGGGTCATTGCCTAAAACGTCACCTATTTTTTACGTTCTACTTTTATTAAAGCTGTAATGTACACAACACTGGATTTATAAAGTCATCGTGGGCACAATTGTGGTGCCACGACCACTGAGTCACTCCGCCAGCGCCGCGACTCCCCCCCTACCCCCACGCCGCACACACACACACACACGTATTGTCCCGGCAGGGGATCGCCTGACACCACGGGTTTTCATCCGAAGGGCGCCTAGGTGGGAAGTCCCGCGGTTTCCCGGTGCCAGGAGATTGGCCGACCCCCTCAGGACAAATCACATTGTGGCCCCCCTAAGTTGGCTTAAAATTGTATGGGCGCACCAAGGTTCACCGGGCCAGCCGCAATGAGTCACGCACGACATCGGGAAAAGGGGCTGGGGTGAAATATTAAGCGAGCAGGGCAGACAATGAGGGCGGGGGGATCCTAGTGCCTCTGACCAGGTACACACACCGGGTGTGTATTCGTCAGCCCGGGACGCCCTCCCAGATTAAATCGACTGCGTCAGGGATTAGTGGGTATGGGCGCAGAGACAATGGGACGAAAAATTACGTAACATAATGCTCTGGGTAACGGCAGAGAAACGTTTGGAAAATCAAAAGGTAGGCGCACGATTGGCTGTACAGGATGAAGTAATGCAACCCTGGATTTTTTAAATCCTAGGGCATAAAAAGGGGGAACCTAAAACGGTTCAGGTCTCTTCTGATCTCCAGCCGCTCGGTGACCCGGACCGACTCACTGCCTCTTCGAGCCGCTCGCAGCGTCCACGAGACGCCATCGAGTGCCGCCACGAGGCAAGCGTGAGGCGAGGTTCTCTCCCATCTCCGTCCCTCCACCTCTCCCCGCGTCCGTGCGACGCCGTGCCAACAGCTGCGAGGTGCGTGACAGGGTGCGTAAGTGTTTGGGGGAATAGGGTAGTGATAGGATAGGCTCTGCTCGCAGAATATTTCCTCCGGGCAGTGCAGGGTTTTTCGACGTGAATAAACGTTAGCACATAGTATCGGTGCGGTGTGATGTGTGTGTGTGTGTGGAGCAGCTGCGTGGGCGGAAGAGTGGCGAGGGCAGAGCCGCAGCACGAGCGCTCGTTAAAATTAATCGCCTGCAGGTGCGCGTGTTTGCGCCGCTGCTATCGCGCTAGTCGTGGGACGTGCGCGTATTAACGTACAATAGTCAGCAGGGGCGCGCGCGTCTGCGCAGCCGCCTTCGCATTAGTGGTGGCGTACGTGGGCGTGCGCGGAGTAACCCCGTGCAGCGGTGAGCCAGCGCTTTAGTCATGTCTCTCTCAGAGGGCGCTAGCGCGGGAGGACCGATCATTCGATCGGAGGGGGCCCGGCGGGAGCTGAGCAATGCGGTGGAGGAGGGAGTGGAGGAGGGAGTGGAGGGGGCGGACGTCGCACCTCACTTGCCCAGCGAGGGCGGTGGGGTGGACGCCGGTCCCCACACAATCACCTCCCTGTGGCTGTCGGGTAGTAATCGGGGTTGGAGTAGTGATAGGGGTGGTGATGGGGGTTTGGGTAGTAATGGGGGTTGGGGTAGTGATGGATGTTGGGTTAGTGATGGGGAATGGGGAAGTGATGGGGGTTGGGGTCGTGATGGGGGTTGGCGTCGTGATAGGGGTTGGGTAGTGATAGAGGTGTAGGGAATTCCAACAGGACCTATAACTCTTCTATATTGTCCTGGTCAAGGCCTATGATAGCATCAATAGGCCTGGGCTCTGGGTTGTTTTCGGAGTCCCTGACTCTCTGCTTACAATCATTAAGGACCTTCATGATTATGGGCAGGCCCTAGTAAAACTACGTGGCCGGGAGTCAGAGCCATTCCCTGTTCACCCTGGGGTGCGACAGGGATGTCCTCTAGCTCCTACATTCTTCAACACCTTTTTCAACCAGGTAGTTCGAGTAGCTTTACATGGCTGTACTGCAGGAATCTCCATCTGATAAATATACAATTGGAGGCTGATTTATGCCCGGGTGCGGTCGAGGGATGGCTCCCTATTGATGATCTGGTGATTGCTGCTCACCCAGAGGAGTTGGAGGCACCGCTGTTTGACCAGGAACATGCTCTTAAAGGTGGGGCCTTACCATGAGCCCCTCCAAAACTTAGCACCTGCTTGGGTATTTTGTATCGTCAAACACTCCACCCCCTCAACTCCATCTTTGCGGGGCAGTTGTGGAAAGAGTGGAGACGTTACCATACCTGGGCAGTGTGCTTAAGACCAGCAGAGGTCTCACTCCGAATCAGTTGAGCGGCATTGTCTTGTCATCGGCTGCGTATGACTGTGTGTCTGCCGCTCCACACGAAGCTTCGGGTTTTCTCGGCCACAGTCATGCTCTTCCTTTTCTATGCTTGCGAAATGTGGACCTCCCTAATGGGAAATCTACGCCGGTTAGAAACATTCAGGCTGGCCTGCCTACGATCCATCATGGGTTTAACCTGGTTGGATAGTGTGAGGAGCTAACAAATACTTAAAAGGTCTGGACACAGTAACCGTATAGAGGCGGGAAAACCTGTTTTACACAAATTACCAGAGCAATAAATGAGAAAGAAAGGGAGCTGCCACAATAGTGATGGAATAGTGAGCAGCACCACGAGACTTGCAATCCAGAGGTCGCCAGTTTGATTCCACCTCCCGGCATCGCACTTCAAATAATGGTTGCAAGTTTCTAATTTATTTCCCAGGTGTAGTCTGTTAGTACCTTACTAACGTGTATAGTCAAAGGTGATCACACATTCAGGATGGTCCTGTAATAGTAAAATCCTTTCATCTTGAAACCATTGGAAGAAGCATACAACATAAAAACTGCTTTTCAGCTGCGTGGCAGAGTGCTTTGGTTTTTCCGTGAGAGTTTAAAGTAGGATTTGTTTATAAAATAATAAAAATATTTTTTATATATGTTTTTCTTATTTTATTGTTTCCCTTCTAAGTGACTTTACCGAAAGAACCAAGAATATGAATCCCTGCAGTCACGAAAGCTTTAAATCAAAATTTTGGATTTGTTTATTGAATTAAAAGCGTTACAGTGTGTTACAGGATTTTTTTATGGGAATCACAGCGAAACCAGTGGTAACCACACATTTCCACAAGCTATTTCTATCATATCCCTGTTGAAATGGTGTGGCTAAGTATTTTCGTTGCGAATGTCAAATGAATATCAAACGAATATCAAAAGTCCAAACACCTTTTCTTTGGTGTCTTACCATAGCAGGTCTTCGGGCCTGAGACCCCGAAACCGCACTGGCAATATCACACGAGGTTTTCACATGAGTATGGCAGCAGGATCACCAGAATGGAGAAGCCGTCGTTTAGGGCCTGTTGAGGTTGACACACACTGCTCGGCAAGATAGGGTGTAGTGGATTGATGAGGTCGTGATCAAATGCATTTTTCGCTTGCAAATTATCAGGCGAGCGGCAGCATTCAACACTTACTGGAGTGGACGCAGATGCACAGTGCTGATTACTGGTTTCTGACTTCTGGAACCGGAAATCGATTATGAAAATGGTTATTGTTTTACTGGTTATGTTTTTATGCAGGTGTAACCAACCTTTCAGTTATTTTTACCGTGTTTTATTTACAAAAACATTGCCATAAAATTCGACTGAGGAGCACTGTGAACCACATCTCTTTTGCATTGACTTACATGTTGCTTCTAGTTCTAACCCTCTAAAGACAAGATATACACAATACCTACCAATGCACGTTCCTATTATTGGAAGTAGAGCTGGCCTATTTTGTGAACTCAACAAATGGGCTCAGCCCCAATTTCCATGGTACCAGAGCCATGCTAGGGCTTTGTCAAACCAGCGTGGCATGGGTCAGGAGGCACCGGTTGCTTTTCCACTGCACACCCCATGCCACTGAGTTTATATTCAACTAGTGGGTAGTACCCGGTGTTGCCTGAGTGAAAAAGACACACAGACTCATCGACTTACACACAAACATTTTAACTTTTCTAATTACTAACTCAGTTACTAACTCAGTCATGTTAAGGAAAGAACCAAGGAAGAGGGAAAATGTAAACAATTGTTAATGCACCTTTGAGGATCAGTGCACTGTAATCGAAGGTGAAGGTCATACTTAACTTGTATGATATGCCTTTGTCTTGTATTGAATGCTATGAGTCATAAGTAAATGGTTAATCGTATAAAAAAAGACTTAAGTATTTGTACTGTAGTCTTTATTACTGTTGTTTTTAATAGGACTGTCGTAAGGCGCTTGAGGAAGCACAGACGGTCTACAATTTGTAATACATAAATGGGGTAAATGGGGAGAAGGGAGGGAGGGCAGGTAATGGCCGAGGCTAAATAAGAGCAGCACGCGGGCGGTGCCGCAAACAACCGCTGCCAGTCAGATCGCCGACAGCACACTTGGCAGGCACGGAGGCAGGCAGGAGACTTGGGGATGGAGCGATGATATGTGGGACGGCGAGGAAGACCGCGCTGCATCAGCGCCGTCACGAACAGTCGCCGGCAGCCAGGCCGCCGAAATGGTGGCCGGCAGGCGCGGGTGCAGGCAGGAGACCCGGGAAGGAAGCGATGTGGAGGCCGCACAGGGCGGCGAGGTGTGGGTGCGGCTCAGCGAGCACCCGCCGACAGCCGAACTGCCCCCCAGCAGGCGTGGGGTAAAGCAGCACACGTGGGATGGGAGTCGCGCCCCCACCCAATGCAAGAGCCTCTCCAAAGTAATGAAACACAAAATAGGGCCTCTCGAAAAGAATTAAACTGCCACTTATTGCTGAACCGTACCCCCCTATCAAAGAGCCTCTTTGTAAACAATGTTTCTGGTCTTGCCTGCTGGTCCAAAGTAATGTAAATATTTGTCATTGTCTACACAAGAGCATCCAACATAAAGTTGGCCATGAGAAAAGCATGGAGTTGATAAAATAAGTCACACCACTGTTAAAGATTGTCCTTGAGCCTTGTTAATGGACATTGCAAAGCTGAGCTGGATGGGAAATTTGAAGCCTAAATTCAAAGACTGTCGTTTGATATTATAGGTATGCGAGGGAGAAAGACGTCTTCACCTTTAGAATTGTCTGTAATGATTGTAGCTTCGATAACATTTGAATGTAATTGTTTGACAATTAACCTCGTGCCATTGCATAGACTTAGTGGGTCCAAGTTTCTCAATAGCAAGACAGGTGCCCCAATTTGTGGTAGTAAGTTGTGTGGTGGAACACATGGGAGCTGCAGAGAATTCAGGATTTCAACTGGATAGTGAACAATTAGATCATGGTCCAACACTGAGTCAATAGATTTGTAGGACTTGCTCTCTCCAGATAATTTGTGCAACAACATGCAATTGATTATGTGAACAGCTTCATTTCTTGGATCCAAAATGGCCCTCTCCTGTAAGCAGATAACATCTTGAAAGTGTTGTTGCATGTTTGGGGACACTTTTTCCTCCAGTTCCTGTTCTGAAGTGGAAAGGATGCCTTTAGACATGGTGCTAAGTCCATTTGTGCCGTCAACAAGAATACTGCCATTTCCAATATCAATAAGAGCTTCAGCAAAATTGCCTGCCTCTTGATCTCCATGGAGATGTACACGCATTTTTGTAGTTAGTCTCGGTTTCATCACGTGCCTCCAGACGAATGACGACCTGATGCAGGCATGTAACTCATCAGCTTTGGTTCCTGGAAGTACAACAGGTAAGGTTTGTTGGAAGTCACCAGCCATGAGAAAAGTTACACCACCCATAATCCTGGAATTGTCGCGGAGGTCCTGCAAAGTTGTTGTGTTGACAGCCTCAAATGCTCCCTTGTGGGACATGGTGCATTCGTTGCAAACTCTTTTCACAGTCAAGCAGGACTTGTGCAAGGGCAGTCCCCTTTGAAATATTGCAAACAGGGTTTTCTTGTCGGGATGGATCCAATGGAAGCTTCAATGTGGAATGGGCAGTTCTTCCTCCAGAAAGCAGAGTTGCCGCAATCCCCGATGATGCCACAGCTCGAGCAATTTTCTCCCTCTGGCGAACCTTAGCCAGGAGCAAGTTGAGAACAATGGTCTTTCCAGTACCAGCAGGTGCATCAAAAAAATATGCCTCCATTTTTAGACGCAATGTCTTCCAAGATTTTCGTGTACGCTTCTCTTCGTGCATCCATCAGCTTTGGTTCATTTCCTCAATACATTTAAGAAGCTTTAAACCATCGTAGCATATTTCATGTAGGATCTCTTGAGCAAGGACATGCAGGTTGTCCCTGTAGGGTGTTGGTAGTCCGATAGACGTGAGGTCTTTTCCACCAATGGAGTGAAGTTAGTCCTCAAGGAGGATGAGGGCCTGGTTAAAGATGACATCAGAAAAGGTGACGTTGAGGTTTGGATTTTCTCGATGAGCTCTGTGGAGGATGTCCTCACGCATGCGTCCCATGGGGTTAGATGAGCTGCAAACTTGAATAATTATGCAGAATAGCAATCTGAGTTGAGAAGGGGACTGACTAACAGAAGCTTGTCATAGCTTTATCA
Organism: Petromyzon marinus; assembly: GCF_048934315.1. Taxonomy (NCBI): domain Eukaryota; kingdom Metazoa; phylum Chordata; class Hyperoartia; order Petromyzontiformes; family Petromyzontidae; genus Petromyzon; species Petromyzon marinus. The sequence goes on from NC_133720.1 coordinate 11,007,944, forward strand.
AGATGCTGATCATCCTGAAGAATTCCACAAACATTGCAAGCTTCCCTGTATGTTTGACAGACAACTCCTTCCACTGTTTTGAGGTCTTGGAAAGATTTGGGCCCTTTGACAACATGGAGAAGCATTCGGAGAAAGTAGCACTCCTGATTGTTGGGATGAACTGTGTAGACTCTTCTTAAGGCATCGGATTCACTGTCACCAGCACGTCGCTTCCATTTCTTTTTAGCAGTCCATGTATAGTAGGAGGGAACTTCATGGTAGAGGAGGTTGGCAGCAAATGGATAACTTTGGCACAAAACAAAGAATGTCATGAGGGTGGTATCTTGTGGAGCCAGGGCCTGTTGCTGGGCATTTCCTTCGGTGAAGTAGATGCGTTGACCATTTTCGAGGTGACCTGCCAAATGGACGACTGTGGGAGAACACTCGTGGATGGGGAAGCCAAAAATTATCCAAATGGCCTCATTGCTGCTGATGTATCTTCCTTGGACAAAAAGTTTAACCACATCCACACTTTGCCACTCTTGTTTGTAAGGCAAAGACAGCCATATCAAAGCCTTTGTTGATGTATTTGCAAACATATTTGATGGCTTGCACAGAATTGCAGAATTCCACATTAATGTGGGCCTCGAAGATCTTGCACAGAAGAGGGCAGTAGGGAACGATCCACCGGTTGTCAACCTTCATTTCAGAGTTAGTGCCAGGTCTGAGCGTTGTTTCAAATTGACCATGCTCAGTATTTCTGCGACGATATAAAGGATATCCATCATGGCCTGACTGAGTGCCTTTCAAGAAGTTTCGTGGATACTTGTCGGTACACCTGCGGTCTTGCATACATGTCGAATTTGGATTGAACTGCCCAAATGGGCCATTGACCATTTGTTTGCAGACCACATCAAATAGGGCAGGGTCTTGATGGGGGTCAGGTAGCTCAGCACTAACAAATGTGTCAATGTCACTTGCATTAATGTTTTCCCTCATCCATAGCAAAATGTGAGCATGAGGAAGAGCACGTTTTTGCCACTCAATGGTGTGCAAGTTACATGTTGTCTTCCCAAAGACGCCACCTTCCTTAGTCGTAATAAGCCTCATGAGTTCATCAACTTTGAGTTTGAAGACCCTTGCAATGATGTCATGTCTGTCTGTTTGCTTTTGGTTTGGATAAAACTCAACCTGGATCTCCTTCCATTTAGGATTGCAAGTGAAGGTGCTAAAGAGATCAGGCCTGCCATATTGGCTGATGTACGTCATTGCATCCTGAGTCTTCTCATGCATGTGTAGTGAGTCCAACTGAGTCGCAGACGTTGTTCTTTGGAGGCAACACTTGTATTGTAACATCAACACCTAACACAAAGGGGTAACTGCCCCTTTACCAGATACAGCCTAGGGTGGTGACCACCCAGCTAACTACGCTATACTGAGGCGTTACAGCTACGAAGGGTCGAGCCCTCTCACTCGGGTCCTCGACCACGTATTGATGTTTTGTAGGACGTAGAGTGTCAGCTTGTGGACGTGGAGCTTCAGCTTGTAGGATGCAGCGACCCCAGTCCCTCTCAGGGACCCGCCTTATATCCCCCCACGGGTCGGGGCTGCTCCGCCCTTGGCCCCGCCCGCCTTCTGGAGCCTTCTAGCTCCCTCTCGAGAGCTCTCGAGAGCTCTCCCCGGACACGTGATCACCCCCTAGTCCCCCCACCTGGGGGCCTCTCTGTGGACACTCCAGATCACGTGTTTGCGGAGTCAACCAGAGTGCCATGGCCCGGGACAACCCTGCCCCTGGGCTGACACTCTCCTACTCCCCCCTGTGGGTGCCCGCACTACACGCTATGCGTGGTGCCCGCGCCATCCCAGCGCACATCAAGCCCTGCTAGGGCTGGTACTACACCCATCTACGTGGTGTACGCGATGACAGTGCATCGCGTGCCGTGGCCCTCTCAGGCCGGCACCATACAGTGACATCCCCGATGTCACTACATCACCCCCCCCCCCTTTGTAGCATTCAGCCGTCCTGGCTGTCAACTCACCCTTTAAACCGAACAAATTATAGAAATGCAAGAAACATAGTGTGCCTCAACAATAACAGAACAAAAATAAATAGCCCAACCCACATGTACAAAAATTACACTATCAAACCAACAGGTAAAAGGGTGTGAACCAAGGAACCCGTAACAACAACAACACCACCCGCATAAACCCTCGGGATCCCTCTTACCATCACACCTCCCACCTTCACCGTGTAACAACGCTCATGAGCTCAATGGTGGCCAGGATCAGCCAATGACCACCACGACTCGGCGAGCGCGACAAGGAACTGACAGCGTGGGAGCGTGTGTGCAAGGGAATCAAGAAAAACGAGTCTTTGAGGGAGTGCGTGATGCCGAGCCCCCAGGGGAGGTGGGCTCGCTCCCCCTAGAGGTCCCGGGGGGAATGTGCAAATGTTCCACTGAACCCGGCTCCTCACGGGGAGCAGTAGGCCGGGTTGACGGATCCTCCGCACTCGAAGCCCGCAATGCAAAGCCGATAAAACTGCGCATCTCGCTCGCCGAGGTGGGTTTTGGCCACGTGCGGACACACGCCATCTTCTCCGGGTCCGTAGCAATACCCGACTAGCTCACTATGTGACCCAAATATTGAACCGATTTTTGGAGGTGACACTTCTGTGGTTTATATTTCAGGTCGGCCGCACGCATCTTAAGAAAAACAGCCTGCAAGCGATCCAAATGTTCATCGAACGTACGACCGAAGATAATAACGTCGTCCAAATATATTAGGCACGAATCCCACTTGAGGCCCGCTAAAACCAGCTCCATCAGCCTCTGAAACGTGGCTGGCGTGGAGTGGAGGCCCATAGGGAGCTGGTTAAAATCGAACAACCCTTGCGGCGTACGAAAGGCTGTCTTAGGCTTGGAAGCCTCATCAAGCGGCAATTGCCAAATCTCGATAGAAGGTCGAGAGTGGAAAAGAACCATGCTCCCGCCAGGGCATCCAAGGAATCGTCCATACGATTATCCGCGGCCATCATCTCATCAACCGCCACATGAACGTGTTCCTTCTTGGCCGGGCTCAAGCAGTAAGGATTTTGCCGAATCGGGGCAGCATCTCCCGTATCAATATGGTGGCTCAAAAGGGACGTGCGGCCAATATCAAATGTACTTTTACTAAAAATGTCATAAAATTCACGCAAGAGAGCACGCAGCTTCCCCCTTTGTCCCATAGATAAATCGCTGCATTCAGAGCAAAGTTTATCAATCCATCCCTTGTCCACATCCTGGAACCCGTGAGCCTGAGCGCTGACCCCGACACTTCCCACAACGTCCCTCTCTGGACGCGCCGACGAAGCATGTGCCAGCATGGTACCCTCCTGGATGACCATTGTGTCCGGCCCAGCATTAAGAACCTGAATAAAAGGCTCTTGGTCCTGGGACACCAATGTCTGGGCTGCCACTAGCGACATACCACGACTAAGTTTATTGGAGGGTCCCAAAACAACACCCTCATCCGCAGTGCGCACATCGAGCGGTATGCACAACCGGAGGGGCACTAACATTTGTGCACCAAGCGGAATCCGCACTGTTCGGCACGCAATAGCCTGCACCGTCGCGTTAGCGGAAGATATACGAGTTCACGACAGAAAAAATGCCATACGCCGTCCCGACGGCAATTCCAGACAGCCCTGATCAACACAAATCTTCAGGGGCATCTTGTCCAGAAAATTGGTCCCGAGCAAACATGGGACGGCTAGGGCCGTAGAAACCAAAACGTGGCCCGACAATTTGACATCGGCGATATGCAACTCAGCTGTTATCCGTCCGATTATTCCCAACGATCCGCCATTGGCGGCAAAACACGGAGCATTCACATGTTTGGGTAAAGACACGTAGGTAAAAAATAAAATAACAAAAATCACGACGTTTCAGCCACAACACAAGCGGCCTTTATCAGGTGAAGGGACGGGACTGTCTGGAGGATAGCGCTGGGTGTTCAGCGGAGGCTCAAAAACAGCCGCCATCTGGTTGAACGCCTGCGTTAGGGTGGATCTGTCAGACGGCGAGATGGCGAGGAATGCCGCCAAGGGTGGCGGGCAGTGCTTTCAGCGCCTCCGCCTCCATCCATCCCGCCAAGTCGGCATTGGTGAGAAATCACTGCTTAAATGCTACCCAATCGCCGCTGGCAGCAACAAATTACTTAATGAAGGACAGTCAGCGACAGAGCGACGGGATGTCCATCGGCGAAGACAGCTCCGCTTCAAGCTTGGCGGGCTCCGCGCTCCGTGCCAGTGGTAAACTGGCGGCCGCGAGCGTGGGCTGCGCCGTCGACGTTCCCGCCCTTTGTGAAATGCCGGCCGAGTCGCTCCGTCCAGATAACTCCGCCGCTCCCTCCTTTGCCGCAGCAGATAGAGGACGCAGCTCGGCGAGGATCGAGGACGCCGTCTGAAGAAGCTCCGCAAGGCAACCGTGCGCGTCTCTGACGAGCGCCTCCAACAATGGCGAGGCGCCGCGCGCTCCGACAGCGCTCTACTCCGCTGGCAGTGCCTCCGCTCCTTCATCGACGGCCGTGGGCAGAATCAGCTCTTAATCCTCTTCGTCGTTCGATGCCCATGTACGAACTCTGCGACGTGTAGACATGACTGTCTACCGCTAGATATTTCCTCGCAAGTTGGCCACTTCCTACACCAGTTGTAGTGAGTCCAACTGAGTCGCAGACGTTGTCTTAGGGAGCAACACGTTTTTATTAACTATTAGCACAACATACGCGAGGCTATTAACACAACATACTCCAGGCTATTAACACAAGAAACTCTCGGGTGGTGACCACCCAACTAACCATGCTACGGCGGAACTAGACACGGTTCCACTATCCCGGTCCGGACCACAGGCTGGGTCCCGGACCACGTGGCTGGAGGCTTCTTCAAGCTTGACGTGGATCTCCTGCCTCTCCAACAGTAGGAACCCCGAGCCCCTCACAGGGCCCCCCCCTTATATCAGGCCGGGCTGGGGCTGACTCTGCCTCACTTCCCGCCCACCTTCTCGATCTCTCTCGCTCTTGCCTGAAGGCTCTCCAGAGTTATTTCCAGACCATGTGACCACCCATTGTCCCCCTCCACCGGTGGCCCCCCTCCAGTATCATCCGGTCACATGTCCCCAGGTCAGCCAGAGTATCATTCCCCCAACGTAACCCCAGCTGGCTGACATTCCCTCGCTCTCTCAACGGGAGTCTGCACCGCACACTGTGCGTGGTGCCATCGCGCTTCACCAGCGCTCACCCAAGCCCCCACTAGGGCTGGTACTACACCCCGTGTCTGGGGTTTACGCACAACAGTGTCCATCCCGCCGTGGCCTCGCAGGCCCGGCACCACACAGTGACATTCCCAGTCACTACACGTGCACACATTGACTCACACACAGACATATCGACTCACACACACAGACATCGACTTACACACACACACATGGACTTACACACGCAAAGAAATGGACTTTCACACACATATGGACCTATGCACATACATTGACTTACACACACACACACACCGACTTACACATTTATCGACTCACACACACATACATCCACTTAAACACACACTCACACACATCGACTCTCGCACACACACATCGACTCACACACACACATCGACTCACACAAACACATCCACTTACACACAGACATACATGGACCCACACACACGCACATCGACTTGCACACACACACATGGACTTACACACACAAAGAAATGGACTTACACACACACATGGACCCACGCACACACATTGACTTACACACACATCGACTCACACATACACAGATATCGACTAACACACACATCGACTTATGCACACACACATCGACCTACACACACACATACATGGACTTACACACACATCGACTCACACAAACACACACATCGACCCACACACATCAACTTACACGCAGACATATCGACTTACACACACGCACATCGACGTACACACACACATCGACTTACACACACACATCGACTCACACACACACACATCGACTCACACACAAATCGACTTACACACACAGACACATCGAATTACACACAACAACCGCCATTCGCCACTAAGTGGCGGTGATGTCACCACGACGCTTGTGCCAGGCCATGTGCACCTTGAGGCCACGTGAAGTGTCGAACGCCCACTGGCAGGAGGTCACGGGGCAGACCCAGGTGCCACGGGTCGACTGACTGAGATGACTGGCTGATGCACCACCTGTGCCCCCTACTGTGCCAACCTGCTGTGCTTTAGCCACCCGGCGCTCCGCTCGTTGTTGTGAACGTCGCTCCTCCGCCCTCCGTTGTTGTTGGAGGGGGACTGGCTCCAACTGCCCAGTAGCGTCCTTCACGAGCCTCCTCCACAGAGGCCGATCTTGGCACCGCTGGTACCAGTCATCGGCAAGTCCACTCAGCTCTGCGTCCTCCTGTACCACATCACTCCATCTCTTCTCTAGCCCGTGCCGCGCCCGTTTAGCCCCCTCGATCTGGCCGAACAAAAGCTGTTTCGGCATGCGGTGGCTGGGCATGCGGGCTACATGACCCAGCCAACACAGCCTTGCCTGCCGGAGGAGCTCACCGATGGGACCTTGCCCAGATCTTTCAAGGATTTGTGAGCTCCTCACACAATCCAGCCTGGTTAAACCCAGGATGGATCGTAGGCAGGCTAGCCTAAATGTTTCTAACCGGCGAAGATGTTCCATTACACACACACATCGACCCACACACACACACATGGACTTACACACACACATACATCGACTCACACACATCGATTTACACGCACACACAATTGATTTTTTTTACTGAAACACACACATCGACTCACACACACACATGGACCGACATACACACAAAGAAATGGACTTACACACTCACATGGAGCCATGCACACACAGACTAACACACATCGACTGACACACACACATATCGACTCACACACACACACATCGACTCTCAAACACACAGACACATCGACTTACACACACACATCGACGCAGACACACACATCGACTCACACGCACACATGGACTTAGACACACACATTATCATTTTAAAATTTACAAACTTAATTTTTTTTATATTAGTTGTCTACACACACACCACACACACACATTGACTAACACACACATCGACTGACACACAAACATCGACTCACACACACAGACACATCGACTCACACACACACATCGACGCAGACACGCACATGGATTCACACACATTGACTTATACACACACACACGGACATACACTAACACGCACATTGTGGCAGACACGCACATCGACTCACACGCACACAAGGACATAGACACACACATTAATATTTCAATATTTAGCAACTTAATTTTTGAAATGTTAGTTGTCTACACACAAACATTATTATTTTTATGTTTCCAAACTTATTTTTAAAATATTAGTTTTCTATGTACGTGAGTTTAGCGAAAGAAGCAAGAAAATAGCACTTAAAATTGACGTGGTGAGGCCTAGTCCTGCGCAGAGCCCCCAGCCTCGCCTAGATTGCCCAGCCGGCCGAGGTGGCACCTTGGCAGGCTGGGGGCTGGGCTGCTAACCCCCCCACCCACGACCCCCCCTCCCGCTCTGCAGTAATACAGTGAGGGAAAAAAGTATTTGATCCCCTGCTGATTTTGTACGGTTGCCCACTGACAAAGAAATTATCAGTCTATAATTGTAATGGTAGGTTTATTTGAGCAGTTAGAGACAGAATAACAACAAAAAATTCCAGAAAAACGCATGTCAAAATGTTATAAATTGATTTGCATTTTAATGAGGGAAATAAGTATTTGACCCCCTCTCAATCAGAAAGATTTCTGACTGCCAGGTGTCTTTTATACAGGTAACGAGCTGAGATTAGGAGCACACTCTTAAAGGGAGTGCTCCTAATCTCAGCTTGTTACCTGTATAAAAGGCACCTGTCCACAGAAGCAATCAATCAATCAGATTCCAAACTCTCCACCATGGCCAAGACCAAAGAGCTCTCCAAGGATGTCAGGGACAAGATTGTAGACCTACACAAGGCTGGAATGGGCTACAAGACCATTGCCAAGCAGCTTGGTGAGAAGGTGACAACAGTTGGTGCGATTATTCGCAAATGGAAGAAACACAAAAGAACTGTCAATCTCCCTCGGCCTGAAGCTCCATGCAAGATCTCACCTCGTGGAGTTGCAATGATCATGAGAATGGTGAGGAATCAGCCCAGAACTACACGGGAGGATCTTGTCAATGATCTTAAGGCAGCTTGGACCATAGTCACCAAGAAAACAATTGGGAACACACTACGGCGTGAAGGACTGAAATCCTGCAGCGCCCGCAAGGTTCCCCTGCTCAAGAAAGCACATATACATGCCCGTCTGAAGTTTGCCAATGAACATCTGAATGATTCAGAGGACAACTGGGTGAAAGTGTTGTGGTCAGATGAGACCAAAATGGAGCTCTTTAGCATCAACTCAACTCGCCGTGTTTGGAGGAGGAGGAATGCTGCCTATGACCCCAAGAACACCATCCCCGCCGTCAAACATGAAGGTGGAAACATTACGCTTTGGGGGTGTTTTTCTGCTAAGGGGACAGGACAACTTCACCGCATCAAAGGGACGATGGACGGGGCCATGTTCCGTCAAATCTTGGGTGAGAACCTCCTTCCCTCAGCCAGGGCATTGAGAATGGGTCGTGGATGGGTATTCCAGCATGACAATGACCCAAAACACACGGCCAAGGCAACAAAGGAGTGGCTCATGAAGAAGCACATTAAGGTCCTGGAGTGGCCTAGCCAGTCTCCAGACCTTAATCCCATAGAAAATCTGTGGAGGGAGCTGAAGGTTCGAGTTGCCAAACGTCAGCCTCGAAACCTTAATGACTTGGAGAAGATCTGCAAAGAGGAGTGGGACAAAATCCCTCCTGAGATGTGTGCAAACCTGGTGGCCAACTACAAGAAACGTCTGACCTCTGTTATTGCCAACAAGGGTTTTGCCACCAAGTACTAAGTCATGTTTTGCAGAGGGGTCAAATACTTATTTCCCTCATTAAAATGCAAATCAATTCATAACATTTTTGACATGCCTTTTTCTGGATGTTTTTGTTGTTATTCTGTCTCTCACTGTTCAAATAAACCTACAATTAAAATTATAGACTGATCATTTCTTTGTCAGTGGGCAAACGTACAAAATCAGCAGGGGATCAAATACTTTTTTCCTTCACTGTATGTACGGCCTATAGTAGTAGCATCTACCGACTCTATAGTAGTAACTGCACGCATCGGGGTGGGGAGGGGAGAAGAGGACATAACACTGTGAAGAATTTACCTCAGCATTTTGTGTATTTTTTTGCATTTTTAACGCGATTGAGAATACCTCCCCTACACCAATGGCGTGTGTGCATTGTTAGGGGCAACCCTCGTCAGTGTTTTGCTCATGCGCAAATGCGTGTTGCGTCGCTCGCGGAGTGGCGCGAGGAAATAATTAAATAATGACTTTTTTTTACTTAACTACTGTAAAGTTGACGGATGGGAAAACGGAATAGCTCTGGCTCACCACGGGGTTTACGGCGTGGTACTTGGATACTTTTTTAAACGTAAACCCCACGGGTTGCAAGCCAAATCCTTCGCAAGTTGCACCCACACACAGACAGACGGACAGACAAAACATGACGTTTATAGGTAAGATTTGTGATGTCAAGACAGCATGTAGGTGATTCAGTGTTTCTTCAAATACAGCTTTACTTCAAGCCAGATTCAGATGTCTTGTGAAGTCAGCGTACTGTGACTTGGTTCTGGCTTGGCCCAGTAAAATGCCAGTGGAAAAATGCCACTACCGTTCTGGCCCCGTGCCGACATGGCTTGGATGTGCTAATGGTAAAGGGGTGACACTGAGTCGAGCCAGCACTAAGCGGCCACGTTTGACCGCATTTAGTAGTCTGGTGACTCCAACCAAATCTCTCCAAAACCACAACACGTTCTTTCCACCTCAACAATTATGCAGCAGATGCCACCATTGATGTATCCTTCTATAGCAGCACAGTGCACTATGGCCCCACACCAAGATGTCTAGGGATTATCATGGATAGACGTTTGACCTTCAAACCTCACATAAAACAGATCTGTAAAAAGACCAAATCAAGAATCACCCTGCTACAGAAACATGTAGGAATGATGTGGGATGCTTCAGCTGATTTTCTGCGATCTGCCACCCTATCACTGCGCCCCAGCCTAGTCCAGGAGCTCGTACACAAAACTAATAGATGCACAATTAAAGAACTCAATGCACATCATAACCGGAACACTGAACCGGCACCATTCCCCTACCTCCCTATACTTGCGAACGTTCTGCCACCAAATATCCCCAGAGACATGCAAGCTGCAAAAGAGTGTACACGTTTTCTTGCCAATTACAACAATTGCCGGTGTTGGTTTCTGATTGCCCTCAAGCTTTTCTGTAATTTCCTGCATGAACATACTATTGGACTTAACGACCCCCTCTCATTAGTAGTGACCTTTCTGATATCCTGATGATGTTCTTGCTTAGATTAACTGCATTTTTATCGAGCAAATAAGGGCAGAAATTACAAACGTTATATATTTTATCTTGCGATAGCATGATCTAGCCCAGCTATTTAAGCCTTGTTAAATATATATAAAATAACGTCCTCCAACGTCTGAGAAAAGGAAGACAAGGGAGTGCTGGATTGGCCGGTAAGGCTACCAGGGGAAGTCGGTGCCAAGTCAACCTGCCTAGTTTGTAAAACATTCCAGTTCACTTTCCAATAGCAATGGGACCTTAGCATAAACTTCAAACCATCTATTGTACTTTATAATATATTTAATGGTACATTACTTTCAAAAGCTATGGGCATGCATGTCTTGTTGTGTGATTATTTTTTTTTGTCTCCTGCTCCCTGAACAGACAGGAGCAGTGGAGCTCCCTCCCGGTATCCCAGGACTATTGCTGTGCCAAAACCGAAGATACCGGGGATGGACATGTAGTGGGGATGTCAAAACAACTGGCACGGTGCAAGAGGCTGAAGAACCACTTGACGCACCAGTGCAACAAGACAAAGATCCCCTATATAGCCTAACAGACTTTTGGGAAAGGTGCTGTTAGCAAGCACCCATGAAGGCCGGCACGGGACACAAAGGGGTGGGTTGGCCAGTACCACACCCAGCTACCTTTGTCTCCCTAGTAGCAATGTTTATACACCGTACCAGGTACTTATTTAAGGCTGAGTCAACCTTAGGGAGGCCCAGGACCGGTTCAGAAAATCGTCAAAAGTGTTAGTGGCCGTCAGCATGAATTGAACTTAGGTCTTTTGATTTAAAGCTTTCGTGACTGCAGTGATTCATATTCTTGGTTCTTTCGGTAAAGTCACGTCGTGAGAATTTTATTGTTATATATATTTTATTATTTTATTGTTTCCCTTCAACGTGACTTTACCGAAAGAACCAAGAATATGAACTTAGGTCGTCGCGTTTCGTAAGCTTTGCACGTGGCTCTTGTGTATTCAGTGTATATACACTGCACTTTACGTGTCATGTTGTAATATACATTGCGTTCGGTGAAACAAGTTTGGCAAGGAGATTTTTTATTAGATGGTCATATTGTACCGTCGAGGAGAAGGGGTTTCTGGGAGCCTTCCTGCCATTGTTTTAAGTGCAGAGTGTGCACGGGTGGATTGCTGACCCTTTTGAACTGCCCCTTCAAGGGTGGTGGTATGATCCGAACAGGCTGTGTATTCAGCAGTGGAGTCAGGGTGCTAAAACCTTAAGTCTCGTGTACTGGGGAGTCATCCTGGTCCAACAGAGGCATCCAGAGCTGCTAATTCTATACCATGGGACTGTGCAGTGTCCCCATAGTTTGGGCTGCCTGGGTCTCGGTTTAGATTGATGTGCTTGGTCTCAGATGTTTGGCCTTCTATTTGGCTCCCGGTGATTTGGTGTGTCCGTCTTTAGTTGTTGGGTGTTTGCCCAAAGGTCCTGGGGGGTTTTCTGTGCCAATACAAGATAAGTGGGGGTGCATGGGCAGAAGCCCTGCTGGGCAGTAGGGAGTGAGAAGGGCAACCTTGTGACAAAGCTGTGACGTGGTAGGGTCCTGTCTCATGAATGGTGGCACACTTGGAAATAAGTCTCGTTGCGTCCGATTCAGAATGTTTTCCTGCCAGATTCCATCTGTTGTTTGAGGATTAGTCTCCGGAATCTAATTACATCTCTTCCACCCACACCCCCAGGCCCTCACTGGTATTAGTAAACCCCTCCTCGATTACTAGAGCACTTGCAACTAACCTCTTGTACTGTAAACATGACCACCAGCACATTGCACCATGAACTCGGCAACCTCAGTTATATTTCCAGACGCTGATAAATATAAGTGATGCCTGAAATGGTTGTGGACGCTCCACTTCACCAACCCACGTTGACCAGTATGAAGTATGGTCAAATCCAACAGTAGTTGTCCTGTGGACTCAACCCTGCCATAGGAACGGGGAATTTCCACCACTGGCTCAGGGATGTAAACAGAAGATGAGCACTGCCCAAATGTGAATTTGAGCAGAAAATAAATTTGGCAAAAAATATGTTCAAGCAAGGCATCCTAGCCATATATATAGTGACTACATATGGGTAAGACAAACAAGGTCCAAACTCCTAAAATACCTTGTCATTCAAAGACCTCTGAATCATAAAAGGTTAACAGCTCGGGAAGATCTCAGGGGAGTCTTATCACGACTGACAGGGCAGCCTGTCCCCACCGTGTGCGAAACATCGTTCTCTACAATCACCGATTCTCGCCCTGACCTGATGAGAACGGGGCTGTTTTCTGGGCCGTGTGGGACAGCAAGAACCCCTAGCAAATGGCGGGGGGGGGGGGGTACAGGGGACCAGTCGAACTGTCGCCTCGTGAGGCGTGCCAATGAAGCCACTCCTTAACGCGCGATGGTCGGGGGTGGCCCTCCTCTCGCTCGCACGGGTTGCCCGAGTTTGCCGATGGTCAGCAGGCGACGACGTGCCCGCTTGTTATTGGCCAGAAACAAACCACGCCTCTTGCGCACGCAACCGCCGTGGGGGTGGGGGTTTGGTTGTTGGTGCCCTGGATAGAAAGATCGAGAAAGGCGGCGGCGGCGGCGTTGGGGGTTGGCTGGCTGGCTGGCTGCTGCTGCTGCGGCAGATAGAGAAGGGGGGGAACACACGGAGAGCGGAGGAGGCGGAGAAAATAAATTCCCAACGTCGAATGGAATTAAATAAATAACGTCGGCCAGCGGGGCTCTTAAAGGCGCCTGGCAGCAGGGCACATTTAGAAAGGCTCTCCCCCTTTTAACGGCGAACGATGGCCCACCGCCGTCAATCCTACAAGGCCATGGGATTTCACACCTGATGACGGACGCTTGTGTTGCGCCCGAAACGTCGTGATTTATTTTATTTTATACCTACGTGACTTTACCGAAAGAACCAAAGAGTGTGGATTCCTGCAGTCACGAAAGCTTCAAATCAAGATTGAATCCTACAAGAGTTGTTGGTTCAGCGCGAGGCTTGCTCCGTCGACGTTACCGCATTTTAGCGATTTTCTAAACAAATTAAAAAAACAATTGGTGTTAAATATTGTCTCGCAACTGTGAAGCGGCACCATTATTTTTATATTCATATTCTTGGTTCTTTCGCTAAAGTCACCTAGATAGAAAAGAAAAAGAAAATAAAAAATATAACTTGTAAAAAAATATAATTATTTTATTTTAAAGTCACGTAGATCGAAAATAAAATAAGAAATATTAAAAAATTAAAATTTTTAGTTTATTTTTATTTTCTATCTACGTGACTTTACCGAAAGAACCAAGAAATGAATTCCTGCAGTCACGAAAGTTTTAAATCACCATTATGTTTGTCATTATTATTATTGGCCCAATAATAATTTTAAGGTTGGCTCCGTTTGACTGCAGTGCGGTAATGGTGAGAGCCCTGGTGGGTTTATCTCCCCCGACCAGTGTGATGATGATGATCGCTCGCAAATCTTCTTCCAACAACACGTGAGGAGGATATTTTACTCCATAAACGGAACGATCAATAAAGAAGGGGTAGGGGGGGGCTTCTCGCCAAATCGCAAATTCATCAGGCGCACTGTTCACTGTCACCGATGACTGCCCAGTAACAACAACAACACCACCACCACGGGTACCCTGGTAGAACAAAGAAGATTCCGACTTAACTCGGCTAAGTTGTCCCACGCGGGATGGCTTGAAACGTTAAACGCAAGGCCGTAGCCATGGAGTCAACATTGAAGGGGGGACCTAATCTTGCAGGGGGTCTAGGCACCCCCCAGAAAAAAATATTGTGGCCAAGGCTTAGCAAATTGTTGTTTTTATTTACATAGCATAGAAATGTTTTTATATTGTTTATAGCAATATATTGGGGGGGGGGGATATTTTGAGCATATTTTAATATTGGGGGGGGGGGGGTCGGGATGTGTCCCCCCTCCCCCCAATATATATTATGATTACAGCCTTGGTTAAACGCAATTGTAGAGCCTGCCGCCGCTGGAATTATCTCAAAACGCCACATTAAAGGATAACACGGTGGTGATTTTGGTCTTGAGTTTCGATTTTACTTACTGTTTGCGTGACTTGATGATGGAAATAAAAAATAGACATTCGCGGAGAATCTAAAAGACGTGCTTGTTAAACGAACATTGATTGTCTTGTAACTATTATCCGATCTTCTCACTTGAATTAGAGATCGTGACCGCTTCTAACAACCCGATTAAACACGTTCCCGTTCAGGATTCACACTGATTTAAATTATGAGCAATTAAGACGATTGATTACATTGATGCGAAGTAAAATATGAGCGTTTTAATCATCCCAGATGAGAAAACTGTAAACGGCGGTGGATATAAAGTTGTTCTACGAATTAAAAACCCGAAATAACTCAACCTTCGACGTTAACTTCTGCATTCATTTTTCGATTTAAAGCTTTCATGACTGCAGGGATTCATCTTCTTGGTTCTTTCGGTAAAGTCACGTAGAAGGGAAATAATAAATAATAAAAATAAAACATAATAAAATAAAATTGTCACGACGTTTCGGCCACAACACAAGCAGCCGTCCTCAGGTGAAGAAATACATTTTCCCGGTCATATCGCGTTAATAGAATGCGTGGTTTACCATCCCTCGTCCACCACCCAGTGTCAACAATTAAAGATCATCATCATCGCACGTTGCGAGATCGCTCGCCAACATCACCGATGTCGCCGAAGCGGTAAATCGTTAAGTTGGCCACGGTTTATTTATTACACACCAACAACTTTACGTGCTGTGGATGGTGGACGATACAAAAATGTATTTACGCGAGTTGACCTCCAAAAAAAGTAAAACAATTTTGAATCATATCGGTCGCGAATGACAACACGCACGACAATGAACTTCTTTCGCACCGTATGTAGCTAAAAAAAGTTGACAAATAGTCCCCCGCATGAACAATTCCCTCATCACCTTATATAGTTCTCAGACAGTACATATCAAGGGGTTGGAGCTAAATAAATATACATTATACCATTTACCACGACCACATTGTATCGTAATGCACGTATTTGTTTTAAAACATTAATTACAACCTATTCCATTCTACCACCCTCATGAACCAATGGTGAATTAACACGAATTAGCAAAACAATACAAAAATACAATGCATAAGACTTCAACTCCACCGCCTCCACACACAACGCGTCCCAGCAAATCAAAGCTAAATTCAACATAAATAAAAATGTCATAAAGCCGTAGATATTTGTCTTTGCACAACGTGATATCTCCGGGATTCGATTGTTTTTTTGTTTGCTACAACAATTTTGTTCGTCAATCCTTTTGTCGGGATTGGTGGTGCTGGCCGGCGGTGGTTTAAGTTTCAGTTTTTTCATTTTCATTTATTTGGTATAGCCCTGTGAGCCATTCGGCTCTTGAATCGGGTGCAACCGCAACAAACAAAAAAACTAAAACATGAACAAGAAGATATCTTAAAGTGACTTTGTGCAAACAGAAAATCCAAGAAAATGACAGCAAAATATTGCAGAAAAAGCGCCGTATGCACAGCTGGTGCATATGGTGCTCAGTCACATACCGTGTCAACCCATACGGTTTAACCCCGTATTCTTGTACAGGCAAATTACCTTTTCAGGTGCATACGGCGTACAGCCGTTTCAATACGGGCAAAAAAATATACATTTGTTTGTGTTTCTCCCTTGTGATGGGACTTTGTAGGATGAGCGTAGAGATTGATAAGTACCCGGGGTGACCAATAAGGTCTGAATTAGTCTGTAATAATTTAGGCACTTTTTTTTTACAATGATCGCTTGTGTTGCGATCGAAACGTCGTACTTTTTTGTAAAAAAAAGTGTTTTTTAACCTAGCTACGTGATTTGAAGCTTTCGTGACTGCAGGAATCCATAATCTTCGGTTCTTTCGGTAAAGTCAGGTTTGGAAAGGGTTTTCCCACTTGATGACGGACGCTTGTGTTGCGCCCGAAACGTCGTGATTTATTTTATTTTATACCTACGTGACTTTACCGAAAGAACCAAAGAATAAGGTAGGCACTGATAAGGGGTTGACAAGTCACCCAACCCATGGCCAACCACCCTGCGTCCTGTCCCGTGACCTTCCTGCTCAGCGAGCACTTTGAACAAGTTCCACGTGTTACTCTTTGGTTTTTTCGGTAAAGTCATGTATAAATAAGAAATAATAAAATAACACAATAGCGTACGACGTTTCGGTTGCAACACAAGCAGCCATCATCAGGTACAGAAGAGCTAAATTCACGAGAGAGAGGAAACACATAACCCCAGATGTATATACAGACACCCAAGTAGGGGGAACTAACACAGATACAACAGGGGACACAGAGAGAGAAGCACACCAAACACAGGGTTTAGCAAAATTTGGAAACCATATAAAGCAACACAGACGGTCGGTCAGAACACAATTAACGCATAGTCTGGTTGATTACGCTATTTCAAAGATTGCTAAATTGTAAGTTAGCGATCTTTGATGATGGCTGCTTGTGTTGCAACCGAAACGTCGTACGCTATTATGTTATTTTATTATTTCTTATTTATACGTGACTTTACCGAAAAAAACAAAGAGTAATAATTCCTGCATCTTCTTTGGTTCTTTCGGTAATTCCTGCAGTCACGAAAGCTTCGAATCAAGTCTCGACTTCCACGTGGCTCGAAAGTGCACCGAGCCCGGCACAGGTGCGGTTGCGGCGGCGGCGTCGGCGTGGTAGCCCGTGACCTTCGTGGCAAGAAACAATTGCTGTGATTGTCCCACCTGATGACGGACGCTCGTGTGCTGCGTCCGAAACGTCGTGATTTAATTGAATGTATTTTCTACCCACGTGACTTTACCGAAAGAACCAAAGATTATGGATCCCTGCAGTCACGAAAACTTCAAATCTACATTTGGGGGTTTATGTTATTGTGCGTTGATAGTGAGCGGCGTGGTGGTGATGATAGGTGGTGGTGGGTGGTGGTGATGATAGGTGGTGGTGGGTGGTGGTGATGATAGGTGGTGGTGGGTGGTGGTGATGATAGGTGGTGGTGGTGATGATAGGTGGTGGTGGGTGGTGGTGATAGGTGGTGGTGGGTGGTGGTGATGATAGGTGGTGGTGGGTGGTGGTGGTGATGATAGGTGGTGGTGATGATAGGTGGTGGTGGGTGGTGGTGGTGATGATAGGTGGTGGTGGTGGTGATAGGTGGTGGTGGTGATGATAGGTGGTGGGGGGTGCGCCTTTAAGAGCAGGACGTGACGTAGAGACACACACCACGCAGTGAGGGAGCCTCGCTCGCTAGAGGTAATCGCCGGGTTCGCTTTAACTCGTCCCCACTTCACTGACTGTCGGCACCCCCACCGTCACCGCACGTCTCAACGTCGTCTTCGCCCTCTACTCCGCTCACCCACCTCGTTCTTTTATTTTTCGTTGCGTGAGGAGGGAGGCAAGCGGGAGAGTTCGCGGCATTCGTTTGCCGTTCGCCGCCCCCCGTGCGCACTCTCCCCTCTCATTCTTCCTTTGAGGCCGCCCGTTCTCCGCGTTCGTGGTGGTGGTGACGAAATGGAGGCGAAGCATTGAGGGGAAAGAACAAAGTTAGTCGCCTTGACGAGGGGAGGTGGTGGCAGTGGCGTGATTAACAAACTCGCGGCCGCATCTTCGCGCGCTTTTGCCGCCTTCGCAAATCGATCAAATTTACGTGAACAAGTTGACGCGGGACCTTTGGTGTTGGTGGCTGTGGTGAGTGTTTGTGTTTTTTTGTTAAATTAAAGCGTATATATATATTTTTTTAAACTGCGGCGCAAACTTGTGCCCTTCGTTTAGCAGCGCCCGTTGAGCAAAGATTTGCGATGTAGCCGGCGGTGGAAGGGGGTGGGGGGAAAATCCGCGCGAAGACAAAAGGAGAGAAACGCGAATCGCCTAAAACATGGCGGGGTTCGTCGCGAGCGAGGAAGACGAAGCCGCGATGAAGGTACGAATAGTGTGGGGGGCGGTCAGGGACGACCCAGCTGCGTGCTTCGCGGTGCCTTATGAATTAACGCGACGGCGGTGTTTATATGTGCCGAGGCGTGTTGTGGGGGGGTTTTTATTTATTTCCACGCTCGCGAGGAAAGGGCTACCCCCTCCTCATCCACCTCCCACAAGCCTGAGGCCCGGTCTAGGTTGTTGGAGGAGAGTAAAAGAAGGTGACTTTGCGGGGTTTTTTTTTTTTAGAGGGATGTAGGGTGTGTGGGAGGGAGGGGGTGTTTTCTGCCGTTACACATTCTAAAAGAAGACAAATAAAATAATCTTTACGCGGGAGTTGTGTTTTAAAAAAAAGGTACACGTCTGTTCAAGTGCTGAAGATCTAATGAGAGTGCTGCACCCCTTATGCCTCCTAATGGCTGCCAACTGACACAAAATGGCGGTTGCGATGCCAAAAGGCCCACGAGGCCAAATTTATATATTTTGGTTTGGGTTGAACTTTCATTTTTTGGAAACTTTAATTTTAATGTTGACTGCTTTTCCCCTCGTCATTGTGAAAAATTAGGACATTTGTTTGAAGGACGGTACTTTTGAAATATCTTTTTGCGCTGCTCCAATTTGGCAGCGGCGAGGTCCACGAAGAATCTGGCGCCCGGGTACCGAACTTGCGTAGGCCAAGATTTCTCCCATTTTTGAGTCTCTACCGGATTTACGCAAGGGGAATGCATTTCTGTGAGATGTAAGAGTGATACAGCAGCCTTAAGTTTACAATTACATCGAAAAATGCCTGCGCGCACACAAACACGCGTGTACCATCACATACAATTTCCACAAAGTAACAGTTACACGCACTAATAATAGGGTTTTTCTCCTTTTTTCTGGCAACAAAACTGAAACCTTTTTACAAGGATTCATGTCTGCATTAACCACAATACCTGCAGTCAAAATGCAAACAAAAACATACTATGATAAGATATGCATTGTCCTTGAAACTGATTGGTCCACACCAAGGGACGGCTTTCTTTTGAGCCTCGACCCAATTGGTGCTCGACCAGATGACGCCAAAAGGCGTACTCTCATCCACTCGTACAAATAAATGTACACAATCACATTACTTTTTAAAACAACGTACAACTTGCCCTCATATTCTTGGTTCTTTCGGTAAAGTCACGTAGAAGGGAAACAATAAAATAATAAAAATATATAGCAATTCTCACGACGTTTCGACTGCAATACCTGATGATGATTGCTTGTGTTGCAGTCGAAACGTCGTGATAATTTTATTTTATGTTTTTATTTTATTGTTTCCCTTCTACGTGACTTTACCGAAAGAACCAAGAATATGAATCCCTGCAGTCACGAAAGCTTTCAATCAAAACTTGCCCTCAGTCAAGACGTTGATATGACTGACCATGTTGCACAGGGAAATGATGCAATAACGGAAGCTGTGTTGCATCAGGATTGTTTTTCTGGTAGCTGATTGGCTGGTGTAATGGGAGTGATGACGTAATCCCTAGCAACCACTGATATGCATCCATATTTGTGAGATGGTTGGGACGCGTAGATAACTGGGTTTTGTACTAAGTACTTTTGGGGCATACGTGACTCGTTTCCTGGTAGGGTCTCCGTGGTTTTTTTGTACTCTGGCCCTACTTACTGGAGCAGTGCCATTTTATCTTTTCTTCTGAAAAATAAAATAGGGTTTGGGCGGGGGAAGAAATTTTGAAATTAGAATACTGCTGGATGTCACATCTGAGTGTACAGGCAGACCTCGTTTAGCGCGACTCGGTAGAATCCTGATTTGTTATAGTGCTCTATGTCCTTGAACATTTTCCCCCAAAAATTAAGAAAGTTTTAAATATATAAAGAGCGGTTATGAATGAGAACACGGAGTGCTAGCCGAGGAAACTTACCCGTCCCTTCATTTGCTCAGCCAATGAGAGCGACAAACTCTCGAGCCAACCAGACGCCACCCCCCCATGATTCATAGTCATGGTTACATTTAAAAATATTTTGTTACAGTACAGTATTTGTTTAGCCAGATGAGAACTCGCAAGACTAGGATAGAGTCTCAGGCTCCACCTAAAAGAAACTTAGCCACAAATTTAGGCTGAGGACATCGCTTAGATCACTGAGGTCCTGGAGCTGTATCTGAGAATGCCCCGGATTAGCAGCGCAGCAGTCTCGCCATCCTCGTCTCCCACCGGTACCTTGTAGGAGTACACTAGAATGCACTCGTGAATACAGTACATAATACTGACGTTTTAATAAATTAATATTTTAATTTGTGAAATATTTTCTAACTATTATTAGTGCTATTACCGATACCCCAAATGAAGTGTTCATGTATTACACGTATGAAAGGAATAATGCTTGTGGGGAACGCATCCCCATACAATGGTGTGACTCCTTTTTGCGCTGATTCGATTAGCGCTCGCGTCTCCAGGAACCGCATCTTGAACGCTAGGCGAAGTCTGCCTGTACCTCGGTGTGACTTCCTAGGTGCGCGCCTTCAGGTTTTCAATCTTTGAAGGCACACTGTGATCAAAATGGTGAAAAAGACTCGTGCGGGGGTATTTCATAATGGCAAATAACAATGTGTCTAAAATACCTTTTTAAACCTATGGATGTTACCAGTCATGACAAGGATCAGAAACGTGGACAGACAAAAGAAAATGTGATGAGCTCAAGTGTGCAGGGAAACATGGAGAAGGTGCGTGCTTAGAATTACAGATAAAAAGAGTATCATCGATGGGACCCATTTTTTTGTCAGTACGGGCATGTCTCGCTTAACGAGCAAGATACGTTCAGCAAAAATTTCTGAGCTACGTTTCAGCCCCAAAATGTTCTTCTCTTGAACAACTTTTCATTACATTTTGATTTAAAGCTTTCGTGACTGCAGGGATTTATATTCTTGGTTCTTTCGGTAAAGTCACGTAAAATTCTCACGACGTTTCGACTGCAACACAAGCAATCATCATCAGGTGTGAAAACCACAGCAAGAATTTGAAAAAAAGTGGCTTTTTTAACGTTAGCACCACGGAGAGCGATTTGGCAGTTATTCAGATGGACGAGTCATCTATGTTCGGAAAAGAGGAGGGGGGAGACAAAAATAATGGATGCGGTCTGAAATCCACCGTAAGCGTGAACAATCAATTAAGACCCGAAATGGTTTATCAAATCCTTCCAATGATTGCTAAGCCAGAATCCATCTTTTCATTACATGAGAATTTTTTTTTGAAATCATAAAACATAAGATGCAATAGCTACCACACATGTAGAACCACAGTACAAGAACCCTCATGGCCTAAACAGACTTGGGGCAATTGCTGTTGGCGAGCACCTACAAAGGCCAGTTCGGCACACAAGGGGTGGATAGCCAGCACCACGCCCATCCACCATTGTATCCCTAGTGGTGATGTTTATGCACTGCAGCAAGCTGAGTCGACCTAGCGGAGGCTCGGGACCGGTTCAGATAATCGTCGCTGGTGTTGGCCGTGAGCCGGAATTTAACTTGGGTCACCGGGTATGTGGCGCTGCGCGCGAACTTCTACGCTGCCGCTCTCCATACCCACCCATTACACTGCTACCACGAGGCTCCTTTCCCTCACGACCAAACACGCGTGCACTCAGCAGAGGAAACCTCGTAAACAAACAATTGTGGGCCGTGGTGCGCCACGTGCCACCACGGGACGCATTTGATCCATCGGTCTCCGCTCGTTAAGTGAACATTTGCTCGTTTTGCGAGCAAATCGGGCTCAATTCAAATTGCTCGTTATAACACAAATTTTGATAAAGAATGCTCGTTCAGCAAAGGCATGCCTGTGTGTAGTTAATGCAAGACTTGTAAGAGGTGTTTATTTGGTGTTAGAAAATCTTAACACGTGTTCTTGATGAAAAGGGTGAAGCCTATTCTTTTTTTTCCATCAGAGTAAAATGTGGATGAGCAAATGCGAATTGAAGAGATGTGTATTATTCAGGAAAGTAAATGGGCTTCAGTAGTACACGCCTCCATGAAGGTATAATAGCTGCTGGGTAAAGTGACAGGAAAACGGGGGAACAAGCCCTAGAGCAGTGGTTCTTAGCCTTTGGTGACTACCCCTTTTTTAATTTTGTTTCAACCGAGTACTCCCTTGCCTGTCCCAACATGGTTCTGAGAAATAACGGTATGAAGAATGAACAGAAATATTTTAACCAGTTGTCCTTTTTCGGAGGCATCCTAAGTAGCTAGAAACTACACGTGAATACAAAAATGCAACGGATGCTCTGCATACATGACAAAATTTATTTTACGCTCGCCGCTGGTTACTCTTTAAAACCACTGTTTGGGTCCAATGAGTTTAAAAAAAGCTATATTATATCGTTCTAGATTACCATATGTATTTAAATGTTATCGTATTTATTTTATATTGCCAGATTCATGCATGATTATTCACCAATGACTCATGATATAATTTCACATTTATAATTCACTTGAAATACCCCCAGGGTTCTGTGTACCCCTGTTTTAGAACCACTGCCCTAGAGTACAAACACCACTGCAGAGATCAGCTCATCCTTGAAGCCACATGGGATGTGGCACCAAAGGATCACATGGGATGTCGTGGCGATACCTTTATTCACCAGTGGATTGAAAGTGACCTATGCCATTTGTGGGGGTATTTTATTATTTTTTAGTGAAATTACCACGACAAAACTTCAAGATCTAATTCACGTAATGGCAGAATCAGTTTTCATCGTACATTGGTACGTTAGAACCTCTCCCCGTGACTGCCCTGTTGCCATCCATTCCAGCACTGCACCAGAAATGAGCGGTACTGCTTTGCTTCCAGGGTTTGGTTCTCGTCAGTGGGCATTGGGATGTCGCAACTATACCATAATAAATGATCTTTTTGTTTCGTAAAATCTCAGGTCCGTCCATGACTTTCTTTGGGTTACAATCTCAAATATAAACTTATATCCATGGGGTCCTTTCATCCGGTCCATGATTGAAGATGATACTTTGAGATTTTACGTTTCCAACCATTGCAGTCGTTTGTCAATTTTAAGTGCTTGCATTATGCAGTAATTTCAGCATTTTGTAATGTATTGGCGAAAAATATGTAAACTAAATTCCGTGTATTTAAAATGTTTTATGTATTATATTTTTTTCAGAGATGTTTTGTTTTTGCACAATTGCACTTCGTAACATTAAAAGAAATACGATTCATAATTGGTATATTTTGGGTTTGGTCATGTAAAAATGTGTGTAAACGATCCTCCATCCGACAACGAATTCATAAGTGTCACGATCAAATGTGCCAAATTTATTGCCGTTCAGCATGATGGTGTATTTGAGGCGTAACCTCGCAACATTTACACGAGTACAATTGTTTCACTGGAGATTACATCCAGCATCATCAGGTTGTTAACAGAGCTCAGATCTCAGGTGAAAGTGCTGCCTGATCCGGGTCCTTAAGTAGATGCCGTGTCATCATTGGCACAGTTATGCACGTAATGTAATTTAATAATGGCAGGAGTTGGCTCGTGAGGAATTTAGTTGTGTTATATAATATGGTTGATTAAATCATTTATAATTACATTTCGGGCACCACTCCATAGCTTTCGGCTCTGTTGAACTGCTAAATTTATAACGACTAACCAACTTGTACCATTTGCACGTCATCAACTCATTCTTTATTATAATGTAACGAATTAAAACACCAGCAATCTAAATAAAACTATTATGAATAATAATATTGGTCGTTAAAGCTCATGTGTGTATATATTTTTAAAAATAACTGTATACAGCTTTGGATTAACATGTTGCTTTAAAATTTAGAATAATATTTTTATGCACAGTTTTTTTCCTGTCATGTGTGTTTTTAATTGTCCTTCAATCATAGATGGGAAGTCGAAGGAAGTCACCGCATTCAGTGATTCTTATTGATGACACGGATGTGGATGATGTCGAAATTACCGGAGCAACATTTAAGTCTCCAGAGGCAAGGTCTAGAGATAGAAAGAATGCAGACTGGGAGCTTGCAAAGAACATTAAAGAAGATCCATTGGTGCAAAACGATGTTCGGATAACTTATGTGTGCAAGCACTGCTCCTTCCGAGCGCAAGGCCTGCCAGCCTTTACGGATCATTTAAAGAGAGCGCATCCCACTGCGGTGCCCAATCCGATCTACGTGTGCCGCCAATGCAAGTTTCGCACGCCAAGCTACGAAAGCTTTATGGAGCACAATGCCGCCTCCCATCCCACTCGCGTCCGGACAGAAAAGGTAAGACCTACTTTAACACATGCAGCTGCTGCACACACTTGTCTTCCATTCCACGTAAGAGGAAAACTTCTGATTTTTTTTACTTACGGTGAAGGTGATGTTCTCATGGGGTTGTCGTCTAGTTCTCCGATTATTTTAATTGTTCTATCAAAGTCGATTCATTCACCCCATTGGTACCCTATAATGGATGCAGCACTCTCACCTCTTGCAAAAGCCCAGCTCACAAGATAACTGGTGCAAAAAGTGCACTTTCTCTGCTTTTTTTATGACTACAATCACCACCATTCAACTTACACTTTGGCGCCAGAATTAAAAAATGAGACCGCATGCATGTGTATGTGCGCGAGGGAAGATGGTGACAAGATATATAAAATATTGTATAATACAACCATGTCACGCAGCATGAGCAGGAGTGTACAGACACACCGCACACGTGGAGATAAGAATCTTAAGCAGCGTAAAACACGCGCAAAGCCGAAACGTCCACCCCTGTGTTTCGGAAAACAGACCTCTCTTAGGAAACCGTGTGCCATCGAAAAACGCATATGATAAAACCGTGTTTGGCCAGGTTTTCCTGTATTATACTTTTAAGAAATTATTAAAATGTAAATTTTCTTCCATTAAACGAGTAAAATATAAAGCGGAAACCTCAAAGTTGTAGTAACATTTTACTTTTGACTTTATTTTCCAAGAGTTCTTGCGTTAATGCTATGTTTAAGTTGGTATTTGTGGGGAAGAAAATCTTGTGACAAATGTAGCATGGAAATTGTTACGAGACGGAAATGTATAGAACAGTGACCTCCAATAGCCAATTTCAATTTACGTTTTTACTCGGTATGTAGTTGCAGTCGGAGGAAGCGATGATGCAATGGTTGGCACACTGCACTCTCAAACTCTCAAAACGGTGACCTAAGTTCGATCTCCGGCCATGGTTAACCAGTGATATCTGACTCGCTGACCAATGTGGTCCATCAGAGCCCCATGGCCGACAGTGCATGGAGTGGGCCTTCATTTTTCATTGGATTGCCAGGGCTCTGAATCATTTTTAGTGGGACTACTCTCATCAGTATTCTTTGGGTCTTTCAGTAAAGTCACGTATATAGGTTAACCAAGCCTTAGCGGCGGCCTGAGAACAACGCTGCATTCTGCAAATAATGAAGATGCTGCTTGGCTGTGCACAAATGCACTCTAAATAATACGAATTAAACAGGCGTGTGTGTAGTATTCAATTCTAACCAAAACGGCATCTTAAGACCCATTCGCTGCTCTTGATTTCAAGGATGCAGCAAATTAAGTTTGCAACAAAATAGCAACAAATGCCTTCTCGGCAAGAGGAAAGTGTACAAAGTACGATTGGATACATTTTATACAAGGTATGCATGGAAGCAGCTTGGTCACTGACCACTGTGTAGATCTATACATGAGCATTTTTCAAATTATTTACTTTTATAATGTTTTGCATTGCCTGCATCAAGGAACCTGAGGTGCCAAAGCAGATGACGGCAACAGAAGTGTGCAAGAAGGGGGAAAACTCTTCTGCCAAGTGTGTTGCGGTCAATGTACTGGCACAGAACAAAGAAACAAGTGCGCAATTTTTGCCGCTCGACGGTGGGATGATAAGTGGCAATTCCAGCGATGATGAAGTTGAGAACCATCGAGGTAAACAAGTTGGCAAAAATGAACCTCGGAAAGCTTCTGATGTTCCGCGTGCGTCAAACGCACTGGAGGTGACAAATAGATCATCAGCACATAGAGCTCATTTGGTGGATAACAAAATATCTACCCCTAACATTAAAGCGGTGAATGACACATCTACACCAAACACTAGACTGATGAATATGGCAACACCTACATCTCCCGCCAATGTAGTGAATCACGCAGTGCTACTCAACGCTCATGTACTGAGTAGCAAAATTATTGCTCAGAATAACATGAATGTTGAACCTTTGAGAACCACTATAGGAGCAAACACAATCCCCATTCAGAATGAGCTGAAAATTACCACTTATAAGAAAATTGCTCCAAAACGGCCTGATGTAGAACCTCTCTTCAACATAAAACAAAAGTATCAAGGATATCCTCCACCACAATCGTCAAAAGCCAACCCGACACTGAATGGGGGAAAAGAACCCTTGAAAAAGATCTCGGATAATTTTTCAGACGTTCACACCACGTCCAGTGTGGATGAGGATTTGGACAAAACCAGCTCTTTGAGTGATGAGTGCGCACTGACCATCTCCATACCTTCAAACAGTATTCCATCCTACAACCCTGCCATGGATCTAAACCCTTACCTTATTAATTCGCTAAGGAAGTTCCCTTACCCGCTGAGGACCGAGATCTGCTATTTGGCGGTCGTAACGGGTCACACCGAGTTGGAGGTGGCCATGTGGTTTATGGCGCAGCGTCTCCTCAATGGGATCAGTTGGACACCCGAGGAGGTGGAAAGGATAAAGAGAAAGAGCTTCGTCACAAACTGTTTGCGCACCACGGGAAGAGTGCAGAGCGACTCCGGTTTCGCCTCTGAAAATTCATCCACGCCAAATGGCAGAGAAACCGGTGATGACAATAGGCCAGCGACAGAAGATAAACTATCGAGTTCGAGCCAAACAAAAACCACCGTTGTGGTCCCAACTCCACAGCCCGTGATCGATACTTTAACTGTGAACAAGAAGCGCAAAGCAGAAGAGAACCTGCCCCAAAGTGTCACCAATGGCAAAAAATCCAAACGGAAAACACACGAGCAGTTAACACTTCTTCGAGAATTCTTTATGAAAAATGAGTATCCCAGCAAGCAGGATTGCCAAGAACTCGCCAAGAAGACGAACCTGACCCCTTCGCAGGTGATTAAATGGTTCCAGCATCAGCGAACAGACTCTCAGAACTCAGGTAACGTCAAAGCTCACCTTGTCGCACAAACGGGGATGCACATAGAACGATTAGTATTATTGGCATATTGGGAATGGTGATTGTGGGGTTGAGGATAAAAGGGGTTGCCTTAGTGGCTTGCCAAATAAAATTCAGATTCTTGACTTTTTAAATAATTGTAACATCTTTTTGTAGTAATCCAGAGTTATTTTTTACGTAATTATATTTAGCTTGTATCTTATTGGACTGTTCTTTCCATTGTTAATACATCAGTGAATTGTAACTGACGTTTGTGGTGCAATTCTCCATATTCAATGTATATTTCTCAGCCTTTGATTTGTTTCATGTTTAGACATGTTTTAGTAGTACATGGAGGTGTTTTAAGGCTTGTATTTGTAAGGTTTATTTTCACATTGGATCAGTTGTAACTCATTATTTGGCATATTTCTCATGTGAAAGGGATGTAATTTGTTTGTACTAAAAGCCATTCTTGCCTCGCGATATTTACTCAGGTTGCGGAAAACATTAGTATTGCTGTGTAATATAGACCTAGCGTTCCATGTTATTGAAGTGCTTTTACGTGTTCGAGTAAAGCTTTACACCTCATTTGCAATCAATTAAGTATTTTATTAACCCACTATCAGAGGAAACTAAGGTTCCTCTAATATACGTGTGTGTGTGTGTTGCAGTGGATCTTCCGGTGAACATTGCTGATATTAAGTTGGAGCAATCGGAAAATAAAACTGCCAAGGAAGCGGCCTTGCCTCAGGTTTTGAGGGATGGTGACCAAACACACAGCAGATCTGAAAATGTGAGAACGGCATCTACATACCTGCGAAACTACTACATAAACATGTTTCCTGATTTCACTCCACCTAAATTCAAGGTGACATCTTTTTCAAAATCTTCCCTTGGGGTTTTTTTTATGTACAGTCAACTCTCGATTATCCGTGAACCGATTACTTGGGTTGCCTATATATGCATGTTAAACTTTTTTGTACCGTTCATAGTCAACCGTGCTAATCGGAGATGCGTAACCATTATTCACGCCTTTTACATGTCCTGTTTCGGTTAATGCTCTTCTCGTCAAGCGTCTGGTGCCCACGGGACTGCAAATGAAATTGCCAAGTAAACTATTTGCTTTAAGATACAGTAAAAAATATACCACACATTACTCCCATTCTAGGTAGGTAAACAATACTTACATGTTAACCTAATTTGCATATGAACATTCACGTTATTTATTAATCCGGATTTTGCCTCCTACCCATGAGCACGGATAATCAAAAGTTGAGTGCGGT